>NC_140780.1:181115671-182340586 GCF_044657685.1 Stegodyphus dumicola | reverse complement strand
CGAGCCAGTTTCCTTAGAAAATCCTCCACAAAGACATCTTTACCCTTAGGTGCTTTTGAGTGCTTTGTTATAATCAAATAAACCAAGCCACATCAATCCTTCAAACACTGGTATCATTTAAGAATTTTGCTTTGTTTAGAGCTTTGCTCATTTATTTATATTGCGGTATGTAAAGCTAGAAATGATTGTAGTACGATTGTATTAAATTATGAATGCTTAAAAATTAGGTAACTTCGAATTATACTAAGAAGCAACATGAAAATGTACTGTTTTATGAAGCTTGTAAACAAGTCCTCAAATACTGAGAGTAGATAGAATTATAGAGGAAAATTTCTATTCAGCGACACTTATAAACAGTCATTGTATTGTAGAGACATTAGGTAATTTTTGGAAGCAGAAGAGATGAAAAATTAGCAACGTTTTCGCCGGGAATCGAAACACGGACCTCTGAAATACCGGCCCAGCGGGCAGAACCACTACATCTCGAAGGCACGCTAGGAAGGCGGGAGAAATACCTTACAGTATACAATATGAAACTTAAAAACAACGACAGCTTGAAAGAGATGCATGTGTTTCTAAAACTACAAACTTCGAGAAAGTGTAACCTAGAACATAACCAAAGTGCCAAAATGAAAGTAAATTGTCTTTTTCACGTGTCAGTGCTGTATGTGTTTAAACGTAGTACCTATATAATTCTTTCATACCCTAACAAATAAAAGCTAAAACATAAAGATAGAGTACAATATTTATTCAATGTACAAAATTTTACAAAACTTATCGTATTTTAGCAATAATTATAATTAAAATAAACTATTCTTTCGATTTGTTAGAAGTTTTTGCTTGATGTTACTTGTAAGGTATTTAATATTAGCTTGGTAGTTGTCGATTGCAAGGTAATACATGCCACCGAGTCTTCCTCTACCAATCTGTTTCTAAACTTAGAAAGTATAGAAGAAACTCTCACAAGAGTCAGTGTGTCAGTGTGTGTGATTATGGCAAAGCCTCGAGGGCTATCTGCCTAAGGGGAGGGATGCCTTCGTGGAGGACTTTCTAAGGGAAACTGGCTCGTATACACGTTACACACGGGGAAAACCACGAAAACGCCCATGCAGCCAGCCCGTTCGCGGGATTCGAACCTCGGACCGAACTACCAGTGTTCAGCTTCTTTACCGCTCGGCCGCTGGTGGACACTCTCACAAGAGAAAGTGGAACAAAAAACAGGTAATAATGCGATTCCTAATTTTTGAGCTGAAGCAAAGGCACCTGGCATACTATTCCGCATTTCTAGTACTGAGTTTTAAATGTGGACTGACTTTCGAAATCAGGTTTTCGGTTATCTAAAATTTTTTGTGTCCAAATAGGATTACATTACAGATCTACAGTCTGCATTTCTAAATTTTCTTATTCCATCCAGTTTATGAGTTGTGATCGAAATTCTTTACATTGAATAAATATGGATAATTTATGGTTTTCAGAAACCTCTCAATTCATTTTCATTGTGTTTCAATTTGTTTGAAAATTGTTCTTAAATACAATCGTCGAATTTCACAGTTGAATTTCCAATTAGTTACGAAATTCAGAGTTGAATTGCCAATTAGTTCTTTTTGAAAAGTGTCGTTTTATCCAGAAACGTTTAGAGTTTTTCAGATTCAATATCTCTAGCAAAATGTCTAATCCAAACACTTATTAATCCAAACATAACCTCAATTTTTCCCACGGTTTTGAAGTTTTTTTTATTATGATTATTTATATGTAATGTTAAGTTCGTGAAAAACATTAATTTTTGACAACCATTCTGAATTAAACATTTCTTTAAAATCATCCCTGTTCAAAGCACGCAGGAAGGCGTATTTCTTTCAGACAATTAGCAAATCTTTTTAAAGATGTAGCCCGACTTAAGCAACGTACGTTATTACACAATGAAAGAGTATCGTATTCGCAGTCAGCTTCATTTAAAAATGTTTTCATTTGTCTATTATGCATGTCACGTGAAAGTATAAAATTTATGATTTGATTAAATTTTCCCGATATTTTTTTTTTAAATTGCTAGTTTTGAATTTAACGGGCAGCACTTCCTGTTGAGTAATGCAGTGAAAGACTATTATTGGATGACCAAATTCATTTTCAAGTAAATTAAAAAAAAAAAAAAAAAAAAAACTATGGTCAATAAATTATCTATGGTTAACGGTTTCAATAAATTAAAAAATGTCTATGATCTAGCTCCGTCTGCCGTTAAGTATTTTGAATTCACTAACTACAACTTCTCAAGCATCAATGCCTCTCATTCTTTTCAGTATATATAACTGATTTAAACAAATTCCTCGTGCACTTTTCTATCTTTCGAAGACGGGCTGTAATTATTAATCTGGAAGATGACTTTATATGAGTTACTTTATTGAGACAAAATATCTTCATTGTAATTATTAATCTGGCAGATGACTTTATATGAGTTACTTCATTGAGACAAGATATCTTCATTGACACTGAGATACAATTACATCTATTATTATCATTGTAAAGCTGATCGGAAATACTAGTACTCATTTTTAAACTCTCATCTTTAACAGTATTTCTACTTTGTTGCAAATCCTGAATTCTTTAAATAATGTTTTCTTTATTATTGAAATTTTTAAATGAACTCAGGTCAACTTTGAAATAAGTGTGTAGAGACATTAGGTATATTTTTGGAAGCAGGCAAGATGAAAAATATGCAGCGCCTTCGCCGGAAATCGAATCACCGACGTCTCAATTACGCGCTGAGTGTGCTGACCACTACACCACGAAGGCTTGCTAAGAAGGCGGGAGAAATACCTTATAACTGTTTTATAAATTCTGCATCGGTGAAAGCCTTTGATTGTTTAGTTATCATTTGAGAAATTTTGAAACTAGCTTTCGTAAGGCTGTTATTGACTTTTACAAATTTTGATAATACATTTATTTGATTCTCAGCTATCTCCAGTCTTTAAAAAATCAGTTCCTTTCTTTCTTCAATATTTTGTTGACACTTTCATAGTGAGTTTCGAAATGTCGCTTTACAGATGACTTTCGACATATAATAATTTCAGGACTCTGCCCGTAACGGCTCTTATTTCCATGTCCTCGTATTCCCATGCTTTCGAAGCGGTAATCAACAGTCCAAGTATTTACAAATGTTCTTACATCTTGCAGTTTATGGTTTTTTATTGGTATAATTTTAGTTGAGCCAATATTAAATTATTAAATTCAAACACAAATTTGTAATAATTAATGAATTGCACTAGTAAAATTTTGTTTCAGCCCACACGCTGCCCTAAATATACGAAACATAACATTGCTGTACCGCCTTGAATAGAAACAGTGATAATGTTGCAAGGTCTACTAAATCCAAATCCTCAAGTAATCTTGCGTGTTTGACCAGTCTGTGTAACAAACTGGTCAAAAACGCAAAATGGGTAAAGAGTACTTACTCTGAAAAATCGCTTTGAAATCATTTCGTGATATAGAAAGAATATTTTCCAAATTGTTTTATTTATTGTTATTTATTTTATTGATATTTTTAATTTTCCAACGTGCCATTTTTCAAAGGAAACTTTTCTAACTTCAATATTACTTTGGTACGCTTGCCTTGTAATTTCTATCTTTGCCTTAAATATCAGCAAATTTAACTCAATAAGTACATAAGCGATTATTTTTATTTCTTATATTTGATTAATTTCCAGTAATTTATTATCTAAAGTATAAAGCTTAATATTGTTTCATACCATATATCGAATTTTAATATAATATTTTGACTATTAAAAAATTTATTAAAGAAAACCTTCAAATTTGTACAGTTAAATTTTTTTTAAGTTACAATCTGATAGAACAAGACGAAGTTATTTATTGTGAAATGATGCGCAGAAATATGACTACATTAATTAATATAAATTTGAAACGTAAAATAAAAATATTTGCATCAAAGGAAGATGTCCCAGTTATATTTGAAATTTTGGCAGCTTTAACGTAAATGAAAACGAGATGGTATGTTTTCGTTCATTTAAGCTCAGTTCATTTTTACTTGCTTCTTTATTAGAAATAGCTATATATATAATTTATAATTTCAAAATCCTATTAGTTAAAATTAACAGAAGAAAATTTACAGATATAAGATATATTTGATATAGATTGTCTGTTCCAATGCACGCTTTTTTTAAAAGAGCAATTAACTGCAAAAAATACTTGTTAGGAGGTCTTTTTACTGATATATGTGTATGCCTTTTCAGCTAACTTTTAACTGATATTTTGCATGTTTTTATAGCAATTATATACCCTCTGTGCATAATGAACTGTCTGAATATATTGTAAGATACATATCTATTATACGATGAGTTGTAGGAATAACGTGATTGTACTATCCATTCCTTTCTCGCTTCATATACAAATTCTTCTTCTATTAAATTTGCAAGAAAAAAGAGTGTTACAAAAACCGAAAGCCTCAATTCTGTATACATACATCTACAAATACAGGAACACTTGTTTTGATTCAATATTGTGATGTTAAATGCTGGCGGTATCACGGATCATTGTAAAAATGTTAAGTTACTCCATATATTAATAATAAAAAGATAAAATTTGAAAGGTAAGCTTATTATTTTTCTTTACTCATAATTTTCATAAATGCAAAAGTATATTATATAATAAAATACATCAACTATCACACACCCTTTTTAAAAAAAATATATAAGTATTCCTGCAAATTTATATTGCATTTTGCCCTAAAGCGTGTGGTGTGTTCTAAATATATACATCGCAGATACCCTTAGCTGCGCAATCTTCCTCTTGTGCAAAACAGTGAAAGGACAATTCACAGTATAGTGTTTTATACCACAAGATCAGGTTTCAAGGGAGTGTGGTACACAGAGCTGAACTATTTATCAACAGATAGGAAAGGGCGGGTGTAGAGAGGTCACCATGTATTTCAACTGACCCTTGCACCCCCCCTCTCCCGGAATCGTGGAATATCTCCCCGAAATACAATGGACATGTAGCAGGTGTATTTGATCTGATGCAACCCTGTTATTAATCCATGATACCTAACTATGCCCCTCTCCTCTATGCTTGTCCTGCTGCTCTACTGATTGGACCTTGTCAACTACAACTACGCTTATAAAACATACATCTGCCAATAGCACTGCATACGCTAATTTCTTGTCATAATCAGCCGGAGTCGGATTTTGCATTGCAGGACTTAGCCCTGAAGAAACAATGATCTCTAGCGGAATAGATGCAAAAATCAAAATCAATTGTAGTTCTGCATAAAATCAAAAAAGCACTGCAGTTTTGGGTTTAAAAATACAAATTTAAACAAAAGCTTTATATTATGGCAGACGTTCCTTTGCAACTGCTGCAGGTATTATTCATAAAATTTATTCGGCACTGAACTCTCATACAGTGATGAGAACCTTATGCTACTTATGTGTTGAAAAACATTTTTGGTTATCATGATATACCTGAGTTGGTTTTTTATGCGTTTTAGTAACTGTTTTTTATAATATTATATCGTATATTTATATACTTAATAGGGTTAGGAATTAATTTGAAGCATAGAGCATCATATGAAAGATTAGCATTCCTTAAAGAAAATTCTAAATCTTATTATAAATACTTTATTTATAATAAAAAAAGCAGAGAAAGAAGTGTTTTTTCCCTTGTAACTTTTACCCTGAAGTCAATACAATTGCTTATAGAACATTAAAAATCTCTCAGAAAACTTTTTAAAAATAATAATAGCGTAATCCTTTTGATTCTGTTTTAAAATTTCATAATAACTATAATTCCAAGTCCCCCGAATGAAACACAAAACTCTTAAATCTAATTATATTGCGGTTAATTTTTTATTAGCCTCCAAACTTATATATTTGTTGCACTTTTCCCTAGATATTTAGAAATATAATTTCTAATTTTCTATCAAAATTAATTTCGTTTATGTTTTAAATTTTTTTAGACTTTCTTATTTTTTTTTGAAAACTGGAGCTGCATTGAGGACTAACGAGAACACATACTTAAATAAATATACTATATGAAGGCACGATCAGAATGCATTTCGGGAAGGTTATACGACTTTCTCCCTGCCCTTCTAAGGCTTAGGATACCGTTATGAAAAACGCTCCAATTTTGAAATTTTTTAAAATCTTCTAGTCAGCAGGAACTCTTTAGTTGAATACCTGAAATTATTTCCTCATGAAGTCACACTTACGGGAAAATTTATTCATACTACAGGACATTAAACCATCATTTAAAAAAGCGTCAGCCAGCAGAATTTGTGTCAGAAACGGTAAATAAAGTATATAATTTTAAATGTGACGATCGTGGTACAAATCTTAGTAAATTGAAGTGTTTCAATTATCACAAACATCCCCAATATACGAAAACTGAATCAATGTTTCACAAAATAATTGTAAAATGTCCAATCTGTAATGATGATTATTTGAAAGATTAATAAATTATAATTTATCAAAAAGGCAAGTTTTTCATTCCAGCTTTCCATAATGAAATATAAATTCACTATACAAATCGATTTGATTTACCTTCCGAAGAAAAGCAAACCAAGACTGCTCAAGCATTCAAGCCAAAGAACAAGTACCGCAAAATATTAAAATGATTTAACAATTTTGAACTTTATTAATGATAATAATTAATTCATTCCTGTATTTAATTTACGAACTGAAAATGTTAAAAACTTTAGTATATTTTAAATGTTTTAGTTAGCAAACATAGACATGCCATTCGATTTCGTCAGATTTGCAAGCAATAAGCCAGGCAATTAATTGCTGGGTTTTTCTATTGCAAAACAGTTGCTATTGCAAAACAGTTGCTATATCAGAAAAGCGTGGCGCTAGTCAGTTTCCTGGAAAAACACGTGAGAAACAACTAATGCAACTATATACGTACAATAAAGTACTAGAAAGTGTACGAGCTGCCGCTAGACATCATTGTCCTGCATTGGTAACAAAAGTTATACTATTACTCATAAATGGTGACCTTGCCTGTACATAGCTGCTTCGATTCTGGAACACGTGCAAAATTTTCACTGGGGAATTTTTAACTATATATTCTAATCTGACATCGAACGACTTTCAGCTATTAAGGAATAACACATTTCGAACTGTGCAACGCCCTGATCATTGAGGAAACAGTGACCCAATGATCAAGACATTTCCAAGTTTTAAGAAACAGTTATGCATTTTTCGAAAATCTTAACCGTGCTAATTAAAATGTATGATCGTGGAGACTATTGGTTAAGTGAGATGTTCATCATGGGGAAAATGTGCTTTGTGCTAAAATAATGCATTTTTCACTTGAGCTATATTTCTGATAAATTTAATTTAGAGAGGCACGGCTCAGTAGCCATATTTTAAAAATTTGGTATCCTTCTAATATTATTCAGATCAGAAAGAGCTACTTTACCAGACAATTGAAGTCTTGGAACATAAAGCACCAAATAATTGGCGAATACTTGAGTTTAAATTGTCCAGACCATTTTGCTGGCTTCCTTTGTTAGAAAATTTGTTGACGATTTAAATGCAACTTTGAGCAAAATGTTACTCTTCAAATTAGTGTTGTGATTGCAGAAAATATGTAACTTAAGTTAATTTCATCAGTAGTTGATTTGTGTATTTCATTAATAAAAGATAGGATTCCACCAATTCTTCAAAGCATAAAAGATTTTGTTACAGAGCTCGGGAAAAGTGAAACTTACTTTCAGAATCAGATACTAAGTGTCTGTTTTCAAGAATTGTGCAGTTATGAAATCTTTTGTCATTTCCTAAATTGCACTTTTGTGCCTTTCTCATTCGTTGTGCGTATAAAAGTTAAGTAAATAAAAGTTTAAGTAAATGTTACATTTTCACTCTGTATTGGATAAAAGTAATGCATTTAGGAATTAGAAGAATAACTTGTTCTAAGAACTGAAAATATCAGGCAGAATACTGGAATATAGTACCTTAACGGAATTCATTAAGTGCATTTTAAATACAGCACTGCAACTCAATAAATGCAGCCGTGCAAGTTATGATGTAACTTATATTTAAACTGGATGATAATATATAATATATTTCAATCACTTAAAAAATAAATGTATTGTACTTCTTCCTGTTGTTAATCTCATTTACGATCGTAAACTTTGACTCGTGGTAAACTTCGGGTTGTAAGTAATACAGTGTGGTTATAATTAAAGTTCCACATTGAAATGATCTTATAAGGAAAACTATTGGACCATGCTCGTAAGAGGGAAACAATTGGATCTAATCTCTTATCAAACTTGGTAATCGTGTAAAGGAGGTCTGCGAAATCATTTTCCACGAAAAACGTCAAAAAACTCACCACCAGGGGAAAATAGCGCCATATGCAATATTGTTAAACGAAACAAGACAAGGAGACATCGGTTTAAAATTAATTGCTTCTGAAACGTGTTGCAAAGCATGTTCAATGTGACGTCCACTATTTTCCGAAAAGGCAATTTAAATTGTATTACTGCATTCTCAACAGAATCTCCTAGTATATCAGGAGGAATGTTACGGGCATGTCGGCGTTTTCTTTCGCTTCTTTCAATTCCTCCAAATTGTTTAGATTATCACCATAAACAGTGCTTTTGAGATAACCCCATAGCCAAAAGTCACAAGGGTTCAGATCTTATGACCGGGGTGGCCAAGAAGTGGGGGAATGTCGGCATATAATCTGTTTATTCGTGAAATGTTGCCTAAGTGACTGTGTGACACATGTATCAATGTGCGATGGTGCCCACTCCTGCATAAAGATCGTGGTATCTAAAATGTCACCAACGTCTTAACATTGACTCTGAACAAGCTGCAGTTAGTCCATCCTACAGGTCCAACTCTCGACTGCTCTTAAAAGAAAAATGGTCCAATTATGACGCACTCGACTTTTTTTCTGCCTTTTTTTTCTGACTCTTTTTTTTTTCTGCTTATTACGTGCTCCTCTCTTAGGCACTTACTCTCTTAGGCCTTCGTGGAGGACTTTCTAAGGGAAACTGGCTCGTATACATATTACACATGGGGAAAACCACGAAAACGCCCATGCAGCCAGCCCGTTCGCCGGG
This sequence comes from Stegodyphus dumicola, assembly GCF_044657685.1. Classification (NCBI taxonomy): domain Eukaryota; kingdom Metazoa; phylum Arthropoda; class Arachnida; order Araneae; family Eresidae; genus Stegodyphus; species Stegodyphus dumicola. The sequence goes on along the minus strand of NC_140780.1, from coordinate 182,331,510 downwards.
ACTCGAACTCCGGACCGAACTACCAGTGTTCAGCGGCTTTTAACATTTGGCCGCTGGTGGGCTTTTAACGCTTTTAAATGATAATTTTGTTTAGGTCAATGTTTTTTAAGGGTATACAACATGTTAAACCCCGTGTAACAAAAGGTCAACTTATATCCCGACCCTTATTTCGTTTAACAATATTGCATGCAGCTACATTCCCCCCCCCCCCGGTGGTGAGTTTTTAAACTCCCTTTTTTTTTTTTGTAGAAATTAACTTCCCATGACTTCCTTTATACTATTACCAAGTTTGATGACATTTGGTCCGGTAGTTTCCCTTTTATGACTATTTTCAAAGTGAACTTTAATTATAACCACACTGTAAATTGTTTTCAGGAAAATTTACATAGCTCCAAATAAAGTATCACTTCCGATTTATAACTTTTAGCCAAAATCTAATGTATTATTCTCATTGCAATAATAGCTTAAATATTAAAACTGAAAAGTTGTGGATTTTATTTTAATATATATTTTTATTAAAAGCTGTAATGGAATTCAAGTAAAGTAGCACTTCTGGTTGTTTCGTTAAAACTGTTATGGGCTGCAAGTAAAATACTGTATTGTAACTTATCTCACTTGTTTGACAGTAACACCAGAAGAAGCCTGTAGAGTCATTAGGTTATTTATATGCTGGAGACTTGAAAAATGAACAATGCCCTCGCTGGGACTCGAAACTGGACCTCTCGAATATGCGCTGTGCTTATCGTTACACCACGAAAGCATGCTGGAAGGAGGGAGAAAATACCTTATAATACTCCCCCTTTTTTTAAAGAGCGACTGGGGATTAATGGAAGCAGTCGCCAAATCCTTGTGGTGAAAAATCCTTATCCACCAACTTTTTTAGTTCGGGCGCCACTGTAGAGTAGCTTCGAATTTTCAATGTCAGGAAACTGAAGAAATGAGCAATGCCTTCGCCGAGACTCGAACCTGGACCTCTATAATATGCGCCGAGTGTGCCACCGTTACACCACTAAAGCATGCTGGAAGGGGGGAGAAAGTACCCACATAATTCATCTTCGCAAAGGGAGCCTGTCATTAGGAAAAGCTTTGAGTATCATACAGTTGACACAACGACTTCACTCAGTTGCACTTCCCTTCCAGTTCTGGAGAAGGGCATCTCGGGGAGAAGAAAAATGCTTATTTCGGTTGTTCAGTTTTATCCAAAGTTCAAGAACAAATTCATATGAATGCAGAAAGCTTAATTATGAAAAACAGAAAATTTTAGAAGCTTGATATGATTTATCGTAGAAGAAAAAATCATCATACATAGAGAGATAGACATTACTGTAGAAATAGTAAAAATGTGTAGTGGAAATCCTAATTCTTGCTTTTCACTGAAAACATAATTGAATTTTGGACAGACAACACTAACTCCCTTACCTATGTATATAGGTTTGTTGGAAGTAAACATTCAAGTCGAGTGCAATCAACTGAAGTTATGCTATTAAAATTTACTGAAATATGTTCGTTACGTCATTAATTTTGTCTTGCCATGCAAGAATCTTGTCAGATAACTTAAGCTACTAATAATATTACAATTTTAGAAATTCATTGTGGAAGGGAATGTTTCTAAACGAGTTGCTTTACTTTATTGTAAACTATAAAAATAAGAATTATATGCTTCAATATGTTTATTTTTGTGATTTTATTGGAGTTTCAATGAAATATTTTAATTTCTTTGTAAGATCTGGAGTCCGTAGAAGGCCATATTTTACAGAGAATTAAAGAAACATGAGATATCTTCCAATCTAGGCTATGATTACTTTATCTTCCATTGGGTTTGGCCGGATGCTGTTCCCATTTTATCTGATAATAAGTCTTTCATACTTCCATAATTTTAGTTTAGATACATCCCTATGAGTACAATGGCAAAAGAGTGTGCACCTGCCCTTCCAAGAATTCTTCATTAGCATGGGCCTTGCTAATTAAGGAATTTTGGAAGAGTAGGTTGCTACACTATGTTCTCTACTTCAGGATATCGTTTTTGGAGTAATCACTTTACTGTTGCCCACTGAAGATGATTTTTAATAAAGGATGAGATTCGGAATTTCGACTTTGAAGACCTTACCTGGATGGTATAATTTAATCTGACCATGCATTTTCTTTGCGTCTTTATTCTCATTCTTCTTAATTTAACATATGATTAATAGTTTTTTCTTGACTTCTTAATTAGTTCAAATTTGAGGTTTTATACTTATGAAAAATTTAAAAAATTCACCCTTAAAATTTTGTAATGATACTTTGTTTTCCTGATGAAAAATATGAAACTTACAAATAATCAATTTACTTAAAAGAGGCATGAAAAAAATTTCATGGTTAAATTATTTGACCAGAAAATTCCAGTATCCTGCCCTTCCCACCAGGTTAGACGAAGTCATTGGGCCTCAGCTAAGCCGACGCACAATATGAACAGTATGTTACGATGAAAATTTAAGGTGCCTTCAGCCAAAATGATAGCTTTAAATGAAGCTAACAAAGTAGTTATTGATTAAGATGAGGCCAAGAATAATGTATTTAGCTTTAGTTCAGCAAAAATTAAGGAATTTGACTAAATATTAAGATTTTAACGCATTTTCAGAGAAGTTTAGAAACCGCTATAAAAATCCTTGCTATTCGTACTATTTTGACATCAACATGCAGTTTTCGGCAAGGCGACCCAAATTATCGTTTCTGATAATTAATCACGCTGGGACAAGTTCCTTGAATCAGCAACATCTGCAGCTGGTTCTAAAATCGATTATCCAAATGGCTGGATTCGAAAGATGAGTTGTGACAATCAATTGACTGCTTCTGGCAAAAAGGTCGCAGCGGAATTATCGCTTTCACTCAATTATTATTTTGCTTTAGCATATTTGCAGCAGCAGAATTGAAAATCGATCTCTAAACAAAGAAGGAATAAAGGGATTTGGCGGGTATTGAAGGTCTCCACTGAAGACTCTGACCAATGATGATTAAGCAGTATCTAAAATGAGCTCAGGTTTCAACGGAACTTCGTTCAGAAATTTTACAAGGTCTTTACGTCAGTTACATTAAATAAGACGAATGTTAATACATCAGCAAACTATAATCATACTTGGGCAGTAGTTTCACACTTCATTCACCAGACTTAGACTTTATGACATTCATTATTAGAAAGGATTAGAATTGCTAAGCCCGAAAGTAAGGTCTACCATGCGTAATTCTCCAAGTTTGAAATGGAATTAATTAGAAAGAGCTTATCACTTTAAGATTTTAACTCTAAATATTTGAAATGCTCTTTTGTTACTGCCTTTATGGATAAAAGAATTAAAAAAATTACTCCATTCTCAAAAAATAAACTATATACACATATTAAAATATTTTGTAGAAATTTAAAATAGATACTCATTGGCCAGCTGCATGGCTAACGCAAATGCGTGCCCACAGCAAGTCGTTCACAAGAGCATTCTTTTCTTTAAGTGGATGACTATAGTTTCTTTAATCAAAAAATCCGAAATAACTCTTACAAATGAAACACAATGAATGTATGAGAATAATGAAAACTTCCTTTTCGAAAGCTTAAGAGCAAATAAGCTTACATTTAAAGAAGATTTACGTATAATTAAATCAAACAGTAAAATAATAAATTAATTTTTAACACAAATAACAAAGATGTAATAAAACAAAAGATTTCATAATCTGTTAAAATTTACAGATTAAGATCTTTTGAAGCAGTTGCAAACATCAATGTTTAGAAATTAAACATCAGGATGAAGCTTATACATCCAGCTCATTAATGTGAAAATATATCTAGTCTCAATTTGTAACATAAAACTGTCACATTTAACTTTAAAAATATAGACTGTCAGAGTTCATCACATAATCGCCTAAAGTGTTTCATATTTTTTCAGAAAAAATAAATTTAGCATCTTAAATAAGAATAGAATTATAAGTACCATAAAAACTTTTGCATCATTTGTCAAAAAATTTAAAATGACTAGAAATTTGATGTCATTTTCAACTCATAATATGCAATGAAATTCTCAGTTTCAACAATGAGTTAATTAAATTGGATTTGGGAAGATTTGATCCAATGTTGTGAGTTTCTGATGCTGTTTCTGATTTCTTATATCCATACTACATTTCTGCTAAAAAATAAGCAGCAAGCCAAATAAAGCCAAACACGGAATAAAACAAAAACAACTTAATGGATATCCAGTGAAATTGATCCAAGAGGTTAGTAAGGCATTGTTAGGCTACACAGCAAACAATAAAACAAAACCATATAAAACACATACATTACAACCATCACATCACGATAGGCCAAATGGGTCGGAAGAGTGTGCAGTGAAAACATCACGCAAATAATATGCATGGTACCCTCTAGCTGAAATGCACGCTTGACAACGGCGAGGCAAGCTGGCAATATTATCGTTGATCGGTTATTGTGGCAGTAACATCCATTCCTGGAATAATGCATGTCGGAGCTTGTGGAGGGTGTCTAGCGACACATTGCGAACTGCTATCCGTCGTTCCAATATATCCCATATATGATCTTGGGGATTCAGGTCCGGTGATCTAGCAGGCCACGGCAGATGTGGTATTGTTTTTCCCTCTCCAGATAACGCTGCACCACTCGAATTCTATGAGTTTACGGTCTATAAATATCACATCGATACCAATTGCAGCGATAAAAGAGCGCACAACAGGGTGTAGAATTTCGTTGCGATATCGGACAGCGGAAACGGAACCACCAAGAATCACGTAGAAGCCGTTGCGGACGTTCGTTGCTATCCCAGCCCATACAAATAAGCCTTTTCCTCTGTAAGGGTCTCTTTCCAGAATGCCTGCCGCCTGAAAGAGTGTCCATGGCTCTCACCATGTCACTGCCCTTCGGAAATCGAGACTCAACCGTAAAGAGTACGTGTTTCCACTGCTCTGGTGTCAACTACGATGTTCACGAGTTCCATTCAACCGCGCTCTGACATGCGATGGGGACAAAGGAATATAAACCAAAGGTCGTCGGGCGTAAAGTGTATCTTCACGCAATCGATGCAACACAGTTTAGCGCGAAATGGGCCGTCCAGCAGCAACAGAGAGATGTGACGACAGCTGTCGTGCTATTAGTGATCTACGGCTTCATGCACATAACAACATGTAGCGATCGTCTGAGGCCTGCTGTGGTAATTCTGCAGAGTCCAGATCCACGTCTTCTGCATGGGTTTTAGTCCCTTTGGTAACGATTCCACAGACTATTGATGACACTGCGATGCACATTCAGTTTTCTCACAGCAGCAGATTGTCTTGCACCAACTTGTAACATCCTGACAACGCACTTCATCGAGCAAATAGTGTCTTCGGCTCATGCTTTCAGTTTTTGCTATCTCAGATTACATGCAAATCGCTGCTTGCGAACTGACGCAGAGGTCCGGCATGCCCCTTTTGAAGGCGTTGTGGTGTGACTGCGGGATTGTGTTTTATGCTAATTTTGGTTGCCTATTTGCATTTGATGATGCATTCTATACCTCATAAGCAAACTGTATGTTTAAATTTCCCTTTTTACATTCCTACCTTTTCTTTTAGCGTTTGTTGCTTATTTCTTAGCACGAGTGTTGTTTGAACAAACATTGCCAAAAATCTCACTGTTCTCTAAAAAACTATCGTAAGTTTTTACAAAAAGGACAGAATAAAGGAAATAGAGTCAGCCAATTTTTTAAAATTTATTTTAAGCGCTACTTTGGATAAGGTTTAAGGGTATTCACTTAATCTCTGTTAGTGATTATTTCCATAAAAATAATAGCTGAATTCTGAATTCTGTATGAAAATGAACGTTTTTTATTGGTGACTAACCAAACAGCATTGTTCATAGCTCATGATGATATACATCTTTATAATTAAACTAAAGTATCAGAGATAAAACTGAAGCAAAACTTCTGGAATACAAACAGTTGCAAAATTAACTCTTGTTTGTTTGGTATTATTAGTAAGCAAATTTTTATTATCAATAGCCTTTGTAAGCGTATAACCCATACTAAATGCAATATTTAGCTCGAAATTCCTTTATTTGCCCTGCATATTTTAAAAATCTCTAATATTAAGCCAAGAAATTTATTAACATAATTCAACAGTTTTCACGACAAAATTTAGCTTGAATGTTTGTCACCCGAATGTTTTCATGAAAAAATATTTAAAATAAGAAAAGTTTTTTGTAAATACCGAGTTTTAGCAAAGTTTATTCATTATTCACTATCCTCATTTCAGTCTATCCAGTGTTCTCAAAATTTTGCAAGTTCATATTTTGTAGAGAAGATGGGCTTTGAACTAAATATGTCAATAAAATTGAACATATTTTCGGTCGACCTCTCACTTAAGATTTTCATATTACTGGGACTGATATCCATTTCACTACGATAATACATGGTATCCTACAGAAATTACACATTAATATTTTCAACAACGAAATGATTCGGAAATTTTTGGTCCTTGGCTGGTCTTTGATATGAAAGATTGATATTATAGCATCTGAGTGCTCTAAACCTTTTTAAATAAAATTCAGGTCAGCATAACTCGTCTCACTGCGAATTTTTAAAGCTGTGAATACAGAAAGTATTATCGTCAGGGAATGAAAACTTCCTTAATTAGTTATATTGTTAGAGAACGTATCTTTTGGTAACATCAAATAACCCTTTCCGAAATGATTGTTATCAGTAAAAGCGAAAGACATTCAACAATTCAGTATGAAATGAAATGCACCTTTCAGAAGTGTTTTATTCAAATTATCCAGTCAAATAACTTTAGTTACGGAACATTTGCATTAGTAAACTAATAAAGACCATTTAATGAAGACCCTCTTTTTCTATTTTCTATAGATCATGAACTTGGATCTTCAGATATTAGATGGATTATTCTGTATACCTCTAGTTCCTGACTAAACATTAAAAGCAAATGGTACGCGGTTAAATTAGATTTGTTTTAAGGTCCCTTTACTTCTATCATGCGATTTATTTGATATATTTGGTATGTGATTTAAGTGCAGGTGTTAGAAAAATCATTACCTATTAAAAAAAACATTTTACGCGGTGTAAATGACAAAGTAACATGAAGTTTTGTTATGGACGTCTCACGTCATCTATTAACATTCTAAAAAGACGTAATTACAGTTCAACAAAACTACCAACATCTGTAAAAGTGTGAATATATGATCCACTATTTTTCTTAAGAAAAAGAGGGATACTGCGTTCAAAAACAACAAGCTGGTCCAGAGTTCTGGGATAAGTCGTATCTTATTCTTCTTCTGCCCAGCTTCATACGAAAAAGTCACAAAGTATGAGGTATAGTCTTCTACAGGCCATTTCGTTAGTCCATGATGACCAATCCATCTTCCTGGGAGATAATTGTCCCTGAAAGGAGGGGGTGCACTGTCCTACATTAATATCAGTATCAAACTTTCATTCTATTTACTAATCATCAGGAACACAAAGTTCCTAACTATATTCAAGTAGCCTTCACTGTTCAATGTGTTCTTTAACAAATAAAGACCCATCATTTAGGTCGATGTCATTCCACACCCATACTGTTACTTAAGGCTGAGCTGCATTTTTTTTTCAACAGTAGCGTTTTAATCCACATTACTCCAATAGTGGCCCAGCTTACAAAATTGCTTCAAACTTTCCATATTGCTTCAAACTTTCCATAAAACCTTACAAACTGATCAGAGGGACCTTCTTTACATTCTAAAATGACTTCTACAAATTCAAATACGGAGATAGCAATTCTCGAGAAAGGATTACTGGACGTAATGGAGCTTCTAGGAGGTAAAACTCTAATCCTTTTTAACACAGAGTTAATGGTATGTCGTGATAGCCTGCTTTCTCTAGATGTCTGATGGATGGACTTCTCTCAGCCATAGCCCTCACTTGGAAGATATTTTCTTCAAATTTGATGGTAAGCCTCAGAATGCAAATCCAATACGGAACCTGTTGTCTTTAATTCACAGTAGCAGCTTTTAATGTTTTGGGGAGGGGGGGGTCAGTGTTATATTTCTAGCTCTCTAACAACGCCGAACCATCTCCATGGAATTCCACGCCTCGTACTTTCCTGCGATTTTAGCCTGTAAGGATCTTAAGTTTTACTAACGTTTATTTTTATTTTAAATCTTTACTATCACTTCTTATTTTCTACTTCGGGCCAGAATTATAAGCGTTAAGGTTTTTATGCAAAGTTTGTCTGGCGAACGCCAAGTATTTAAGTTGTGGCCTTTTTGCCAAGCGAGAGAGAGGAAGCAGTTGAGTCAAAGCAGGCCGCTTACCTTAGAAGTTACGCAGTTGCTGTTTGCCTTCCAGGCCAGAGGTTTTAATCCTCTTGATAAATTTAAACGTATTGTAGTGTTCACAGTCTCTGTACTACATACGCTTCCTGTTAATATAAGGCCAATCTTCCACGTTTATTAGTTTAAAGTTAAATTAGAGTTTAGTTTTATTTTTATATTTTTACGTTAGACCCCAAGTAGCGGGTCAGTGTATTCCGAAGTACGGAAGTTATTGTATATAGAGAAAAATAAAGGGTTTTGTATACCCTTCATGTGTATCCTGTCTAATTACCACAATTAGTGAACATAGCTTTAGTAAGCTCACTGTTCCGAGTCAGGTCCTTGTATGTTCCCGAAGAAGGTAAGAAGGAACATTGAACCTGATAGTGGCGCCCAACGAAGAAGAATAACCATGGCCGAGTTTCAACAAGAACCTGTGCTGCCTGCAGAAACGGCTCAGAATCCAGAAATGCCAGCTGCCGCCCTGGAAGGATTTGGTTACATCGTCCAGACCATGCGCGCTTCGATGAAACCAGAAGCATCATTTAATGGAAACTCACCGGTAACCAGTTTTTTGGAAAAATTGGATGACCACTTCATGCTCTACCCCGTGCACGAGTTTCAAAAAGTTACCTTAGCTACCAGCGCTTTGAGGGGCCAAACGCTTAACTGGTTCAAATGTATAGGCAGAAGTCTCTTGGGTCAAGCAGGAAGTCCCACCTATACTTACGAAAATTTCAAGACTGCCCTACTAAAAGCCTTCCCTGTTGTAAGGGATCGTGCGAAATTAGAAACGGAACTTTTCAGTATATATCAACAAAGAATCGAAAACCTCTCGAGCTTTATTTTAAGAAAAATTCACGTTTTCAAGCTCTTGTATGGAAACCGTCCGGATCCTGAAATAATTCAAGTGATTTTGCCGAGGTTACTGCCCCAAGTGCAAGACTTTATTGAATTAAGAAATCCGACTACACTGGAAAAGTTATTTGAGCTAGCAATCCAGTTTGAAAGTAGAAGAACGGCGGACGTCGAAAGAAGACGCCAATATCAACAGCGAAACCAATTTGGTACGCCAAGACTACAGCAAACGCAAGCACACGGCTACGGAGAAAAAGCGAATCAGTGGGCAAGGAAGCCCGAGCATTCAAAAACAGCCGCCGAATGTCGACAGTTCAATAGCAACCCAGGAAAAAAGTCTCAAGGCCAGTGGAAAAAGAAGGAAAGCACGGAAAGGAAAAATAATTTAAACTAAAACGGATTTCTGCTGACGAGAGGGTGCGGAAATCCGAAAGCCACGAAAACCTCTCTTCCTACAAGTTAAATACAGTAATGGTGAAAAATTTGACTCTTCCGAAGATTGAAGTCTTGGTGAATAATATCCCAGCCACCGCACTCCTGGATACCGGCGCGCAGTGTTCCTGTGCGGCAGAAGAGTTTTTTAGGAAGTATTTTCGCAAATACCGCATATATAATGCGGATAATACGACAGTGTTAGCGGCGCAAGGAGAAAAATGTAAGTGCGTAGGTAAAGTACATTTGTATATCCGTATCAAGGACGAACAAGTAAAGATGATGTTTTTTATAGTAAAGAATCTGCAAGCACATTTAATTTTAGGAATAGATTTTCTTTCAGAAGCACAAGCTACGCTGGATTTTAATGAAGCGTCCCTTAAGCTGACAATGAAACCAGTTCGTACAGAAAACGCTGAACCGCCGATGTTAAAACTTGACCACCTCCCTAATGACGAGCAAGGAAGAATCCGACAAGTGGTAAGTGAATTTGCTTCGTTATTTAGTGATATTCCAGGATTTACTCAGGTTACTAACCATAGTATTGACACCGGAGATGCAATGCCAGTTCGTCAAAAACCATACCGGTATGATAAGAATAAGGAAAAAATTATAGAATGGCATATTACCGATATGCTACGTAAAAAGATCATAACGCCCATCTCAAGTAGTTATGCTAGCCCGGTGGTTTTATGTAAGAAAAATAATGACTATCCTTTGACGCATCCAAAAAGATGGAGATTCGCTATTGATTACCGTAAATTAAACTCCATAACTAAATATCCGGTATATCCGTTACCGATTATAGAAGAAATTCTAAGGAACATAAAATCAACCAAATTTATGACGACTTTAGACTTAACGACTGGTTATTTTCAAATGTGGGTGGGGCCTGAGGACGTGCCTAAGACTGCTTTTATAACCAAGTCTGGCACTTATGCATTTTTGCGTATGCCGTTTGGCCTTTCAGGGGTCCCGGCAACATTTCAGCGATGCATGGACATTGTGTTAAGACCTGTTCTTGGAAAGTCCACATTTATCTATTTAGACGATATCATTATTACTAGTGATAATCTCGACCAACATGTACAGGATTTAAGACAGGTGTTTTCTTTATTAAATGAGGCCGGTCTAAAAGTTAATGTCGAAAAGTGCAAATTTGCAACACCTGAATTAAAATATTTAGGTTACAAAATATCTCAAAAAGGGATCGAGACAGATGAATCAAAAATAATCGCTGTACAAAAGTATCCGACTCCAAACACGGCAAAGAAGCTCTCTTCTTTTCTAGGACTTTGTTCATATTATAGGTCCTTTATAAAAAATTTTGCAGCTATTGCTGAACCATTGTTAAAATTAAAAAGGAAAACGGCAAGATTCTCGTGGACGGCAGAAGCCAATAGTGCTTTCGAAAAATTAAAACAAGCATTAACGCAAGCCCCTGTGTTGAAATTTGCTGAAAAGGATGAGAATTTAGAAATTTCAGCGGATGCTTCGGATTATGCGGTAGGAGCGGTACTTTCGCAAAATCAGCAGCCCGTGGCATTTTTAGCCGAACTTTAAATCAAACACAAAGAAACTATTCCGCGACCGAGAGAGAGGCACTTGCAGTTCTGTTAGCAGTGCAAAAGTTCCGAGTCTATTTTGGTAAGGCGCCGATAACAGTGTACTCTGATCATGCGGCGGTAACTAGATTGTACTCAGGGAAAAATTTATCCCCCAGGTTAATAAGATGGGCACTCAAGCTGCAAGAATATAATCTGGTAATCAAGCATACCCCTAGAAAGGAAAATATCGTAGCAGATGCCCTATCAAGAATTAAAATAGACGAACAAGGAAATACCGTAAAGATGGCAATGCTTACAGCATGTACAATAAATTCCCGAGAAACTGTAATAACAGAACTGGGTAAGGATCCTGAGTTTGGAAGCATTTATGAGTATTTGAAGGATCCTGAAAATTTTAGCCACCAAGATATTGTGGCGATAAGAAAAAGGGCGGCCCATTACGAACTAATAGATGGTCTATTATTTTATACAAAAACTATGAATTCCAACAACGAATTTCGACCTGTTATCCCAGCTAGTCTTAGATTAAATATCCTGCAGGAGCTCCATGACAGCCCTTTAGCTTCTCATGCTGGTATTCGAAAAACTATCCAACGCGTACGCGAGGCAGTCTACTTTCCTGAACTGCAAAAGTTAACAAGGGCGTATGTCCAGTCCTGCCCAACATGTCAAGCAGTTAATTATATTAATTTCCGCCCGGCCGGGTTTCTAAATAGTATTAAATCCGAATTTCCAAATGAAATAATTGGCATCGATTTATTGGGCCCTTTCCCAAAAAGTCAGTTAAATAAAAGTCGCTATCTCCTTGTTATGGTTGATCATTTTAGTAAATGGACCGAAATTGTTCCCTTAAAACGAGCCTCCGCGAAATTAGTTACTGATTCTATTTTAAATAAATATATTTTAAAATACGGGGCGCCCCTAAAAGTTATATCGGATAATGGTCCTCAATTTGTAAGTAATATATTTGAAGACATGTGCCAAAAACTGGGCATACGTCATTTAAAAATGGTCCCGTATCGGCCGCAATCAAATATAGCGGAACGGGTCAATAGAAATATAGTGAAAATTATCCGTAGTTGTGTTAAAAATTTTCATAAAAGCTGGGATAACTATGTCAATGAATTTGCTTTCGCCCTTAGGACCGCAAAACATGATACAACGGGCAAAACTCCTGCTGAGTTATTTCTAGGCAGAAAGATAATAACACCGTTAGATAAATTATTTTATGTGCAACAAAGAGCCCCAGAATTTAAAATGGGTGATATAGAAAAACTAATAAAAGAAGCAAAAAAGAATACGGAAGTAGCACAAAGAAAACAGAAGCTCTATTATGATTTGAAACGACGGGGAATAACTTATAAAGTAGGGGATGAAGTTTTAAAAATTAAGCATTCACTTTCTTCAGCACCAGAAGATAAAACTGCCAAATTTTTTCCACGATTTGAAGGACCATATGTTATAGAAAAAATAACTCACGCTGTAGTAGTGTTAAAAGCCAGAAATGGTGAAACCTGTTCCGCAAACATTGATCAAATCAAGCCCTACTTCGATCGTAATAAAATGCAAATATTTTCAGATCTTTTGCAGGATCCGGCACGGCAGACACCGCAGGCACAAGCTCCAGAGGTGGAAAAACGACAAGTACAAGGGCAAGCCAATAAGAGGCAGGAGCAAGTGAAAAGAAAATTGCCCCGCGGAAAAATTGAAGGTAGCAAGAAAAAGAAACCGTTCCACCGTCCAGAAAAGAGAGTTCACGAACACCCCCAGAATGAAGAAGGGAGAAGGATGACGTATGTGAAGAGAACCAGGAGAAATGACGGCAACTATAACCCGGCTCTAAAACGGAAGATCGACTCATCCGACAGGACTCTCCGCAGTAAATGTAGCCGAACTGCGGAAGGGCCATCAGCGGCGGAGGAAAAGTTACAAGGAAATTTTGAACGGCCAACAACGAGGTCCAAGCAGGAACACGACAGAAGTTTCCCGGTTCCGCCAAGACCAGCTGCCATTAAACGGCCAAGACCACAAGCAGAGGAGAAAAAGAAGGTATTCAAGGGTGACCGAACTGGTGAAAAAAGGAAGCTTCCAGAGGAAAGCACTGAAGGGCGAGCCCGTACAAGAAGGAGGATAAATCACACAACTATCTGCAATACCTTTAAAGACTGGGCCCAGAAAAGGATGTCCGAATATCACAAAGATAAGTAAAATTTTATGTTACTTTGCAAATTTAAGTTAATCTTTCATTCTTACTGCAAGTGGCAGATTTCAAGAAGTTTTACCTCATGCGAGGTCTACCTTTATCGCCAAAAGGGCGAGAAATCAGTTGTTACCGATTTTGATATTATGTTTTTCAATTACTCGCGCGTAAAACTAAAGTTGATGTATAATAGCGTGGTGTAAAGACTTAAATATTGTAAAAAGTTATTGTATAAATTTTATTTAAAACATTCTAGCAAGAAAGAAGTTTAGTCTGAAAGACTTTTCGAAATGTAGTATGTTGTAAAAGATTGGCCTCGCGTTAGATTCTAGAGCTAAAAGTTTTCAACAAGGTCGTTTTAGACCTCAGTTTCAAACTATTTAACTCTGGCGGGAAGTATGTAAGGATCTTAAGTTTTACTAACGTTTATTTTTATTTTAAATCTTTACTATCACTTCTTATTTTCTACTTCCGGCCAGAATTATAAGCGTTAAGGTTTTCATGCAAAGTTTGTCTGGCGAACGCCAAGTATTTAAGTTGTGGCTTTTTTGCCAAGCGAGAGAGAGGAAGCAGTTGAGTCAAAGCAGGCCGCTTACCTTAGAAGTTACGCAGTTGCTGTTTGCCTTCCAGGCCAGAGGTTTTAATCCTCTTGATAAATTTAAACGTATTGTAGTGTTCACAGTCTCTGTACTACATACGCTTCCTGTTAATATAAGGCCAATCTTCCACGTTTATTAGTTTAAAGTTAAATTAGAGTTTAGTTTTATTTTTATATTTTTACGTTAGACCCCAAGTAGCGGGTCAGTGTATTCCGAAGTACGGAAGTTATTGTATATAGAGAAAAATAAAGGGTTTTGTATACCCTTCATGTGTATCCTGTCTAATTACCACAATTAGTGAACATAGCTTTAGTAAGCTCACTGTTCCGAGTCAGGTCCTTGTATGTTCCCGAAGAAGGTAAGAAGGAACATTGAACCTGATAAGCCTTCCTTTCCTTGCTAAGAACTGGAAGTATCCTCAATTACCTGAAACGTAAAGAATAAGTTTTTTTTTGTAATATGTCATAATTACCCTCAAAAATGTTGCAACATTACACAGTTTCTTATTTAAATAGGTACTCGATTACCACACATCCTGTGCATATTTTTCGTTTTAATAATTACTGCAATTTACATTTTTCTTTGTTATTTCATTCAGTGATGGTAAAACAACTTATCAGGTGCTTTAATATCACTGTTATCTGTGTATAGAGTTCTCGCACAGAACTGTCAAACATTCTTCCTTAAGCATACATTTATTAATTCGAATACTTTTTCTTTGAGTACTTTTCGTTTTCCTAAACTAAAATGAACGCATATATTGAGAGAAAATACTTTTTGCATAATTTACATGGTTTAGAAAATATTAATTAGAACAAGAAAATAATAACTTTAATTAAAATACTTTTAAGATCTAGAATCTTACTGAGATACTAAAGCCATTCTTGATTTCTGAATAGTTTGAGAGTTACCTGAAATCAAAAATATTGCTTATTTACTGTGAGTGTCCAGTGATGACTTAACAAACAGAATCATTCAACAGTGTTCTGATTGAATGCATTCTTAATGCAATCCCAGTCTATTTGCTGTACAGTGGTGGCCAAAATTGTGGACACTCTTGGAAATTTTTATGTTTTTGAACTTTGTATGCTTATAGAAAATGTTACGTTTCGCAAAATGCAAACTTGTATATATCATTTTAAAGAGAATTTATTACTGAATTCAATACAAAACACAAAATTCAATTATTTGCAATACAAAAAAGTTATATGTACTTTAATATAAATAAAAAACACAGCTATGAAGTGGTTTGTAATGTCTAGCTTTCCTGGCCAGTGACTGTTCTTGTTCTGAGAACCAATCTACTGTTAGTAACTGCCAGTAGAAGCTGACATCATGTTTACATTTGAAACAATTCATTATTTTGGTTTTTTATGTAGAAGGAGGACCTGTTTCTTATACACTGCAATTACAAGTAGGAATTTTTGTAAAAATTTTAATATTTAGTCAAGAAGCAATGATATCAATTAAAAGAGTAGATTGGACACCTAGAAAGAGATGTAATATTATTGTGTTACGAGAAAGTGGTCTTTCCTCTGCTGAAATTGCAAGACAGGTGGGTGGTTCAGTGACTACATCTGGAGTCTGAAAGTTTTGTTTACGATATCAGGAGACAAATTCAATAAAAAACGAAGAAGGAAAAGGCCGAAAAAGGTGCACCACATCTATTGATGACAGAAGAATAAAAAGACTATGTCTCCAAGATAGGAAAATGTCATCAGCGGCCATCAGAAGTGATCTGAATGATGCTGGTGTTTCTGAAAGTTCAAGAACAATCAGGAGAAGATTAACAGATGTTGGACTGAGAGGTAGAATTCCACGAAAAAGCCTTATCTTAATTTTCAGCAACGAAAAAAGAGACTACAGTGGGCAAAGGAACACATTAATTGGACAGATGAGCAGTGGTCACAAGTTATATGGAATGATGAAACTAAGATATCGTTATTCGGTAGTGATGGGAGAAAATATGTAAGACGTAGAATAGGAGAAGAGCTACATCCTGACTGCATTCAAGTAACTGTGAAGAACCCAGTTAATGTTATGATTTGGTCATGCATGTCAGCAGATGGTATTGGTCGCCTTCATGTCATCGATGGGACACTGAATGCCAGAAAATACATTGACACTATTCTAGAACTAAAACTTCTACTTTCCATCAGAGATCTCTTTCCCAACAATGTTTCGTTTATTTTTCAGCAGGATTCTGCTTCTTGCCAAACGGTCAAAATATCGAAAGAGTGGTTTCGTACAAAGAGCATTAAATTGTTGTCATGGCCAGGAAACAGTCCTGACCTCAATTCTATCAAAAATTTGTGGCACCGTTTGAAAACTCTTGTCAGAATGAGGCGTCCATCAAATAAAAGGGAACTAATTGAGGCTATAATTGTTTCCTGGCATGTAATAACGAAAGAAGAGTTTAAAACTCTTGTCAGCTTAATGAAACGTCGATGTGAAGCTGTAATAAAAAATAAAGGGTACCCTACTAAGTACTGATAACTCACTGCAATCATCACTATCTAATGTATATCGATAACTATTATCGTTTAACTTTTTTGTATTGCAAATAATTGAATTTTGTGTTTTGTATTGAATTCAGTAATAAATTCTCTTTAAAATGATATATACAAGTTTGCATTTTGTTAAACGTAACGTTTTCTATAAGCATACAAAGTTTAAAAACATAAAAATTTCCAAAAATGTCCACAATTTTGGCCACCACTGTAGAGCACGTCCAGCTAAGGACTAGTGTTGAAAGGCACTTTAAGAGTTTTTCTTTATTCTGACTTCACGTCTGAGCCTGAGGTTCCTCTGGAACTAAGAACGTTCCTGTTTCTCTAGAAAATTGCACTTTTTTAAACCAGTCTGTCGGCTTTCTGTTTCAGAACTGGATTCGACGATTTTTGACATAACTTAATTGATTTGACAGGATGTTATCTTATCGGGTTTCTTTCAAATTACTTTTTTATTTGTATGTTCAATTTTAAAACCGATTCATAATTTCAGATTTTTACTTTCAAAAATGAATTTCAAAATTAACTAGAATGTATGTTATTGCGATTAAAGCAAAATAGGCAAAATCATTAATATCCCAACTGATTATGATTTCTGCATTTTCTCTTTTAAATTTCTGTATATGACAAAATAGTACAAAAAATAGTTACAACTTTTCGACATAAATACTTATATACAATTCTCAAATTGTTGAAACTGAGTTTATGGATTAAAATCTGACGAATAGATATAATCACCTTCTCCCTCAGTGCGTATATCTATTTATGAATGTGGCTTAAGTATGTAGTTTTAATTGGATATTTTTAAATCATTGCTATTACCCATTTTCCAGAATTTTACTGATATCATTACATATTCCAATCGAAGCTACTCGATCAAATTAAAAATGATAACTGAAATGAAATACTTGCTTCTGCAATCTGCTAATTGCCTCATTAGTTATAAAGAAAGAACATTAATGGTACTTATGAGGGTAGAAAATGATAAATTATTTTTCGAAATAAACTCTGCATTTAGCAACGACAAAATGTTACCTGCTAAGTATACGAAATTCACATAGCTTATGGATGATGATTCACTTGGATTGCTTTCAGAGAGATGCGTTAGAATATATACTTGCGGACCCATGGGGAATTCGCGATGATTTGACAGATATTTTTAGGATAAAGGTCTTCACTTGAAATTCAAGTCTTCACTTGAAATTATAATTTCTTGTTATAAAAGTAATATAATTTCCTAGTTTAATTTTAATTGTTAACACATTTAATTGATAAAGCATTTAAAAATGTTGAATCGGTTCCTTTTAAATTATATAGAGAGTTTAATTTTCTTTGGGGATTATTTCTTCTACAGTTTTATTTATTTATTATTATTTTTGTATTTTCCTGTTGTTCTGTAAATATGAAACATATGCAAGGTATCCGAAAAGAAATAGTGGGTTTTCGTATTAGTTTAAGTGGTTATAAATGTTAATCTATATGTTCTGACATAGGCTAAAAGCATATGTTACGTCATATTAATTAACACATGTCTGGAGTTAATAACTAATGCAGTTTCTAAAAAGCATTTCTATGTTCCGATATGTGTTTCGTTAATAACATGACACTAACTGAAACTGCTTTCACTCTTGACAGATCGTGTATCAAGGAGACGAGAATCTTCCATATTTGCTATTCAAATGCTAAATTTCCAAATGCCTGCTGCAGTTTAGACTAATAAAAAACAGCATCAATACTTATTAGACACCCGGAACATATCTGTTTCAATAAATATTATCTTTCCTTGTTTAGCTAATTACTTAATAACATATTCAATTTAAATTCATTTCACAATCAATAATTTATGCAACTAGGCAGATAAGCCTAATTAGCTAAATAACTGCATGGAACGGTAACAGATGTAAGTGTTAAGTAAAATTGTTCATTTTTCAAATCACTTTATTGAAGTAACTAATTGCACCTGCCACTAAATTGAAAAAGTAATTTCGCTAAATAAGCATCTAAAATGTACTTTTATTAAGTACACATATATAACTGCCATTTTATTTAAGTAAAACAAAAAAAAGCTCAACATTAGTTTGGGCCCACCAGCGGCCGAGCGGTAAAGACGCTGAACACTGATAGTTCGGTCCGAGGTTCAAATCCCGCGAACGGGCTGGCTGCTTGGGCGTTTTCGTGGTTTTCCCTATGTGTAACGTGTATACGAGCTAGTTTCCCTTAGAAAGTCCTCCACGAAAGGCATCCCTCCCCTCAGGCAGATAGCCCTAGCGTGCTTTGCCATAATTAAATACACACACACACTCAACATTAGTTTGAGATGTATGCAAGAAATATGCAGAAAACATTATAGGGTATTTTTCCCGCCTTCTTCCTTCCTTCGTAGTGCAGTGGTCAGCACGCTCGACGCGAATTCGAGAAGTCCGTGGTTAGAGTCCCGGCGAGGGCATTGCTAATTTTTCATGTCTCCTGCTGAGAAATAACCTAATGTCTCTACAACTTTATTTCCTTACATATTGAGTCTAGAAACAATCTTTGTCTCAATAAACTTTATACTTTTTGATTATACCTGTAACACAATTAAAGGTGATATAAATTAAAGATGACCTGATTGGAAATTTTAAATTTGAAGCTAGAATGTCTGCACTGAATGTACATGAACGTATATAGGAACTCCGTAGTAGCTCACCAGGAGACAAGTGTCAATGTAATCAAAATAGCAAAAGTGAACCCATTTCCTTGTAAACAATATATTATACAGAAAACTAAAATTGTGTGCGAGGTACAAAGACGATGGAGAATAGAATTTGATACTCTGCTGCAGTCAAATGAAAGATTTATAAATTTAAAAGACAATTATGTGTGCTAAAGAACTGTGCGTGATCCGAAGGAAAAAAACATTGCAGCAACAAGAAAGCATCAATGGATGAAGCGCGGGGTCAGTGTTACAAACGTTCAATGTGTATATTACAAAGCCGCAGGCGGAGAGGGTATGACATAAGATACGCGATAGAAACTACCAGTGCATCTCCTTTTGTTGAAATTACATCCGCTGTTTGTCAGTTTATTTTATAGGATTCCAGACATTATATTACTGAGAACGACTGCCGTTTCGAACATTTATAAGATAATATGTAACATGAAGATATGTTACATTAAGAATCGTTGTAATTAATATTCCTGTCACAGAGTGTAAGGATTATTTAAGGTTACATTATATTTAAACATTTAAAAAATTCTCAGAGTAAGAAAACGATTTTCAACGATGGCGGGAGAAGAGGAGAACCATTTCGTAAATATCAACATTTTTGTGGTTTTCTATATTGAAAAACGCTTAGGTCAAAAAATATGCTTTCGTAATTTAAATTCAAAGAATTATTGTTTCAAGTGCAAACTTGGCTAAGATATAATAGAACAAATTTGCTATTGTGATTTCAAGGTTTATCACTGAAAAAAATGAGAACACTTTCATTGTAACTTAAAGACAAACTGAAAAAAATTTCCCATTTTAGAGTTTAATAGTTCTGTATCAGAAAAATGTTTTAATTATTAACTTTGTAGCTCGTACAATTATATTTTCGTTTATCAAATCAATATTATGGAACTTTCTGAGTTTATCTCATGAAAATGTAATGGACATTTTACTACTTTACTTTTTTGAACAAGACTGACTAAATAAAAATTAATGTTTTTTTTTTCCAAAACATAGTTATTTTTAGTATTGAAACTGTCTTCATAAAGCTATCATCTTAATATTGAGAAACGTCAGAAGCATATGTCTAGAATCAATATTTAAGGAAGTGAAACCCACATGCATTTTTTTTAATGCCCTCTGTACGTGCATATAAAGTGTTAAACTTAACTTGCCAACTGTATTGAGACTATTACGTTAAAAAGAGTACAATTAGCAGGTCAGTTTATTATTTTATATATCGAAAATTAATCATTATATTTATAAAATAGGAAATTAAACTACATTTTTCATTTAATTATGTTTGGCATTAGCATTAAATGTTAGTTTATGTTTTCGAGTTATCGATCTGAAACAGCATGTTTTGTCTGAGATTATGTTTAGAATATAAATAAACGATTCGATATAAGGTCTGTTATATTTGGTTATGGAAAGAGCTTTTATAAAGTGCCATTGTTCACAGATTGCTAGTCGTGCATATAGTAAATTAAATGTATTTTATTTATATCAAGTAGATGTTTTAATGATGATCATTTCTTACAATTAGATTAAGATTTCGAAATTAAATAAAGATTTAAATTACTAAGGAAAACATTTATTGTTTTTAAGCCTGTCTATTTATTAAGCAATACCAGATTATTGAACCTTTGCTTATAAATTAAAAAACGCTCATTTGTTGAATGTCAGTGTTTTGAGAACTGGCTGCATGCGGGGCCGTGTAGAATGCAAATTAAAATACCTTATGTTTCATGCAGTGACATGACTTGACTAAAAACATCGATGATAAATAGCCTAACGTAATATAACAATAAACGATTCAGGAAACACTCTGCTAAAGTCGTTTCTGTCTAATACATTATCTCAACTGTAGCACATGGAGTATGAACACAATATGCAGAGGCAAAATATGTTATTGCGATTTTGCTTATATTATTTTTTTAAAGTTTAAATTTTGTTATGCTGTCGTTTTATCAAACGGGATAATTAATTGCATAATTCTATTATATGTCAAAAGTTGCTGCATATTGATTCTTCTTTGTCGGATGTTATGCAAATTATCAACTTAGTGAATAAGCAATTTACAAATTTCTTAGAATCTGCAACGAATTTCGCCAACGAATTATTTTGAACAAGCTGCTTTTTTTACAGAATTATAAAATAAATTTTAGAAATAGATATTATTTTCACTTGAAAATTTTACCAAAATATTAAAAATACATTATTGGTCATCCAAAGTGTAATACCACAAAGGAAACATCCAAGAAGTGAGCCTCAAAAATTTGCGCCATGGGTAGACTTCAATGAGATATGCAAATAAATGATTAGCATTGCAGCCTATATGCAAATCAGTTGAGCCATTAGCGTTACCTAGAAGCACTATGATTTGTGAAACCAGTAGGTTGTTTTAAGTACTGAAATTGTGTATTTTACCAGTTTCTTTGCGTGAGAAGTTTTAGTATGTCTTGATAAACGGCACTTATTAGGCCATTTCCTGAATTTGACAGAGAATTAATTAGGGCGTGTAGAGACTAGCTGTTATCTTTCCAAGAAGTCAATATTCTTGCTGGATCCGAGCTATAGAGTTGCGAATACTGAATCTATGAATGCAGAAGAGATGGGCTATTCGATGGCAACTGCTGCATCAGCCTCATTTCACAATCGACAGAGACAACGATCATGTTGTGCCCACAGCAATGACTTATGGTACAGCACTTTCAAGAACCCAGCACAACAGTTAGAGTTTGTTGCACAAAGTATATCAAGCATGTAATATTTTTCAGAGTGGAATTCTTTAAAGCTCTGCATTGCTGAGATTATTGTTGACTCTACACCCCAAGTAGTTGCGACTCCAACTGATGAACTAAACCCGGACATGGACAAACGAAAGACACGCATCCATACGAATTTCCGTCACGCTCAACATCTGTTTCTGCATCTCTGAAGGTTTTGAGCGTACTAGTCTCCTTTACCTTTAAGGCTTTCAAGAGACAAGTTTCAAGAAGACAAAGCACGATCGCAAGCAGAAAGTATCGTTGAACAATTTTTTATTTCTTATTTGTTGCTTTGGCCAGCTCGTTCACTCAGTATGTCGCACATCAAATAAGTTTGTTTGATGTTTGGCAAACATATGCCACTCCCCGGCACGCCAGATGAACTTATATAAACAGCATGGACTGACATAACCCAAATACATATTTAAAGCTTGTACTTTTTTCAATGCCGAAGCGTATCATAGCAGTTATTGAAAGCCATTGAAGTACACAAGTTATTGGTTTCTTCGTGCTTCGCAAGCCGGACAGGGCTGTAATTTTAATCAGTTCTCCCTTGTACTAGTCATATTTACCTTGCAGTGTTATTTGTTCGATGACTATGGCTTTACTTTCTCTTGTTTTTTAGGGTACTGAAATTTGTATCTTAACTCTAGGCTTCGTAAAGGCTTTGTAAGTGGGTGATAGGACAAATCTCTGGCATAAACGTATAAGGGCAGATATAAATATAATCTAATACAGATTTTGTTGCTTTAATGATTAAAATAAGCTCAAAATACAGATGTATTCCTATTAAGTTACAATAAGTTACTATTATTATGATCTTATTATCATGTTTTTATCATTTCTTATTATCTTCTTGTTATCAGTTATAACAACTGCAGCTAAAATTTCCTCTAATTTTCTCTTGTGAATTGTCTATTAATTAGACGAAAAGACGTGTGAGATTTACAGAAGAAAAGACGTGTGAGATCTACAGATGAAAATTTCTTTTTTTCTGTAGTCATAAAAATTAATATGTAATGATCCGACGCAATATTTCAACGAGCAAAAAAAAAATATTATGTTTTTTTACAAGCGTTTAATGATCACAAACTCGAAGTTTCATACAGATAAAAAACATTTCTAAAACAAATAATAAAAAATTGTCTGAAGCAGCTGACACGCTAATGATGACCTTCAATAAATTGTGTTTTGATTCGACTAAAAAAACTGAAGTGAATTAATGATGTACAGATTAGAATGTCATCGTACCTTGGGAAACAAAAATGACTGTGGTTCCTTGCTATAACTGCTAGCCTTTCTTTATTTTGTGTCTGGCTGCTTGTTCACGCAGACAGATCATGTTATGTCTGGTTAAAAAATATCAGACACTTGCTGACATGATAATTTATACCAAAGAAAATAGAAGAGGTTGTTTTCAACCTTACAGGAATATTAACTTCCTGTATACAGATTAAGTGGAGAGAAAATAATCATATGAAAATAAGTTATCCCTGCCCTCTGTTTTCGAGCCCATGAAATACGCGAGGTTAAAGGCGTCGGTATCCCGAATATTTGTAGGTATAATTTTTGACTTCATTAAAACTTTAAAATCCTGCTGTTTATCAGAAGCTTTAACGATAACATTAGTAGTAATTAACGCATAGAGGGGTTATTTGCTAACAGGAGTTATTTTCTATATTCTTGCAATAAATGAAGATGCAGAAAAAGTTTTTCCTAAATTGAGAAAAATAATAAAGTAAAGAAAATGCACCTTTTTAACTGCACTGGGTTTATCTATATCGACTGTTTATGTGATAAAATGTCTGCTTATCACACGAAGAATATGAAAATTACTTACAAAGCAGGCGAAAATGCATTTTAATAAACAGAAGTAATTACTTAAGTTTTGGGCCTGTTTAAGCGATTTATATTCAGTGCACAAAAAATTAATATTCACTATACGTTTAATGAAAATTTCACGTTTAATGAACTCCATATTTAAAAAACTATCTTTGTGAAATTTAAAATTATAATTTTAAACTTGAAGTAAACCTGCAAAATATTGTAAACAACATGAAATGACTTAAATGTTACAAACATATTTAATAATTAGTGAGTATCTAGTATAATATTATTGTATACCAGTTTTTAAAGATACAGCAATAAAATTTCCTCACTGAATGATTTTATATTCTTATTTTGATAGAAATAGAAAACAGCATTGGTTTATAAAAAAGGTATTTTATGCACATTTCTACACCATAAAATATTCCTTTTTTAAGAGAATGTAAACCCCTAAAACCACTTTAATTTTATTCATATGTAAAATTACCAGGGCGTTGTACTCTTGAAAACAAGAAGAAATAGTCTTTATAAAATTCACTTTTTCTTGGTGTTTGTTAATTTTACATACATGTAAAATAATTCATGATCTAATATGAAGTTGACTTATGAGGTTGTAAAGTTAGAGCAACGAAACAAATGAAGATAGTGCATTACTGAAACCTTAATGACTTAGTAATCTAAAAAAAAATTCCTGTTTCACTGTGTTGTTTGTTTTATACTATATTTTGAATTTCGTAATGGTTCAGGAAAATCAGCATGTTATTTGAACAGTGACGATGTCTAAATTTTGTGATGAATTAGCTTACTTGAACATATTCATGATTTAACAAATTGCAGCAGATGATGGAAAATTTTATCCCTTCCTCTAAAAAAATTATTTCATGAATGTTGATTAAGCCAAATACAGTTATACGAGTTTTAAATAAGTGTTTTAAATCATCGTTAAGTTTATAGAAATTGTAACAAACGTGGGCTAATTTACACAAAGTTTTATGCTATTTTTAAATGTGATCTGAATCAACAAATTTAATTTAGTTTCATAACCCATCGATACGTATTTTACTTATACTGAAGTTTTTGTAGATATTATAAGGTATTTTCTCCTTCATTCCAGGTTGATTTGGTGGTGTAACGGTAGCACACTCGGCGCGTATTTGAGAAGTACAGGTTTGGGTACCGACGAGGGTATTACTCATTTTTCCCTTCTCCCACATAAAAAAATCCTAATGAGTCTATAATATGTGTAACTTGAAGCTTGAAGTTTCTCATGCAGCAGTGTAACTCAATTAATTTCTTTTGTAATACTAGTTTGTAAACTAGCCAAAAATTTTCCATAATTTTCTTAATTTGTATTTTCCATATTTAAATGTCTTTTGCAATATTATAGAATATAATGTAATAAAATAACGAGGATTTGTATTTTATGTAACTTTTATTTTGAAAAAGATTCAAAATTCATATTTCGGTAAGCTGTTTCGAAACCGCAAAATAAGAATTATAATAACAACATGCCATAAATTAGTCACAATACTATTCCTCAATCATAAATCGTCATAGGATAAATCCCGAAATTAAATAACAGTCTAAGGGTATAGAGAAAGAAACAATGTTTCAAAATGCAAGATTTTGTTAAACAAGTAATTTTCTTACAGGTAGTATTAGTTTCCAGAACTGCGTATTATATGCTTTAACAGTCCAGTACTTGGTCTTAGTTTTCAATTTGAAAATAATGCTGCTTGGATTTAAGAACAAATTTCTGTGTACTTCATAAAGTTGGAAATTTAAAATCAGTGCTTTTGATTTAATTCAGCGTTCATTTGGGATAATTTCTGCTGTCAAATATTACACTAATTAGTACTATCCGTACAAAAAAAAAAATGATTTACTGATTTACGGAGCTTTTGTTTTTGTTATGACATAGTGAAGCTAATGCTTCATGAGAAAACATATAGTTGTTACATTTTTTCTTCATTTAGGCATTTTTCAGAGTTTGATTTTTATCAGATGCTCAAAAAGTGTTAATAAAGATAATGGTGTTTATTCTTTTCTTACTGATAAAGCTCTAAAAGTGGCTTATCACTAGTGAAAACATTTATCATAAAAGCAGTGAATAATATCATTTTCTTCTTCTTTGAGTTGTAAAACTGAAGAGATTCTTTATTCAACTTTCATACTATATTTTCATTACTTAATGAATTTCATAACTCAGTCATTACGTACCTTACATCAGATAAGGAATCAGTAACAGCTCTTCATGTGCATGATATTTTTAAAATTTCACTTGAAAGTGCCCGAATTTAAAGTGAGAAAAGAAAAAATTAAAACTCTTTTGCAAATCATTACTGAACATTCGTTTCTAATTCAGGTAGTATCATTCCCATCCTGCCATAAAAAGTATAAAAAAAAACCATTAAATAAAAAGTCTCTGATGAACTAGATTTTCTTGAAGCTTTTCACTTTCAACCAAATACGTGAAATTCAATTGACATATTTCAGACATCTGTACACAAGGGCGTTTATATTCATTAGTACTTTCTAGTTATCTCTTCCTGTTATTTTATTCAACGGAAAATCTATTGAGCATTCAGTTGAGAAGATTATTGACGACAAAACTGTAATTGAGAGAAGACCTACCGCTTATACCTGTATTCTTGTCTTTAAATCCAAAAGGCTTTAAAGACGAGGATAACTGAATATTTCAGCAGAATTATTTCCTTCTGCCATTTTTAGAATTATGTATTTGCTTCTGCTATTTTTAGAATACCAGCTCTGCTTTGTTTCATAAAATTGCACCAGCTACTTTCAACTATTTTTAAAATCAAACAAAATCAGAATTTCTCAGTTGCGGAACTTCAAATTAGAATATGAATCAAACACTTTCTATGACAACGATAGTAAAAAGCTAACGATTTTAGATATACCATTCTAAGCTTCTATTCGATCACTAGGTACCAAAACTTAAAACAAGGTAATTGTTAATCGAAGAAAATATTTGAGAAGGGAAATGTTGCTGTGTTTTTCATATGATAAGTGAATTAAGGCGAAATTAGTTAAGTTAGTGAGTAGAATTTTGCTTATAGAACTAGCCTTAATAATGAAAAATAGTACTACAAATTTGAAGATTTTTGTTTGAAAAAAATACTTCTTCCTATTCAATTAAGCTTAACTTTTCTTGTACACCTTTTAGCTGTTTTAATTTATTTTAAAATTTTTATTCTTCATTCATTTAATTGAATTTTAATTATTTTTGAGTCACGTGCTTTTGGATTTAATAATTAGAAGGGGTCTATTGCATTCCCTTGTGTGATGTAAATGGTATTCCATCCAGCTGATTATCGAAAGATCCATGGTTAGAATTCCGGAGAAGATGTCCTTATTTTTCACACTTGTGGTTTCGGAGAAAAACCTAATAGTTCTACTGTGGTGATTGACTAAACTGTAGCGGACAGTCATTCGTCATCATCTGAATTTAGGTTGACTGGATGTCACCATCTCTCCCTTCGCCTTTTAAATCGGGAAGAAGTTTAGGAATTATAGCATTTCCCGTGAGTTTTTTCGTGATGTAACTTGTAGTAATACCGACTGGTAACCAGAAGATCTGTAGTTCACATCTCGATGACAGCGTTGCTGATTTTGTTCGTTTTCGACTTCGAAGACAATTTAATAGCTCTGCAAGGAGACTGAAAATGGATATATTATTAAAACTATTTATTTTGATTTTAAATGGTTTTAAAGGTACGGTTATCTTCTAAATAAGTATATTCATAGATGAAGTGGAAACTTGAAATAGAGATTTTAATATCGGTTGGAGAATATATAAATATTTTCTTCTAGGTAAAAGGAATAATTATGAAATCTGAGTCATTTTCTGAGCTAATAAGCTCATTGAATTTCAGCCATAAATGTAAATTGCAAATTGATAAGCGTTTTAAAAATGTTTTAGTCACAATACTTTTTTTGGACAGCTCATTGCTTTTCAGTACTATTTAAAAAAGACATCGTATTTTTATGAATTATTAATTACTTTATCAAGAATTCAGATAGACATTATGTCTTTTTTTAAAAAAAGTTTAAAAGCATGATATTAACTGTTAGTCCGTAGCGAATGACAATTCCCTTCTACAGTCCTTCGGATCATTTTACTGTTTGATGGAATAAAGCGTAATCCCAACGAAACACCCGAAGAATTTTTTTAGTTGTATTGAAATACATGTTAACAATATAAAATATGCTGGATATCATTGCCGTGATTCAATCCTTTACGCAAACAATATCTGCCCTACTTGCATAAAAAGTATATTTCCGGAAAAGGGCAAAGAAAAGAAACTCACATGCGTTCAAACACAAATGATGTGACGAGGGAAGAGCTGAGCTGTTAGAACTTGCGATTCTCACCATCTAGGTAGGTCACTGTGCGACAGCTGTATCAGTTGTTGTACCTTATTTAAGACTTCTTATTCCAAAGTGTTATTATGAAGGAGTTAAGGAAGTTTAAAATGCAAAGACCTGAAGAACCGAATACAGTTTTGCGTGTACGTTTTCTAGTGCTTCAACTATTATTCAAAGAATGTCTAAACAATACTGATGAAAAGTTATCTCATTTGAATAGTTATTTCTGATATTTAGATTACTGAAACACATCACAGCTCGTAGATTATTTTCGAACTGCACTTTTTTATTCAAGTTTACTTGCGAAAAAGGACGGAATATTTATTTATTTATTTGAAAATGCAAGATTAAAGCAAGAAAAAGTAATACTTAATTAATAAGAGCAATTAAATCCGTAATTTCATTTTTACATAGTTTGCGTCTTAAGATGCATTTTTTACTGCTAGAAAAATTTTCTTCTTACTTATGTTTTCCTACTTGTTCATTTAAGACAGATAAGACAGACAGCCAACGTGTGTACTGCACTATTGACTAACATTACTGAGAGATTTACAAGATGCATTTAATGACGGTCACAGTTCAAAGAATGCGAACATTTTAAAATGTGATATATGATAGCCAGTGAATCCGAGGGCAAAGCGCATTGTTTATAAACATTCCTTAGGAGAATCGAAGTATTTCTGAAAGGAATTAAGCTACGTAAAGGCATACTTCTCATTTTTTATTTTCATTTCGTTCAAATTTAAGTCACACTTCCTATAATTCACTACATATTTGATTATAAATCAGATTCAGTTCTTATATTAATAATAAGCGGGTTAGAAATGAATTCACATAATTATTCTCGCTATTGAAAAAACGATTAATTATGTTATTTAAAAATCGGTTTTTATTCATTATTAAGGTTAACTAACGTGTCGCATGTTAGTCTCCTTCTACTAGCTGTTTCTAATAAATATGATAGTCATGGCAAAGGTTTCTTTATCTTTGCTCTAAAACGTAATTTTCAGTGGCCTCTTTTAAGACGCTATTCATCACCGCTGTCTGATATTTATATTTCCATCTTCTATAATTTTTGGAGATATAAGCTCAATATAAATTTTTCTCGATCTGTTTTATTCTTTGAAAATAGCTATTGCAGTAACTTCGCAGCAGTGTCAAGACAGTATTGAAGCTGAACAAATTTTAAGTTCAGTCGGCAGTACTTCATGAAACCAAATTGTAGGAGAAATAGGAAAATGTAAAAATTTAAATTTGACAAAAACAAAAATATCTTAATAGATTTTGAATAATACTATGTCGATTTCAGGGCATTCTAGCATACGTCTCTTTTCTTCAGGAGCAAAAATATCTGTCTGAATGCCCTCCATCAAATCATTGGAGTTTTATTTAAAACAAGCCGAAGTTTAATTTTTCTTGAGTAATTCTTAGTTTAATGCCTGAACTTGAACTAATACAACACGCATTTTCATTAATTATTAATCCTTCTTAAGTAATAAAATTAACAACTTCTTTTTCTGCAATGGATATTTAAGTTCATCTTTCAAGTGGTCTCCCTTCATATGAAGAACACTTGGTCATATCTTATTATTATGGTTATACAGCATTCTTAATACATAGGGCAATTCTGAATTTCCTTTGGTTAAATATATTCTAGATTTGTTCGTAGTAGTCTATGTTGATTCTACATTATTATAATAGTACTAAGTAAGAAATCAATTAGTGACATTAAAAACACATTTAAGACCTGTGTTTTCTTTCTTTCCCAATTAGGGATTTTATTTCACTTATAGCTTGCATTTGGGTTTGACCTTTTAGTCCAAAGGGGCAATTTGCCCAGAAGGACTATTAATTTTGTTTTGCCATTTTGCGTCGATTCACGATAAGCGCGTTGTTTCACTTTTCAAACTATTGCCACCAAATATTAGAGCCCTGGATTATATTTAAAGAAATTAAATAATGAAGAATATGTATGAATGTATGTATATTTCTCGCATTGTGATAAAACAACGGTACTTAGAGCCATCAAAATTTGAATAACGCAGTCTTCCATAGAATATGGGCATGTGGAAGCCCTAGTTTGAATTTGAAATATGTTTTACTATAAATTTCATATTTCGTAACACTTCAACGAATTTTTGATTAAAAAACGGAATGATTTGAAAGCTTCATACAATTGCATAACTTTCGCTCTTCAGTACTTCTTCAACAGATAGATAACAATCTAAGAACGGATAGAAAGATGCTCTTCTTCACATAATTTCGTGCATGAATTTAATTATTTTTTTTTTTTTTTGTATTTTATATATAAATTTCAAATTCAGTTACACCATCCTTGCACTAAATCGTAAGGCCTGAAGCATAAATTATTATATTTTAAAAAATGGACTGGCAATGAAACGATTACGAACTTACAATCAACCATGTAATACATAAAGTTACTTGGTTTCTTCAAGATCATATCACTTTTATTACACTCGTGTTAAAAATTAAGAGAAATGTGTCTACTTCTACGAAACTTATTGAAATAAAGATGTAAATTATGCTGCCGAAGAATTGTGCAGATATTCAGAGTCGAACACGTAAACGTACACGTACGTGTCTGCGGATCTGTGACTTTGGAGGGGATACAAGCGCAATAGGGATTTTCGGCGATTTGTATACTGTTTTGTATACGACTCCTTCACGATAGTCACCGTCTTTCTCACAAGAGTTGGGTAACTATTTTAAGGTATCAGCTAAAATGAGTAGTCACGAATTGTATGAATTGATATACTCAAGTACATATTTAAAGCTTGTACTTTTTTAATGCCGAGGCGTGTCATAACAGTTATTTGAAAGCATGGGAGTACACAAGTTATTGGTTTCTTTGTGCTTCGTAAGCACGAAGAATTGTTGTTGATGATTGTTGTTGTTGAGTCTGAGATGGTGAATTGTCAATAAATTGGAGGCTGGCCTATCAATGTAATCTGAAATTTGTGGAAACAGTTTCAGGACACTGGATCCATGCCCAGAAGACAACGACAAGGTTGACCAAAATCCACAATGAAGAGTGAACATCGTTATTTGGCACTTCCCGACACCGGACAGTTACAACTTCACAGCTGTCACGTGAGCTGTATGCTGCCACTGCAGCCCGAGGTTCCGCTCCCTGCAGCATACAAAAGAGCACGCTTAGCATGGTGCAGACAGTATGCGCCCTATAATAGATTTCAGCGGAGCACCATGTCTTTTACAGATGAGTCGAGATTCAGCCTAGAAACTGATTCTTTGCGTACCTGTATCTGGAGAGAGCCTGGAACGCGATACCATCCTTCCATCCATACCATGAGGGAAAATGATCATTACTGTGATAGAGGTGTAATGGTTTGGGCAGACATTATGTTGGAAAATTGCACACCCTTGCATGGGTTTGACAAAGGCTTCTAACTGCTGTGAGGTACAGAAAAGAGGTGATCGAAGCGTTATGCTCTAATTTCAGGGTGGCAGTTCGTCCTGGGTTCCTGTTCATGGATGACAACGATCGTCCACATAGAGCTGAACTGGTCTCCGATTATCTGGGAAGTAAGGATATTCGCTGCATGGATTGGCCAGCTGGGTCTCCCGACTTTAACCATATAGAGCATGTCTGTCACGCTCTTGAGAGGGCCACTCCTTCAACGGAAAATCATCCCAGAGTTGAAAACTTCCTTGCTATAGGAGGGGGATTCACTGCCACAGGGACCCCTGAACTGCCTCCTGTGCAATATGCCGTCATTCTGCGTGACCTGTCTGGCTGTAACAGCAGATCATATTCCATATTAGACTCATTTTCATTTCGATATCACAAAGTGGATTTTGGACATCCCTGCGCTGTAACTTTCACTGATAATCATGCTTACATAAAAGGATTTTTGAATGGTACACCTGTCTCTCTTATAAACGTACATTCATACAGTCTTACATAAATTCGACATAACACACAAATTCTATTAATTTTGCATATGAAAGTACTTATCTCTCAGCTTTATTACCAAAAATGGAGATTTACTTATAATTTATTCCCGATTCAAAGAAACTTTGCTTTATGCTTATCACTGGAAAAAAGATAAATTTTTTGAGCCTTTGAAACTAAAATAAGTATTGTTACGAAATAAGAGGGTTCCCAGTTTTCTTTTTATTTTTTAAAAAAACGATATACTTCCTATATGCTCTTGTTGCGTAAAGAACAACCCATTCGTCTAGAACTATAAGATCTGAATACAATTTTTTGTCAAAAAACAGTTACATTTTTAAGATTTCTTTTAGGAAAGAAAGTC
The DNA here is from genome assembly GCF_044657685.1 of Stegodyphus dumicola. Lineage (NCBI taxonomy): Eukaryota > Metazoa > Arthropoda > Arachnida > Araneae > Eresidae > Stegodyphus > Stegodyphus dumicola. The sequence continues at coordinate 182,299,064 of NC_140780.1, read as the reverse complement.
AATGTTTCTAAAATGGCGCTTCGACAGTGAACTATATCAATAAAGACAGTACATAATCACCAACAAACAGTATACAATAATTAGTTACTATCTGGATTTGATCTCTTGGATATCACTACTTCTCTCTAGTTGAACTCTCTGGATGGCCACTCCTAAGGCCAGAAGGGGTGGCCATCTAATATGTAGGTGGCCACCGTTACCTTCTATGAAAGGATAGACAATTTTTCATAGTTATGTGTTTTTCCAATGCATTTCTCTTACCTTCTCTTTTAATTTCAAAGTAATTAGAAATGTTTCCACTTCATTCAGTTATTAAGCTTATATTTCAAAATATTATTAAGTCTTACTGATTTCCGCTTTCTTCTGCAAACGAAGTCAAATTTGTCTGCTTTTTTCTCTAATCATCAAGTTAACTGTTTTTCTTGAGAAACACACCATCACTTTGTTTCCCAATCCTTATGAAAATAATCTATTTGGAATACTCTTGATCACCTGTATGATTCCCGAGACGAAAATACTTTTCCACATTAGAATAACGCTAAACGACTTCCTTCATTTCCTCATAGTCTCTTGCCTGAACAGCGTATAGAACAAAAGTGACTTTAATTGGTCAGTCCAAATTATTGACGAATTATTGTTCCCTAGCTATATTTCAGAAACCAGTGCAAACGCTTTAAAAATTTTAGAATAGGTTTTCTTGAGAAACTCCACTTAGTTGTTGGGAATCGCATCTAGATTTTCATCTTCACAGACTGACATAAATCTACTATTATATCAGAAGTGCAATTGGAAGGGATATCTTTAGTACCTAACAGTCTCTGTACATTTAGCACAGAACTTCGAAAACTTGGTAAATGCAGCCTATTATGTGAAGGTGCACCATCTGAGAAGGGAAATGCAGTCCCACGCTTTATTTATATCCTGTTGAATAATATAGATTCTGAGTTATTTCACGTCTTGGTAGTTTTCAATGAGAAAAAGTTAGGTTTTAAGCTTAGGTCTTTCTAGTAAAAATGAGTTAAATGTGTCTATTCTTTTGAAACTGCTAAAGCAAATACTCACGTTCAACGTATTCATTTTAAAGTTTTCTGTATTTATAAACCAAAGATTGATATTCTTATTAACCGAAATGAATGTAAATCAAACACTTTCTCCAAATCATAATTTACTAATTGAGTTCAACCCCGTAACACAAAGGTTTGTTAGATTATAAGCCCTATCTCATTTCTACAGTTCCAATCAGTCGGATGAATGCTAAGTTAATTTTTGCCCCTACAGGATTTAGACATTATTTTGTAACTTAAGATGCAATCAAACACTAACATTCTTGCACAAAACATTCCATTTGAGGGCTGTTTTGTTGGCATTAATGTATTGTATGTTAAATAATGTATGTAATAAGAATACACATTTGAAACAGTTTTTTTATCAGCCGAAGCAAACCTAACTTTTCGGGAAAAATTTTTCAATTTAAAAAAAAAAATCTATATATATATATAAATTTGTAAGGAATGGTTTTCAGTACATCGTAGAAAATGCAATTAGGTACATTTTTACTTTGTTTTAAATAAGTTTTTTAATGTTATTTATGTATATGAAACTAAGAGCTGGGTAATGTCATAAAAAACAGAAATGCTTCCTCTTTATAATGAAATGAATGCTGAAACGTGATGCTCTCAAATATCTGATATGAACTTGTAGAGTCATTAGGCTATTTTGAAGCAAAAGACATGAAAAATGAGCGATGCCTTCCCCGGGACTTGAACCTGGACCTCTCTAAAGTTCATTGTGTATTTTCCACAATCGAATTGTTGTATGCTTCTTATTTAATCCAGACAGATTTTTGTTATGGAATTAGAGCCTAGCAATATTTATAGTTTTATGTAGCGTTAGAAGGTAAATACATTTTTAAAAGCCGTTGTTTTTCATTACAGACTGCATTTTAATTTGAAGCTACTACCTTTCATAAATTTCAAAGCGAAATTTCCCGACTAACATTATTGCACGAGGTATATATCTCTTTAAAAGCTTTTCTTGAAAGTGATAATTTAAGATTCTCATTGCATCACATTTTTTTTTTCTGAATGCTTCCGAATAAATTGATGCGGTAAAATCACAAAAATTGTCAAAAATTTCTGTATAATTCAGTATTGCATAAGAGTTTCCTTATTATCGATTTAATATTATTTCAAATATATATTATATCTTTAAACTAAGTTGGCAAATTTTTATAAAAACCGAGAAAAGATTTGATCAAAGATATAATTTCTAGCGACCAGAGCAATATAAATTATATTTTACCTGAAGTTCCTGTTTATTTACTGTTTTATACATTTGCCGAGTAAAAAGACAAATTTAATTTTATTGCAAAGAAGTAGTAGTATTTGAGAATTTACTTTTCAAATGTAATTTTTATGATAATTTGAGCTGTTTTATCATTTAAAAACAAAAAGAAAAATTTTTTTAATAGCATTTTGTTTTTTTCATTTGCTTAGGATTTTATTAAGCGGGAGAAAAATATAATATTGCAAATGAATGAAATCTAACTTTTATAGTTTTCTTAGCTATAAAAGTTAAATTTCGTTAACATGCATTTCAAATTTATATATATTATAAATAAATTATATATGCACATAATATGCATTTCTGAGCATTTATACGATAAGCCACGAGCGAAATGCTGTATGCTTCTTATTTAATCCAGAGAGGTATACACGCGTAATCCTAAGCTTATGTGGAACTGTATGAATATATTTTTCTGCTAAAGACTACTTCCAAATTAATGTTTTATGTTTCTGTATTTAGCTGAAAAGACAGCTAAAAATTTATCGGGAGATCTAAATTAGTATTATGTACCATAATTTAACTCAATCAAAGCTTTCTCATAAATTTCGAAGAATTTGAAGATGATATTTGTATTAAATGAGAATAATGTATTTCTCTGTGTTTCTTAATTTAGTATACTGTAGATTAAGACGAACATAAAAGTGCTGCGCATTATTTAAAACGGCAGTTTTAAAAATCTGACCTGGAAAATTCTTATTATGAACAATCTTTGTACTTGGTTTATAAACGGGGTAAGGCTCCCCATTTTACATTTGAAATGCTAGATGGGGTATTACTCCATTACGTGATGTTTCGCGTGTGAGAGTCACCAAATTTCAAAGTCCATCAGCTGCTTACTCTTAACATTTGTGATACCAGGAAAATCAACGTAGACCTGCCATTTCTTGAAAAGATTCATTAGCGAATTGTTTCCGGTGCTTTTCAAGAAATTGTTTATCTGGAATAAAGTACTGCGCCGATGGGTGTTATCATTAAACCGTTCGTTTGCTCACATAAAATTCTGAGCAAATTGTCGTATTAACATAAACGGAGTTGATTTTGCATTCGTTACCACTCCGAGACTTACGAATGCTGTAGTCATCACATTTCGACTGCGCTTAATTGCCCTGGAACTCCTTACTTCTTAATTAGCCAATTGAGCTCATTTTATTCTTCCAGAACACACTGTTTTATTTTTTGCTATGCACTTAAAATTTAACATGCTCACAATATTAGCAGAACTCCCGTTTCCTCTTAATTGAAGAAATAGATGTTGAATATAATTGTTTAGAAAATACTCCACTCCATCTTAGATTTTTCCGTGGTATTTTAATAAGAAGCTAATTAGCGAAGATATCCGTTAGGTAATGTGCTTGAAATGAATGTCTAAGAAAACGACTTTCGCATCGATAGTATAGTTAGCTCAAAGTATTACTCACCTTTCAGTTAGAAAGATTTTAGAAGATGTCTTCTCTTTTGCTTCTCTCTTGTCTTCTCTTTTGCCTTTTAAGTCTGCATGCGCAGTTTCTCAGCGGTAAATAAAATTTACGCCACTCGTTACACAACATTTCCCATAGTAAGCATTGATATTCGGAAACAAACTTTAAAGCGTAAGTTCCTTCTTGAATTTTAAGTACTTTCGCTTTCTCACTGGGATTTTCCAGTAAGAGTTACTCCGGCTCTAGGGATTGTGCTCTTTTCATTGTATAATAACCACGCTTTCATTTACGAGTGAATAGTTCAAACTGTTGATGAATAACTAAGCTCAATAAAAAAATTTATATACTTATTTGTTTACTGAATTTCAGAACGTGCGTTAGTCCAATATTAATTTTAAAAATAGATAAAAGCTTTCAAAATTAAACATTAAAACAGTGTATATATTATTATAGTAAAGCCATTTCATTGCTGTGCTCTGATCACAAGACACGCTGGTATTCAGTGGTAAAATTAGCATTGCCTGAAAAGATATCTGGAACAAATATTCTTATCGCGAGTTTAAAATTACCATTTCTTAAAACCCTTATCTGGGAGTAGTGAAACTGTAAGCCATGTGATATATAGAACTTAAACGTCTACCTCTTATTTGGCGTGCTAAGGGCCAGGATCTTGAAGAAAATCGGAAAATGTTGAAATACAAGCAAGGTAGTTTTTTTTCAACTAATAAATATACTTTGGTCACTAAGAGATCCTGAATCCTGAATATGTTTCATGTACAGGGTGTTAAAATTGCAAAACCTAGACAGCCAATGTCCAATTAATCATAGATTGTGACCAACATATGACTAACTAGTCATAGAATTCAAATTGAGAAGTGAATTAAGCAAAGTAAACTCTCAGACCATGATAATTTTGGTCACGTGACACTTTTTAGCAAACCATATGCGAATTTTAAAATTCCTATAGAAAACACGTCAAGTGAAAGGTTTCCTACGGCCGAATTAGTTAAAGAGAAAAAACAAATCATTCTGACAAAATCAAAAAGTTTTTGAGATATACCTAATTGATTTTTTTTTATTTAGATTTAAAAGCAACTATGTGTATTAAGTTTTCTCAGGAAGATTTCTTAAAGGTCATTTACTAACTTCTTAAAGTGGGAAAGTCAATCATTCAACAGATATTTAATCGTGCAAATATTAAGAAACGTTCTGTGTATGAAAGTTAGAGAATGAATAAATGATTGCCCTTATATTTAGGAGAACATGAACTGGTTATAAATATAAGGTGTGAAAAAAACGAATCTTCGAAAGGGGAAAAACCTTTACTTATGAAAATCAGTCTCATTGGGAAAATGTTTGTAATTTTTTGAACAATTCTTGCCGTCTTGAAATGCAATAATTACTTGTTGACATGAAGTAATATTTTATTTTTATCTGATACCATTCTTGCAACAACTCTTAGCCATCTGAACGCTTGTAATAACTCTTAGGTATTTGAAAATTTCAGATTTTAAATATCATGTGAATACAAGAATCAATCTTCATGTAGCAATCATATGAGCATATGAAGTACTTTGTAACCAAGCTGGTTTATTTCATTTTGTTACTGTATGGTATTAAGTTTTTAATATACTGATACAATTTGAGTGTTATTAATTGATCAACTGGAATCATTATGTAGAGTATAATATGCCTTAGAATATGTTTTATATAACGAGAGCGCTAAAATCAGGAATTCAATTGCAGCATAGGGTTCTAACTATTTACGGCTAGATGATTATAAAGTGAAATGTCTTGCTTGATATTGTTGATTAATGAGAATGAAATTGCTGTTTGATGATACGAAAATTCTGTACTTGACATCTAAAAGATTTATAAATAAACAGTGCATATATATATATATGTGTGTGTGTGTGTGTGTGTGTGTGCACTGTTTGTGAATTAAAGGAATATGAAGTATTCACATTTCTTTAATTCATCTGACGTTTGGTTATTTTACGTATTTATAGCTAATTTTGAAATTTACTGGTATAGAATTTCTCTTCTTTTGTGTCTTTGTTGAATTGGTTCTAAATTTCTTACTTTGTGTAGAAGCCTTGAAAAAATTAATTTTCTGAAGTAAAGATACTATTTTTAAGTTTCTGGAAGTTTAATTCGTGAGTCATTTATGTCTTTGATAGAAATTTTACATTCTTCAGGTAAGGTAAATAAAAGGCCATCATACCTATATTGAGTTTATTTCAATAACATAAGCAGTGCTTATTTTGAATTTAACATTGCTGTGAGATATTAGGAAAGAAATTAAGGTAAATTAATAAGAATTGCATTTACTAAAACTTTAATATGTTTTAAATTAAAAATAATAACTGTTTTATTACTATTATGGTTGTTAAAGTATAAATTGGTTTATTTGATGCAAATTGGTTATTAAAATGTCAATACTGAAAAAAAAAAGCATTTGGAATAATTATATGTTAGAACCCATTTAATTTCATGACATAAACATAATTTGGCCGTTTTCTCACACTTTATATGTCTCATATATATTTTTGTAACTATTTTACCGTTGAGGCGTGTTTAATCTTTTAAAGAGAGGCTATCGAAAGGGGTTTGATAACAGGTAACCTCTTCAGGTACGCGGAAGCAAAACCTCTTCCGAAGGTATTAGGTTAAATAGAAGCAACACAATAGAAAAGAGGGTAAAATGTCCCCCAAGTGTTCGTCTAGAGTTTGGGAGCTTACAGTTCCCTTCTTTATAACCTCCTCACCCTTTCTTGGTTCTTTACTTAGTTACTTGCTTTTGTGTTGTGAGTGCCCTTCACCGGATTCCTTCGCTAGAGAGCTTTTAGCTTTATATTTAAGGGAAATAATACAGAAAATGTTTGACTTCGGTGCGAATTTTTATCGCAATATTTATATAGCAGCTTGTTTAATACGTAATATCTATACAGTAGCTTGTTTAATAGCTTTTTTTTATCTCTGCTAGCTACTGATCATTAATGCTTCGTGATTCATTGTTTGGATTATTAAATAATATGTATTAAATAATTTTAATGCAACTTAAATTTTCTGCTAAGGTCATTGTTAGAAACGTAATCTTGCGGAAATGTTTCGTTATTAGTTTGCTAATATTCGCAAGTGATTGCCTGTATTATCTATTGAGAAATGTTCCTTTTTACTTCTGTTTTAAGCTTTTTCCTACCCCCTTTTTGCAACGCATATTACTCTGCAGATATGCCTCGGCTTGGAAAAGAAACTGGAATCTCTTATCCTGTACACGAATCCGCTTGTATTCCGCATTAAAAATAGCTGCCTACATTCTCGTCATACAACACTTTAAACTTGTATGGGCCAACTGCTCATACATAACATTTATGTGAGATCTGTAAAATGTTCAGATAAAATTAGACGTGAATATTTTTGTAAATGTATATACTTATGCGAAAAGTTTTAAATGACGAAATATTTTATAAAAATATTTCAGTCGAGGGAATGGTTTCAGGTTTTCAGAGAGGCAAGCTCATCAATTAGCAGTAGGCAAAATACTGAAAGACTATACATCCTCTTAAAAGTATTCCCATTGAAACCAATAAAGCAAAGAAAAATGCCCACAACAAATGCAGCTGATAAGAAATAATTGAGATTTCTTATACAAACTGAATATAGAAGGATACAAATGTGTAATCCTTATCATAAATTACATATAAATATATTTACATTAACTATAAGTTGAACAACATTAATCATATATAAATAAATAAAAAACAAACAAAACTGTGATAAGAATATGAATTTAAATTTAATCTAAATTTGAACATGGTCATTGGTTATCAATTGAACATGATCATTGAGAAGAATCGAATTCTTCTCAATTCAAACAATCGAATATGATCATTGAGAAGAATCGAATTCAATGATCAGATTCGATTGTTTTTGAAAACATGATTAAGAATAATTTTAGAATAAATTTACTTTAAAATAACGTTGAAAAGGAAACAAAACTCTTTCAAGGAAATTGAATATGTTACTGAGTGGAATATTTTTTAATTTAGAAATTTAAAATAAACGTAGATTTGTTGAAACCCTGTATTTTTTATTAATTTCATACATTTACTCATAATTACTTTGTGCACTTCCTTTTCTTTACAAATTTTTAACTTTTGTTTCGTTTAAACTTTTTTAATTATTTGAAATTACTATTTTGTTTGTGATAGTTATATTTCTATAAAATTTTCTTTTTTGCTTTACTGGTTTTTGAAAAGTAGTTTAAGTTACGTATTTATTGAGGTAATTCCCATGCTATTAACAAATGATATGACTTTTTACCAAGCTGTATGGAAAATAATAAATTTTAAAAGAAAACAGCAAGATGAATATGTTTTGATGAAGATTTTACCTTAATTACACCGAATACTTATATCATATATATCAGTTTATTTTCTTTAATTTCGTTTAATCTTCAGTTTCAAATCTTTATTTCATAAAAGTTTAGAAAATTTTGGTTTTCATCATGCCCATAGCATGGAACTTCTGTGAGGCATCTAAGCTTTTCTTCCTAAAGTTTAATAAAAGGTAAACCCGAATGAAGGTATCTTCAATGTCTTCAAATAACCAGCCGATTATAAAGATTATTTATATTTACATTTACGTTCAAAACTGAAGCAGCTACTTTTTTATATTAAGTTCCTTTTATGAAAGTTGAAAGATTGTATTTAATCTCCTTGCTTGACTCTAAAATGCATATAAAGCATGATGCTTCTTGCTTTATGCATTTTAGAGTAAAAATTAACGTTGTAAGAATTAATATGTTTTCACTTTCTTGTTAGCATATTAGGATAATTATTACTGATAAGAATAGTAATAAATCCCTTCCGAATTTTGTTGGAATAAATTAAAAATTTCTTTCTTATATTATGATATCATGTATTTTAAAAGTAATTAGATTAAACAGATTTGAGCATTTCCTTAGAAGCCATAAAAGACAAGTGAAGTACGATATCGCCTGCCATTCGTTATAAAGATCCTAAAATGGAAAATAACAGGCATGTCTACGATTAAATGTCTCGTTTAAAGCTTATTCATTTACTTAAGTCTAGCTAAGGATAATTGCATTCTTGCGTACTTTTGTAATTCAATAAAATGATATATTTGTTTACGTTTAATAATTAAATCGAATTAAAACCGTCTGCTGGACTACTGCTATTAGAGATATTTGATAATATCGATTACTTATTTAATTATGCGTTCAGGTTACGGTGAACTTGTAAAAGCAATTATAAATATAATTCGTGAAACTTCGTTTGCTTCTCAAAAGACAGAAGATAAAAATTAAATACCACTTTAAAAAGAAGGAATTACCATAAGTTTCAGTTCATGGAGGAGAAAAATGTAATAAAGTTAAAGTTTATCCTGACTGCGATAGTCTTGACTGAGAATTCGTATAACCTTGAATGTTAAATAATTTTCGACACATTATATTCTACCCAAGACGTACGCTGCCTTAATATATAACGGTTTCTCTAAAATGCGAAATAAATGCTAAAAGATTGGAGCGGAATGAAAGAGTAGTTTGCATTGCGGTGATCATGTTTTGAGAACGTATTTGTAGCTGGTTGTTTTCTCATGTAATTTTCATATGGATTTCGTAAAATATAAGTTATAAAAATGAGTTTCATTTAGCTTGTTAAATAAGATGTGTCTTGTGGGTAATAAATTAAATAGTTTCATCTTGTAAAAAACTGATAAAATTGCTAAATGATGTGCTACTTGCTACTGCTTATTTTCAATTTGATTTGCTACTACACGTTTTCAAGTTTTACATTTTCTTTCTTTCAGTTTTTAATAAAGCAGTAACATAATGGTGTTGTTTAGATAGGTTAGGTTAAGCTAGGTTTTTTAAATACGGCAAAGCCTCGAGGGCTATCTGCCTAAGGGGAGCTATGCCTTCGTAGAGGACTTTCTAAGGGAAACTGGCTCGTATACACATTACACATGGGGAAAACACGAAAACACCGATGCAGCCAGTCCGTTCGCGGGATTCGAACCACGGACCGAACTACCAGTTTTCAGCGACTTTACCGCTCGGCCGCTGGCGGGCCGGTGTTGTTTAGATTATATCATTAAAAGGCAACTATTAGCCTAAGATTCCATCTGGTTTTTAGCTAGAAACCTCAAACTATGGAAAACAAGTGTTTCGTACTTCTCTTTGTTTATTACCTTCGATCGAATTCTCTTTAATATCTCATTTTTAGCTCACAGAACATCCTGTTGCTACAACAGCTAACTTTGAATAGCTTAATTTTTAAACTATCAGTAACAGATGAGAAACTGAGAAATTGTGATTCTATTCTTGCTCATATCAAAATGATTATAAGCTATATTTCTCAGAAAATATAACGTAGATTACTTTCAATATTGTAATTCGAAAGTGAAAAGTTTTTTTTTTAAACTATTATCTAATAAATCAAATTTTTGCTTCTCGAAATAGGTGAAAATTTGTTTTTTCAATACATCATCTGTTTATAAATCTGAATTCTTTTCTCTCGCTTCTTATTAAAAATAAAATTACGATTAAAATTAGGCTGCAATATACTACACAGGATTCAACAAATAAACGAAAGAAAGAAGTTTTATTGCATTTTATCGGCAAGTATGTAATTCCTCGTGTAATATAAACTTTACAAGTGAAAGGTCTTCGTTTTCTAAAAAAGAAGGTATATTTCTACAATTGCTATCACTCACAAATTCAACATTCTGTAGAATATTTACACTAGTGAAATATATTTTGTTAAGCAAGAAATGCATGAGAAAATAAATATGAATGATGAACTAAAAGAATTGAGAATTTCAAGAAACATTTAAACTATATTATTTCAATTAATTTCAAATACACTCGTGTCTAAAATTAAGATAATTTGCAAATTATTTCTATTTTTATGAAACGTATCACAAATTAAGATCAAATGAAAACAAACCGTATCACATATCATCAAATTAAGACATAGCGTATCACATATCATCAAATTAAGATAATTTGCAAATTATTTCTATTTTTGCGAAACAACTATTTTTTAAGAACCAAATATACCAATTATGGAGCCGAAGATATGTGCAAATATTCAGATTGGAATACGCAAGCGTACGTGGACGTGTCTTCGCAGGTGTGATTGTGGAAGAGATATAAGCGCCTGAGGATTTTCGGCGATTTTTGAGCTCGTAAGCCCCTGCTACATTCACTGCTCTTCTCACGAGAGGCGGGTAAATTTTAAAAGGCATCAGATAAAATGAGTAGCCGCGAACGTATGGATGACTGAATGAGATGGAGAATTATTGGTAGATGGGAGGCAGGACATCACAAGTATAAGTGGTTACATAGCTCAATGTAACGTATATATATGTTGATCAAACATTTCATTGAGACTTATTTTGAGCTCAATCTAGTTTCCTTACGGTTTCTCTAACTGTGGAAAAGGCTTCACATTCATATTAAAACAGTGGCCTGATGTATGCCATATAGTTGGTCTCAAGGGTGTTGCACCCAATTTGGTCCCTGTGAGACTTTTTAGTATGCATGTCCTTCTGGTGATTATATCGTTGATGTGTTGAGCCCAATTTATCCTACAGTCCAGCTTGTATTCCCAACTATTTGGCTATACGCTCTGCAGCTATTAGCGAGCCATCATACTGAAGTTCTATCTGATACTTTGTGTTGACAGAGTGCATAGCTGTGCTGTCGGCTTATCTTTGCTCACAACCTTGTCGTTTTCTGTGCTCCATAATTTATGCTAAAGTGACAGGTTTAGCTTTTGCTGCAAGGCAGGTACATTGCTACTGGTGGCCCACATTGTTACATCGTCAGAGTAGCACAAAATATTGAAACCTGGGATCTCTTTCAGTTCAGTTGTCAAATCATTAATAATGATGTTAAAGCGTATGCAGCTTAAGATAACATTTTCCGGGAAACAAACCTCTGTTTTGTTGGCGTTACCTTGAGGTTATTTGCGGTATCTAACCTTTACAAATTGCTGGTCAAGGAATTCTTTAAGCCAGCGAAGTATCTTACTACTTAATCTTAGACCACTTAACTTGTTCAACAGTATATTTTGACATACTGGTATCATAAGCGCTCTGAAAGTCAGCCAAGGTGGCCATTTTTCAATGAAACCCATTTTTCACAGGATTGTGTCGATTTTATGACTTAGTCCGTGGTGGATTTGTGTTTTCTGAAGCCGGCCTGATATTTGCTGACATCATTTTTCCGTCTTGAAGTCAGTTGCTTATCATTCTCTTGGATACCTTATATAGTATTGAGGTAAGGTTTATAGGTCTATGATTTTTGATTGAGGCTGGGTCTTTTTTCTTGTGAATGGGTATTATTTCGCCTTTCTTTCAATCTTCTGGTAAACCTGAGTGCCAGGTTTCGTTTATGACTTGCACTAAGGTTATATGGTAATTCTCCCGCCTTCTTAGCATGCCTTCGTGGTGTAGTGGCCAGCACGCTCGACGCGTATTCGAGAGGCCCGTAGTTCGAGTCCCGGATAAGGCTTTGCTCATTTGTCTCTTCTTCTGCTTGCCTTCCTTTCTCAGATTCTTAAAAAATATCTATGAAGGCTCTTTCAGAGCCGCTCTCTTTGCGTGTTTTAATGACATGAATCGCCTGTCTCAGTCCTGTTATGAAAAACCATTGTTCATTATTGAAGTCTTTGCTAGGGGCAGCAGGGGCATAGGATTCATTCGCCTCCACGGGAAGTTTACAAAACACTTCGAGTAGTTCTGGCAAAAAAGATAAGCTATCTGATAGCTGCTTGAAATCATGGCATCTCCATGAGCTATTGGATGAACCTTTTCACGTTTCCATTGTTGTTTAGCTTGGACATAAGCTATCGAGCCATATTTTTTGTAATCCAGGTCTGTCACAAAGTTTCGGAAAAATTGTAACGTTGTAAAGTAATCATTTGTAGATAACTACAAGGTGAGAATAGCCGCCGCATGGATTGGCCAGCCAGATCTCATGACCTTAACCCTATAGAGCATGTCTGTGACGCTCTTAGGAGGGCAGTTTCAAAAAGTCATTCCCCTGCGACAAACTTTCTGGATTTGAAAACTGCCTTGCTGTAGGAATAGGATTAACTGCCACAGGGGCTCCTCAACTGCCTCCTGTCGAGTTTGCCGTCACGTTACATGACCTGCTTGGCTGTGAGAGAGGACCATATCCCATATTAAACTCCTTTTCATTTCGATATTATAACGTGGATTTTGGACATCCTTACACAATGAACTTCACTGATAATCACGCGTACATAAAAGGGCATTTAAACGCTCTACTTCTTTCTCTATTATAGATGCATATTCATACCAAATTTCCTTAAAAATCTTTCCATTCAGAAATTTGACGCAGATTTTCTTAATTTTGTTCTAGAGTGCAGTTTTATAACCGTAAAGCCCTTAAGATTTCTAAGGTCTTAATAATCTGACATGAACTTTTTCATGAGAATATTAAATTCCGTAGGACTATCATATCATTGTGTAATCCATTTGAAGCAGTGTGAGGTATCGATTATCAAATTCAAATTACCCGTGAGCGCAAAATATACCTAAATAAAGATAATTTAGCAGTCCGAAAATATTTCAAAATTTTGTTGATTGTCCTAAGTGTTTGACCTAAGCATAAAAAAAAATTAACTAGATTACACAATTAAATAATATAAAACTAGAGAAACTATATTTTTCAAAGATTTTCTACTGTTTACGTATTTTTAGAACTGTAAATCGCAACAAGTATTAGTTTTTTATTTTTTTTTTCTTCTTTGCGAATTTAAATAAAGTGTTTAGCATTATGAAATTTATGGCGCCTAATTGACAGTTTCTTTTTTGATCACGCATGTATAATTCAATATCACTAATCTGTCAAATGAACTCTGTAAATTGTTTAAATAGTTAAGAGTTATGCCATGTGGGGCATAACGATCACTACTAAAATGGAGAATCTGCTACGCTCAGCACAAAGACCATTCCTCCTAAGCATTACCCGAGGATATAAAACCTCGCCCACTAATGCTCTAAACGTGATTTCAGGACTACCGCCTCTGCATCACTTAGCTCAGCGGGAGAGTGCAATAGTGCGAGTGCTCCGACTCAAAGAGACAATAAGTTTATAGGACAGGACTTATGTTTATATTGACTATGAGCAAAGCATTCCCGAGCCACCTTGCCACCCGGCCGAATTCAATATCTCGATTAACTGCAGGTCACCAACGTGGTTCAAAGCCACTGCAATCTACACCGATGGTTCCAAAGGAGAATGTGGCACCGGTAGCGGATATTGTGTTCTACATGGGAACCAGATCTTAAAGACCTGGGAAAGAAAGCTTAAGCACCACAACTCATTTTTTCAGGCTGAACTGATTTCATTAAAAGCAACACTTGTCTGCGCACTAGAAAATAACTATTCCAGTATATATTTAGACTCAGCCTCTAGCCTCCAGGCAATCCAAGGCACATGTAGTAAAAATCCACTCTTCCGGGCCATACAAAAACTCTTACTAAGAACACCTAAATACTATAGGCCTGAAATCCAGTGGGTACCTGCCCACACCGCAATACTGGGCAATGAAATTGCAGATGCAATAGCCAAAAGAGCAGCAACTGACCTCTACGTTCGCACACTTGACGTGCCTCTCCCGGGTTCGTTCTTAAAAGCTGAGCTCGAGAGAGAATTACTCAAACGTTGGCAACACCTGTGGGAGAGAGAGACCACCGGCAGAAGAGTTTACAGATTTTTTCCAAAAGTCTGCCGGCTTCTAAAAAGTGGCTCGTCTCACTTCACTCTAACAGGACATGATCCCTTCATGACTTACCTGCATCGCTTCAGACGACGCGAAAAACGAGCATTGCTCATGCGAGATGGTAGGATCTCGCATGAGCAATGCTCGTTAATAATCTAACAGGACATGGTCCCTTCATGACTTACCTGCATCGCTTCAGACGACGCGAAAACGAGCATTGCTCATGCAAGATGGTAGGAGATCCGGACCACTATCTGTTCGCTTGCAGAGAGACCGCCAAATATCATCTTAGGCAACCAGTAGCAATCCACATCCATGCATGGGCCGAAGCTACTTCGAAAAATGGAAATGCATTGAAACACATATGCGATTGCATAAATATTGTACGTAAAATCTCAGACAGGCTGGAGTAATTCTCAGCTACCATCCTCGTCACCAGCACAGCCCCTGTATGCTCTGTACCTGTAATGAACTAATTTTATCTGAAGTTAGCTTATTCGGCTTTTCTTATTCCCTGTATATATTTATCTCCTTGAACTGTAAACCTTGAATTATGTATTTTGCCTTATTTTATGTATTGTTTTCACTGTTTTGCCTTTTTTATTTTATGTATTATTTTTTAATATTTTACTTCTTATTACTTTTAGTATTGCTATTTAGTATTTAGCCCTATTTTAGATATTATTTTTACTGTTTTATCAGTCACTTTGTTAATGGCTCATATATTGCACTGTACTCATTTATTGTTCACGTTGTGGATGTCTTTTGTAACCACCTATCCATAACTCTGTAAATATGTAACTGAAATTGTTCTTCTCACCCACAATGCACCCTTCTTCCATCACTGCACTATCGTCTTCGTCCAGCATTTGTTTGCACTGCCCCCAGCAGTCGCCTTGAGTACAATATGTATATATAAGTGTGTTATTTTGATCAAGTTATTTTCGTCAGCGCGGCTACCTGGCCGATGTGCTAACTACCCAGTGGACCGGCTGCCTCGCTGTCGGTGGAAAGAAAGAAAGAAAGAAAAGTTAAGAGTTATATTTGATACAGGTAACGTAGGTAGAAAATGTCTTCAAAGATCTCTATTAGTGCTTATTTAAATGTATTCTTAATAAATTATCTAAAAATTATTCCAGGAATATCTGGCTAGGGAAAAATTCCTTGCTTAAGGTCTTTTCAAGGGAAAGCGTGGAATTTCTATTTAGAATATTTCGAATGTAAATTAATTTCTATTTAAGTGCAAAGGTAACATAATGTTTATGGCTACAGTAACATCTATTGATAACCAAGATCTTCAAAAAACTATATTTTCCTTTACTGAGTTTAACATTTTTAAGTTAAGAAGACTTTGAGTTACGTTGTTACTTTTCAAAAGTTTCCGGTTTCTAAAAGTAGTTGAAAAATTTTGATACTGGTTATAACTGCTGGGTGATAATATCAGATATGAAGTGTATGTTTTCGTAAACATGTCATAAAGGAAGTATGTGTTTTCGTAAACTGCTTACTTCATGAAATTAGAAGCATATTTTTATTCTAGAAAACAAAACTGAATATTTTTGAAAGCAAAATAGAGTATTTAAAGTCAACTCTTTAGGAAAACTTCTGGAATTATGGTTAAGCTTAGTATATTGCTATTCAATTTACTTCGAAAAACGTATATAGAAAGGAAAGGAATTTAGATATAAATGAAACGGTATTAATTATTAACTCGTATAAACTGATATTTTAAATTTCTCTTTTATTAAATATACAATCTGAAGGAAATTAAGCTGCTACTATAAACAAAAGGTAGTGAAATGTTTAATGATGCTAATAATATATGATTTTATTTTTTAAATTATATTTCGAATTACTTTCTGCCTAATTACATGGTGCAAAGACTTGACAGAATCAATTATGAAAGTGACTTTATTGGTAAGAGCATATTTCGAAGAATGAACTAGTCAATTCCCTTTGCATTAAGAAGCTCTCCTAATGCTTTAAAGAGCATGTTTAAAATCATGTTAATGCTCGTGAAATATTTCGCAACCGCTGTAAAATAAAAACAGGGGTTGGAATTAAGTCTGTTGGTGAAGTACTTTGAAGTAGCTATTCTTGCATCTAGACATACTGATTTCTGAGAACTTTGTTGGCTTGGACGTAAATCTGGGATAACAAAATGAAAGCCTTGCTCACACGGTATAGTAAGAGCGTGTTTACAAGTGTCAGACTATTTTCTGTCGCAAAGAGAGTGATGTTTTAAGCTATTTTAGAATATGAAGATCTTATACATTCTGAGAATTTGAAAAGTTCAGTGAAAGGCTTATTGAATGCATGTTGCAACCTTTATTCTGCTTAAGATCTGGAGATTTTCGTGTAAATCACTAATCCACTACCGTTCCCAGAATATAAACATTTAATTAATTCACATGCAGTATATGATAACTATACAAACTGCAAAAATTGAATGAACAATGATTTTGTTTTCAAAGCTATTAGGATAATGAGGCTGCAAAGAGTACTTTTTATCCTTTCTGAAATTAACACAGTTTTTAGTGCTACAAAAAAAAAATAATTCGAAATCTTTAATTTATTGATTTCTTTGAGATTTACAGACGTTTCAAAAAGACTGACAACTGACTGAATTGTTGGTCTTTGAATTCATGTTCTTGAATCTATAGTTGAAGAAATGAATTAAATAAGATTGGTCTTCAATCTGTTTCACTTAAATCGTAAATTTAGTAAAAATTGCTGAAACTTATGATTTATGGTCTGTAGAGTGGAAGCATTGGTGAAATTTAATGAAAAATAATTTTTTGTAGCAGAATTATTCAACTCCAAAGTAATCTATCTGCATAACCCTAAAGTACCAGAGATGCCCCATATAAAATTTAAGAGGGCATTTCTAAAGACGATTACACATGATGAGCCTTCGAAAGCAGTTTTCTAAGAGATCCCTTTAATTTTAGAAAAACACCAGTTTAGATGTGTAGTTCCAAATTGCATTTGTAGAAAAGATAAATTTTAAAATTTTTTGTTCACTTAAATTTACTTTTATCAGAATCTTAAAACTGATTTGCTTTGCATAAGGCAAAAAGGTCTTTTTTACGGAAAGTGAAGGATGAGGCATTAACTGCAACGTTCTTCGTAGCAAATTGGAATTTCATTATTTTTACTAAAATCTATCTTGCAATACAAAATGTCGTACTTTTATCCATTTCTTTTATTAAAAACATGTGTTTATGGCCAACCAATTAAGAGATGTTTAGTCATGAAATTAGTAGCAAACTCCTTTTGTTACGATGTGTTTATTTTTAGTTTATCAGCAGCAAATTATTTAATTAGACAATTTTTTTAGCTTATCCACAAAAACATATCCTACAATTAATATTAAAATATTTACATTTCTTTGTTTAGTATGTGGTAGATGCTAGATATGTCTCGTGTAAAGCTATATATAGTATAATGTGAATTATTTATTATACATATCATTTCTACCTTTTAAATACTTATACTATTATTATTTTGCCCTTTAATTTTTAAGCAGTAGTTGCAGTAAATTTTTCTGGACTGAAAAAATATCGTGAGAAAAAAATGGTTTATTTAATGTTTCGTTTATATTTAAGAACTTATCATACAATATGAACATATATCAAATCATAATGGCGAATTTATTTTTTAAAGATTTGCTTAGATTTTTCTGATGCTTTTTGTACTTTTAGAGAAGCATGAGGATACTTTATTAGAAAAGATAGTTATTCCTTGAGCAAAAGGCTGCGAGAAACACTTAAAAGAATTTTAAATCTAACAGCTTTCATTGTACATATTTTTTCATTTACAACAGGTAATCATTTTCAGTTGCATGAGCATGTATAATCATTTCAGTTGCATCAATTTCAGCCTGAGAACTTTTGAGAACTTTTTTTCTAACTGTTCAGGTTTCCTTAATGTAAATACACTGACGACTTAGTTTTATATTACTTACGCTTTAAATTTAGTTATGTATTATTTTAAAGGATGGTATATGTAAAAATTTAATTATGCAATTTTTAAACAAAATTATCCATTAATATAATATAATTATAGTAAATTAGCATTGTTTATTTATAACTCAAAGCAAGTTTTTTTTTAATTTTGTAATTATTATTTTTTAACACGTAATCGGTATGTTTTATGCCACTGCACTAGGTACACATGAAACTTAGGATGAAGTATCCCAATGAAAAGTTCCATATAAAGATGTTATAAGTCATATCCATCATAACATCTTTATTATATATTGAAGAATATTTATTTATTATACATTGAAGAAAATATTATTTAAATGAATTTATATGATACTGTAGAGTTAAATCCATTTAATAGATGTAAAAAGTAACTAATGGAGCTTTATCGTAATTGAACACACGGTAATGTTAAGGAATGACTGAAAATTAACAATTTTGTTATCATCATATTCTTAAGAGAAACGGAACTTATTCTTCATGTAGGTCAAATAAAGTGAAAATCTGGATTGTCTAGTGTAGTATAACAATGAAATAATGTACCAGAAATGATATGAATGAAATTGCAGTCAAATTATTTTCTAATTATGTTTGTCATGATATCTTAAAGATTCCCTCATTAGAATTACAACAACTGTGTGCTTTTATCTTTTTATTTAAAAATGTATTTTTTTCTTTTATATTTTGTTATGATTTCATATAAATGATATTATGATTTTAATAAATTTGATAAAATTGTATTCATAATTTTTATTCAAATTTGAAAAAGCTAAATTTTAAGCAAAAAGGATGTTTACGGATTTATGTTCTAGTCATAATTAAGAGGCAGAAATTACCGCTATTTATTTTAAATACTTTTCATTAAATTATAACAGATGTGTCGTGAAACACGTATGTTTTAACATTTTTAATTTTTTTATGGAGAAGGATTATTCTCAATAAAATTGAAGTGTCCTTTGATATAGAGATTAATGATCGCTTTTATAAAAGGTAGAAATAACTCTTCTATATTTTTCTTGGAAGTTTCTCAAGGTGAGGAAAACAATTCTTTTAAGCATTTCTCCTCGTACTTTTTCTCCACCTAGTTTCTTTCTGAGGATTTAAGTTTCATTTATCCAAATTGTTTTGGTTGATATCTTAGAGGAATTAAAGTAAATTTAAAATCTGAATATGATGTACAAATTAAAAAATGTTTTACAGATTGCATTAAGATACTGATTAACCATGGGTGTAGTGTATGCCAAAATGAATAGAAGTAACACTTAAATGAAAATTAAGAATATTTTAAAAGTTAGATTTGATGGCAAGTCAAGTTTTATATGTTTTTAATCATTAATTATATTGCACAGATATGATACACATATGATAGCTCTAATGATACAAAATAAAACGATCTTTAATATTTTATTTTAGTTAAATGTCAGTATTAGTTAAGCAAAGCCAGTTTGAGACAGTCTCAGTTTTGGCGTAGAATTTTTATAATTAATTCTATATAGGAAATTATGTTTGTGAATACTAGAGGGCATAATTTTTATACCTGTTTTGAAAAGCAAATTTTTATAAATTTAAATTTTGATGTTTCTGTGAAAAGTATGTATATTTACTAATATCTAAATTTTATTCAATAAACATATTTATTGTCACACATTTAAAAATTGTTGTATCGAAATATAACCTTTCACTGGACTTAAGTTAACTTCTGCTGAAACTTCACTTGCACTATTCTTGTTGCGAAGTGGGATGTCACAACATTATAGCTATTTAAGAAAAACTGGTGACTAAAGAAAGTTTTCGGTTGGTCGTTTTTTAAATTTTTATTCTGTTCTTATTAAAACTGCTGACTAGGCTTCTGTATACCAGCATTCTCTTCTTAAAGATTTATAATGATGTTCAATTTCTAGATTTTATGCATTTTTAGTAGTAAGATTCTTCACTAGATCTGATGAATGTATATTTGTGTCATAGTTCTAGCATAACTCACTCCACAGTGTGAACATTTGGTTAATTATCTAGCTGCTCTGTTACTTTATGTAGCTACTCAATTCTTCTGTGTTTTTGCATCTTTAATTCAAACTTTAACTTTGCTTAACATTTTAACTTTGCCATCACTTGTTCACAGTGAAAGTTCTTGATTCCGTTAAATCATCGCTTATAAACATGCATACTATCTCTTCAAAAACATTGCGTGATATTGGATTGGAACTGAGGATAATCGTATGGTCACGTATAAGGTGACCAACACCTAGGAAAACGATAAGCGCAGTACCCTCCTCCTAATTATGATAACATTTTAGCACTTAATCCAGCTGAGGCTGATTCGTAAAGTGAAGATAAGATTAGTATAAGAAGTAACGAGATGAAACATCTGATTTTGAAGTAGTTTATTAACTATATAATTTATAAATGTGTCTTAATTTTTAATAGTATTTTTATTATGCGAATGAAAAAAGTTTAAAATAGTACTGAAGATTTCTTTTTGAAGCAAGCTTTTGTTTCTTTATAAATTTTGCAACCCATGACATATTAAATAACTTATTTCGGCGTAATAAAGCTGTAGCCATATGTACTTTTATTGCAGTGGGAATGTTCCTGTTCGATTTCCATAAAACTGTTATTTCCAATTTACAAAAATTTTTTTTCTGCATTTTTGGCGAATGTTGAATAAATCTAGAATTTACAAAACTGGAATGAGATAAAGGTAATCTAGAAAATAAACAATCTAAATGTACTTTTATTTTTTCCGTTTGTCGTAATTATGCAATTGAAGCAGAAAGAATAATAAAAAGTTCAAAAATTCTTGAAGAAAAAGCTTGAGAACCCCTGACCTAGATACAGTGAAATCCTTCACAAGAACTACTACTTTAAGGCCACTGAAAGTGATATATACAGAGAGATATTAAATTTAACCACTGAAAAATCATGCAATTTTGGCAGTAATTATTCCCTACTTACAAAATTAATATTTTATTTTGCATCTTTTTACATTTGAATTTTACAAATGAAATCAAATACATTACAATATAGAAGCCTCTTAAGGAGACTGCTTCTATAAAGATCAAAATTACGTCAAACCACTGATTTCACTGTATATATACGTAAAACAGTGAAATATTGTAGAAGAAAGTTTCTTTGTATATATATATATATAATATAGTCTTGGAGAGATTTCATTGTATATATACATAAATTAATAAATAGTGAAAATAATGAATATTAAAATTTTGTTTACTTCATCAGTCAAAAAATATTTATGCAATATTCTTTTAATGAATTTATTATAATAATTCGGAAGTGTAAGTTAAATTCATGTCAAATGTATTTCTAATTTCACAAGAGAAAAACAAAAAAACTTTGAAACAAGGGAACAAAATCTACAATTTCCGTTTTATCGAAATCATTTATTAAAATTTTTGTAAAAGGTTTTAATCGTATGCATTATTACAGGTCTTCTAGATGCGTAGATCGCTTATCATTTTCCAAGCACAACTTTCAGATTCATAGCATGTTGTCATCATCACATTACCTGAAACAGAAACAAAACTCAGATAAGTACTCAAAAAATGGGTTAAATCAATATTTCGGAAACATATATTATGCCTGTATAACTTGTTCTCAAATATACAACATATTTTTAATTTAAAACCATTTTAAATACTTTACAGAGCAAAGAACTGAAGCACGAATGTGCAAATACGCAGCAAACATGGCAAATTCCATATCATGATGAAATATTAATTCTCTACATTGCAATTATTGGAGCATAAACTTTATGACTAAAGAGAAATAAAGGTTAACACCTATTGTTTTTATACTGAAAGTCATTCAAGGGTTACGGTAACACTGCACCTTTTGAACTAGATTTATATTTAAAATTATCATTGATTTTTTTTTTTCCAATGGCAAGCACTTGCCTATAGCCGCACTGGCCACTACTAAGGGCAGAAGTGGTGGATATTTTATTGTGCAGGCACCCAATAGGCGGCCACCGCTACTTCTTATAAAGGTACAGGTAATTTTACATCCATGCCTTCTCCGGGATTCGAACCCGGGCCCTTTGGTATCGCAGTCAGGATTCCTTAACCACATTACGGTTTGGGCGGCATTGATTGTTTTTTGAGAAAAATATATGCTGTTTATACATTGTCCACTAAAAATTAAGGAATATTATGTTTTCTAAAGCTCACCATTGGGAAAAATGTCAGTACCATTCAAATTCCCAGTTTACCTGCACAACAGTAAAAAAGTGTAAGAAAATATATGCAAAACTACTACTTATATTTTATAGAAATGAATATTTATACAGGACTAATTCAGAAGTCAAACAACAAAAATCAGCGTTATATTTTCAAAATTTTCACAGGACTAGTTTCGATGGTTTTACCGAACCACCATCCTCAGCTGCAAAAACGCAAATGAACGAGATAGGATATAATGATTAGATAAGATAAGAAAACCTGGACAAGGATAAGCAAGTGGCGCCATCTGTTGAGGAAATCAGAGCTAAAACATAATTTCTTTAAAGGCCGAATACAAAGTTGGATTGGAATTAAGATCGTTAACTAGAACAGAAAGATTTTTTGAATGTGAAATTCCTCTAGAAAATCCAGTTCTCCAATGGAAGATGTTTTTTGAATAATTTTGGCAGCAGAAAAATTGAAAGTGTGATTTTCGGACCAACAATGTTGAACAACAGAAGACTTCTGTGTTTCCTTTTTTCTAACATATGCCTCATGTTCCTTGACGCGAAATTTTAAGGCTCTCTTAGTTTGGCCAATGTAAATTAAACCACACTGGCAAGGAATCCTATAAATACCCCAGGGATTCATATCCGGAATGAGGTCCTTGAGTATGGATCTCGGAATTTTATTGATGGGAGAATAAACGACCCGAAAGTTATATATGTGCAACTTTATAGCTAATTGATGGAAAGAAGGGAATGACAACAGAATTTATATAATCTCCTAAAACAAGAGTGTGCCTTTTAGTATGTTGAGATGAGAATTTTTTAACTGCTTGATTAATAATGTTGGGTGAAAAGCCCCTGTTAATAGCTATTGCTTTTAAATAATTTAGTTCTTCATCAAGGGATAGTTTGGAGGAACAAACTTGAAGAGCACGGTTAACCGTGCTCTTCAAGTTGCAGACACCTGCAATAACTTCAAGTGCAGACACCTGCACAATGCAGGTCTGTAGGCAAGACGACAAGTTGTTAGTGTCCCTTAATACGAGGTTGCATTGGTGTAGGTTTATGATGGGCAAGAGAATATGTCTCCTGGACCGTGGTGGTATAGGTAGTCTATTCACAATAGGTGTCTGTTCTCTTCACAGACGAGTCCAGGTTCATACTGGAAAATGTTTCATGTCAGCAGCTCATCTGGAAGGAACAACGCAGCAGTACAACGAATACCACACTGTAGAAAGACACAGTTACAAAGATGGTGGGAAAATTATTTAGGCTGGGATCTCTCTCAATGGTCATATTGACCTGTATGTGTAACATGGAGGAACTTTGGCCGGCGTATGATATCGAGACGAAATCCTTGATCAATATGACAACCCATGTACAACTGCTACTGGCCATAAATTTCATCTGATAGATGACAATGTACTATCGCAACGAGCTCGAATTGCTGAAGAATATCTTGAGGGTCACGTTATGGAACGGATGGAATAGCCAGCTCAATCCCCAAACCTGAATGCGATAGAGTATTTTTGGGGCTACCTTGAGAAAGAGGTTACTACTTTAATCCTCCTCCAAGGTCGTTCGATGAGCTTGAACAAGGGTTAGTCCGTGTTTGCTCGTTACTTCCAATTTCACTGACCGAAAACTTAATTGGCTGCATGGAACGTCACAACCGCCAATGTTTTGCAGTTAGGGATGGACACATTGCTTAATAAAACCCATTTTTGCAATGTTAACACAGCAAATTTCCTCAAAAACCTGTGATGTATTCATATTTGTTTTGAACATTAGGAACACTCTGTGTCGCATTCATTAAAGAACTGTTTAGTGAGCATGTCTTCTAAATTCTTTGTTTTTATGTTGCTTCATTCTCAAATTGGACACAAAAAACATGCTGTTTCTTCAATTTTGGAGGACAGTGTATTTGCAAAATTTGTTTCAATTTGAAAAATGCGTCTAATTCAGGTACAAAGTTTATATTATTGCATTTAAAATGATTATTTACGCAAAATTTAACTCCTGATCACATTAAATACGCTAAATAAGAGGCAACTAGGATTCAAATAAAAATAGTAAAGTTAATTCAAATTGAATTGTGAAATAGAACTAAATCATACACGAATATGTATATAGAAGTTAACTTCTTAACAATTTATATAAATTGCGTTAAAAAGGGTGATGCTTATAAAACTCTTAATATGCATATACCGTGGTGTATGTTTTAGGTGTTGTGATATTATAACCTCATTAATAATGAGTCGTATAGGTGGGTTTCTTTAGGTAGACTCCTGGATTTTGTCATGTTAAGCTGTCCCCAAGGCAAAAAGTGACTTGAGCTGGTTACATTTACGAAGAGTATTTATTCAATACTGCATGCTGGATTGAGCTCCACACTTGTTTTTTGAAACCTGCAAAGTAAAATCCTTCCTTCTATTCCTGAGCACTGGAGAACGGTAATCCTATACTATGATTATAGCTTCCACAATCTTTGTAACAGCAGCCAATATCATGCCTTTGTTCACACTTGTCTCAAATACGACGAGCACTGGACGAAAGCCAAACCCGGGCACTGTGCTCAGAGTCTGGGTATCGCAAGCCCCCAAGTAACAACTTTAGAAGAAAAAAAAAGGGTATCATCACACATTAAATGAGTGTTGAAATAATAACGGCAGCCATCACATCAGCATATGTTTACACGCTTCAGCATTAATTTCATAATAGTAGTCACACTTCAAATTTCAAAAGCTTCGAGGTTTACAAATTCCAACATTTTATAATCTAGTACTGTTAAATCGGTAGTTAAGCATCTTAGCCAATGAAAACATTCCACAGTGAGAAGAATAACCAATCGTAAAATTTCT
The DNA here is from genome assembly GCF_044657685.1 of Stegodyphus dumicola. Classification (NCBI taxonomy): domain Eukaryota; kingdom Metazoa; phylum Arthropoda; class Arachnida; order Araneae; family Eresidae; genus Stegodyphus; species Stegodyphus dumicola. The sequence continues at coordinate 182,273,486 of NC_140780.1, read as the reverse complement.
CTCGCTTATCAGACAAATTGAACTGAAATGAGTTCTTGACTGATGAAATTGCTTATCATGTTACAAGAAGCAAGCTGGCGAATCCCTGTCACCAATAGAAACTGATGAAATCTCTAAGCTGTTCGCATCGTAATCTGGCGCAATCTCTCAGCTATTTTCATAACAGTTGTAATAACTTAAAAACTTAATCCAGTGTGACCTCGTCACAGTATATAAAACGAAAGTAGCTAACAGAATAAATTCAATTGTTTGTAAGACAAAAGAGTACAACCATATGACATAATTAACAACTAATTAAATTTCACTTATTAGAAATGAAAAGAAACATGGGCATTCTTTGATAATGCCAGTTTTGTGAATTTCATATATTTTATTAGCCCTAAATTTCTGATTGGGATAACTAACTTTTCCATTAATTAAGAACTAAAACATTAACTTTGCAAGATATGAACACGCGCACCTACATACACACAAAAAATAGAGAGAAAGAGAGTGTAAGTGACGTATGTGATTATGGTAAAGCCTCGAGGGCTATCTGCCTAAGGGGAGGGATGCCTTTGTGGAGGACTTTCTAAGGGAAACTGAATCGTATACAGTTACACATGGGAAAAACCACGAAAACGCCCACGCAGCGAGTCCGTTCGCGGGATTCGAACTTCAAACCGAACTGCCAGTGTTCCGCGACTTTACCGTTCAGCCGTTCAGCTGGTAGGCAGAGAGAAAGAGAGAGATTATATTTGGCAAAAAGCAAACAGGCATTTTAAAAATTAGATGTAATAAAATATGTATTCAGTTTCTTTAATATATAGATAAAGCATTTAAAAATACTTTTACTACTGTCTACCTGATGGTTAAAATTAAAAGTATGAAATATTTTATATATGCACAACTTATACATATTATACGTTGTAAAATTTGAAGGGTATATGATTTGTCAAAATGAGTCAGAATGGTATTCAAACAGACGTTTCAGATTACATTGCTGACAAAGAAAGAGGTATTTCAAATTTCAGACTAAACTAAAAGTAACTTTGAAAAACAAAACTAAAAAACAAAGAAACTTTGATTAACAATCATAAGCAAATGCTTCTCATTATCCATTTAACAAAGAAGATTGGAATAATTTGCTTTGACAATTAAACATTCAACTTTACCAAACAAGTGTTTATATTCATTACTTTAATTACACTGAATTTCGAAGTAAGCAGTTCCATGGAAAACTTTCATAGATTACATTTTAAACCTGCTTCTGTCAATAATTATGAAATCATGTTAGATGAAACAGAAGTTTACTGGTGTTATTCAATCCGATATCGTGTTCCAAGCACATGTTAAGTCCTTAGATAAATGCATTTGGTAATGAAAGTCATATGAGTGAAATAGAATGAACAAGATGTTGTTCCAATTTCAGTAACAAAAATGAAAGCTTTAAGTCATAGGAAAAGTATCTATATTTTATGTGTGAGAGAGTATTTAAGTGAGAGTTCTTTATTATTTGCTTAATGAAGTAAGCAAAGGTTCTGGAAGAGACACCTATTCAGATTACGGAGTAAAAAAAATGTATCATCAACTGGTACCGTCAAGGTAATAGTTTTGAGATTTTTTAAGACTTTCGAAAGCTTTACAGTGAATTTGGGGAAAGTTCAGTGGTTAAAAGCAACTTGCCTGTGAGTTAACTATGTCAGCACATCATTTGGAGGTCACATTTCATCGCGTTCAAAATGAACACGAAATATTGGAAGGTATTGGTCTCTCACTGTAACTAAGCTTTGTAGGCATTTGTCCCCTTCTTTAGAAAGGGGGAAGTGTGAGGACTCATTCTGTCAGAACACGGAGTTAAAATCTCTTACGTTAACAACCCATTTGTTAAAGTAGTAGTCCAGAGAGTCTTCGTTAACAGAAAATATGTGAATGGGTTGTCAGCTTTGGTAAAAGAAGCCTGTCCGTGATAAGGAAGACATTCTAGGTCCAGACTTCGAACATACATTTGCAAAGTGATTTCTATATTTTATGAAATCTAAAATACAATTAAGTAAAAATATTAGTTTTGCAAATAAGCTTCATATTATTACCTCAAATTTATTTTGTAAAAGTTTTAATATTTTGATACCAAGAGAAAACTGAAAAATTATTCAGAACTTATAAAAAAATTAGTTTTTTCATTATTTATTACACTGCCAAAAGAGGATTTGTGTATTAATGATAACTGCATTTTTTATTCTCCATAAAGTATTTCATGAAAAATATGTTGCTGAAGTTTCTTGTTTGTTTGTTGTCGAGGCCATATTTCATTGGACTTCTATTTCCGCCTCAGTTCTGATAAGAGCACACCCGGGGTGGTCCATGGATCTCACACTCCCTTTCCCTTCCACCAAAACACATCAAAGGACTTTATTTATATACACTCATGTCCATTAATTACGGATAATGCCAGCTCCGGCAAATAAAGGTTCAGAAACAAAACAAAAATGACATTCATAAAGTCCATTTATTACACAAAAGGTAAAGAACAAAAAAGATGATTTATGTTTGATACCATTGAACTACGATTTTTGCTTCCGAGAGCAACTACAAAAATATCTTCCTTACAAAAACTTAACATTATATGGTTGGTATGATGGTTAATACATTGTATGTCTCCAAATGATGAAATACAATCCGTTTAACGCCTACGCATGCTGAGTATCAAATTATTGAGCTTATCTTGGGTAAGATTACTCCATTCAGCAAGCAATGCTCTCCGAAGTTACGGTATACATGTAGGAGGTGCTTGACGGAATTCGAATACTTTGCTGATCACTAGACTCAATTTTACGTATGTTCACTCTGGACGCGAAACACGTTACGACCTTAACGCATCAACGGAACGTTATTGATAAAATCTTATACTATTAATAGCACATTACTATTGAAATTTTAAGACACAAATTATTATTGCTTAACTATTAATTATTTCTTAATTATTCATTAATCCTTAAGTATATGACTATGGTAATTACGAAACTGGGAAAGTGATATCCAAATTACAGTAAAATTTCTCTTTTATATATGCACATTTAGGAAAATGTAGTTTTTCAATCTGTCTGCAGGTTCCTGTACAAGCCCTTTCAGTGATAGTTTATTTGCACTTATTTATGTTTCCTTTTGAAGATCTTTCACATCAAAATTTTACATAGTTAGAAGGATATAGATAAATTCACTAACAGGCATACATTTGCACAAAGAAGAATGCAAGCAAATCTCGTGAAGGAAATATATTTTTCTAAGCTGCGATCAAGTAATCGAAGACCTCTTGTAGAGACATTAGGTATTTTTTTGGAAGCAGACAAGATGAAAAATTAGCAACCGCCTTCGTCGGGAATCGAACTACGGACCTTTGGAATACCGGCCCAGCGTGCAGAACCACTACACCACGAAGGCACACGAGGAAGGCGGGAGAAATACCTTATACTCTGATCGTGCGTATCTATTGATTGCCTGAAAACACTATTATTTACTTTAAAACTGAAAAAGGGGGTAATTTCACTGATGTTTAGAGAGGGTATACAAAGCAATACGCACAGTGTACACATTATACAGACTTGGCTTAATCCGCAAATACTAGAGTTTACCCATAGGATACATTAGAGTTTTCGTTTTAAAGGTAGTAAAATGGTTGCTCTTAACCCCCCGAGCGTTACGGATTTAGCCCTGAAATTTCAAAGTTCCTCAAAATGTCATGAATAAGTGGTATTTTCTTGATTTTAATTAAAAAAATGACTCTCTCAGTTTGTACCTTTATTCCTTTTCTTTCAATATACATCCAAACCGAAATCAGATATATTAAAAACCAGCAGAAATTTTTATGTATAACGAACATGTATAATGGCAGCCTTCTATGCGGAATTTTCCCGCCGTAATGCGATATACCTAGATGCTACTAGACTATTTTATGCGTACTTATATTGATTTATTTACGCATGCATTACTCTAAATACTGTAGTTAAATAATCCTTAGTTATAAGTATACAGGCTTTTATATATATATGTCTAAATATCTAATTATACGCATGCATAATTAAATTTTTATTGATAATTTAAATAATTTTATTTTATATTTAGTGGTCTGCATATCTTAACAGAATTTCAAGTTGCATAAAGCCAACTAATTTTTTTCTGTTATTTAAAATCCATGAGGAGTCAGCGAGTTCGTTTTTTCATCTATGTTATCTTAAACTACAACGTTGAAATGTGAAATTGACATTGCACACAAAAAAGGTTTAAAAGAGAAATTCGGTCGGAACTTCCAGCCGATGAAGATCTATTACATTTGCTTAAATATCGCCTTTTCGGTTAAGTTTTATGTCCTTGTAATGTGTTAGTTGCCATGCTAATCAGAATTTGACATAATTAGTTTGTTTCATCATATTATATTGTACATGTAAAAGTGATGAAACTGCATGAGAGGGAAACCAATTGATTTTCGATTGCCAATAAATACGTACCGGAAGAGTTAAACCTGTGTGAAGTGACATACAAATTGATTACTAGTGACCTTTTGCAGAATGCTGCAAAAGGCGATACGTCTCAGACGAGCAGATTTTAGCAAGCAAAGGAGGAAGTAATAGTTAATGCTTCTTCCTACAGCATTTCCAGAATCACAAAATAAGGTCATTAATTGATGCATGCCTTTAATAGGTTAAAATACTTAATCAAGTAAACAAAAATAGGGAAATCCTTGCTAAGTAGGCGAAGCGCTATTTTTTTAATTAAATGCGTGTCGCAAAATGTGCTTTTAAAATTTCTTCTGAGAAGCATCTCAAAAATGCAGCCCCAATACCGAAATTTGACGGTAAATCAGTCGAAAGCATCGAAGCGGCTTAAAACTATTAGTTTAAAGCGAAAACTTTCCAACTCCATCAAACTTTAACACTTAAATGAACTTTTCTGCTTATCATCTTGACGCAAGAGACCTTAATGAATTTTCTCTCCGCCATTTTTCTTCTTGGACTCTTATTATGGCCGGAACCCATCCGGTCGCCCCTTGTTTGGCATTTTGCCATCGCATCGATCCTACACAACTTTGTTCTAAGACGAAGAAAAATGTCCGCCTCTCCAGGGGCAACAAGGCGCAAGCGCTGATCCCCCCCTCCTACCGGTGAAACGTCCGTCGTCAAAACTGGCCACAGACTTCTCTTCTGACCATCTCTGCACTCCCCCTTCTCTCCAGCAAATAGCTACGTTAGCAATAGCAGCATCGATTGCTCCAAGAACGCTCCGGCTCCCGATGAATCGCCATTTTTCATTGCAGCTAATGACTCTGGTTATTCTCTTGTTACAACACGAAACCAAAAACATATGCTCTCTTCTCGTCGAGAAAGGTACTGAAACTGAACCATATGGTTCTCCGACGCCCATTCTGAAGTAGCAAGTAAATTAAATTCTTTGCAAAGCGCTGGCATGTCAAATCAATCTGCTTAAAGTTTTGTTCCGACCCAGAACTTTGAAATGAGTTTGTAATTAAGATTCTTGTAGAAAAAAATCCTTTGCACAACAAGGAACATAACTGACTTCCTTGCCTTCCCAACCATGCTCAAACTTTCTGCGAGCCTAAACTATCTTCTGCTTAATGTAAACGAAACATAAAGCAAATTAGATGTACACCTAACTTTGATTCTCTTATTATTGAGCTTAATATGCTTATATATACACACACATATATATTTTTAATTTATCTGCGCTTATGAAGATTGAGCTGGTTAGGAGTGAGGAAAATTTAAATAATTGAGGATGAGATTTCAATTAAATTTTAAGACTGAAACCTTAGCGCACTTCATATATCAAAGGAGCAACAACACTTTTGTAAGTTGAAAAAGGAATCAAATTCCTAAGATCAACAAATCTTATCTTAAAATGAAGTTACTTTAATTTACGAAGGAGATTTACTTTAAACTTCATTATATTATAAGGCATAATAATTAATAAATATGCCTTATGACGCAGTACATATAATACATATAAAGGTCATGCATTTCCATTAAAAATAGATTAAATAGGATTTGTCAATACATATGTTTTCTGAACTTTTTTTTCTCTGAGTAATCATCGACCTAAGACGATTATTTTTTTTATTTATAGATCTTTCTTAATGTGTTTAAGGTTAAAGCGGTATAGATGTCTACAAATGCAACCAGAAGATGCAGGTGAAAATATGGCATTTCCACTCAAAAGTGATATTTACATTCTTTTGATGATGAGAACAGCTTTTTCAAAAAAAACAGTAGCTATTTTAAAGTATGAAGCCTTGCAAAAAGTATACCACTGAATTATATTTTACATTAAGCAATATTCATAAAATAAGATCAATATTTGTACTGAAAATCAGCCTTAAATTTTAAACTTCTCATAATTCGTGTAATATCAACAGCTAAAGTAATATGAGAAAGCTTCGAAGAAGACATATTAGTTAATTTCCATTTAAAAGTGGCTTAATACGTGAGCGAGAACTGAAAATCTGAAGGTCATTGCATATTGTAACATTCTGCTTCTAGTTGTGGAAAGACCTGCATGTCTATAGTTGACACTGCCAGGCTTCTAAAATAATAACATCCATGGTACAGCAAAATTTAATTTTCTTTGCCTTAGGCTATGTGATTCTGCCCTTAACGTCGCCTGTAGCAAACACTAAGAAAAATAGTTTCTTTGATGTTTATTGCTCTGGGACGGAGTATTTCACACGCTGAAATTCACATTACACGAACTTCTAGAATTCCAGAACTAAAAAAATTATTGAAGAAAGAAAGGAAGCGAGTTTCAATCCTGAAGAAAAACCTGGACAATTTCAGATTGACAGGAAAGATAAAATCTCATCTAAACTGGGTTGAACATGTTAGAAGACCCTTACTGGAACCAGCTGTGAGTAGAAAACCACAGAAAAGTGTAAAAGGATATATGGTATTTTCTCCTTCCTTTCCGAAGGTCTTCGTGATGTAACTGGAAGCACACTCGACACGTATTCGATAGGTCCAGAGTTCGAGTCCCGACTAGGGCATTGCTCATTTTTCACCCTAATGATACTACAAGGATTAAAAAAAAAAAGAACTAGGAAAGGAGACTGCTTAACAGCCCACTAGAAGACTTACTATTGGGTGCTTCCAAGGAGAAAGTGATATTCTTAGCGGTTCACGCTTTAGTCGAAATTTCTTCCAGTCTTTAAAGATTTTTCTCATTGCAAAAACGTTATTTAATTTCATAACTAGGATATAAATTATGCTCATTTGAGAATATTAATAATAGTCTTACCATGCATACTTCTCATAGGTATAATTTTATTCAAATTAAAATGTTTGTTAAACGCTACAAAAATATAGTCTTTATGTACTTTATATTTTATTTAAAAAAATTATTTTCAGGCATGGTCCTCCTTATTTTAACACTATATGTATTAAAATATCTAAATTGACTCACATTACCACTCTAAGCATAAATTATTGAGTACTTCAAGATACTTTAACAAATAAATAAAAATAATGTTTCTAATGAAAAATGAAATTCTGTAGCATGTTTTCAAAGAGGAGAATTAAGAAAATCTCTACATATTTATTAACTAAATACACAGAAATCAACAAAATTCCTTTTCTTGTCTGGAACTGAAATATTGTAGGATGGTGCTTGTGAAGTTTTTTTTTCTTGCACACTGAAGCGTCAGAATTATTTTTATTGATATACCATCTAAAATCAGAATAGAATAACGAAATTCTGCATGTAATATATATTAAACAACATTAAATAGAAGATTGAAAAAAAAGACTTAACATGAATATTACCAAAAAAACGATGAGGTGCCTCTTTTTTTAAACAGGAGCACAGATTCAAATATCATCACCAAACAATTCACAATACACAAACAATCATCATCAAACAATTCACAATACACAAACAATCATCACCAAACAATTCACAAAACTCAAGGTTAGTACTTAATAGTTAGAAGAATCAGCTTGAAGTACAGAGTTTAGTGCATGTTTCATTTCATTATCACCAAATGAGATTCTCGTGAGGGTGCAATGCATTTAAAGCCTGTTTAAGGAGTTATAATACTTATTTACATTATAGATGCATAAGGATTGACTTTCCTTCGCAGGTCTTCGCCACAAGAGTATATTATTTAAATCGCATCACAAAGTCACAAAGATTAATTCGAGAAAGACGCATACTGGGAATTATATATATAGAAACATTAATATATATATATATATTAATTCTCTCTATATATATCCTCATAATATTTAATAGCAAACTAAAAATAAACTGTGAAAAGCTTGTCGTGTTCCATTAATTAATTTGAGATTTTTAGTTTTTTTTTCACTGTAGGTCAACCGCAGTATTTGAACAGTTTAACGATTTTAAATTTTCCTCTGCGGTTTCTTTCTCATGTTTCTTAATTCCTTCACAAAAAGAAGTAATAATTATAATTCAACCAAAATATCAGTAAAACTTCGGTATGCTTTCCACGTGTAAGCAAAAAGAGGGAACTTCATTCCTTCTTTTATTCTTATTATAATTATTTTATTATTTAAATTTCGAAATTTTTTTACTGATAATTGTAACTCCATGATGGAATTCTGGTATAAAGGAACATTTTCTGAGATATATATATCACACTGCCCGTAATATAAAGAAAGAACTTTTTCCATCAAAACCTACATAGGGAAACCGTTTCTGTCTTATAAAACATCAAGGTTATTTATGTCCATCAAGGTTATAAAACGTCAAGGTATTAAGGTTACATGAAAGTTGTTTTCATTTCTTGTAAAATACTTCTAAAAGTGTAGGGTTATATCATATGAGAAGATATTTTTTAATCGTGCCTATACTGTGTACATATAAATAAATAAAAAATGACTAAATCTGAAAAAAAGTTTGTTAGCATTAACTAAATGTAAAATAATAAAGAAATTACATATAAAGAAGCAATAATAATAAACTGAATCAAAGGCAGGAATTTAAAGGGTTTAAAATTTCAAATCTAAGTGAATGAAACAAAAGAGGAAGGCTGAAAAGTATTTTCTTTAAATAATTTTTTCTTTCTTTGAATGTCGCCACAGTCTATTCTTTTTATCTAACATTTTGTACGAGTATTTCCTTTTTAAGGCATAAACGATTGAATTGTATTTTGAGTATATGCTTCTAACAAAAATTGGGCTATAACATTAATTTTATGCCATCAAAAAATTAATTTAGCGTCATCATTTGTACATAGAAAACATTAAGCAGCAAGATTGAATAGAATGAGTATGTTTACTGTTTACAAATTGGATTTCCTTCCACTAGTATTTAGAGCAGTATATATTATATAATATATATATTTAGAACACCGTATGTAAATTTAAAGTTTCCTGTTGGAGCTTCATCTAGAGAATTTGTTTTCCCATTTAGAATACAGACAATGTACGTAGCTAGCAAACCGGTATGTTCTCTTTACAAATATAAAAAGGAAAAAGAATTTCATTCACAATTTGAGGTAGGTTAAAAAAAATCATTGTGCATATCGATACATGCAGCCAAAAAAGGAGAGGAAATATTAATTTCAAGGAAAAGCATAAATTATTTCTTACATCAAGTCACAGCTGAATTACATTACATAATTTAAGAAAAACCACCTGAAGATTATGTATATTATTTGCTTCAAATCCATCCTATGCTTGACCGAGCATCAGGGGGATGGTATTCGAAATTTTCCAGCCGCTCTTACCCTGCCATCAACGTTGCGAAAGAAGTTTCAGTTCCTCAGAATTTAGTGCTCCCCCCATCCATATTCTGCAGTTCCAAAAGATTTATCTGGAATTCGAACCCGAACTCTCTGGTTGGAGATTTAAACTCCATGAAACACCATACAATCCATGGTGGCTTTAAGGTAGAGATATACAAAGAGTTTACAAAATTATTGTACAATTAACTATTAATTGAATAGATATTCTCAAGAAATAAGTCCAGTTTAAAAAATAAATCAAATGAAGTAGATTTTTAAATTAAGATAATTTTGGTTACGTGACATTAATTGTAAATTTATGTGAAATTTGAAGTTCATAGAAAGTTCTAATCTTTAACTTGGTTTTTAACTTACAGGAGATTGCCTAAGTTAAACGCTTCTATAATACGCAGTTTAATCCTTAAAATAATTTAAAGTACTTTTGGATTTAAGCATTTTTATAAAAATTTAAGAAATAAAAAAATAAAAATGAAGACAAAAAATAAAAAAGCGGTTTTAATGATCATATAAAAATTGGATTACTTAGAAAAAAATTTTGGCGTTTCTACTAGTAAGAGTTTGAAACTCAAGCTGCTGCATTAATACTATTTTTAATATTATAGGTAGCTATCAGAATCTGCATTCGAAAACTTAACATGCTTAGCTATCATTAGTAATATTTTCTCAAAGAACTCGAGTATTTTTAATTATGTGATTTTTAACGTAATTTTGTTGTCTAAAGCACTTTTCTCATAAAATCTTCTTTTTTCTTCGGAGCTTTTATGCAATTTTAAGTTATGTATACCTTTTTAGAAGAAGACACGTAAGTAAAAAATGCTGCAGTTTGAAATTGTGCCCTTTTTGATTTAAGGGAAGCTGTTGGTCAGTGATAAGTTTCTGAAAAACTACTTAACCGTGCAATATTTTTTAACCATTTTGGATATTTTTATGCTTTTTCATGAAGAATTTTCTCCCGAATCAAATTTTTCTTATGACTCCTCATCACTCATTCGGCTTATGTTTTTACTCTTGGCTTTAAAAATTAATTTTCTCAGTACATGCAAAAGGCCTTACCGAGTACTAAATTGGAGACAAAATACTATTTTAAGGTTATGCATTCATGATTGAGACAGTCACTAATGCAGTCAGATCTTGTTCTTTCAACAATTAGTGAGATTTATTTTAATAATTTTCGATACATTAATTTAATTAAAAAATTCTTATATAATACTTTAGTACAGTTTACGTACTTTTGCAATAGTTTTGCATTCTGTAGACGTAATTATTAGAGTAGATGAAGTGCATAAAACAGAAATTTTGGCATTATATTCTTGTAAAGATTAAAGCTGAATTTATCATCATTCAAAATTGCTGTCAAGGTATAGAGTGCTGTCTGGCAATAAAATGTTCAACTTTGACTTAATCCTAAACTACCCCAAAGGCATCGTTTGGATTAATTGAAGTGCAGGGATATTAAAAGTCTTAGAAAATGGGCAGTCTCAAGTGGAAAGAGGAGCTGTAGAATGACTCTCTAATGGCGATCTGTAGGGTCTGGAAGCAACTTCTTTATTTTGCCCTAAGGCAACTTGAATGGTTCTCTCTTCTATTATGCTTAGCTGCCCCTTTGCTATTTTCTATGGCAATCTTTTACATTTTAAGTGACCAGTACAAAGGCTGATAGGAATCACAGTTTCTTAAGATATTTTTCGACTTTCAATTTTTCTCTTATATGATCATCTAATTCCCGAGTATCAGTCATTTAAAGAAAGAATGAGACTTAAATTATGACTTCTTTAACCTCAGAGGAACTTAATATTGAAACGATGATGGGTTGGCAAATATCGGCAGTAGAAAAATATCCGTCTCCATTATTGGAAGGCCTAGTACATAGGATTTCACTTTAGATTAAGACTATCTCCATAAACAATTTATTCATAAGCTCTCGGCTTTAGGAAAGCTTGTTTAATGCTACAATACCTGAGAAGACAAGTTATCGAAAATTTGACTACCTATCTAGATTTCTTTGATGAAAGAGATTATGGCGGTTAAAGTGGTAAGTTAGTTAGTGACGTCTGACTACTAAGATTTTGGGTTTCAGGTTTGAATTTTATATTTTTTGTAATTGCTTGTCTTTACTGAAAAGATACTCTTTTCAGTAAAGACAAGCAATTACTGGTCACTTAAAATGTAAAAGATTGCCATAGAAAATAGCAGATACTCTTGAAATATGTCAATACAATTCTCTCAGTGGAGGTAAGGTAAAGGAATAAGAGTTTCTCACGATATTTTATATCAAAATTCTGATGTAACTTGAGCAGATAGAAATTGTGTGACTTAATAATACAAAACAATATAACTGAAATTATAGGAAATCTTACCGAAGGTGATTCGCAGCCCTAATTTCACATAACATGCCCGTAATTTTAATATAAATCGAAGTTTATACTGTATATCATATCGCTATTAGAAGTATTCGAAATACCTTTGAGGACTGAAGACAACTCCATTCTGGCAGAAGTCGTTTTAACTTTTTTATTTACATTATTTTTTGTTCCTTTTCTTCTGCATGCCAATTTTCTGGGCCTTCCAGGCGAATGTTTAATTACGTTTTTTTGATCTAGATTTTTTAAAACTTCACTTTTTGATATTTTAGACTTGCCTTTATAAATTATGTAGCTGCAAAAATTATTAATGGCGAAATGACGAATAAGAAAATAAAACCGTCAGGTTTCTTTCCCCCCCCCTTTTTTTTTTTTTTTTTTTTTGCTAAGCCCATTTCTGAAAGCAAATGCGTGAAGTACTTTATATTAGTTAAATGAGTATTCATATAAGTTTTACAAGTTACATGAGTATATACTAACTATATACTTTATACTAGTTATATAATATTTATTTATTTTATCTAACTAGTTATCTTATATTAAGCAGCTTTACATCTCCCCTTCCGCTTTCTTGCCGCAATACTAATTTTAGTCAGAGCATATATGAGGTTGAAATAAATAGTATTTAAATTGAGGTTTCGTATTGTTTAGATAGAGCATGGTTCCCCTGCTGAAAGCCACATTATTAGCTGAAATTCTACGTTAACATTCTGTCTTCAGGTTTGCTTTATTTTTTCCAATGATGCTTATCATATCGGTGTAGGTCTGAGCCAACTTGCGCGTTAATTATTATGATATATTTGTCACCCTACCTGGGGAAATTTCCTACCTGTCTTTAGTTTGCATAGATATGAGTAAATTAGATTTTTGGATTCCTTTCAAAATATTGCTCCATCAGCAGACGCCAGACTAATTTCACCTAGGCTGGGGAAGACAAGGAAAAAGAGCTACATTTTAAGGTTCAGTAAAATAGCATTTCATTGCCATGGATTACCTGCATTTTAATCATGCTCTCTGATATACCATCACCAGTGTCCTTCTGCTGACTAGCTTAATAATTTAAAAGCTTTGCATTTGTAATATTAAAAAGTTTCGTTTTGTTGATCTAAATTGGTAAATACACATACGAACTGAAGAAGTGACTGCTATACGACAAGCTTCTTCCCTCTTCTGTCTTACTTTTCCTTTGAATCTTTAGACAATATTAGTGTTAATGCCTGTTATGCCTAATATTTCTAACCGCGGAAAATGCATCAAAGTTAAAGAATCCAGTACAGAGCTATGAGAATAAAGTAAGCTTTAAATAAATATTGTAATTTTATGTTTCGAGCTTAGTGGAGGGGGAGAGCCTTTTCATCGAATCAAATGCGTACAAGTATTATAACATGCTCTAGACACCGAATGTTTTCAAAACGATTATACGCTTATCTCTTGAACCATGATCATAGATCCGTAATTCCACTTTAAGAAATAAATTAAGCAAAATGTAACACGGCTGCGACAATTTTAGTCCCGTAACAAATCGTAGGAACATATACGAAACAAAAAGTTTCCAAACCAAGTTTAAAACAGTCCTGTTTCATACAAGAAGAGAGTTACGATGAAAGTCACTCTCATATATAGCATACACGAAGGAATTATTGATAATACGAAGCCTTGATCTCAGCGCTATAGTACAAGAAACTCTCATGGCAAGCCTACGAGTAGCTAGAAGTAACAGATCAACATTTTGGGCTCCGACCGGGATACAAAAAAATGCTATTTCTCTTGGATAGTCGAGTGGGATAGTTCGAGATAAAAGGAGGCATAATAAAAAATTCTGGCTTAAAAAAGAATAATTGATTCTAGGTATTTAAGCTGTATTTTTTAATTCGTGATCAGAAGATGAATTTTCAACTCTTTATATCACGCAATATTTGAGGAAAAACTTCATGAAAGTATTATATGAAAAATAGATAGTTTTCTGGTCTAAAAATAATGAAGCAAAAATTAAGGAGGAAATTTTTAACAAATGACCAATCTCGAACTTGAAAGCTTTTTAAATAATGCTAGGCCTTTTGTTTTAATTATTTAATGTAAAGGTAGAAAGTTAACGAAGAGCAAATTAGTGAATATGTGAAAAACTGCAAAATTTTGGAGAATAACATGTAGCTTAAGATTCATTTTCTACAGTCCATTATTAACCTTTTCAAAGGTATCTTTCCAAAAGTCTTTAAAAATAACTAGAATGAAATTCTTTTATATGAATAGAAAAGGAGCTCCAAAATGCTTCTTGACTACTGCTAGACTATAAATAGAGGTATTCAGAGTTAAATATCGAAAAACTTTGACACGAATTTTATTTTAATTTAAATTATCACCTATAATGGGATGTAAATGCGAAATAACTATCTTTTTAAAAGAACTGAAACATTTGTTACGCAAAAACAAATAAGAAAATATGGTAATAAGTCAGAAAAGAAAATTCGATAAGTTAATTATATGAAATCATTTCACATACCAAAATGCATGCAGAATTTAGTTATGCAGTTCAGTTCTCGATTACATCCAAGAAAACTGCAGCTGGTGCCCTTAAAGAGTTTCAACACTTAAAACGCGGCAAGAGTGTACTAGTAAGCTTTGTATTTTTTGTGCCTTTCCTTTAAAATATTATTAATACATATGATAGAATTAAACCAAGTCTTATGCTTAACTTTATAGGATATGAAATAGAAGCTTATCACTGATTACTTAATATGATTGTTCAAAAGTATTGCAAAAACTACAAATGACACGCTATGAAATATATTTAAAAATGATAGAAATAGCAAAAATGAAAAAAAACTGTTGTAAATAATATTTTTTATCTAAAATATACAATTATCGTTATTTTGATAACTTTTATAATATTTATTATTACATCGAAGATTTGCTACTTTGTTTAGCTGCAGTTTTTATAACATATTTATTTTATGCAATTTTTTGAAACTTTAATATGAAGCATTTGTATATTTTTTATTTATGCAAATTTATTGTCAAAAATAAATACAGAAATAAATGTCAAAATGTCTCAGTTTAAAATTATTTTTAAATTTAGTTTTCATTTAATCCATTTGTCAACATTTACTGTTATGAGGAGGGAGCTGTAGTTATAACATTTTTCTAAGAAGAGAAGAAAAACGTCTGTATCCTATTCTAAATATTTTAAATTAAAACAATCAGTGGTCAAAATTTTCTTTAAGTGTTAAACTGTAAACTTAAGTTTTGAGATTTCCAAATTTTTACCTTGATATGGTTTAAATATCCAATTCATTACTGCGGGCTAATATTTCAGGAAATATTAAGACCAATTTCTTTTTTATATGCTTAAGTGAAACATTTTAAATATTTAAATTTAACGTTTAAAACGTTTGATTTTAAAAATAATTTTTGACTCAAAATATTTGAAATTTTATAAAAATATTGTAGAAATTTTAAGTTTCATTTAAAAATTGTTCGTTATTTATTTGCAACAAAAAACCCTTTGGGTTTTACAGTAATCTATTACCAGATTTATTTGATTATCATTTACAGATTATATTTACTATTTTATATACTATATGTATTGTATATAGGAAGAGTGAGAATTAGAAATTTTTAGAAGTCATCGTCCAAAACAATCATGAACGCAATGAGAGGAATAAACAATTTTTATTACTTTAAAATAATTATGTAGATAATTCTTGGTCATGCCAAGACTACTAGATGTAAGTTACAGGGCAACATGTTAAATAATTTATAACGCAATATTCATAAATGAGAACTTAATTAAGCGTTTTCTTTCTCCTTATCTGCATAAATTAATTAAGAAAACGATTTCTTCTTATCTGCGTAAAGGTCGTTATTAGATTGATACTCAGCATTTTCTGGTTGGAAATAAGTGTTCATCCTAGGCAGATATTAAATTTTCGGGCGTTTTCAATAACTACCATAATGGTAGACGTTAAGTATTTTTCTGCATAAATAACTGCAAATAATAGCATATCTGTTTCACATGATGGGTAAGATATTAATTTGCTTAAGACCTTTCATCATGAAATGTATAAGGCACTTCACGCTTTGTTTGGTATTAATAACTCACAATTAGGTCGATTAGTATTAAACTAAAACCTTAAGATTTTTAGCAAATAAATAGACTAAGGTTAGTATTTTTATTTATTTATCCTCTGCCATAAAATATATAGTTCGTTTTAGTTTTCATTTCTTTTAAATTTTATGTTAATTCAAGATGTCAGCACATTTATCATCTACACGGCTTGATATAGACACACCAATTGTACAAGTATTTGTATTTGAAACCAGCCATTTATCAAAGATATTGCCATTCGACTTTTCATAAAATCTTCAATTTATCCTTAACTTAAAAGCACACATCGCTTAACTAGCCGATTTATTTAAAAGCTTACGTCTTAATGATTTTTATATATATTATTAAGAAGTTACATTATATATATACACTCATGTCCATAAATTAAGGATAATGGAAAATCAGGCAAAGGAAGACTTAGAAGCAAAACAAATTTGACTTATTTGTAAAGCTTATTTATTAAACAAAAGGTAAAGAGCAAAAAAAGATGCTATATGTTTGATATTATTAAAAAAATTAGCGAATTTTTCTCCCTGGAGCAAATTACAAAAAACACCTATTTACAAAAAAACAATATTACATGGTTGGTATGATTGTTAATACATTGTATATCTCCCAGACGATGCAATACAGTCCGTACAACGCCTAGGCATGCTGAATATCAAATTATCGATCTGATCTTGGGGGATATTACGCCATTCAAAAAGCAATGCTCTCCGAAGTTCCGGTAGACATGTAGGAGGAGGTTGACGGGCTGCAACTCGTCGGCCAAGTATGTCCCACACGTGCTCTACTGGATTCAAGTCCGGTGAGAATGCTGGACAGTCCATACGGGTGATATCCTCCGATTGAAGGCATTCGCTCACGATGTTTGCACAGTGAGGACGGGCGTTGTCATCCACAAACACAAATTGTGCGCCTATGGCGCCCCGAAACAAATGTACATGTTGTTCCAGAATGACGTCCCGATAGATTTAGCTTGTCATGGTTCCAATTTGAACATGCAGGTCAGTTCTAGAACGCAAAATAATTCCACCCCAAACGAGCACTCCTGCACCACCGTAACGATGTCGTTCAATGATATTTTCTTGGTGGTAACGGGTACCCGGAGCTCTCCATATGAAAGTCCCGCGAGAATCAGACTGCAAGCTAATCCTGGACTCGTCGGAAAACATCACACAAGCCCACTGTTGCGGTGTCCATAATGCATGCTCTCTACTCCACGCTAAACTCAGGCGACAGTGAGTTGCAGTAAGTGGAATGCATCTGACAGGTCTACGAGCATATAGACCAATCTGCCCTAAGCGTCTGTACACGGTCTGTGTTGAAATTGTCGTACCAGTGGCTGAAGAGAGCTGACGAGACAGGTCTGAGGCTGTGTTCCGCCTGTTTCTTTTGGCAGTAACTGCCAAATACCGGTTCTCGTTCGGCGTTGTAACTCTGGGGCGACCTGTGCTGTAACGTCTACTCACATTACCATCATCTTGGAATCGTTGCCAAAGCCTGGAGATGACACTCTGGGCAATTCCAAGTTCGTCTGATACTTCCAGTTGGGTACGCCCACATTCCAGACGGCCGATAATTCTACCACGTAAAAAATCATCCGAATGCGTCCTTTGTGTCATAACTATTCGGTTGTTGCACTGAAATGCTTATAAAGCGCCTGCGAACAATTTTACTTCTTTGCCTGTATTCCTTATGTATCACTCTCTTACATTCTCGTCATTGTGACGTACCATCGGTGTCATATGGTTACTTCCTGAAATTTGCATATGATTCTTGAAGATGTGTGTAGTGATTTTACAAGTGATATATTTATTTTAGAGTTCGATTTCCGCGTGACTCCGAATTATCCTTAATTTATGGACATGAATGTTTATATATATATATATATATATAAGGAAGAGCCTGTCTGTGTGTGTGTCTTTCGTTTGTGCTGCGCATAAGCTAATAGACCCAAGGCTAGGTACATAGGGTACATCTAGGCAAGAGACAGTGCTTCTCGAAGCGAGTTTTTTCAAAATTCGAATGAGATTTGTTTATTTTATGTTTTTTGATGAAATCGCGTCAAATCGAAAATTCTCTCTCATTACAATCAGCAACAATGGCACGCAGCCATTGTTGCTGATATATCACTGTTTCCATTGTTGCTGATATCAGCACTGTTGCCACTCGGAAAAATGAGGGTGATAATTCTGTGTAGTTATTAAATTTAATGTTTCTCTTGGATACTGGACGTTTGTCGAGAGAAGGCAACTGGAAGTTGGTTAATTTATTTAGTAGGATAATTAATATTTATATTAAGGGATATTGCTTATTCCATTGTAATTTTCTTTATATGTAATACATATTTATTTTCGTTTATTATTCGTTTTCTTTTTATTTATTTATATATTTTGATAAACTTTTACTGTGCAGTTTTCAAATTTAATGTTTGGTGTTCCCTTTAGGCATTTTCCCGGGACATTCAAAAGACAGACGAAGACTGACTGCGTAGAGGCTAGTATATAATCCAACTCCTTAATTAACATTAATTATATATATCTATATATCTATATATATAGATATATATAGTATTTCCTAAAATTTTATTCTCTAATGATAATCTTAACTGCTATAATTTACTACACAGCGAATTAATTAGTGAAAATTTCAAGTGATTTATTATGTACCTGATAACTGTTACAATTATTTACACCATTATTATAATCAATAATTTTTTTACTATAACTGTCATTAATTTAACGAATTGCAAGTATATCATATCACTTGGAACAGAATAATCAATTGCGAAGTACATAAATAAGGATGTGAAGTACATATCCTCATGCCAGCATGACTTATTTATGGTGTAGATTATTCTAATAAAACTCAATATTATCCTTCTGAATAACAGAGTAAATGTAGTCCTCACCTGCTCACATATTCTCTTAAGGAAGCCGAGAAACAACAACAGTTTATTACTTTATTAGTTAATTCGTTTTTTTTTTCAAATTCAAAATAATGTATATAAGAGGGAAAATTGATTAGTTATATTATGAAACTCACCTTAATCGATTAAATTAGTCAGCAATTTGAAATTTTAGCAAATTACTCGAATTTAATGGAAGCTGATTTTTAGTTAAATAATTTGAGCATTTTAATTTATTATTAGACTACACTATATGCTGTAATTACTTTTATTGAATTAAAGTGAAAATTCTATTTGGTAATATTAATTTTCCCTACTCTTGAAGAGACTATCTTTTCTGTCCGAATGAAAGCCCCATTTTTAAAAATTAGTATCAAATGCTTGTGCATAAATTTTCTGCTGCTAGCCAACATAGCCTTTATTCTCAGCTCTCTGAATGTGTTATATATCGTATTTGAGCAAGAAGTATCTTTCTGCAGTTTTTCTTCAAATATATAAATAATAATTGCAGTAAAAATAGACGTATGCTTCTTTTTTTACTTTACGAAGTTCTTACATAATAAATAAAATAAGAATGAACATTGGTTACCTGTAAGTTATACAACTCTACTACTAAACTATATAAAGCCTTTGTCTTCCAGAAACAATAATTTTCAAAAATATGTGTTCGAGATCTTTTTAAATTTCTAGTATAAAATATTTTTAGTGTATTTTAAGGTAACTTAATATTTATAGTTATTTAGTTAAACGTGCCACCCAGACGGTGCAGTGGTTAGAGAAGGCTGACCACGATACTGAAGGGCTCAGGTTCGAATCCAGGAAAAGGCATTGATGTAATTGTCTGTCCCTTCATAGGAGGAAAAGTTGGCCCGCCTATTAGGCGCCTCCTATAATAAAGAGACAACCACATCTGGCCTTAGGAGTGGCGTATGCTGGCATAGGCTAGTGCCTGTTATTGGGGTAAAGATTAGTTAAATGTCTTTAAATACTCAAGGAACCAAACTTTCTCTTTTAAAATTAAAGGCAAAAAAATTAAAACTTATAGCTGGTTTTTAAATATGCACTTCTTAAATATTCAACATTAATTCATTAATAGAAATATGTTTATTTATTTATTTTCCAGCGATTATCACTTTTATTTGGAAGAAACGTAATTTCTGTTGCACAAATGTAACTTTTCTGAGTAAGTTTTATTAATTATCAAGAACAAGTTACATTTTGACAAAATTAAGCTAATTACTTCAGCATCAAACGTGAAATAACGCTAAATAAAATTTATTATGATTTTGAAAGAATTCCTGCCATGTTGCTATTCAGATTGAAATATTAAATGACAAAGAATAATCATAATTGCTAGTGAAAACCTTTTACTTATGCTGAAATTTTCAAAGTGAAAATTATCAGAAATTTTGGAGCATTCTGCGGCAGATTTTCAAGGTCTTCAACTTGATTTTCAAAATTATTATGAGTATTGAGAAGACTGAGGCTAGTTAATTCTTTCATTTAATATACCTGCAGGAAATTTAATTCCAATTTCGGAAGGAAATATTATATTCTGCTAAAGGAAAAAATGTGTCATCTTCATTTTGGGTATTCAATCAGAAGAGAAATCCTACTTCAAGGTAAATCCCGCTTGAATTTAGGGAGTTGTTCATAACGTGCACTGCGAGCTACAAAAACTCTCGTCTTGGTGAAAAGGAGTTTAACATGCCTTCCACTCCGATGATTTGAAAAGAAACAAAAGCAATGTGAGTTACTCAATTAATAAGCCCCTCATTTATTAACTGAGTTTTTTGCCTTTATCGAAGAAATATACGTTATCGTAAACCCAAATCTTTCGGTAATTTATGATCTGGGTTTTATAGTGACTGATTGCTCCTTTCCGAAAACGTACTACTGAAAATATTTTGATTTTTGACGTGTTATAATCTTATATGAAGAAAACAAGGAGCCAATACACACAGTTATCTAATTAAGCAGGGTAAAATGAGTAATATTCTACGTGACTTGAATTTATGTAAGAAAGCAGACATTCTTGCTCCAGATAAATTAGTGGAAATTACATTAAGGCTTTCACATATTCCAATAGCGAAACGAATAAATTACGATTTATTTCTTTCACAGAAAGCATGTCCTTCTGCCTTAATGAGGAACATATGAAATATTTAAGCTCAGTCGTAAATCTGAAAGATGTCGACTACTACTAGTGTTTCATGTAAGGTAAGCTTAAGAAATATGTTTTTGCGCATAGGTAATGAATTTACGTTTCTGAATTCCCCGTGCCAAAAGACAGAAGAATTACAAGCAATATTGATGACATGAGGCTTTTACATTAAATTCTGAAGAACAGCATACATTGCTATCTTTGCATTGATTGGTTTGGTTTGGCTTATTTGAATATGATAAAGCACGCTAGGGCTATCTAAGGGAAAGAATGTCTTCGGGGAAGACATTCTAAGGAAAATTGGCTCGTATCTGGAACATACTTGGGGAAATCCACGAATGCCCATATAGTCAACACGTTTGCCTGGAATAGAACCCAGGTCGAGTTACCAGTGTTCCGCGAATTTTTACAATGATATTATGCTAGAACTGCAATTGATTAAAAATAGAAAAGTCTTAGTCTGTGGAAAAGACAGTTTTTTAACGTCAAGGTTTTCTCAGAAAAATAGTTTTGGAGTGTTTCTCTCGTAAAATACTGCCTGTATATTTGCATTTACATGTGAGAAATTCGTTACAAAGGAAATGCCTTATTATTTCGAACAGCAGTGATTTAAATAAAAAGAATACATCTTAAAATGTATAATGCTGAATGCCTAATAGTTGTAAAAGAACTAGTAGAAGCATAATAGTATTTTCATCCTTACTGGTAGAAGAATTAAGCTGCTAGAGTTCATGGTGGAATGCCAAAATTTCTATGAAAACCCAAATAACAGAAAGTGTTGCGAGTCTCAGTTTGTTAAAGAAATCATTAAATAAAAGGGATTGAAACCAAGTATAATTGAATTTTCATATGGCATTAAAAGTCTAAGTTTTCTACGGAACATCCAATTTTTATATACCTCTTCAATGTAAAAAGAATTAGCATCGAATGTTTTTTTATATAGAGTTTTCCTATTATACTCTAAGTATCCATTCGCAAGCATGTGAAGTAAAACTGCAATTATCTGGATTATTTTTCTACCTCAAGTAAAAGTAAGATTGTTATTAATTTATTTATATGTTTTTGTGTTTTTAAGAAACTAATAAGTTAATTTAGATGAAAATTTAAGATATATAAATTGGCTTAAACGTTTTGAAAATTATATAAGCATTAATGTAAAAGCAAATGCATGTTTTATACAAGTATACTTTTCTTGCTTTACTCAGTGTGCTGTTGCTTAACCATAATAATTTCTTTTCTAAGCCTAGATTAGACAAGGGTTATGAATTAAGCCAATTTCCTTTGAACACAAGAAAATTTTGAAGCAAAACTGCAGTCACTTGTTTCCTTCCGACTTGTATGTGCCATGCTTTGTTTTACATGTAAATGAACTTTTATTAGTGAGGATAAAAAGCCTTTTTTTTTTCTTTTGCCTAATATTCCTAATTCTATAATAACATTAGCATAATAAGAGAAGCACTTACATTACATGAATTGCTTCAAAAATTCATTTTACCTGCAGAAAGAAGGTACTAACTACATGTCATTAATATGCATTTGGCCAATTATTGGAATTTTTGTATCCTAATTAAGGCTGATTGGAGAGCTACAGTAGTGCTTGAAAATATATTCGCATTCATAAAGAAATGGAACACGTGCTGCCTTCCCAGGGACATATGGACATCTTCCAAGTATTCCTAGATGATATAACAGACGAGCCTAATTAAAATTTAAATCAAGTAATATCGAATGCAGTAAAATCTGTCTACAGAAATGAAATGTCAGTCCTGTACTTCTCTTGCTAGAATATTACATGCAAAGTTCACTTCCAGTTTCAAAAGGAAAAATACTATGCAAAGAATGTTTTTAGTAAAAGCATCAATTAGTAAAAACTTACTAAAGTTTAATACTATTTTTAGAAACTAAATATTGTCATTCATCTAATAAAATATTTTAATGCTATTTCTTTTAGCATTTCCCCTTTTTTTCCCTTTGTAAAATTCACTCTTTTCTTCTAAACGTCTCTTATATGGAACAATTTTTACCAAAAGATTTCATCTCAGAATTTTAAAGATCTTAAATAGCTGCGAACTATTATGCAGGAAGTTAAGTGTCTGGCACTTGTTTATCAGTGCAATTAACATGTTAAAAATTTTTCTATTGAAATTTACATTATCGGTGGCGTAAAATGTTTTATGGAAAAATATTTTATTAGCTTCACATGTTTGAGATTTTATTTTTTTAGTTGCTTAAAGCAAAAGACAAAGAAAGTAAAAGACTAAATTCTTTAAAAAATTAATTTTACAAATTTTTTTTCCGAATTTTGTTTTTTTAATAAACATCAAACGTGACGGAATATTTTGCTTTTTTAAAGGCTGAATAATGGAAAACTTATGTTCCTGAGCTTTGTAATATTCTCATCACTTTAAACAGTTAAAGTTCTTATAATTCAGAAAATGGGGGATGAAAAATCTTCAAATTTACTGTGATTGATGCTAAAAATGCGTTAAAAAGATTGTTTTGGATTTGTTTGCAAAATTATTAAAACACTTTTTACAAATATTAGAATTTTGAAGATAGAAAAGTATAGGGTTGTAATAAGTTAAATATGCAACAATGTATTCAAATTAGAATTAACTATAAAATGATAGCCTTAAACAATTAATCAGATTTAAAATAAGGTAGTGAAAAAATATTTAGCGCTACAAAATTAAAATTAGATCAATTTTAAGACTTATCAATTTATCAGTTCTTTTCAAATGAAGCTATAAAATTTCTAGCAGGCTGCTGAGCTTTTATGTTTAAATTAATCGAAATGGTAGGTAATAACAAAACTTTGAACAATAAATAATAAATTAGGATTACTTGCATTTAATTAGTTTTAGCACCGCTATTATAATTTTCATCTATTTGACGTTATGCGTTAAAAATACATTCCAGAAATACTTTCTTCTTAGGCTGAGTTTAATTTTTCTGTGTTTATATTTTTAACTCGTGAATAGCTTCGTGCATGAAATATTTTTCGTAGATGATCTGCTGATTCTTTCTATCAACTACATTTTTCTCTTTTGATGCTGTGCATGCATACATATGGTACCCAGAGGTAATCACATTCGAAGATTATTGTATCCCAGCCATGAAGTGGCTAACTGTCTATAACATTTAAAAGATTTTAGGAATTATTGTAGTTACCTTTTTTTAAATTTGGACATTTAATGACTTTTAGAAATTTTTTTTTGTATATTTTTGGCAGTGGAATGGTAAAAATTGTTTTAATTCTGTCCATTCTCTTCGTAAAGAACAGTAATAACGGAATTATAATATATTTTAAGTTTTTTTAGCTTATTAGCGTTGACTGTCATCAGCTTTCGAAAATTTTTATTTTTTTTACATTGTTTCTTAATATTTCAGTAAAATTTAGTATTATTTTCCTTTAACCTTTTGCAGATCCCTCACTTTTATTTGTACAGGGTACTATTTGTAATTCTGGAAAGTTTAAAGTGAGAAACTTCGTATATAAAGTTAACAAAGAGCTTCTTCGACGTTAAAATGTCTTTAATTAAAAGGATAAAAAGTTTTTGAAATTTCGTTTTCAATTAAAACTTTTTTACCATGATTCTCTTATTTATGTTATTACTATTATAGGTAGCCTTTTTACTATTATTGAGCCTTAGAAAAATAGGGTAGTGAAATTCAAAATTTTTTAATATGAGTATTTATGTAGATAACAAATAGCTTGGAGCAAGTTCTATTAAATCAAAGAAACAGGCATATAAAGAGGAAAAAACTGAGAAATTTTATGCTTTTTTTTCCGCAAATTTTGTACAAGCAAATTTTGTACAAATTTGCAAATTTCGTACAAATTTGTTTTTTGTACAAATTTTGTTGTTATTGTTTCGCAAATTTCGTACAAGCAGAATAAATTCAAATCCTCATTTGCGCTTCCTAAAATGAAAGTTGCGTTAGCTAAACTTGAGATTAAGTGTTCTTTTAAATTATGAGATACTTAAGAAAGCAAACAACTTTAATTGGTAAGAAACTGGTCTTGGTGAAAATTACACCTCGTTCTTCGGACTGCACAATGAATGCTCTCTCCACTGAATAACAACGCCACAACTCTTCTTGACTTTTCTCTTTCGGAAGCATCTAGGGATTTTCCAGAACTTAATTGGTGCAGTAGAAATATTGCCCTCTTTAAATATTCTGTAGGTATTTTTGAAATGTTAAGTAGGTTGAGTATTTAATGAGCAAAGTTTCTGTTCTATGGAACAGAGAGAACAAATGCTATCTCAATGTCCTACCGTTCCGTATTGCTTTCATTATTTCTGTTATCTGACAAGCAGTTCTGAGACTGAATGTGCTTTCTTTTATACAATAAAATAATTTAAAATTTTACCCAATACTAACAAGAAATTTTTTTATTTAGAAATCATAGTATAAACATTTTTTTTAGAATCATATAATAGCCTGATATATTTGAGACACATCCAGTGAAAACAGATTCAGTACCTTAATTATAAAAACATCGTAGTATATATAGTAAAGAAAAAAATGCCTCATTATTATCTAAAATGACTTAAAAGAAACAGTGACTCTTAGAATTGAAATGATAATACGAACACCATCATAAATGCAAGAATCTCAAGTAAATTCAATGTCCAAACAACGACTAAGCTAGCCTTTTCAAAAGTATTAAGTTTTCTTTTCGTTTTTTTAAAAATTAATGTTAAATAAAGATTGAATTTTGTCAGGAGACAAACCTCAAACTTGCCAAATCACTAGATGCAAAGATTTATACGTTTGGTGGTGTGGTGTATTTAATTATGGCAAAGCACACTAGGGCTATCTGCCTAAGGGCAGGGATGCCTTTCGTGGAGGACTTTCTTAGGGAAACTGGCTCGTATACACGCTACACATGGGGAAAACCACGAAAACACCCATGCAGCCAGCTCGTTCGCGGGATTCGAACCTCGGACCGAAGTACCAGTGTTTAGCGACTTTCCCGCTCGGCCGCTGGTGGGCTATATCGTTTGGTATGATGTATTAGAGTGCCTAAGAGTCTACATTCTTAAAGCAGTCAAGAATATGATCATAGAGTATCTGAAAGTATACAGAGTAACCCTAAGCATCCCACTTTTCCTAGGTTATTTTCCTTGTTTCATATTTTTGATATTTATTGAAATTACTGTTCATATAAACAGTATTGTTCCTACATATGCAGTTATGTTCTTTGTTTCCACCAAAACGTCTTAATTCATACTAAAACATGTAACTTGTTTTTTCTATACATGTGTATGTATATGTGCATAGAAAGAAAATACATGATAAGAAACACGTAAAATAAAATTCTACCATTAATCTATAGTATATATTTAAGTCACCTTTTTAATTTTATTATTTTTTCTCTCTGTCCTAAAAAACCATAAAGTATTTGTAATAAATCTTAACAGAGAAATAATTTTAGCTAAGTCTCAACAAAGCTGTTCATTAAATACTTGCAGATCTTACATACTATAAGATAAGAATTCTCCTATAGTATGCAAGAACTATTGCACTGGCCTGCATAGTTACATAATTTGCGAGAAAGTGCCTGAAAGAAGTAAAATATGTACTTAACAAATGTCGAACAAGCCTTATTTTTAAGCAAGCATTATTGAACTCTGTGCACATTCTACTTAAATATCCTGTTATGTAAACATATTCTTAATTCTACATATTTATTATTTGTCATCTTATGCGTAATTAATTTGTAATTCTTAAAATATTAGCGATATTCTAAATAAAAGTGACCACTTTTCCATTTGTTTATAAAAAAATTTATAAAGATAAGAAAGTTTTTCATGACATTTTCGCATAGGGTTTTCTGCAAAGAAATTTCATTTACACACTCTCACTTAAAGTTTAGAAAATAAATGAGCTAGTTTCGGCTAGAAACAAAAAGTTATTTTGACTCCATCTGTTTTAGGAAATTTCATAATCTTAATCAGATGTCTGATTAAATTGTGTGTTACTCATTCTGGTAGATAAGAAAACTGGAAATTTAGATGTGAAACAAAGAAGCACAATTTGCTTGAGAATAACAGTGTCAAGTGCAAAATATTAGTTTACCTAGAAGCTGTTACTATTTCTATTATATCTGAAATTAAAAGTACTCAAAGTATTTAAATGTGTTAAATAATAATAAGTGAAAGATATGTAGTAATATGCTACTATTATCAACTTTTACAGTAAAAAAAAATTCTATCCAGACAGTGTAAATAATAATTGCAAACATCCGATACTCTGAGTACCATATATTTATTAATATTTGACAAATATATTTGAAATAATATATTTTTTGTTAATTACGGAATTAATTGCTGCTGAAGATTTAAGATGTTTTAAAATTTTGTTGCTTATGTTATAAATTCAAAACAGATAAAATGAATAATACATTTTTCCTCATGAAAAGTTGCCTTTCTGAAAAATATGCAAACTAGTATATTTGTGTTAAATCAGTCTACCTAATAAAGCTTCTTGATAATGCATCTTTCTGGCTTTTTAAAGTTTGCTTAAATAATATTTAAATATGCATGGAAGCAGTAATTCTTGTATACGCATTTTGAAATACGACTATAACATACGAATATAAATATTTATATAAATAAATCTTTGTTATTATAGAATTAATTTGGTTATTAATTAAATTAATCTAAATTTTTAAATTTTAGATCTTTTTGAAGTAATTATTGAATTTACATTATCATTGAATTACGGGTGAGGGATAAAATTCGGAAATTACCGCATAAGTATTTATTTGCTGAATTACTACAAATCCTCCAATATTTCTCTTGAGAACGGCCGAGCACAAATTTTCTTTTTATAAAGTTAGTTACAAATTTCTGTGAACACAGGGAATCACAGAAAGGATACATGCAAAACATTCGCTGATGATGTTGCTCGTATTAACTCTGAGTGAAAATTTCATTGTTCAAGTGTATTTCTGTGTAGAATATTTAATCAAAATATTAAAGGAAGCATTGATAGTTTGGGGCATCTACTAGTACTCTTCTATGTACCGCCCTAAGCAAAAGAATACTGGAAATGAAATTCAAAATTTTATAATAAATTTAATTTCAAAATTTGACTTAACACTATTCATTTAAGTAAAATCATGCAATGATGCACAAGAGCTCACGTGAAAAATGCAAATGTTGTTTTAAAATGGAAGTCCTTCAACTGATGGAAATTTTATACGCATAACGAATACTGCTCTTTGCCGTCAACTTTTAGAACTTTTAAAACCTCGTTCGCGCTCTATCATTGAGAATGGCAGTGCAATAAATTTTAATTTTTTTTTTTTAAATTAAGATGCGACACTTTCATTAGAAATAAAATTGCTACACATGCACTTATGTAAAATTACCGTACGTTTATACCCTGTTTGATAATTTCAGGTGAATAATATTCTTCAGGAGAATCCTTAGAAGGACAAAAATCCTTATAATCGAATTTTTTTTATCTTTTAAGCGCAGAAAAGACAGCACCTGTAAATTAATCTTTTCTGTTTTAGCTATAAATATGCTAGGAAAATATATGAAAGATACATGCACTTGTTTCATTAAAATAGATTTTTGGTGTTAGCTAATTTTAGCATCAATACAGCAATAAATCAGTATCCATAGTGTAAATTTAAATTTGGTTTGATAATTCACTTTCATGTTTCAAATGCCATCATAAATTATTTCTGGAATTTTAATTCTGCAGCTAGCAAAAACCTTTTTTTTTTTTTTTTTCCTGTTTATACCGGTTATTTTTGTCGAAATTTTGTGCTACATTTTTAGTTATAATGGCGTCTTGAATTTTATATACAAAAATACAAATAAAATAAAATACAATAAAAGTTACAAAATTTATGAATATAATGGCATCTTTTTCGTCACTGAGTATAGAACTTCTAAATAAAGTGATTTAAACAAATTTAATGCCGATTTTCTATTTAAAAATCGCATCTACCTTAGATTCAATTCAAGAACGAAAGAAAAGGATAACAGAGATTCTATTAATTATAGTTAAAAGATAAGACTACGTTTCCTAATTTTCGATGTTCTAGATTTAATATTAAAATTTACGTTAAAAGGTTTTACGAGTACATTTGAATGAAATTGTTGTGTGTATGATTATGGCAAAGCCTCGAGGGCTATCTGCCTAAGGTGAGGGATGGCTTCGTGGAGGACTTTCTAAGGGAAACTGGCTCGTATACACGTTACACATGGGGAAAACCACGAAAACGCCCATGCAGCCAGCGCGTTCGCGGGATTCGAACCTCGGACCGAACTACTAGTGTTCAGCGACTTTACCGCTCGGCCGCTGGTGGGCTGAATGAAAGTGAGGTTTAGGTGAGGATTTTCCTTTTTTGCAGTATTCTTAGCAAATCGCCTTAAGACGACTTTATTAAGATGAAAATGTTTCTTAAACCGAAATTAAAATATGTCAGTGAAAAAAGTGGTTGTCTACTGATGTTTCTAAGTCAACGCTATCCGTATATAGCTAAATGTTTAAGAGATAAGGCAAAGATAAATGGTAATTGCTAAAAGTTCAGTAATGGAACCTGATTTCCGAAAGTTCAGACTGGACATCTGGGCTTTTGTCTCAATCAGAATCACACTTTATGTTTCTTGAGTAATTAATGGTTTTATAATCCTCTTTTCTGTCTTCTTGGTACTTGCACAGAGTTATTCGTTCACTGGTTTAGCCTGAGGAATAATTTTCTGGAATAACTGTAATCTGTTTTGGATCAGGCAAAAATCAACCTCATAGTAAAGTTTCTTTGAAACAAAAGTTCTATGCATTATATATATATATAGAGAGAGAAAAAGTGAGAGATAATCAAGAGAAAATTAATACAAAATTGAATTTTCATGTGGTGGAAAACTTCCAAAAAAGGGAGAGAATAATACTTTTAAATAAAAATAAAAATAAAAACAATATAATAAAATAAATGCAAATTTAAGTAGTTTAAAATTGAGAATTTTTCAAACAGCAGCTGAAGTTTCAACAAAGCCACGTTTCTGAATTATATATGGATGAGCATCAAAACTAATTCATTAAAAACAAATCAGAATGGAAATATTAAAAAAGTATTTTAAAAAAATTAAAATTAATTAATATAAAGTAAATTAAACAAAACGACATTAATAAAATGCCATAAAAAACTAAAAAAAATTCTAAAAAATTTTTTTGGTTTTAAATTCGGCCATCTAGATATAATCTGCTCCGAGAATCATAAGCTGGTTGAGTAGGCTTAGTATTATATACTTTACTGTTAATCACCAAAGCACTTTGATAAACTATTTTTGTAAAAAAATTAATGAGACTTCTGCAACAT
The DNA here is from genome assembly GCF_044657685.1 of Stegodyphus dumicola. Taxonomy (NCBI): domain Eukaryota; kingdom Metazoa; phylum Arthropoda; class Arachnida; order Araneae; family Eresidae; genus Stegodyphus; species Stegodyphus dumicola. The sequence continues at coordinate 182,242,849 of NC_140780.1, read as the reverse complement.
AAACTATACCTTTTATTTATTTATCGATTTATTTGCTCCTTGTTTGTTTCTTAATACAATACTTATGCTTCATTTGCTGTTCACCCAGGATAGTGGTTAGCGACTATGACTGCCGTATCGAAAGGCCCGGGTTCGAATCTAGCAGAAGGCGCAGAAATTTGTAAATGTATAGTGTCTGTGCGGCATAGGAGCACATTAAATATTCAATTCGAATGGTCTCTCTTCTTCTTGAGAGGTTGGTTGTAGGCGAAGTAAAGTGGGATACGCTCTGGCTTGTTCCCCATCAAAATCGGGGAGGGGGAAAGTCGTACTGCCATCTGTATGATGACCAAGGATCTTGCCAACGACATGCAAAATCTTGCACTCTGCCACGATGAATTTCGGGGCTCTTTCTGATGTTACTGTCATACAAGTAAGATAAGTCGCAACAAAAACAACATGCTTTATTTACAACAAGGGGAGAGAGAGGTTTACAGTTCAGCGTATATTTTATTTAATTAATATGCTGTTAAGAATATGTTAAATATTTACATCGGGAAAAAAATCCACATGCTCGCACCGTACTCATATGTGCATACATATAAATACACATACATACATACATATAAATAAGTATATATAATATATATATATATACACATATGTGTGTATATATTATATATATATATATATATGTGTGTGTGTGTGTGTATATATATATATATATATACATCAATACTTTTTTGTCTGACACATTATTATTGATTGCTTATTTAATGATAAGATAAAAGTTGCAGCTTGCGAATATATAAAAATTAGAAAATGAGCAAGCAAATATGACAATTTAATTTTTTAAAAATAATACAATCTCAAAGTCATTATAAAGCGAATGAAAAATAGCCTAAATTGACATCAACATGAGCATTACAAAGAGTTATTGGAAGTCCTTTCATTAAAAAAAGCTTTTAACTAAGTGGAATGAGGAATCTATTTCATCTTGTAATGCTGAGGTCACCAAAAAGTTCTTTCCTTCTATTTACCATAGACTGCATTTCGAGGCTTTCCTCTCTATAAGTTTCACAGTTTTTATGGTCACGGTAAATTTGCAAGTTACCTGTTTCGTTTTAATCTAAGATCAAACAGTTTATGTGGATTTTCAAAAAGAGTATCTCAGGATGTGGAATATTTGATTTTCTCATGCCTTGCATTTGATGGCTATAGATAATGCTTGCAGAATTATTTGAAATTGTTCGGAGTGACTTGGCCAGTGAAGTTATCTGTTTTCGTGAAGTTCAGACTGCTGTTCTCTGCTTTTATTCGTTTTATTAAAGTTTTTGTCAACTTACTTCTGTAAGCCCCGTGTGTGTTGCACGGGAAGTCTGTATGTTTTCAAATAAAAAAATTCAAAACAATCGCAGTGCTGTATAAACATCTATTAAGTGGTGAAAAGCGGTGTAGAACTAAACTTAATGGAAAAGAAATTGACTTATATAACATATACATATTTTGAAAACTGTATAAAGTTAATAATTTTAAAGAAAATTTATAATATGACAAAATTTGGGACTAAAGAAACAAAAAGTAAAACGTTGAGCGAGATTAATATAGTAAAAAATTGCAGTTGGAAAAATAATAATTAGAGGTACAGAGGCTTTTTCGCTCAGATTTTAGACGACTTTGTTTGCTATAAAAAATCGCCTGCTTGAACAATTTGTTTTCATGCAAAATGACGCTTTTAAAAAATTCAGTGGACGGAAGGCTACTTTTATGCTCTTTCTGAAAAAAAATCATTCCTATTTAGTTGTTAAAAATTTCTGCTAAATCCATGATTTTTAGGTATCTAAAGCAACGATATATAATATTGTCAGTAAGAAAAGAAAAAAAAAAAAAAAAACTTCAAAGTTTGGCTTCAAGGAGAAAATTTGTTCAAGATACGTATCCAAGGAACAAACGGAATGTTTCGAATGCTGCAATGATAAAAACTTTAATGTTAAAAGAAAATCTTTGAAGTCGAAGTACAATTGCATAATCATTAAAATGCTCAGTGTAACTAAGTGACTGTAACTGTAGGCAAAGTGATTTATGCTGATGTGAATCTTTAAAAAGCGATAAAACGTAATATGCATCGTCTTTCTCCACAACGTATCACCGAAAGCCGAACGTGCTGCAGAATTCACCATGAGAAACAATTATTCGGATAAAAATGGAAAAATATTATCACAATAGATGAATCTTGGGTATATTTAAATAACTGTAATAAAAAGAGATCCATTTTTTTATCAACAAAGAGGAGAAAACAATCTTAAAACATAGTTCAAAGAATCTAAAGAAAGTTTTTTAAAGGGATTTATGATTGCTGCTGGTTTTTCATATAACGGTATATTAAAAATAAAGAGCGAGGAGAAAATGCTCAGATCAACTCCATATATTATCAGAAATATATTTTATACCCAATTTTCAAATGTGAAATACCATCCCTTTACCCACAGTGTCGTCAATCAATAGAACTGGGTCAAGACAAAGCAAGCAGCCACACTCCAAATCTACTGCTAATTTCCTGGAGAAAAAAAAAAAAAAAAAAAAAAGAGAAACGGGTATCTATGTCATAACCTTCACTCATATTCCTACAAAAATCTCTTGATGTATCCCCCATGTGGTTTTGCGCTTTTGGACTTTGAAAAAGCAGATTGTTCAAACCTCGACCTATAACCCTCCTAGAACTTTGGAAAGCTGTTCAAAAGGATTGATATAAAGCACCTCTTCCGCTACTAAAAAAGCTTTATTGTCTTCGAAATGACGGTGCAGAAAATAGTAAGGAATCAGGGTTAGCATATGGAACATTTAAAACACAAAAATTGTAGTTAAAATATTTTTGTAACTACAATGAAAATCATCTAAAAATGTGCGAACAAGCCTTGTATTGGAATTTTGCCGAAGTGAAAATGTAAGATGAATGATGCTGTTGTTTACACCGACAGAACAGAGGAGAGAACTAAATCACAAAACCCTTTATAAGCTATGATTGTGGTGTTATGAAAGAAAAATGGAGAATATATATATTTTTTTTGCAATTTATAATTGTGATTTTAAGTCTCAAGCAGGATCGAATTTAAAAAGCAACTTCAAAATTACATTTTCCTCTAATGCAACATGGCGGAGGAGTCAGAAGCTACGCAACGGAGAAACAGAAGTTTGAAAGTAGCTAAATAAATTTCTTTAAAATAGAGATATTTAAAGGACAATAACGAGAATCAGGAAAAGAGAAAAATACTGATTAGCAGATGATGTAAAGTATGTTCACTAGTTAAGCTTAACATGGCTGTGGAAATTAAGTTGTATACAAAAGTTTAGTTGTAACTATTACTTTGAGCTAATTGTTGTAAGAACTGTTTTATTATATAATTGTTATAGGAAACGAATATTAGGCAGACAACAGCAGCTATGTAGGATGGTTAATTTATAAATTTAATAGGTATATCGCTTTTATTGGCACAATAAAATTAAAATCTGAAGTTCTTTATGGAAATCAATATAATATATGGATTGCGTATTTCCTTAATAATATTAAACAAAAATAATCTGTTGTCGAAAAGTGGGATTTCCTTACAATTTCGGATTTCAAGATCTAAATAATTAATGGAATTTTTTCAAATACAAAAATTATGTAATTTAAAAAGAAAGGTACATGTTATGGTTCTCAATTTTGTTAAAGTTATTAATAACAGTAATATTGTCAATAATTATGAATGCAAGTTTGAAGATTTCAGAGTTTGTTCTTTTCCTTCTTTGTATAATTATAATAGAATTATTTTCTGAAAAGTATCATGCTTTGAGCTGCAATTAAATCAGTCTACTAGTATTAATACTCTAAATTTTACTGTAGATTTTTGTCTAATTGTTAAGAAATGTTTTGTTAAAGTAGGGAGTTAATTTACTGAATTCTATAAATCATTTTAGTTTTTCAAAATAATAAAATTTTGTTGAAACTGTATTTCTAAATGAATTACTATAGTAGCCTGGAATGTTCGCATTTACTACTGTTTTTGCTGATGTAATAAAAATGAATGACAACTAGAATATTTTTGATGAATGAGAAATTTTGTACAATATCTAAGTCACCTGTGATGATATGCTTCTTTTGCTTATCTGAAAGCTTTTTATGTTTGGAATTATTTTAGAATAAAAGAGGATTATTAATAGAAATATCATTGTAGTTTATGACCAGTGTGGCCAACTGCTTTAATAAGGTTAAATTTAGGTGTATTTTTACGCCATTTGTCAAAAATAGTAATTTGTAATAGTTCGTAAAGCAAATTTTTGGTCATACTTTAGATACAAAAATTTATTGGTGAAACAAATTTTTGCATCTAACAGGTTATCTGTTCGTAGTCGCTAACAAGATATATAAGTGAAACACTCAACCTTACGCAGAGAATATGCTGGTCGCGTTTAAATGATGTAATAATTAATGGCAACAATATTTTTGATGCATGAAACTTTGTCTTAATGCCTAAATTACGTGTTAATAATTCTATATGTAAAAGAATTTTTTAACATTATAAGTTTTAAGCTCATTTCATCTAATGAGTAAATGAGTGTTGTAGCATTTTTCAAAACTTCAGCAATGTTGATTTTCTTTCTTGCTTTCGAAGCAAATCTTTGTTAAATTATATTCAGTACGAAGCTGGTAATATATCTTGTCTTTTTTCTCCGTTTTTAGGACTATTTTACTTCTTCGTAATACATGTTGGGAAAGATGAAGGTTTCCAGTTTATAGAAATGCACGTTCAAATGATTTGCATTTGCATTTTCAAACCATTATTATTAATGCTATATATTACGCAAATAGAAAAATAAAATGCAGACGAGAATGGCACTAATATAACTTTAGAAAAATACATAAAAAGCTAAAATTTTAATTTAATTGGAATCATCAATTACTACATTTCGAATTACCAAGATACAAATACATTTTTTCCAATAGTCGGCACTAGCCATTATAGGCGTTGACCACTACTAAGACCGGAAGTGATAGTTACTTTATTGTACAGGCACTTAATAGATTAGCCACCTTTGCCTCCAATGAAGGAAGAGACAATTTACATTCTTGCTTTCTCCGAGATTCGAGCCCGGGACCTTCGGGGCGGGAGTCCGTGTCAATAACCACTTTTTTGTCTGGGTGGCTGATACGTATGCATTACGATATAAAAATACTGCCTGGACAGTTAAGTGTAAAAAGAATATTTGATTTCAATGATTGCTTAATGCAGCTAAAAGAAAATATAAGAAATTTTATTTGATCTGTTTTTTTTTTAATAATAAACAAAGTTACATCAATAAAATGAAACTACATTTCCTATCAAACAGTAATATAAAAGTACTGTCAGTCAGTATAAAATACTATTCATCAGATGAATCACCTCACACTTGACTTGTGGCTTTATTTTGGTATTTATAAATGTCTTAAGCAGATGCATTTAAAAAAAAAGACCGCAAAATTAGAGGTCTGTTAAAGTTTTTCTAACATGGAGATGCAAAAATTATAATTTCCTCAATATTTAAAAGACTCATCAAACTGTATTTCAAATAAGTGTTTGATTGAATTTCTAATTAATGAAGAAATTAAAAAGAAAATTACTTGTTCCTATTTTTACAAATGCATTATTGATTCGTATGATTTATGCACTGCATTGTATACTTAGACCTATGGAAATTTTAATGGTAGTAATAATAATAATAGTTACATTTCCTTACTGTGCGTGACACAGTAATGATGAATCTCTTCGCAAAACTGTTCCTGATTCCAACAGTAGCTTGGTTTGTTTTCATTCTGCTTGACAGGAAATAAGCTCGTTAATTAATGTTGTCAGTCTCAGGTTTCCTCGTTATCCATTGTTAGAAACTTTGGGTTATCTTTAATAACCTAAAAAGGCATACATATATTTTATTAAAATGTATTTAAATAAAATTTTAAGGCAAATTATAACAAAATGGAAACCTTTATGTATGTATCATTTTAGCTTTAAATTTCAATGAAATTATTGAGTATGGTAAAAGCAAATTTAAACTAGACTGGATTTCAAATAATATTTATTTCTTCTCTGAGTTTGTAGTAACATTAGGTTATTTTGAAGCAGAAGATGTGAAAAGGGAGTAAAGCCTTCGCAAGGGTTTGAACCTGGACCTCTCGAATACGCTCTGAATGTGCTATCGTTACACCACGATGACATGCTGGAAGGAGGGAGATTTATAAGTTTTATTCGAAACTGAGCTAATCTGAGGTTGCCTTTTTGCCTTATTTTAAATTCTATATATATATTCTTCTATAGTTACACAATCCTCATATTTATGCTATCAAACTTTTACAGCTACATATAACTTATGTGTACAGACTGGCGCAGTAGCTAGCGCATTGCGCAGCAGCACCACAGGTCCGGGATTCGATTCCCGGGCTGGGCAAGGTCGACTCAGCCTTTGATTGTCGTCACTGGGGCCGATAAAATGAGTGCCAAGTTCGTTTGGGGACTAAACACTGGGGGGTACTGCGAGAAGCCGACCACTTGTTCAGGGCATATGCTTACGCACCCCGGGGGGGCCCACGGTCAAGAAAGCAGATTTCGTGCACTGCCAGCCTTGGCCCATTAGGGCTGTTACGTCACTGAGTTTAGTTTTTTAGTACAGACAGTTTCAGGCATAAAAAAATAAGTTTTATAAAATTTATGTCAGCAACCTATAACTTAAAATGAATGATCCTAAAACTTAGTCAGCTAGAAATATGAGGCATAAAACTTATTTCCTTCTTGGAAGTGGCTTTCAAATTTTATCCTTGTTTATTTTCATGTAATGTAAATAAAAATACAAGTTTAAAATTTTATGATTAATACTTTAGAAAATACTGTCTCTTCTTGAAAAAATATATTTACGAAATTACTGAAGATTTGTTTAAGAAAATTTCTTCAAAAATTTTGGATTCAAGTTTTATCAACCACATTACGTTGCACCTTGAAAATCTGAACATATGAGTATCACTCCCAAAAATAAGCATTACATCTGTTACGAAACAATCGTTTTCCTAACCTGGAAAGAAACGAAGCATTAGATTCTCATCCTCCAAAAAACCAATCCATCGCATAAAGTCAAAATATTTCCTTAAAATCTAGATAACTACTTAACGAAGTATCATTGTCTTCAAAGATTCACCTATAGGCATGTAATTTCACATAGGTTTCTCTGCTGTTTGAGGCTGAGGCGTCGGAGAAAGGGGACGCGGACCGATCTGAGCCTCTGATTAGGAAGAGCCTCCGAAGAAACTTAAAGTTTTTAAGTATATGTATCTGTATGCAGGAATATAAAGAAAGAAGAAGCTAAAATGTGGTCTGTTTTGAAAATATTTATTGCGGAAATGGATTTCCAAGAACCAATCCCTAACTTATGTTTAGCACTAAAACTTTTTTTTAGCAGTGCGTGTTTAACGTGTTTCTTGAAGATAAGCTTTTCAAAGTTGAGGTTGATTAAAAGCTATCTTCGATCAATAATGAGCCTAGTAAGACTTAAAGATTTGACAGTCCTTTCCTTTGAAAATGCAATAGCTGAAAACAAAATGAAGAAGCTATCGTAAAATAAAGTCAAAGCTCATAAAAACAGCTTTTAACTGTTTTCATTGATAGGAATGTTAAAAGCACTTTTTGGCATATTAATAAGCCTTTTTTAAGTATATGTTTGTCTCCTAGATGTAAGTTGTTTTTTCTTTAGTCTTAAGATTTTTTTTTTTTTTCCAAATCATTTTAGCTATTTAATTTCAATTAAATAAATGTTAGTTATATATTTTTGTATGGGGTATATATTTCGTAAGATTATCATTTGAATATGAGCCGCCCAGGGAGATTTCCTCCCAGGGCCTCGAGTGCTATAGATCTGCCAGTGTTTGTGGTGATTGGAGCGAAATCTGGAGAAAAGAACGTCGATTCACGAAAATGAATTTAAATAGTTTGTGTAAATTATAATACTGAGAAAAATTTATTTTAAATGTGTCGATAATTATGTGTAATAATTAAAGCCATCTTTTGTATTTAAGCGATTTTCTTTCAATTTGAAAATGTTTTTACAGTTTATTTTAATAATTATTTTTACAGCTTCATTTACAGGAAGCATTCAGAATCAAGCAGCTTAAATCATAACAGTTAGTATTCTTTTTAAATTCTTCAAAATCTTAAGATAATTCTGATGCATATCACTGCATCTGAAATTTAAAGATTATTTCATTTCATTTCGTAAAGAAAATTCTTTAATAGTTGCGTGGTTTGAATTCTTTTTAACTTTCTTTTTCATTGGAAAGATGTCTAAAATTTAATTTTATAAATTTAAATATGTTTATCCTGTTCCACTTTATTTGAAATTTTTATAGCCATCATAAATGCAACTTAATTACTTCATTTTTATATTCTTAAATTAAAAATGTTCCTCAGTCAGTTATACTGTAAAGAAATCTTAGGACGGAAAACTATATCAATGACTAAAAATATTTGGTTAAAAAAATTACTAATTTTTGTGTATAGATGTCTAGGTCTAGTCACCAAGTTTGTCGATATGCTAGTCGTTGATTTTAATTATCCTAAATTATAGGAAATGATGCAGAAGGTATAATTTTTATGATGACTTTATATTGTTTTATAAACTGTGATTAGTATAATTTAGTGTATTTATATCTACTTTAATGCTTATTCTACATAAGCATAATGAATGAAAGAGTTATATGCCGTTTCTCTTGCACCCTGCTTGAAGATCTAAGCCATTTGGTCTAAATTATCATAAATGTGGAACAATTTTGGGAGGGCATTTTAAAGTTAGACTATATACATAATCGTATGTAACATATTATTTATCAATATGCGTTTAATTTAAGGCAGTCGTCCTTTAAGGCTATTATTCTGCAGATTTCACAAAGAGACATTATTGAGAATGGAAATGAGAATCTGTGTGCAAATCATTACGCTAAGAATCTACATAGAGATCACATTAAGAACCTAGATAGCAATCACATTAAGAATCTACCCTAAATGTCTTAGGAATACCTACTTTACTGAAGAACGCTTAGTCTGTATATGTATTAGTATTTCAAGTGAAACGAGCTAATTTAAAAAATTATTACTGTGCCTTATCTTCAGTTTTTAACTGTAATTCGGTAGATTCTAAACTGGGAGGGAAAAATAACTATACTTATTTAAATGGAATTTGCTTTTATGCTAATTGTTTTTCAGGTTTCTTCAAGAATTAGAATCAGACCAATCAAATTACCTTTCGCAAAGCTTAAAGACGTTATTTAAAGAAAAGTAAATTAATTGCTTGTCACTTGCAAAACAGAGCCCCATAAATCTCATTATTAGTAAGCACAAATTATGCATCATGAACTGTGAATTTCTTTCCAAACGAAGTAGTACAATGTATACTCGTTCAAGGAACCTCTCATTTTAGCGGAAGAAGTTTAGAAAAGAAAAATTTCCCGGAGCAGTAGCCGCTGCATAATGAAGAGGCATTCATAATCCTCGTCAGCGGACCGCTTTATGAAGCAAATTCTTTCCCCAAGTTTCCGGATTCTTAAAAAATGCATGAAGCCGAAGGGCAGAATCGATTCTCATTATAACCGTGCATTCTATTGCTGCGCGCAAGTCCAATTACCTCTCCTCGGGGTTCAGCCTCTTAGAATCCTTGCCTCACTCCTGGGGCTCCTCCTGCGACGCAAAACATGCAAGCTCTCCTCCAATGAACGGACTCCTCTTCCATCAACTTCATCTGCTTCTACCGCCCCCTTCTTTTCTCTCCCCGACCGCCCCTCACTCGGTGTGAGCCAAACACCCTCCCCCTTGCACCGACACCATCAATAACGAATGCAAAAGAAAGAACATTCTAACACAAACTCTCTTTGTTTGTAATGCATCCGGCACAACGAATAAGGAAAAATTCTCACTTTGCTGCAGCCTTCTGTTCTTTATGTAAACTCAGCAGGGTATAAATGCGAGTCCTAATTAAATGTAAACGCCAAGGAGAACTACATATAACATACTACGTTGGAAAAGTAATGTAGAGCTATTTGCGTTCACCGGTAATCAAATGGAAAACGCAAAAGTTTTCGACTGAAAAATTTCCTCGAAATGCATTATTGTTTTTCAAAAGTGAGTTATTGTTTTAAAAGAAGAAAAAATAAATAATATAAATAAAAACAAGAACTCATAGAAAATATCGCCGCTTTTCATGTAAAATTTTATTGATTTTTATTCTAAACCTTATTTATTAATATTTCTAAGGAAACATAAGTGGGTATTTTAATTTGCTTGTTTTTTCAACTTCAAAGTTTTATTATTATTTTTTTCTTGTTATTTTCATGCACAATCAAATAAATAAATTTTAAAAAATGAAATTTATTTTTAACTATTATTAACTAAGAATCAGTATTGTATTTTCTGAGCAATATTTCTGCTTAAAAGCATTCGATTGCAGAATATTGTTTAAGAATACAGAGAGGGGAATTCGGCGATAAGAGACAAATATGGCAACCCTTCTAGGACGATGGAAAGTTTTGCATTTCGTAAAGTAGAAGTAAGTACCTCATGATTTTCGCGAATACGTGGTAATAACATTCTATCCTCTAATAGGCTCGAAAAGCTGAGGGGGCGTTAATATTTAATGAAAATTCTCTAGCGTTTTAACGCTTTACTGCACTAGGTGTTCGTTATCTAAAATGTTAATGTATGCAAGTCTTTAATGCACGGAGAATGTTTTGAAATTTCTTTTTGACTTTCAAATGGGTTTCTCTGAACGTCCATTGAAGACTAAAACTCTGTTTGGAGAATCAGCTGCATGGTCATTAAACCTATAACTTAGGCAAAGTAATTTTCGCTGAGAGGTACTGAATTACTGTCCTAAGGTTTTTCTAAATTAACTTCTTAAACTTTTAAATTGTATGAGCCAAATATTTTAGCGTAGGTGATAAAAATATAATCATGTTTCCTGAATAGTAACAATAATAATAAAAATATGTTATGATTTTCTATAGAAAGAAGTATGTTCAAAAATATGCTGCTTTCTAGACTTGCAATTAACTTTGTTTACTGCAAACTTTTTTTGCATAAAACTTCGATGTTAATATTACTATTGACCACATATATGCGTTTTCCACCACAAATAACAAGTCATCAATCATTGTTAAAGCATAAAATATTATTTTGAAAAATATAATATTTCATTCTGATAACGAGCAGCAAGCTAGGCAATATGCTTTCTAAATTTTAATTTAAAAACAAAAGTTTTAAATTTTGTACACTGGTCTTCTCATTTCTGAATTGGCTTATCGAGTAGACATTTGTTACAATATTTTACTTCGTAATGCGGACTTTAAATTAAAAGGTTTTCAAGCATGTGTAAAAACTTTCGTTCCGTGCAAACCAATTTTATTTAGCAATCTCTAATGCAAGCATTCCTTTGGCAAGGTAAACGACACTACTCTAGCTTATCACCAGGTGAAACTTGGAGATATATTTCCTGTACTTCATGCGGAGGCAGTTCTTTTTTTCAATATAAGAATTAATTACTTGGAAGTTTAATAAACCGCATTAACCATTCTTCTTTCAAGGCCAATTAAAACATAGTTAGCTGTTAATTTATTTGCTCCTTTTCAATAATTTCATTGATTTAATTAACATAAAACGTTTAAACAGGGTAGTAAGTTTTTTTTTTTTTTTTAATTTTTTTTTTTTGAACAGTTTAAACTTATTTAGAAACATTTATTAAACGCACATGGTAGTATTACGATAAAAAGAGTATTTTATTATAAATAAATAAACACGCCAACACATTTATATCTCATTTAACTCATTCTTAGATCATTATACTTAAAAAATATATCAATTATATTTTTGGTAAATGTATACTTAATTATTATAAATGTTTTTTCTTAAACAAAAATTAATCATTATGGTGACGATATGGCTTTGCTTGCGAGAAGTCAGTTAGTACTTGCTAATTTTAATACATGTAGCCATTTTTTCTCTTAAAATTTTATGGTAGGTATTGACATTTGTGAAGAATAAAGCTCTCATGAATTTTTAAAAAAAAATCAATTTTATCAAAGTTAATGTATTTTTTTATCTTCTTCAGCAGAATAAAGAACACTTTTTTCCGTCTTTAAAAAGCAAAAGAATAAAAGCAGGAGAAATAAAAACTAAAAAAAACTAAAAAATTTTAAACAGTTAAAAAAACCTCTTCGAATCCCGTTACATGTATCTGATACACAGAACTTTATACTTGACAGACAAAAAAATGGCATTCCAATTATTTGGATGGTCTGATTATACAGATTGGTTCCAGTTAGTTTGTGTAATTAGGGTACTACTATAATTGTATGGCACACCAGTAGCCCATTAGATACGACTGTTGAATGCTGCTACTGGGTATCGGATCTCAGCTAAGGGGGTTTTTGATTGTGTAAAGAATTTAATGTTTTCCCTATGTATAAGTGTATACCATTTTCCCCTTGAAAGTCCTCAACGAAAGAATTCCATCGTTCGAAAATAGCCTTCCTTGCTTTGCACTAGTCAAAATAAACTAACCAACTGGATATTTATGCATCGAAACATTGTTTCTATAGATTTAAGCAAGAAAATTAAATTACTTAAATATATAACATTTCTTAAATATGTTGCAAATTTTCTATTAAATCTGAATAAATCTTACAACTCGATATTACTTTTACAGACGCTGCTTAAAGTTCTTTGTATTATGAGAATTCTTTGGAAGTAAGTTTAACATCAAAACAGCATACCAAGTTTGAGAATATAGAATCCTTTTAAATGCAAGCTTTATGAAAGCTTACTCCGAGTACATTGAAGAAGCTTTTCAATTACGGAGAACTGTTTATTAAGTTCGAGGATTGTTTAATTAACTAATAACTCTAGAAATAAATTTAAGCTTTAGAGTTTTCATACCTAATCAGCATTCAATAAGTATGACTTTATTCTAACTAAGCAGATGAAATTCAAAATATAATTCTAAAGACATTATGATGAGATAATGCCCGCATGATTTGATCCAGAAAATATTCCATTCATTTTTTTCCTTTTCTTTTGTTATAGGTGGGGTATATCACATGAATTTAATCATTCCAAATTATAGGGCTTTGTTTAAACAAAATGTCATTCGAAAAATTTATTTAATTTTTATCAGAAAAATTATACTGTCTGCTTCCAAGTCCTCTAATGCAATTGATGGCCGAGTGTTTAAAAATACTGGAAAACTGATAGTTCTACCGGGATTCGAGTTTTAGCGAACATGGGCTGTTTTATAGCTTTTCAAATATGCAATTTGAAATAGAAATTCTAATTTGAAATAGAATGATTTTACAAAAGCATTTTTCCCCTTAAGAAGATAGTTCTTGCTTGCCTTGCACATTTTAAGCAATCAAACCTACTCTACTAACAAAAATGACTAATGGGACAAGATAACAGAGAAAAAATCTGATTATTTCTTGTGGATGTGGAGAATTCCGGTCTATGTGGACAATTCAGAATTAATCAGCATAGGTACATCCCAGTGGTCGTAGTGCTGACTGATCCTCTTCTTTTAGCGATATTTTTCGTGTCGAATCACAATCCGTTTCATTTGTGTCTCTAACCTTCATATTTCTTCTTCAGAGATGGGGCTGATAGATACATGGTCAGTTTCCAATCTGTGCCTATCATGACGTGCACTGTGTTTTTTTTAACAAATGTTGAGGATGGTGTGCACCAACCAGTTTGTTTAAATAGTTGCACCATGCTCACCAGTCTTTATAGTTAATGATAGTTTCTACGAGAAAGGCTCGCAGATACTTCAGTGTTGCGGTAGAAAAATTGGTGTTCTTTGACTCATTCCTGCCGGCTTTCCCGAAAATTCTAATTTTCTAGATGGTTGAAGATACATTGCCTTGAAGTTTTTCATGAAAGTATTTAGTTTCTGTTTCCTCGCAAATAACTTGCAGGCTGTTTTTAATTCTTTGACGTTACGTGAAGTACATAAGAAACATAATTACTTGAAATAAAAGCTAGTGATACCAATAAGTGAACATGCGCATGGATTTCGGTATTACTTTCACTTATGCATATTTTAATAAGGTTTTAGGCCTGCTTATGATGGCATATGCACCGGGCTAAGTAAAAGATGCAGCATGCAAATTGTGTTTTCTGAAGTTTTCACCGTGCCAATCAGTTAAAAAAATACCTTTCTCATGTTAATAATCAAGTAAGTGACAACCCCTTTCGTCTTTGTTTGCCTTTTCGGTAAGTTTTCAACTCCTGCATATAAATTAGTTCTGGTAGGAATCCTATCTTTCTTGCTCAAGGTACACATCCTTTAGTGAAGATTCCTTCTTCGAGAGTTTATACTTATTAATCTCCCTGACTTTTCTCAGCGTTTTGTTGTATCATAGTCTGCAGTATAAATATAGCAAGTTCTGCCCTCATTAGAATTTCCCTCTTAAACTGTTCTTTGATTTCAACGCTTTTTTAAGAGGTCCCTGTACATGACACTATGTTCCTGTTCTGAAATTACTTCTGCATTCTTGTCTACACTTGAAGCGCTAAAGGCCGGAGTTCTGTATTCAAGTGTCTATTTCCAAAGCACTAAATCTTTCCCTTTCTGAAATATGAAATACATAACTTTTATATATCATTCTCTCTTTATAACTGAATGTTCTTACGAAAAGATGAAATGATTCTGTATCTGAATATATAGTTGAAAAATATGAAACTTTGTTGGTTTCAGCAAAATTTTGCCTCAAGACTGGCGGAATGTTGCATCCTAAGAAGTCCAACCAAACAAAGTACCAAAAATATTTTATTCTAAAATGCGAATGGAACGGATGGTCCTTGCAACAAATCATAAATGTGACTCTTTAATAACCGTGATAAACTGTAATAGCGTGACTAAGGTACGTGTTCAAAAGATCTTGTAAACTTACAAAAGTATTGAAAGTTTGTCTCACATAAAAATAATATAGATAAATGTAGAAATATAGTATTATTAAAATCTGTTATTTAGTATGCTGCCTCAAACACATTTCTGATTCAGCTTTTAGATAATGATATTTATTTATTCATAAAAATTTATTTTAATTTTTGAAGAAACAGCAAGATGTTTTCTGAAAATTGTAATTTTATGGACACAAAGGAAAAAAGCGCAATTGATTTTTCAAGCTAAGAACAGAATTGAGAATATGAAACTAGTAAAATTTAATTAAAATATTTATATACAAAAATAATATGTAAATGACGGTATGAAAGTTTGTAGTTCTGTATTGGCGAAATCTGTACCGAAATCGGTGTTGTGATATATTCCCAGATCATAGTTTTTGTCTCTCAGTCTCTTTCTCGGAAAAAAAAAAGTTGCGATTACTTTTTCTTGTTTTTGCGAAACTTTGTCCATTTTTGTAAATTTTATATTAAACATTGCTTCATTTTCATTGACCTTATGCAGTTAAATACATTACTGATTAAAAAAAGTGCGCGTTTACTTTTGGAGTTTTATTTGCACCAAAACACATCTTAAAAATTCTAAACCTTAAAGCTTGATTAGATATATATGTGTATTTTATATTTACTGTGAAATTTAAAAAATACTTGAAAGTTTAGGAAGTAAATTAGATTCCTAAACATATTTTTAAAATAAAATAAGCGTATTTGGTATCGCTATTATTTTTTCAATTAAAGTTTCATACTTTTGAAACCAAAAACACCTCAGAAAAGCACGAAATTAAATGCTATAAATTACTTTTGCTTCAGTTTTGTAAGCTGAAAGAAATTAGGGTAATTCTATGAATGCATTTTGTTCTTCTTCAATATTTGCATGAAAGATTGTGAAATATACTATACCTAAGAACAAAAGGGATTAAGAGTGGTGATCTTAAATTTCAACTTCCAGTACTACTTGGAAAACTGGATTCTCAGCTAATAATAATAAACGTATATGCTTTGCATTAAGTTTCTTATGATATTAAGTATGTAACTATAACAATAAATATTTTTCGATCTGCTATAAATTAAATGTATTTCATATCCACAATAGGTTAAAATTTAATTTATAAGCAGCTGCAAATTTTCATAGATAATTTTGCAAATACTAGTGCAGAAGTGAGTTTAGAGCCTTGTTAAACTCAGAGCCCCTAGAAATGAGATAGCATATTTGCTGTTTAATATCTCACGATCATGAATTACAAAGAGTGCTTTTCCATTTAATGCATTGTTTAATATGGATGATTCATTATGAACTTTATTAAACTTAGCTGAGTATCTAAATTTATCTCTAATGTATTATACATTTTTGTTTTTTCTTTTTCATCTTTAAAACAAAAATATTGCATACAGAAATGTGTGTGCTATATAGATCAATGTTTTCCCGATTTTTTACCATCCTAATCTATATGTGTATATTAGAGATTTAGTGTGACACGCATGTTCCTATTTTCTCTAAAAAAGGGGGAAAGATCTAAAGTAAATATGAAATGATAACATATAAGTATACGTAAAATCTTTAACAATTAATTAATATACGTTAATAAACAATTATGAGTAAATGTGTTTAATTATGTAACAAGACAAATCGATTTTATCGGTACCCAGAGAATCCGGTTTTATACGGTTTTATACTGAGTCATGACTTATTAAACAGCTTAAACATTTATTGCTGTATAGAAGCTAGATGAAATTAAAAGTATCACGCTCATTCAGAGGAAAACTGTCAGTATTGTTAACATTTTATAAAAATTACTTTATATGATGCTTTTAAATTTTGTTAATTAAAAACAAATTCGGTTTACGTCACTTGAAAGCTTTATACAACCAACTGAACGTAACAGTTAATTCATTAATATCATTCATATCTGTACAGCATGTTAAAAAGTCATTAACATCATACACAACAAAACAAAATAACCTGTTCTCACATCATACACACGAAAAGATTATTGGAAAATGCGATGCAGTAATGCAGAAAGGTTCCTAATACCGATTTGAACAAGTTCATTAGTAAATGTGCAACATTAACTGATAAAAATATTATTTATATCATTGCTTAAATAGCACTATAAGATAAAACATCACATACAGAAAATACTATACATAAGCATACTTAAGAATATGTCCTATAATTTTATTACTGATAAATAAAGTTTAATACAGCTGACCATTAAACACTTTTTACTAGCAAATATGATCTACTTTTAGGATAAGATATGATTATGAAGTATATAATACATTGTTTCTGAGCCCCACAAAGACCTATTAATATTTATATTAGTAACAAGGCAAAAAGTTTCCCTCGAAATGGTTGACACCGAAATAA
This sequence comes from Stegodyphus dumicola, assembly GCF_044657685.1. NCBI lineage: Eukaryota > Metazoa > Arthropoda > Arachnida > Araneae > Eresidae > Stegodyphus > Stegodyphus dumicola. The sequence goes on along the minus strand of NC_140780.1, from coordinate 182,225,506 downwards.
CACAAAGGTATTCTAAAATGAAATGTTAAAAAATAATTGTGAGGTTCATTATTATCAGTAATTTGTCTTTAAAAACACTAAAAATTTCATGACCTTTTTCTGTAAAGTGGGAGTGTATCATTTTTTTTTTCATGAATCCTCCTGAGCCTTGGAGCTGCTGACAAAATCAGTTTTTAATTATATTTTTTATTCAAGAATTGCTTTCCAGTTATGTAAAATAATAAATGCCTATTGTAATACCGATGCAATGAAAGTTTATTGTAAAATTCAGCTATCATTATCGACAATAATTTGCATTGCTGATCAGAAAAAACATGTAGTATTCTCTATATATCTTACTTAGACTACCTATACACAGGATGTATAGTAAATTTCTTAATACCATATCAGATACCAAATAGATTATAAAGCTTCTAGAAATTAATTATGGAATTTAGTCATTTTATTGCGAAAGCTATGACAGATTCTGTAAAAACATCAGTAGTAAAAGCGAAAATTGTCACCGATTTAGAATGATATCATGCCTTACATACTCCAGCAATTTGAATAAAATCCCTAAATCTGAACAGAAATCATAGTATTTGATCACCGACATGAAGTATATCAATAATCACTTGTGCATGTGCGTGTTAGTTATAAGACAGATGAAACTTTACTAAAACTAACATGTACGAGCAAAGTACAATTTATTATAATAAAGAAATCATACAGCAAAGGGATATAATGAAGAACAAAGATACAGAATAATATTCTAGAACCACATAATGTCCGTGTTAATAGTTAAGCATATTCGATGTGTTCACCATCGGCAGGAAATACCCTTGATCTCTTTTTTATTGCTATCTTTCATAGTTTTTGAGAAAATATCGTTAATTTCCGAAATGCAACTCTAGTGACGCTCCAGTTGTTCTCCTGTGATATAGCATAATATCTTTGCTGCAGGTAGGCACAATTTCTTCATTCAAAAGTTAATTCGATATTTAAGAGCTCTACTTTACACTTTGCATATTAAATAAATTCCATTCAGTCTTCCTCTCTCTCGGCAAACACACACACTACTAAGTTATATATATATACAAAAAAAAAAAAAAAAAAAAAAAATTGAAACAGAATAAATTAGTTATTCTTTTACCGGGATTCGAGAACCGAACCTTCCGATTGCTAACCGGAACGTGTCTTCAAATTATACCACTAAGGCAAGAAACAACGAAGGAGAGAAACCTTACGTTCTCATCCACTTAAAGGACGACTGGGTAGAAGGAGACCCAATCTCCAAATTCCTATGGTGACGAATTATCGTCTACCCTCTATTAGTTCGGGAGCCACTGTAGAGTCATTAGTTATATCTAAACAGGAAAAACCAATCATGCCTTATCGGGATTCGAATTTCAGACTTCCCGATTGCTAGCTGGATGTACTTTTCAGTTACACCCCGAAGGCACGCAGTAAGGAAGGAGAAGACACTTTACACGCTTAGTAGTTAATAACGTTCTTCGACACTCGATAAAAGAAACAGAAATTTCAGAATAATGTATAATTCAACGACTTCTTAAAAATGACAGGAAATTAATTTATAATAAATGCTTACTTAGCAAATATATTGCCTTCCCTAGGAACGTAAGATATGAGTAATTAAAAGAAATTCATTTGTTTATTTCACAGCTGGTTAGATGTCAAAATAATCTAAGTATAATACCTTTATAGTTGCTAAACAACATAAGGTTAACAGCCCTAAACATCATTAAATGTTCTAACTGAGTGATAAAAGCAGAAAGAGCTTAAATTATGCTTCTAACTAAAGAGGAATTCTGTATAGGTGTGGTAGCTGTAAAAGTCGGAGATTTCAGGAAATTCGAGAAGCTTAAAATCCTCGCAATTATTCCCATTCGAAGAATAAAAGCAAACGTAAACATTTATAAGTCCTTTCTCCCCCCCCCCTCTAGAAAATTTCCGAAAACAGTTCTATTCATTTATTCTTCTCAGATTCTCAGAAAATGTTTATTAAAGACCTTTGTGTTTGTACTTATAGTTATTTATCCTTAGATCTTAAACAGTTTTAGACATACTCAGTAATGGAATATAAATCCTCATCAAATTACTCTGAAAGTGGCATTTCTTCACAATATAGCATGGAACTACATGTATCTAAAGTATTTCGAAATGCATATTATAGTACACAATATTTTACTAGATTATCATACTACAGAATGCTGATTGATAGTAAAGAGAACTAAACTCTTCATTTGAAAGACCATTGCAGAATATACCTACAAAAATCGCCTTCTTCAAGAAATTTATGAAACAGTGACTCTCACTGATAAGTACAAACATTATTTTAAAAAAGAGAACTCGATTTTTTTCAAAACTCTTTTCGTCTTGCAAAAATAAAATGCAAAAATAAAATATTTTAAGAAAAGTTGTGTAATGCTCATTCACCGTGTAGGGGAACCTGGGGATGGTTTTACTTTTTAAAGTTTTTATTCATTCTTTGTTGCCGCAAACTGACATTTATAAAAAAATCGATCAGAATTTTAATGGCTCTTGAATAAAATTATTAGTCCTGACAAAATATGATACTTTCCAGCGGCAAAGAATAAACAAACTGTAATTTTCAGTTTCTTAACAAGCAGATCATACTGCTTCCCCATTTTGAGACGCACTTGATCCGCGGATAATTGATCTCATTAAAAAAATTTTACAATTAGGCATATGGATTTCATTCTGTACTTGTTACAATTTATAAATACTACTTTTCATAATTTAACACCTTTTAGAATCATAAGGATTTTTTATTGATACAGGAGACGTGAAAAATGAGCAATGGCCTCGCTGGGACTCCAACCTAGACCTCAAAAATATGCGCAGAGTGTATTACCGTTACAACACGAAGGCATGCTGGAAGGAGGGAGAAAATTTCTCATAACTTTATTTTTAGTTCTTAGTTATAATTAGAAGTGGCTCTTGAAATACTCTTTGTTCGAAAAATATGCGAATATACACAAAAAGTCACCTCACCGGCCGATACTTGATCCCATTTAAAATGTTTTAAAAATTAGGCGTGTGGGTTTCATTCTGTACTTGTTACAATATATAAATAATATTTTAAATAATTTAATATTTTATTTTTAGTTTTTTATTAAAATTAGAAGTGGCTATATAAATAACCTTTGCTTAAAAATATGCGAATTTGCATAACGGTTAAACACACATTTATTGATAAAACAGAAAATTGTAGAAACGTCGTACAAGTAAAAGCACTGAGTGAATTTTAACAAAGTAAAGACACTAAAAATTTTACAGGCTTTTCCATACGTCAGATTGAAATATCAGTTATACATTTCTTAAGTTTCAGGGTTATATAATTGTACTGAGCAACTTCTTAAGTTCTTTCTTATTAGTTACATTTTTATCAACTTTTCAGGGAGAATGAATAAGTTGAAAATAATATTCTCTTAATAAAAATCAATTTTGTGTTAAAAAATGTAATTTTTTTTCTTTGGCATACAAAATAACCAATTTTTTGTTTTCATCTGATATCTGACTAATAAAATAATCGCATTCAGGAAAGAATCACTCATTTCCGTTTCGCAGCTTAATTAAACTGACCAAGGTTAAAATTCATCTTTCCTTGAATCTTGAAAAATCTAAGAAGCATTATCGTCGTCACAGAAAATATTCTTCAGTTTTCTGTACTTGGCTTTTGAATTTGATCGGATATTTGCTTTACACGCGCAAACCGTTTTCATTATAATGTGTAGTGAATGTTTTCTTGGTTAATTGTACCTACAGTCTGTAGCAAAGAATACAGACCCTATCTGTCTAAGGAAAGTGAGTCTTCGTGGGATACTTTCCATCAGAAACTGCCTTATATATTTATGTTACACACTTAGAAAACCACATAAACCAGTTATGCAGCTAGGCTGTTAACCTGGAATCTGAAACAAGTCGTCCATTCAAAGTTCTAAACCATTCTGTTACTGGTGAGAATTTTAAGAAAAAAGTGTTAGGAAAATGCATTCTTAGGGAAAAATGTTATAAAGATTTCCATAATTTATGAAAAAATTAAATATTTCACAGCATTTTTATAAATAAATTCCATCAAATTAAAAACGCTTATGTTTTATATTCGTTACATGTAAGTGAAGCTATAGTATTGAATATGTTTCATTTTAAGAAGCGTTTTCCTTACTCAGAATTACTTTATAGGGATAACTGATCCCTAGCATGTATCCGAAAATATCCCATTTTTTTTTAAGCAAAAGTTCATTTTGTGCAATAAATAAAGTAAACAAAGTTAATTTGCTGTAGAAATTATACTGAGGTAGCAAAGTGCATATTATAAAATAATGCAAAAATATATTTCTTATGATACAAACAATAAAAAAAATAATATCATGTCTTTATTTTTAATAAAGCTGAATTTGGCGCAGTTAATAAATCATTTATCATGCTAAATCAAAATTTTTGAAAATAAATGGGCGCTGCCACGTTTTGCTAAAAATCAAAACTTAAAATAAGTCGCCAGCCAGATTTTAAATCTCTGCAAATTGATATTAGCATACCTTTTGCTCATGTTTCTAATTTCCTTAGGGATCAAGCATCCCCCTTCTCTCTCTCTCTCTCACGCACACACACACGTATATATATAAATTATATATATATATATATATATATATTTCCAATAATTTTCATTAGTCACTTGGCTATCGTTTAGTGAAGCTTTGACTGTGTACATTTATTTTCCATTTCAGTTGAATCAAGTAGTGTCACCAAAATGATATTTACCCTTATTGAACCTAAAAGCAAATAAGAACAGTTGTCCTGCCATTCAAATAAGTATTATATAACTTAGTAAGCGTTACATAACTTGTGGACTGCATCGGATTATTTAAATAAGGCAAAGCATTTGAAGGCGATGTTGCTAAATTTGTTCAAAACTTGACCAAGAGCATCCCGGAGGCTACAAACTTAGTCTCGGGTCCCTCAACCTGGGAAAATCTCTGCAAATCAGTTGCTAATGCTTTACGTGCAAGAGAAGGATCTCATTTTGAAAGTGCAGTGGATCTGAGCGAAATAAATCTTGCAAAGACTTTCGGCTGGAACCCACCCCTCTTCGTTTGCGATCAAGCACGCAACCGCTGCGTTACAGAAGTATACAGCTATGTGCCGAATCATTTTTACTTGGAAGAAGAGAAATTGAGAAGATTTTCCCTGAAAAGAATTTGACCTAGACCTGCCTCTTCCTTCGCATGCTAACGATTATCAATAGATTTAACAGCATTTAATAAACTTAGAACCAGTGATGGGTACTTTAGTAAAATTTCCCAGGCGCTCTAGGAAAAAGAAATCTTTAGATTATTGAACGTAAGATTTATACAACAAAATTAATTGAGTTGCTTATAATAAAGCAAATAATTATTATAAATAAATAGTGTTTTTGTAATATTATATGCAATCAAGGATATGATTTGCTATTCGGCCAAAAATAACTTTTTAAAAAGCGCTTAAATTTACAGAAACACCCATTTAGCATCCATTGGTTCTTCTGATATTATAAAAAATATTTATCTGAAATGAGTTTTCTTCGTTGAGCCAAGTTTGAAATTTGACAGTCCTCCATACCATAAGCCTTCCAAAAAGTGAGAGAGAGAATAACATTTATAGCTTAAACAAAAATTTAGGTATTTAAAAAAGTTGACGATTAACACTAGAAGAATAAGTGAGTGAGTGAGTGAGTGATTATGGCGCAAAAACCAAAGATGATTATAACGCGCCAAACACAAGATGGGATGATTACAATCACTAGAAGAATAAACCTTTATATTTTAATTGAAGAAAAATCTGTTTCATATTGTGAAGAACTCTTTAAATACATTTACTTCATCATTATGTAAGCATTAACAAAAATATTATACCAAATGAATACATTATGTAAGCTGATATTTACTCTTTAAATTAAATTTATTTTGATACTTTTGTAAAATAGTCGAAAAAATGAAAAGTAATCCCACAACCGTGGTTTCTTAAAACTGAGTATTTTCATACTTTCCTTCTTGAGACTGAGGTAATCAGTACGAATTCAAGCAATTAATAAATAAATTTTCATATTGATTTTCTGTTTCATACAAAGAACGCGATATACATTTACATGTTTAACATTTCTGTTTTTATAAATGACAATGAAATTTTCCTTTAAGAGTTGTATCTCTTTAAGAAACGTTTCATACTTTCATAAACTGGTTATTTAAATTCATATAACGGAATGCATAGTTTCAATCTAGTAATCTTTACTGCGAAACCACTTGCAATATGTTCAGTGAAAGACTTGAAATTTTCGAACGGCTGCACCCATTTTTTCCTCCGCACAAATTGATAAACGCATTGAAAAACCACAAATGGCGTTCGAACGGTGCGCGTATGCCGAAACTTACTGGCTTAAAAAATTTGCAAAGAAAAGTATTGTAAAGCACCAATGACAACACAAGATGACAACACAAGAGAAGAGAGGAAAAACACTTTATTTAAATTACAAGTTTTCAACATACACAAAGTTTCAATATAGAGTCATCTCCCACAAATTCACACTTTCGTGGCCACCGCAATCCCCCTATGGATATCTGGCTCTGAGGTTATCTGAATTCTAAGGTGTTCACATCAGATCCGTAATATTTTTCAGACTGGAAAGATGCCATAAAATGCAAAGTTATACAGATTCCTCCTGCGAAATTACGTCCGTCAGTGTTGTCAACATAATAGCAAAAACGATGATAATGCATGCAATGCGAAGGTTGGCACGTCTGCAAAAGTGAGCACGTTGAAATCTTGTAATTACAATAAAAGGTTTTTCGCTTTCCTGTCTTGTGTTGTCATATTTCATTTACAATGTTATTCTTTGCAAATGTTTTACGCCGGCAATTTTTGTCATACGGGCATTGTTCCAACGCCATTCATGGTTTTTCAATGAACTGAACAGTTTGTGCAGGAAGAAAATGTATATTGCCATTCGAAAGCTTCAAAATTTTTCACTGTAACCGTGTGAGAGTTGCAGTGCTTTAAAACATCACAATCTCGAGTGCATTCCTTCAAATACCAATGTCTGAAATTTCATTTGGATTGGTTGAGCGATAAGCCGCTAAGGGGCTTATATGTAGGGGAAGTATTTTATGACCCCCCTTTAGTTGTTATTTTGCCAGATGAAATAAAAGGAATACGTTAGCTTTAAAGAACGCATGCCAACCACTTTATAGAAGGGGAGCTGTTAATAAAGCGAAAAAGAATATATATTTTTAACGTAAATATTCTGCAGATAACCTTAATATTAATAAATCTTGACTGTTAGAAATATTTACAGTTCATTTCGGAATAATAAAAATAACAAATATTATATTAAATAATTATATTTACTCAGTTATCCATTCATAAGAAGAGATCTCAATAATTATTTTGATGTTTATTAATTTACTATCTAATTATTTTTGAAAAAAATGTCTCGTAAATTTTACCCAATCTTAGATTGCTCAAGTAATTATCTGGTTCTTATACTTATTCTTCAGTACTGCTGTTTAGTATAGCTGTCTTGACCATGGAACGTAAAACGTCTTTAAAAAGTGTTATAACACTGTAATCTGTAACCTTCGAAACAACTGCTTAATTCATCATCACTAAAGAAGTTCAAGTACTCTTGAAATTTAATTTTATAAGATCTCTCATGCAAGGAGTCTTAATTTACACACACACATATATGTATATCCGACATATATACATATATGATGTGATATATATATATGCATACATATATGATGATATATATAGAGAGAGCTAGGTATGTATATGTATGTATTATCGTAATTTTAATTAGCCATTTAGTAATTGTTTATTGAACTTTGACTGTGTACATATGTTTTTCACTTCAGTTGCATCAAATAGTCTTATAGATTAAATATTGTTCTACTAAATCCAGCAAGTGTTCGTCATTTTAGGATGCAATTTTAGTATGAGCGTAGAGGAAGAAAGAAAAACATCACACACAGGAGGAATGAACCTTTCCTAGTTTCCAACACGTACTTTAGCTACACGCAACCGAATTTGTAAGATAATCAAAAATATAACTCCGTTGCCACTATTTTTAGAAAATGTCCCTAAGTAAGGTGAACCTGTTTTTAGCTCTGTTAAAATTTATATTCGGTTGTTTAATTATTACTAAGTAACAGAAATTAGGGCCTGTAAAAATCATTTTAATCGTAAGAAGGAAATCGCTATAGAATTGTTATGTTTTCAATGGTTATATTCGTAACACGCAGCTCTTGTCTGTATAAAAATTGCGTAATTTTGCAATTCAAGAGCCGGTAAGTGAAGTAAAGTCAGATAATCTGAAAAGGATTTATAACATAATAGGTATGTTGTTTAATATTTCTGCTTAGTTTTCCTACATTTTATATTAAATTCACAAATTCTAAAATTTAAAAAAATTGTTTTCCTAATTTCTTGTCTGATATTTTTGTGCACATAAGATATTTGGAAAATATTATTTCTATTTAAAATTATGTAATGAAAAATGAGTGAAAAGAAGAATATTTTTTTACTAAAATATTGGCTTGAAGTTAGCGATAATCTCAATTTAGCAAGTGGATTATTCCTGAGCAGTAATAAAATGCATAAACATCGTTGTAACAGAATGTGGAACTTTTTCTTGTTTTACCGTTAAAAGGCAAATATTAATTCAATGTTTTGATACTTACATTTATCAGTAATGTTCAGTAACATTAGCGAAATATTACTTTGTTAAAAATTTCACAATTATTATGCAGCGCATATTAGAATGGAAACAGGTTTACTTTCACTTCTGAGTATATTTGTAAAAATTTAAAATGTTTCCATCGAACGAAAAAATATTAAGTGCATTTACATAATAACATATATCTCAATTTTGCCACTTTAAAGCATTAATTCGATTTTAATCTAAAATATACTATCGCAAAATTGCAAATGAATTTTCACTTTATGATGAAAAGAGTAATTAAGGTTTTCGAAACGACAACGGTTTTACTTGATCAAGTTATTTCAAATATAGTATTCACATTTGTAGAAACCGTTTTACTTCTCCTGAGATGAAATGATAATCAAAGCATTTCCTCCCCTATCCTATTACTCATTGTGTTTATCATATAACACTCTAAAGTCTATTGGAAATCAGACTCCTCATGAATAACCTCTGAAAAATTTTCAATTTAAAGTCTTTGGAGACATCCGATTGTTTTAAAAAGTCATTTCGAATGAATCTTGGATTATGACAGCAACACTTTAGAGGAGCTGGGATAAGCGGCTATAAGAATGCTAAATTAGGGATTTGACGTCTTTAATTTTCTGTGATGTAGTATGAAATGATCAAATATCAGCAGTTATTTGAAATCATTAAAGACGCGAGACAGTAAGACAGGATTTACTACCGATAAAAATTCATTTATGAAAGTTATCTTTAATTAATGTTTAAATCTTTAGCTCAGTCATTGCCTCAAGTTGAAACGGGTCTTTCATAGAGAAAGTATATAGAGAGACTAAATATTATGACTTGGGGATCAATTCCTTTCCTTAAACAAATATGAATTTATTCTCAAGGAATACCACTTATATATCTCCTTCATCGAGTTTTCATACTGTCTGATTAACTGTAATGTTTGTAATGGTAGACTAGCAGGATGCGAATTTCCAAATAGCCGTGAAATACTAATTTCGCAAGATAAACCGAAAGAGAATTCCTTATTTTTTTTCAAGCAAACCAGCTGGAAAATTGGCAGCTTAATTTAGTAAAAGTTACAAGATTTAAGGAACATTTATTATATATAATATACATTTAACTATTGCATATATAACTATATACATAACTAATGCAATTTAAAAACATAAATACAGCGTAAATCAAAAGCTAATTCATCTGCATTAGCATACGGTACCGTTATTTTTGAATACATGAGCTCTGAACGAAAGCAATTTGGAAGCAGGTATTAAAAACGAGTAAAAGGGATTATTTAAAATGATAAATATATAATATTATTATAAGTAAAGTAGCATCTTAGCAGAGGTTTCGATAGTTGATTTACGGGAGAGCAAAAATTTAAATCGAAATGAAACTAAATACACGAATTTCGGATGTAAAATTACAAAATGCGAATTGCTAAAATAGTACCAAATACATACGCAAAGATCTGAAGTTATATTTAAAATCTTAGCTCATCAACTAAAAAGCGTTGCATCAATCAACCGAAATTAAATATAGAACACAGGAGGAACATAATTTCTCTGGAATGTGGTTGGCGCTGGCTTAAATAAGAGCTCTGTTCATTGGATGCGGATGAATTTAATAAATTAACTAAGGCATTTTAAAAATTTCTAGCGCCTTTGAACAATTTTGTATCGATATAAATGTTTTCAATATCAATACAGCATTCCATATCGATTGTTATACATAATAATTAGAGTGACCTAAGGTGGAAAATTCATACGAAATTCGTATCGGAATTCGGTAACAGCTGGGGAGACATGAGCGGAGAGATATTTACTGCAGTTTGTTAAAGCCGGTGTCGTTTACTAATATTTGCTTCACTGAACATTACTCCTCAGTTCTGCAAATGACATGAAATCGGCTTTTGGAAAAAATGCCTCAGACGTGAGTTTTCGAGGCGGCAGGAACGAGAATGTTAGGCACATTCAAAGCATTAAGCGATTAGAAATAAGAATATTTTCAGATTCTACAAATATTTCAAATGTATTTAAAAATTCAAAATCCATAAAGATTCAAAATTTTTAAAATGTTGTAAGAGCATGAATTATTAAAATAATTGACGTTTAACATTTAATGTATAAAAGAATTTTTTGTGTAATTAAGAAAAGCTAAATTCGGGTTAAATAAAATCTCATTTAGAGAGTACAATTAAATTTAATTGTCAGCTTTTATTCAATAAGCAGAGAATCATTTATTTTATTCTTGCGCATTAAGTTATTTTTGTACAGTTTAGACGCAATTTCGAGAATTAGACATTTCAGTTTTCATTAATCGAACATAAATTCGTGTTGTTAATCACAAAAAACAACAACAACAACAACAACAACAACCCCCCCCAAAAAGTCTATTTTAGGGATCATTTATTCAGACATGACCATTTTCAAATCCAATGCTTTTTATCTATAATAATGAAAGGTTTAGTTGAAATATTTTCTTTTTCCATTCATAATAAATTTATCAAGCGTTCTGTAATGTAAAATTGACTTTGAAACAACTTATTGTAAAATCGTTAACTATAGAATCATTTCAAAAGTAATATTCTTTAAAAAAATTCATCTAATATAAACTTCTTTTTAGCCTTGTCGTAAGATTTCTCCACAAATAATATGATTGTTTTTCTTTAAACAACAGAAAAAAATCTTGCACATTAGATGTACTCGTGTATTTATTTGAGAGTAACATACTGAATGCACTTCACATGATAAGTATATGCTTTCAGCAGAATATCTTGAGACAAAATTAAATATTTTCTTAAAATATAAAAGACAAAAATTATCTACTGTTGTTTTTAGATTTCATGGTAAGTATATAAGTCAAATAAAACTTTCATAAAACTTTTAAGAGAAAAAATAAAATGCATTGTAAGCAGTAAAATGAATAAAAATTTTAAAAAGTTGCAGCAGGCGTCCGTTATTTCATCAAATAATTAATCACACTACAACTTATATTTTAGGTAAAATTAAAATGTGCGCTGCCAAAACTAATATAGCCATGGTTTTTTTGTACTGTTTCAGGTTGAGAAGACGTATATGTTGAATTACTCTGCCACTTACAATAGATACGCTAGACTGCATCATCAAAGTAGCCGTTTTGGCTTGGGCGTAGGGAAGCCTGCCATAGCCTTGAATATAATTAAAGAATATATCAGAATATTCGCACCAGAAATATCTGGTACGAATACTGAAGAAGGGATTTATATTGTTAAATGTATAGCGTCTTTGCGGCATAGAGGATCTTAAACTACGAGTAACTACTCGTACTACCAACCTAAATTTCTTTCGAGAAGTTAACGGGAGAGTAAGATAGAATGAGACGCCTTGGATGTATCGCCCAGGGATTCCTCTTGGGATCCCAAGGGCACAAGAAATTCCTCTTGGGCCCAGATCCGTCCCAATCTGGGAAGGATTTGGGCAAATTCGTACTGTCTCCTACATTGAGCCAAGGTCTAAGCCAGCGACAGGTGTAACCTTCCTAGCTGCGTTTTGTTCATGCTAAAATGAGAGGACTTGATCTTGCTACTGTCGGCCAAATGAGATAAGAATTCACAACAACAACAGTGTCAATACTGTAATGCATTTTCTATGCATTTTCCCCCTTTATCACATGTAGAATCTCTTAGCTTGCAGCTAATCTGCGCGTTTCGAAATTATGTAACTAAGAAGAATTAATATCGTAAACTGCATATTTTTATTGCTGGATGTTTACTTACATCACTTAATTCTTTCATTTCTGACGAGTCTTGCAACATTTCACGTTATATTTTTATGAAATAATTAGCATGTTCTGTGTGCATGTATTTATATAATAGATAAGTACACTGCGCAAAAAAAAAAGGGCGAGACAGTTCTATATCTCCTATTCTACTGGGCCGATTGACAAAATTCAAATTGCGTTTTTCATGTCCCGAAAGCTCGACTTAGCATATATATTAGATTTATATATAGGTATTTTGACACAAAATCGGACTTTTTCTGAAATAACATACGAAGTTTTCTCCATATTACGATTCTACGACTCAAATTATGCCCAGATATTAAATTTTGTAAAATTTGGTGCTAAATTTGCGGAGAAATTCAAAAATTTATCTTGGAGAAATTTTTTGAGTCTGCGCCAAGAATAATTCACTTGGCGAACTTCTTAACATGTGGCAACCAATTTTCCTTTTCCTTCCATTATGCCAGAGTGGAAAAAAAGGCACTTTTTTACATTGTGCATGAGCGGAAAAAGTAACTGCGTTTCTACTTCCAATTAGTTTTAGAAAAGTATCTAAACCACATTTGATGTTTTATTGCTTTCAACAAATACGCCAAATTTTAAAACGCGCCAATACATAAATTCACGTATATCTTCGGAAATTTTTGGAGGTATGCTTAGAAATACGTCTTCTTTAAGATGATGGTAAAATTTTTATAGATTATAACACATAATGTTTTTTGAAAATTTATAAAAAATATTTTAAAATACAAATTTTAAAAATAAATCATAAAAAATGGGTGAATGCTTTTTGGGAATGAACCTAAATTTCGAAGTGTGAAAGGAAGAATCAAATAAGGTTAATAAAAAAAGAGAGATTAATAAATATATACCTAACTCAATTAACATTTAAGGAGCTAAAATTTTGAAAGCTAATTTTCTAAAAACTACTCGTGCGATTTTTACAAAACTGTATATATATATATATACATTAACTATATATCTGCATTTATTTATGCACAAGTTGCTCAAAAGCTTTACTTTCTTAAATATTTGTCCTAAATCTGTACTTTAAACTATACAATTTTTAAAAGTTAGGTGAGGTATTTTATGAGAGTAATTTTGACACTCTAAGTAGAAGGATTCTGTAACTATAAATAAAATCTTATATTGTACTCACAGAGCAGTATATAGTAAAATATGCACAAATTTCATAATTATTACAGACGTACATTTGTAGAGACATTAGGATTTATTTGGAAGCAGGCAATATGAAAAATAGCAAACCGTCTTCGCCGGGAATCGAGCCACGGACCTCTGGATACCGCCCCAGCGTGCAGAACCACTACACCACGAAGGCACGTTAGGAAAGTGAGAGAAATACCTTATACATTTATTTTAATTAACATTTAGCTTTCAATTAACATTTATTTATTTTCCTAAAACAATAGAATTATAAAATTAACTATTTGTTTAAATTTAAGCTGAAGCAACAGCATTTTGTTCATGATTAAGTCTTCGGAGAACATAATCATCCCGGTGGTGTTAAAAGTTGGGAGATTTCTTCTAAACAAAGACAAACTCATTTGTATTAGACTGCTCTCTCTCATGATGTAAATTCGGATAATCAGTTTTGATTATTTAAAAATCACCGCAGCTCTCAAAACGAATTACAAAGTTTCTGTGACATTATGATGTTACTCAATTTTTATTTTTATTCTTTCTTATTACCGTGGCTATCAGCTAAAGAAGTTTGTTCAAGATGTATTATTATATGATTTTTAAAACTAAAATAATGATTTCAAAAAGTAATAATAATGATAATAATGATTAATAATAATAATTTTAGAATCAATAAAGCAGAGACCGAAGCAATTCTGAAGTTCATCTTTATGGATTCTACTTAAATTTGGAGCTGTAATTAAGTTTTATGTAGATAATATAAATAAAAACTGTAACCAGATGTTTTAGAGCATTTTGGATATTGACAATCTTAATTGATGTACAAACTGTATAAATTACGACATATTTATGTATGGGTCGAAATTCAGAGAATTGAAGGATTTATTAAATCAGAGCATTTTGAATTCTAATAAGACTATTCAAGGATATCTTAATTAATTTGGTTACTTTTAAGCTTTGCATAATTATTTTATAAAGTTGGTATAAACTTAAAAGTCTTACCATACTCTTTCTATTAGTATCTTATGATATTATTTCTGCCTTTATGAATCGATAAAAAAATATCGTGCTAGTTTAGTTCTCTTAAGTCTCAGATTCTTTGCTTAATAGACTAGTGTACATGTGTATTGTCCACTATAGAAAATAATTTACATAATTTCAAAGAATATGAGAAACTTGTCTATTTCTACTGAATAAATGATGTTTCATTTATTATTTTTACTATCAATAGTCACGTGTTTTTAATATTACATACATGTATGCTTTTTGAAAAAAAAAACTTTTAGATGAAAATAATTCAGAAGTATTTAAAATAGAAGTTTCATTATCTACGTACTTTAGCTCTGAAACTTAAACGATGTTACTTTTAGGTAAATAAATGTCAATACAATTATTTACAAACTGGTAAATTTTATCATTGAGCAAGCTACCAGCATAATTTGGTATGTAAAAACATAATAATTTGGTATGCAAAATCATAAATGTAAACATCACAATCTGGTACATAAACAACCTCTCAAATGCGGAAGATTTAACACATAAATCATGATAAACGAAAGTAAAATTTCAAAATACAGTAGGTAAAAAGGTAAAAAAATTAATCTTTCAGCCACTGCGTATAGTTTAACACTGAATGTTAAAAGATGGAGTCTAGAGAAAAGTACCTTTATTCCATAACAAACAAAGATTTAATTATTTACGGCTGCAAAAACAATCAAGTAGCATGCGTAAATTGGCATGAATATTTAAAATTAGCATTCATTGAACTACGCGTAATTTCTCTAAAGCCTGGGAAAAGAATATTGTTAGGAGATTTCGGGACATGATGATGCTAATGACTTCCTAATTAAGCCATCCGATCACTTCTCTTCTGCATATTATGCAAAAAGTATGTTGACATGTGCAATTATCCGAGCGTCATTTTCTTGTTTGCGTGTTCCAGGGCCATGTACAAAATTGCTTCTAGGCCAAAATATTTGAACCAAAATATTTGCAGTGGCATCTAAACTTGTTAAAAGGGTGGTCGGAATCATAGTTTAAATGAAGCGCAAAAAAAAAAAAAATAATGAGGTAGACTTGCATTAGAAATTAGGAAAAAAATGCTATTTTGTAACAGGGTCTAAATTCAGATATAATGTTTGACCTTGTAAAAAAGGATTTAAAGTACCACTTGCTAGTTTTCATTTATTTCAGGGATGAAGTCAATAGAGCTGAAGGCCTTGGTTGTAAGCGCAGTAATTTCATTTCTATCTATAGTGTTTTTTGCAATGCATATTGGACACTAATATAACATGAATATAAAACATAAGTAATTAAAGGAAACAAATTACTGCATAGATATTGAAACTAAAAGACACGCAGGGGTTCGGTATATATTTTAAAACTGTCTTATTTTTAAGGCAAGGTTTCCAAAAGTGCATATGCAGTGTATTATACAAGCATTTGGTAATTAATCGATAGGAAACGGAGATGGTCATTGAAAGAATGTCCCTACACATGAATGATGTCAATAGGGAATTTCAATCCTATCCATAAAAAATAAAGAATTTATAAGTCAAAATTCTGAAATAATTGAATTAATTAAAAATATCAGTGTGGTTACTCAGAAGGAACAGCACAGCTTTTAATATTAACACAGGGCATTATTGTATAAATATGGTAATTTTTAATTTTAAATTAAAACTCGTATTAATCTTAAATTAAAGGTACTGCCATCTAATTTATCTTTATACACTATTTGAAGACAATATTACTTCTTTCCTCACTGAGGAATACAGATATTTGCCTCAAATTTAGGCGTCTAACTGATTTTTTTCTCGCTGTATCTATCGTCTTCTGTTTAACAGCTTTATATCGTGTAAGAAAAATTTGCTTTGATAAGGGATTTTTAAGCAGATATTTATTTAATCATAAATCAAACTGCATATTAAACACCATTATCTTAAATTCGAAACACATGCAGAGTAAAATATTTTAAGTGCATTTTTTTTTTCATTTCTATCACATGATTCACATAAAGGTTTTGAAAGTGCTCTTCTTTCCTTTTAGTGTTACGGGTTGTAGTTTAACTAACAGATATTATTTTCTTCATGTCAAATATTACAAGATAAATTTCCCTATTTTAATGCCTTTAAGTGACAAATAATGTATTAAAGGTTTCGGAGATGTAAGGAATTTTCTACTGAAGAACTGAGCATTGCAAATAGCTGAGATTTTTGTGCTGTTCCTTTGACAGACTCAAGGTGTTCTAAAATAACCTACTCATATGTATGAATATACGAACAAACCAAATGAAATACAATTAAGTATATTTTTTTCCTTCTTGAAACCGTTCTTATACTTCCAGTTTAAACATATAATTTAATTATTCTAGAATTGAAAATTATAGAGTAGTTGACAGTATTAGCTAAAGTTGCATGTCAAGAAATGCTGAAAAAGTGTCATTTAAACAGATGTTCCAGAAAATATTAAAAAAAGTAGGGATAGAATCTTAATCACGTTCTCATGCAAACGATGTTTATGCTACTTTTTGTTTCATTCTTCATTTTATAAGTCTTTACGTTTTGTAATTTTAGAAATTATCCCAGTGTAATAAAGTTGAGTTAATTTCCTGTCTGTAGATTATTATGAAACAATATTTAAAATAATTTAGGTTTGCGAAAACTGCGCTCAATGCATTTTACATCAGCGCACTCATGAGGTTTTACAACGATATATGCAAAAATTTTTCAAACAATTTATTAACTGATAAGCATTTCATAGCTACACAAAAAGTTTAATTTTGTGTAACTCACTAATAGAACCACGCTTTTATGTAATCACAAACCTAAAATTTGTAGTAGGAAGAAGAACCAATGCCATAAAAAGTAATTGCATGCGAGTTATACTCGTATTAAATTGCTAAATAGTACCTATTAAAATATAATTAGTGTTATCTCCATCTAAAAGCTTACTTTATGCTTGAGAATTGAGAAAAAAGAGCAGTATAACGACTATATTAAAGAATTTTTAAGATGACTCTAATTTGAAAACGGAAAAGGTAAAAAGTTTCTCAGTTCACATAGCTTATGATTCCTAAACTTGAATTATATATAGTTTAATATAAAATATGTGATGATTTTAAGAAAAATAATAACGTTGTAATGTTATGAAAACACATCAACCATATAAAATGTCTGCGTAGTCTTCCTGATTTAAAATTTTGCAACGTTAATAGCATTTCTACAGCTACAACGTAAAATGTTATTTCATTTGCAATGTAATTTTACATTTGTTATTATTATTTTCCGACATTATTTGAAATTGAAATAAACACTGAAGTAAAACCTTTGATTAAATATGTGAAACACAATTCCTTCGGTCTTTACTGAAAAGCTGTATCTTCAATTTCCTTCATTGCAATAGATAGAAAACAACGAACGATACTTCTTTTATTAAAAAGAGACTAAGGATATTAACAGCTCATTAAAGAATGTTAAAAATAAAAGAAAAAGGTAAAACAAGAAATCAAAGAATTTGACAGGACTATCTGAATTACCATGTAAGAATTTACATTAATTTCAATATAATTTTTCTCTTTTTAACATAACGTTTTCGAAGCTGTTTATTACCGAAAGGTATTTTAAACCTGACAATATATTCCGTTTTTGAAAATATATAGCAGCTTATTACACGTAATAAAGGCAGAATGCATTATTAATCTTAAGCTTTTAAATGGAGATGTCACTGATTTTATTTTATTACGTATTATTTGGCAATTAATATGAGCTTGAATACATTTAATATTTTGGCATTGTTTTTTCTACCTACTATAAAGTGTAGGTCTTATATTTCATAAATTCATGGATTTATTGTTGGGTTATACAAAATTAAACTTTCTGTGTAGATATGAAAAGCTCATCAATCAACGAATAGTTTAAAAATTTTTGTATGTATGGTTGTAAAACATAATGAGTTTATTGATGTAAAATCCACTGAAAGAAGCTTTCGAAACCTTAAATTATTTAAGATATTGTTTCATAATCATTTGTAGACGGTCAATGAAATTCGGCTTTATTACACTGGAATCATTTCTAAAACTAGAAAGCATAAAGGCGCATAAAATTGAGGAAGGAAAAAGAAAAGCCGCATTAGCACCATTTGTATAAGAACATGATTTCTTTTAAGGGCTTTGAAGAGCAGAGCATTTACCAATTTTAAGGCAGTGAAAACATATTGGATATTAGGCAAATGTGTTTTTTAGAGCATACTAACCAACACTTTTGATTTCTCTTTTGAAATTAGTTTCGTTTGCTACATATCGGGGTAAAATGTAGCTGCTTCTAAAATTTTTTTGTTTTACATTGTTTACTCATTGTAAAGTTTAAACACTCACTAATTCACTGACCTGTCATGATTTGCCCGAAAGAAGGTTACACATTGCACTGTATGGTAACAGATGAACCCTTCACAAACCATTTAAGTTGTTAAGGGATTTATTCCTACCATTATATACATACTACTGTAATTAATTAATATTGTAGAAAAACAGATAAAAACATATACAAGTTTTTGCAGGAGAAAAGCGCTGGTATTCTACATTCTTAATTTAATGAAAACTTCACTAAATATCATTTTTTAACAGAAGCATGTTATAACAACCGTTACGCACAAGGGCATAAGAAAAATATATTTTTCTTAAAATTTATAAGTATAATCATGCTAAAGATATAAGAGGTGCACGTTTGCTGCATTGTGAATTAATAATGCTGAAATAATTTTGGTACATTGTTTATTATCTTTGTAATAAAATATTAAACTCATTGCAAAACAAATATAAAAATTTGTATTGACGAAATTTTTGCAAACTGTTTCTGAAGTTACCTACTGAATCAACACAAGGTCATAAACATCCCTGATGACACAAAAACTATTAATACCGAATATAGTGATCTTTGACAACAATATTTCGTATATCATAAAAGCGTGCATTTCACTTAAGTATTATTCATTATGATACTGAAAGGAACCAAGATGAAATTACAACAGTATATCGCTTTGAGCAAAGATTGCTAGCAGTAGTATAAAAAATAATTTTCAATTTTAAAGTGATATTCATTTTTCCCCTTAACTTTTTACCTCTGCTCTGTAGAATATTTTCTTCTATTACAGCATGCCCGGATTTACGGGTTTTGATAAACTTAACAGTTACAAAATTAATTCTTTAACTCCTAATTTGTCTCATCGGAAAAGAAATCATATTTTTCTCAATGAAAATTGATTGCATATTTATTTTTAATCGTGTCATCAAAGAACTAGACGCAATCATATAAACATATAATTTATTGCTGTAGACTTAAAAAGTAAAGTTCATCACCATAAACTCACAATTACGTATAATTATTTCACATCAAGAGTATACCTAATAAGAATAATTGTAAATTATACTAAATATTTTAAGACATTAATCCTATTGCAAACGTAGCCATCATTATAATATTCAGTTAAGACTTAATGAACATTAGGCCATTTATATTTTATTGATCATGAGGTACTGAGATTTTTAATTTTAAACTAAATATAGCAAATGTGTCTCCTACAAATGCCTATTAGCAACCTTGCACTTATTTCCACTAGTCCTTTTCATTATCTTTTATTCTTATTACTTTTCATCACATATTTTTAACATATTACTAAATGAAAGATAGAAATACTAGTATTTAAGGCATTCATATGTACCTACGTTCAAGGACGAAAAATACATATTATTTACACTAATAATACGTTATTTAGTTCAAATTTTCGTTTGAGAAATATGCTTACAATATTTGAAGTTTTTTCGAGGCAAATGATAATAATATGCTTCGGAATATGTTTTTAAAATTTTTAAACTGAAATTGCTTCAGTCTTCTTTTTCAAATGATTATTTTTAAACTGTGATTCCATGAACTTTGAATAAAATAATTTACGAAATTTTCTGTTACAATTTAAATTATTGTTGATAAATTCCGAGGGTTTATTTGCAATTTTTACATCCTAAAATTCACTGAAGCGAAGCACTTGAGATGTTTTCCTTTGCATTGCACACTGTTGCATTACATCAGACACATATAATGAAATATAAATTAAACACATTGTCAAGAACTTATCGGATTACACTTTGTTAAGGGAAAAAAAAAATACAGAAATTTAAAATTAAACCAGAATTTAAAGTGACTATAAATTTTGTTTCAGAGCTATGATTTGACTTTTGCTTACTGACTAATATATATCAAATAAGAGCTGCGTCATTTATTTTCTTTTTAACAGCGGTGAAAGTAGAAATTTATCAGTTAAAGCAGCCAACATCAAAATAAAGATCCATTTCCTTTTGCCCTTAATTTATTATATTTTATGAGAATTTCTTTTCTTTCATTGAGAGAGCAGCTTGCTTGTATAAAAACAATATTTAAGACTCTAAAGAAACAGGTTAAAGGATACGAAATTTGGAACCTTTTGCACATCTTAGCTATATATTTATCATGTTTCTTAGTTTATATTTCTAATGCAATTCAAACCCAAATAGTGACAAAAAATGCTTTCCACAAATTTTTTTACACTTTTGGAGTTTTCCAGGTTCTTTTCCCTGGTTTTAAATTTCATGTATTAATAAATATGCAATTTTGATTTAAATGGCTGAAAGAAGTTGCTGTAAAAATTCCGTTTTAAGTAAAGGTAATTTTTAAAGAACATAATTTATTTCAACGTATGAAGGGAGTTATAAACCTTATTAATCACTACATTTATTTCAATCAGCAATTTTTTGAATGCCTCAAACATTCAATGCTGAATTTAATTTTGTAATAATTAATTAAAATTAAATTATTGAAATACTGTTATTGTCTTTTACTTTCAGTTGTCTTCAATTTTATTAGAAGTTTCAAACAATCAGCGTTATTTTTTTGTAATTTTCAGTACTAGTTTGCGTGATTTTACTACAGAATCTTCTTCTTCAGCTGCAAGGGGGAAGTTTTTCACTGTAGTATTACAAATTCTGGAAATTAGCTCTGATTACTCTTGTTGGAACTTCTAATAATGGTTATTTTCTTTATCTTTAGTTTAGCAAATTTTTATTAAACTTAGAAGCAGAAGTTATTAAGGTTTTACTTTTAGTTAAGTAGCACACTGATGCGTTAAAAGAAATGCGAGTAAAAGGCAAATTTTAACTCCAAAGTTATTTATAACTTTCCTCGAATTGAAATTCATAGGCAACAACAGGTAGCAAGTTCACCGACTGAGCAAAATACAAACCTGTAAATGTGGTTTCTCCTTCAAGACTGAAGAAGCATGTAACGAAGCATACCTTAAGGAGCTGTTGCATTAAAATGATTGCGCAGCAGCAACCGGAAATTATGAATGAAATACCTGTGTTCGTAGAGCATACGAGCGTAGCTGAATTTAATGGTCATCAGGAAAGCTTTTGGAAATATTCCAGAAAGCTAAAAGGAGTAAAATTCTAATCGTTTGATATGAAAGTCTCGTTTTCCCGTGTAGATTTTCGCATTGGATGGTTTGGGGGATGCCATTGTTCTGTCTTTGCACTTACATGTGCTCAAACTTAATAAAAAGTTACTGAATGTAATTCAGAAAATTAATAACCAGTACTTTTATAACTATATGACCTCAAATACTTTTCTAGTTTTTATTTAATTTTTTATTTTAATTGTAAAATTTATTTGAATCATGATATTAAATAAACATTTACAAAATATAATAATGATGCTAGAGAAAAATAATTAAATTTAAGATCTTAAATTACTTATTGCATTTAGAACTTTGACCCAGAATTATTAAAGAGTATTTTTAAAGTACTTTTTAACTATCAGAAATATTTCTATCAAGAGATCTAATGTGTACGAAGCACCTAACGTTTGCAAAACCTTGTAATTGCAGAATTTTCTAGAAGATAATTCCTCGGTTAAAGAAAACGTTTTCACATTAAATAATTAGTAACTTTTAACCCTAAGGCATTTTACACATCTATATACTGAAAAATGCTGCTGCTGCTCTTGTTGCAATTATAAAAGTGTGGGCAGAAGAAAGGAAGTTCACTGATTAACACCCACAGTACTATTCAGAGCTGAGCATGAGACCGGTATAATAAAATACCTGTAATAAGTGCATTTAAAAAGAAACTAAGTAGGAAAAATTTCAGTCACATTTGCTTAAATTCAATTCCAGTTAATATTTTAAGATTTTGCTTTAAATATTATTTCAGAAGTAATTTAATTACTAAACATAATCCTCAAATTATTCATTATTAAAAACGGATAAAATGCACGTTTTTATCATAGATTCGTATCTAAAGTCTACTGTACGTTTGACAATTTTAACTCTATTAGTTATAGATTTGAAATTTATAAGCTTTTCATAGAACTTAGCTGGAATATTATTGCAGAAAATTTAGTTGTACATAGACTGAGATATACAGGATTTTTTTGCAAGGAAGGATTCAATATTTTAATGGCAATTTTCATTTGGATCGTAATATTTTTGTAAGCAATCTTAATAAAAGTTCATTTTAGATACGGATTTATAAAATACTTTCATAGAATACTGATATTGATACTTACTGATCGTATTATCTATGAAAATGAATTTTTTCAATGCACTTGATTCTTTTTCGTAGTCTTGTTTTTTCGTAACTTTCAGTTTTTTTTATTTGGATACCAAAATACGGTTTCTATAAATTTACTATTAGTTGCAAATGTATTTTTGAAGTAGTACATATTGCAGATATTTACTAATGCTGGAATTTTATTCTAAGATTTCTTCATAAATATAATAATATAATTCATCAATTCATATTTACTAATTAGTGTATTAAATGCATTATACATATACACACGAATATAAGGGTGAAAGGGCTATCCTTGTTTGGGAAGTTGAACGTTTAGGATATCTAATGGTATTGCAACATTGTCGTTACAAACATATAAAACTATTCTGTAAATAGTTTAATACCGTTTTCAAAAAACTGCTTCTTAAAGAATAATATGAATTCTATTAAAAATTATTCTCAAAACATTTTAGTAATTTAACTTGCTAAAATGATAAAAATTAAAATTCCTAAAATTTGGATTTATTAAAAATAACAATTTCATTTTCCAAGCAGCTGGTTTAATTAAGAAGATTCTCTGAGGTCAGTGAGTAGAAATAAAATAGAGTCATTTCATCTTAAATTTAATTTTAAATTTGTGTTTCTTTTCGGTAGATTACTTAAATTGTTTTTAAAGCTAATTTTAAACTTGCTATACTTTTGTTTTTCTCTGCATTAGTGAAAGATGAATGAAGGAGTTGCAGTTTTATCGATAATACCAATTTGGGAGGAAATACGCATTTGAAAACTAGCAGTGCTCTTTGAATTATTTAACCGTACTAATAATATTTTATTAAAAACTCACATTTATGAGAACCTCCCTGGTGTCTTAGTAGAAAAAGAAACTATTTTTTAAAGTTGTTTTAAAAGATGAGAAGGAAAAATTAATTAAAAAAAATCTGAAAGCTTTCAGATTTTATATTACGTCCAATGGGGTGCTTTTTTATAACATTTTGTGTGTTACCTTTATTTATTAAATATCATGTTTTTCGCACTTAAACCATAAAATTCAGTCTAACAGCAATATCACAAAATCTTTAAAAGACTATATCTTTAGAATTTCCGATACACAATCTTTCGCGCAGGAGATAAAAGTTTTTTTTTCGGGCAGTGTTCCCATTTCTCGCTTTGAAATCGTTGAGTTTTTAAATAAAAAACTTATAAATGCTTTACAAAATATGAAATAGATAATAAAAGAAATTCCAAATTTCGGCTCACGTTCCAAAAATGCCCATATTGGGGTGAAGAAACAATGCGAGAAACATACATACATTTGTGCAGATTCTTCATTACTTAATTTCTTTAATATAATACAGGTTTCTAACAGTTGGTGGTAAGAATTTCAAAAGTGATTCGCCGTTTATAGTGAATCGACGCAATATTCCAAAAAAAATATTAATAGCCCTTCTAAGCTAACGCTCCTTTGGGCTAAAAAAAAGAAGTTTTAAAAGTTAGGAAAATAGGTAGATATAAAAAATCTTTGAAAGATATTTTGAGAAAATACAACATCTGACATTAAAACAAATCATTCAATAATTATAGTGGGCTATATTATCTACCTAGACAGTTTTCATTGCAATAACTGATGATAAATACAAATGTTTTAACAAGCATGGCACTATCATAAGTTGATGACATCTAATGAGGCTGCATATCTAGTTTTAGGGCGTTTATCTGCAACACAGAAGAAGTAAGTATTCCGCACTCTATAACAAAATACTTTTTGTTTTGATGCTGCAGAGAAGTATATTAATTTAAGAACTATCATACAATTTTTCCAGTGGTCTGTCGATCTAGGGTATTTTTTATAATTTATCACTAGCTGTCACTACAGAACACTGAGCTGATTGTATTCTGAAAAAATGCAAGCTGAAACTAATTCTCGTATTTAATTGTTCTGCTATATTAGGTTAAGCTAACTAAGTATGGTACATATGAGCTGTCTGCTTAAGGAAGGGATGCCTTCGTAGGGAATTTATCAGCACTTTTGCCACGATAGACAAGATACGTTGTCTTCCAAGATTATTCTTTCCTAATTTTATTATTGAAAACTGATGTTATTATTTACAACTTTGCCTTTTTTACTTACGATTTGTAAGTCTCGTGTGATACTTTGTGGTGCACAAATATTTCGTTTTCTTTAAAAAAAAAAAAAAAAAATTCTTTGTGCTCCAGGAACGATATAACTCGTCCCGTGCGCAATGTATTTTACATTGTTACAGAGGATCCGGTGATGTATTTATTAACTTTTTAGCACATTACAATTTATATTATTATGTTTTCACAGAATTGCTGCAAGATGATGATAATAGTGCAATATTTAGAGCTGTGTTGCAACTTTCTTATCCACAGAACTTGTTATATTTTGTATAGTGTTTACGTTTTTAGAAAAGAAAAATATGCAAACAAAAGCTTCTTTTAATTGGCGAAGCAACAAAATTACTCACTTTATTTGTCGAATAGCATGTTGATGACGTTCGACTCAGATAGGTAAAACAGCTGTAAACTCAGCGATTGTGTTTCCGGTTCATGCATCAAAGATGAAAGTCTCGATGTCGATGAAATTTCAGAAAGAAATGAAGAAAATATGAAATCATTTCAGTGTGCCTCAAGCTATATACTGAAAGTGATAGAATAGAAAGTATTTCAGAAAGTAGTGAAAGTGAAACATGATTCTCAGATGGCTTCAACATCATTACATGCCGACAAATGATATTACTTTTCAGGGCGCAACAGTGGCAAAATGTTTCAAGAATGCGAAGACCTCTCTACCTCCTAGCTGACAATAGAATTTTTTAGTTCACTTATCACTAAAGAAATTATGCAAATCATTTATAAGAAAACAACAGGTACGCAAATCAAGGTGTTCATGATTCAACAGCGAAACCAAAAAGTCGTGCGTATCGTTGGAAACCAACTCGTTTGTAGAAATGGAGAAGTTTTTAAGACTTTAGAAAGGAACTCATGAAGAAATTTCATCTTGAAGATTATTGGTCAAGTTATTCAGTATTAGCAACATCGATTGTTAGCGATACAATGGCAAGAGAACAATTCGAACTCTCACTATATTTTGGCACTGTGGCCGTGATGAAGACGCCAAAAGGAACAGCGAAAAAAAAAGCATGTTGCAAAAGATTTGTGATTCTGTCTTGGATAATTAAAAACAATATACACCAGGTAAGAAATTTTTAATAGATGAGTCAATATTTTAGTGGCAAGGACGTCTCTTGTTTTCCGCCAATACATTTCGAGCAAATAACACAAGTACGGTGTGAACTTTACATACTTTGGGAGCCAAGCGGTTGCGTATGGAATGTACTTGTATAATGCTGTATCATGGTTTTTTTTTTTTTTTTTGTTTTGTTTTGGTTTATTTGATTATTGGCAAAGAACACTAGATCTATCTGCCGGCTCGGTGGGATTTCTTCATGGAGGACTTTCTAAGGAAAACTGGCTCGTATACACGTTACACATGGGAAACCACGAAAAAGCCCATGCATCCAGCCAGTTCGTAGTAAGAGCTTTGGGAAAGAAACGCCTAATCAAAGACACATACTTTATACAGACATCACGTGTATTTACGTGATTTGAAAACTATTATATATTAGATAAATTTTAAACTTAGGCAAGGTTTATGATTTTTATTTGATTATTTTGTAAGTGTTTTATTATATAAAGGTATTTAATTAAAGTAAAATAACCAACGTTTTAAAGGAATTGGAGGTTCGTCTTCCCTTTAGCACTAGAGGGGTAACTGTTAACACGAAGGGTAGGAAGAAGACGAGGATTTGCCTCAATGCAAGTGTTACAACAATGTAAATCACATTCATGGTACACATCAGGAAAAACACGAAAAGATTTAGGAAGCCATTCCTTTTGCCTGGATTAGAACCAGGCAAAAATATAAAGTATGTGTCTTTGGGTAAAATTACTAGCATTCAGCAGTTTTAACCACTTTACTAAAGAGACCTTAATCGCTTGGCATAGAAGGCGATATAACTTTGCTGGCTAATAGATGGAGCTGCCATCTGATGAGCATATTAGTATAGAGGGTTCCATGGCTAATGTTGTAAGATGGAAAAATACACAAATATACTTTCTTTTCGGGTAGTATATAGTAATAAATATTATATGTATTACTAAATACTAGAATAAAAAATATATTTAATCAAGCATATAAAAAGTAATCACCAACTTTCTGAAGATATATATTCGACGTTTTCGTATATATGATACCTTTTAATTAAGAGATTAAAAAGTGATTCTTTTAATCCAGGAGAGAAAGTGTAAATTTTTAACTTCATCTTCTAGAAACCTTGTTCAGTGCGCATTATACGTACTATCAGATGTAATGATAAATAAATAAACATAGTACAAGAAAGTTTAATGAAAGTACTTATCAAAATACTTATCAAATATTTTTTAAAGAAAAATAAAGCGTGGGGTTCTTCTGTGTAGGTATGAAATCAGAAAGGTATAAAAATACTAGTTACTTTAACTAGGTATGAAATGTTAATTTATCTTCCTGAGGAGCAAAGCCGTGCAGTTCTTCATTAAGGATATCATTTCTTATGTGTACCACAGTTTGTTACTTTTTACTTTCTCCTAGTGGTTTTAAAATCACCAGCATAATAAAAAAGTGTTTATACGTAATACATACTGGAATATTTTCTGTAAATATTGACCGATCTAACTGAAGCTTACAAATTACGTTAAAGAGCTAAGAAAAGTGTGAATACCTTTTTCAAAACTGAGGCTTGAGACATTTATATGCTGGATAAAACTATAAATCGATTCTTTGAGCTAAAAATATTTAGCTACGTATTATGTCCAAACTTAAATTTAATTGCACAATAGAAAGATTTAATGAAATAATGTTTTTATTTTTTCATATAAACATTCATTATCAGGATGCTTTTTAGAAGGAATTTGTAAAGGAAACCGGATTGTACTTACGCTACATATGGGGAAATCTTAAAGAGCCTTTCAGTAATCCCGCTCACCAATATTCGAACCGTGGTCGAATTGCCTGCATTTAGCGGTCTTAACCTCTCGGCCACTGGAGGTACTTGAGCTCATCATTACGTGTTCTATCAACTATTATGTAATTCACTCCTTTCAGGCTTTCTGTTTTAATTATGAGGCTTAACTTTGTTTTCAATAATCAACGTAATTCTGGGTACCATAAATTTTATCTCATTTATTATTATTTATATTTCCTTTTCAATCTATAAAAAGTAAAAATGTGTAACATGTTGGGAAGAAGAAATGTATTATATAAGACAGTTTTACTTTAAAATGTGCACACCAGCAGCCGGGCAGTAATGTCCCTCAACACTGGTAGTTCGGTCCGGGGTTTGAATCCCAGCGAAAAGGCTGGCTGTATGGACGCTTTCATAATTTCCTACTTGTGTAACGTGTATACGAGCCAGTTTCACTCAGAACGTCCTCCACGAAGGTATCCCTCCCCTTAGGAAGATTGCCCCCAAGTGCTTTGCCATACTCAAAATCTAAAGCCAAATCAATCTATTTTAAAATATGTGAAATTCGTCTATAACAAGAGATAATTATTATGCACTTATTTTTTAATATTCGTATTCATACGTTATTCGATGCACTTTTTCTTGTTCATGAAACGAGTATTTTCTTGGCCTAGATGTTATTTAATTGTGTCTTGCGTTTTTATTATTAGATGGTGTTTATTATTATCTATTTCTTACTTTCTTAAGTGCCATTTTGTTCCTAGAGAAAAGAAAAGATGGCAAGTAGCCATATGTTTTGGTCAAGCAATATTTGCAATATATCATTTGTTTCAATCATTTTTAACTTACAAGAGCAAAATTATACAGTAGAGATCAAATCTATCTGTAATAAATTTAGATTCACTTTAAGAAGGCAGTTTTAAATCACTCAGGTTTAAAAACGGTCTCTAAAAGACTATTTTATTTGGTTACATTTGCTTCTCGATATCAAGGTTTCACATACAGCGGGCTAAAACAAAAGAAAAAAAAACTGAAAGGAAAATATCCTTTCACATCTGTACTTCTAATTAAGTTTTTTATTTCGCAATTTTCATAGCTCTTCATTTTTTGATGCTCTAGCCTTTCACTAAATATTACCCTTTCATTTCTAGTTAAGGTGTTTTTTTTCAACTACTAAGCTACATTTGAAGAACCAAAATTAATCTTTTTCTTAAGCATAAATGTATTACTGAGGACAAATTCATGTGTTAGCGGAGCAGGAAAAGAAATCTTGTCTTTTTTGGGAAATTTATGGGCCAGGGTATTTATTGTAAGTGAATGTATATAGCTATTACTATAAACCTAAGATAAGTGGAATTACAGAATTTATCTATCATTAAAAACTAGCCTTAAGATTTTAGCCGATTAAAATAGAAGATATATATAAAAATTAGTACTTTAGTGAATATACAATATGCGGCAAACAACTAGCATCAAAATGCATACATTTTCTATATTCTGCATGAAAACTTTATTATGTGTATGCAAAAAGAAATTTTAAAGAACTTTACGCTTGTTATAATTTATTTTTAGTTGCACAAACATTCACTAGGCGGCGCTTGAAATCCCGAATATATTCTTCAACATTTGAAATAACACAGTCAGCTCAGCACTGATCCAGCTACATAATTTAACTTGGAAGAATAGTAAGCAATGGATTTTGTGACGTTTTCGTAAGATTTAGCATCATTCTATAGTGCCTTTTTAAACAACTCTTATTCTTAACATTCTCAGAAAATAAGTGAAAATTACTACTTTTCAAGTGAGTGATCATCCAGATCTTTAAATGTGGAGCCCTATGATTTTTGTTTATTAGGCTACTTTGGTTAAGGGACTACTTGAAAAATTATTTAACGTGAATGGAAAGTTTTGAAAAGAATATCTGAATACAGATACCAAATACCTCTAAATAGCTATTTGCCTCTCTGCATGATTTAGCTCTTCTTCAGGCTGTGATCAATACTGATGTCTTTTTCATTCAGCATTTATTATGGGTCATTATGATTTCTTTTATGGATGCAACTCTGCATGGGGAACAAAACTGTAATTGAAAATTTTCACAAAATTCCTTTAAAAAAAACCTGAGATTTTATGCGTTTTTGAGCTAACTGCGTTACCATGTACTCCAAATTCCCTGAAGTAAATAATTATAAAAATTTCTGAGTTTTCGATCATTGTGTACCTTATCACAGATTCTGTGTTGTAAAGCATTTGTACACCCTGTGTTATAAAAGTGAATGAGACAGAGACATGAGAAGATTCTTTGCAAATATGGGAAGAAGGAGAAACGTTTATAATAAGAGTGTATGAAAAGTTATCAAATCATTTAATTAAAGTACCGTTTATTCATTATCTTTATTTAAGTGACCAAAGCTTCACATTATATTGCTCTCGTTGATTTATTAAGTCAAATTGAATTAATTTAGTAACTCAAGAAAATAGGCTTTAAATTCGTAGCAATGAACCAATATTTTGCACCTTTGTTCCGGTTTAACATGATGAGCAATTTCTTTAAACTTAATGATTTAAAAAATATATAATTGATTGAAAAGGAAATTTAACTACATCAGTTTGCAACTTTATTAAATTTTAAATAATGTTTTAAAGTATTTCAAACAGAATCTGAATAGAGATAGCTCAGAGTTTAGCCGTAAAACATGTTTTTTATTCTTGATTCTGATTCTTTTAGGAATGTAGCTCTCTGATAACAAAAGAGCACTTGGTAGCACATGCATTGCTATATTGCTAAATGTAAGAAATTTGGTGGTATCTAAAAATGTAAAATTTAAAATAGAAAACAAAGAAAATATTACACGTCAGCATTATGGCTCTTATTTTCTTTTAATTCTACACTATTTACTATTAAAATTGCTATCCACTATTAAAATTAATTCTACTATTAAAATTATTGCGAATACAAATATAATGCATTATAATTTTTTTGCAATACCGGTAAAGAAATTCTATGTGTTACACAACTATTCAAAAGTAACACATATTTATTTTGCCTTACCAACATTTGGAAGGATTAAATTCGTAATTTATTCTGTATTTCAGTCATAAGTTCTATATATATTCGCAGGGTATCTAACACAAGAATACGACTAAAAATTGATTTTTAGTTCATTTTGATACGTCACATAATTTTCAAAAGAATTTAAAATTATAAAAGAAATTTCAAAAGAATTAGGTAAATTAAGCTTCTGAATAAATCCTGTGTACGGTATATATACCTACTGAGAGAATAATTTCTGCAAATGAAGCTATGAATTGTGTACGTAACCTAAAATAATTCAAACAAATGAGTGAAAGATTCTTTCTAGATCTAGAAGATAATTATGTCACATTCAGGAGTAAAAACACGTTTTTCTTTGACAACTTCATTAGCATTCTGTGCAATGAAAGGAACCTATTTGATAAGCCATTAGAAAATGTAATCATTAAACTCCAATGTGCGCTGTTAGAACTGAAAGCGAACATAACCTCGGGCAAGAAAAGAAAGCAAAAGTGATCGAGAGGAGTAGATAGGACTAGATCTTAGTTATGCGAAACGTAATTCGGTTTTCTTGAAGTTCTACATCAGAAACGTCAATATCCATTCACCTCGTCCGCTCGCAGATATCCTTCGGGCTACGTGTGGATCGATACAAAGTAAGATAGGCAGAGAAAGCAAAAACCCTTCATCTGCAGGCATTACATACGATAAATACTTTTCTAATTACTCAAACTTTGATTATGTTAAGCCCTGACGTTGACTTTAATTAATGTCGGAGCGATGGAAGTTGCTACGTCCCTAGTACTGGCTCTCGAAGGTCTTTGGCTGGTGCTTAACATAAGTGGCCACGCCTCCTCCCTGCTCAGCTCTCTATTTTCTGAATCTTCTTGGGAAAGGTAGGACAAAGATGGCCACCTCCTCAGAGCTGAACGCCTTTTTCTGCTATCCGCTCAAGGATGCGGATGCATTCAAAATGAGTAAACTTCCGTGAGTCCTAGAAAAGGCTGAAACATTTTGGAAAGACGATGAATTTTTTTAAGAGTAAGAGTTTGGTTTTCGGCATGGCAGCCATTTTTAGTCTTAGGAAATATGAGAAATGTAAATAAACTTTCACATTTTTTATTCCATTTTTTCACTTATTCAACCGAATAAAAAGAGAAATAATTGCAACATGTCAAAACGTCTTCTCAGTTTTTTTTTAAGTTTCTAATGCATGTTTTAACAAATATAGCTTAATTCTGCATTTATAACTTGAAAAAAAATTAAATGATATTTTTTTTTTAAATCTAGGTGCCATTTGCTTGAAATAAAAGGAACATAAATTACAGACACAGTAAACTCTAAGTAATTTCAGAAGGCATGGAACATTGAAAGATATTCAAAATATTATAAAAAATAACCCAACATTATTCTACTTTAATGTTATGCTGTTGTAAGATTGTTTTCTTGTAAATTCTTGTGCATTCAGAAATATTTGATTGCAGGAAAGATTAATTTATTATGAAGTTTTGCATAATTTTCATGCAACTAAATGTATGAATTAAATAAAAGTACACATGTAACATATATTTAAGAAATCCAAAATAGGTATGAAAGAATACTACACAGTAATTAAACACATTTTATTTTTTATTAAATTATTCAGAAATAAGCATAATTTTGTTTAAATTTTCAAGAACTTTTTGACTAGGATTAAACCTCCAAAGACCTATCAGTTAAACTGTACGCTTCGGTTACATATTATAATAAAAATATGGGAGTGTTTATTTGAATGCTACATAAAAACAAAAGAAAGGGTCAAAAAGTAGAAAACGAGACAAAAACTGCATGACATAGACAAATATGCAAAAGTGTTTGGCTTTGTACAAAACTGTTCATTTAGTTATTTATTCGCACTTACCTTATTATCATCACATTTTAGATATTATTCATTACTGCATTATTAATTGCGTATTGAATAAAAATATTCCCACTACTACTACTGATAATAATAATAATAATAATAATAATAATAATAATAATAATAATAAATAATAATAATAATATAATATACACATTCCTCACACCTTATTTCATATACTCTTATTTTTATGAAACTTACAGTTTGTTAAAAATAAGCATGAAAGTGCATGGCAGCTAATTTAAGGCTGCAATTTAAAATGCATATGTGCGTTTCAAACAGAAGAAACATGAAATGTATTTAACTAGAAGCATTTGTTCAAATTTGAAGGTGGATTCTAAATTTTATGCTGGTATTTTAGCTCATATATCTCTATTATAACGTGATACTCGAATTCACGGTTTAGATAACGAAACCATATTTCATTCAGAAATAATTACTTGAATACAATAGTAATTACTTGAATAATGAAATTTTGATTCTTTAATTTCTTAGATTTTTTCCATCGTCTAGCCTGAAATTTCACACTGTGGCAGAATAAAAAGGAAAGAATTGAAAAATCTTATGTGAAATTTTTATCTGAGTTTTATTGAGTCGAAAAAGTATTGAAAACATAAATAACATATTTACCACACATTACAACATAAAACAATTTGACATGCAGTTAATACAACATAACATAATCCGCCCTTTAGAATCATGTTCTGAAACAATTGATACAAGGTCAGAAAATTTAGTATACTATGTTTTTCCTAAGGGGGATGTAAAAGAAACTTCAGATGGATCATTACGGAAGAAAATATTTTAATGCTTTATAATTTTTTATAAAAGAATGCTATTAAGTACATATGGGATGTAGAATCTCTAAGCATTTTTCATACATATTACTGAAAATCGCTTTTCTTAAAAATCCATATTTCAATCAGCGTTTTAGTGTACTGATCAAGTCTAAGCAGTGAAACTGTAATCTTAGGGATTTCAAAATAAACACAAAGGGGTAGTTTTAATGCTTCATTAAATCTTAGGAAAAATAACATAAAAATTATGGGATATTAATTTTATAATCAAATTAACAAATCTTGATTAAGTAAATGCTATATCATCATATTTAGCTTTGAGTCATTAAAATTTTGCAATAATTTCAGAGATAATATTTGCCAATATTTATTTTATATAATCTATTTATATTAGTACTATATAGAATTTTTTGTAAATATCAATATAATGCATTTAGATACATTCAAAATTAGTTAATTCAGTACACATACTACTAATGTATTTGTAATCTGTAAGACTGTTATAAAAAACACCAGGCAAATGCATCATAAACATTAAATTTCACAACTTAGTATAGTTAGGTTTTATGCACGTGTAAGTGTCAAAAATTTCTTGAGAGACTAATTAAAAAGATGCAGAAAAAACAGTTTAATTTAATGTATTATAGTTCTGTGATTATCAGGCTTATTTGCAAGCATTTTGTACATTATAAATTCTATAAAAATGAAAAAAATCTTATCTTAGTCTATCACTATATAAAATTAAAGTAAAAGTAATACGCCAAAAACAATTATTAGAATTTTAAACAACAGCATTAAAATTTATGAAAAGTAACACTGAATGATCTTACTTGAACTTCTAGTAATTAATATATATTATGTTTAACTTTTCTGCACATTTAAGACAAAAGAACTCAGATAACTAATGGACTGAGCATTAAATTTAGATATCACTAGAAGAACATAGCCTTCTTTGTAACCGCCTACAAAATTTGAAAGCAATTTGAATTATAATATAGATTAATAATTAATACTTATTTTATTGCAGTTTTTCTGTGTGGAGTAGAGGGCAAAGGCTACTGATTAAAATCATGCTAAATTTTGTATCCCAAAACAATGACTAATAAAAGTAATCATGTGCTTCAAATGTAACTATATTTATGTCAAATGAAAAATTAGTAAGTTAATTTCATACCCGTACACAGTGCATTTGAGAAACCGTAAGTGCCTGACTCGTGATTTCAATTTTAGGAGAGAAAGAAGTAAGAGGTATGCTTACAGGCAATGGCAATTATAGGAATGTGACATCTTTTAAAAGAATACATGAATCAAAAATTTTTATTTGTGTCCAACAGAAAAATTATGTGCTACCCAGAAAAATGTTTATTGCAGCCAAATATTTCAAAAAAGAAAATTCTTCACATGATAAAAATTAAAAAGGAAATAACTTTAGTTAAAATCTTGGCAGGTGGGTTGTATATAAACACTACTATCGACAAGTATACATTTAAAAAATTTGAGCATTAAAATTTCTGAAAAACAACTTTTATAACAAGAAATGATTAATATGTAATTAAGGTTATAATTACGCATTTGTAGAAATGCAACAATTCATATACTTGTGTGTAACAAAATTAAATTTTATACGGCGCCCAAAATGTGTACTTTAAGAGCTAACGAAAGTGTTTTGGGTCATATTATTTTAATACTGCGTCATTAATATTATTAATCTCTTTCGGTACAGATTTTGTACATTATAAACTTAATTTTATTTTCCCAAAAAGATTGTCTCTAAGATAGGAATGAATTCTGTCTTTGACAATTTCGTAGGAAAAGCCCTGTAAAGTACTTAAATTTCATACATTTCTTCGAAAAGTGAAACGTATGTAAGTTTGTTGGTGTCTGAAAAGCTATCTTATTTGAGTAATTCCCTTAATTTGAGCTGATTGTTAAAAGCATAGTTGAAATATTTTGGAAATACTGTGTAAAGGTAAAATTTAGCAATAGTTTGCATAAAGATTTTATTAATTTTGAAAGTGTACATATCCCTGAATTCATTATTAAGACATTTAAATTAAGGAAATTGAAAAATAACTTATTTATTCAGAAACCTAGGACTGCAGCCAATTTCTAACATACTAGACGCTAGATTAAAACTTAAGTTTATAAAAAGTATACGGATTACGGATGTTGCTTGAAAATTATGAATAAATGCATACTATGACATGGTAAAGGAATCTTTTGGATAATAGATGAAAATAAACATACGTTATTATTCTACAATTTTGACACTATTACATTTTTGGAAACCTACATTATACTTCCTGCTTCATGTGATATAAATAATTTCATACTAACTATATGAGTAAGTCTATATGAGTTGCCAGTAAATGCCTGAAAGTAAAATAATAAATAGCTGCTTTAGACACAATAAATGAAATTAGTCTTTAGTTGCCTACATTTGAATGATTTTGATTGGGAAATTAGGACAGATTGCTTTATAATTATGCAAGTCATTCATGTTCATGATTTCCAAATTTTATGGAAGCAGTTTTTCTGTTCATTAAGTTATAATTCCTGTCGTTTTATAAATAATAAACATTAATATATTTAGCTCTGTAATATAGGAATTTATAACTTTTCGAAGGTCAATGTATATAAATAGATAGATAGATGGACAGGTACACCAAAAACATGTTGTCGTTAAAAAATCTATAATTCAAAACTGCAGTGATATGTCTGGTATCCTTTTTATCACAAAAATAATTTTCTCAGTTATCATAATTAACTTCAACATTTTGTTCAGCGTCTTGATAATTAATAACTTAAAAATAATTAATCTCTTAAAACTGAAACAAGTAAGTTTTAGAGAGTTTGTATTCATGAGAAATGTATTTTCTCAAGCATTAAACTCATAAAGCATTGCATAATATTAATAAAGTGATGAAAGAATACCTATCCCTCCTACTTAAACAGTTTGCATCTGCAAATTACCTTAACAATAAAATAGAAGGATTGTAAATCTATTCATTTAGGGAAAGAATGAGCTTTATTTCATTTAATTATATGCGTTACTTTCTAAACAGTTGAAGAAAGCTGAAGCTGTACAAATAAAATCAGATAATAGAGCTATTGTGGATCAAAGATCTATCATAAAGGAATAATAGAGGTAAATGCGATACACTGTTAAAATAAAAGTTAAATGATGGATAAAATATTTGCTGTGACTTCAGTTTTGTTTAAGCCAACGTGGAGATAATAGTTCAACAGAATTTCAATCCAAATTATATGATATCTTTGCAATACCGTTTGTTTATTATTTTACATCTTATACTGTCTTCCTTGATTTATATTAATAATTAACATGCGATTAACAAACGAGCAAGATATTCCAAAAGTGCATACTGTTAGGATATCATAAATTTTAATTTCTAAATTAAGTAGTTCTTCTCGTAGTGGCAGGAAAGATTCACTATAAAAAAAAAGGTAGTATTCATGTGAAATTATAAAGCATAACATAAACAGTAGCATAATTACATATTTGCCCACTGGTGCTTGATCCCCTTAGTATTAATATCACATAAAGTATATTGTATATATAGCATAATTGTTTTGGTAAAGCTCTTTTCTATATTCTAAATATCTGCATAACAGATAAAATAACGCTATACTGACATCAATTAAGAATGCGTATCATTAAGTTTAGAATAAATACACAAAAATTTGACAATATAGATTTTCTTATAGCTAATTTAGTCAGGTGAAATAGGATTCAGAAAGCTGCAATGAAATTCCGCAGTAAATTATGCTTCATGTTGATATTAAACTTATGTTCATTAAAATTGCAAAAGAAAAAAAAAAACGCTTTTCATATTTTCTAATGTCACGTACAAAAGTTGACACATTTGAATAGATTTTATTCCTAAAACACTACAGGAAAAATATCTTGAATAATAATTTCTATAATTTTAAGATTGACTTAATAAGACACATGAAGCATAGGATAAATAAAATTCTCCTACATTGATAGAATAACTTCGGTATTAATGTAATAAGGTAATAAATAATCTATAAAAAGGTTAAAAATATTTAGAAAATTAAAAATAAAATTGAAAACATGGTTTCAAAAGAGAAAAGTTAAGCTTTATGTATTTCTGCTAGATATGAAGCTTCGATTGAAAAATGTACTATGATTTCAAGCAAATCTATAACAAAATACAGTAATGTGAATTTTGAAGCTTCAGTTGAAAATTAAATTTCGGCCTCGTTCTGTAACTAAATTTAGTAAATTGTAACATATGACCAGTAAGGCAACTTTCTCTGCTTTTATGTTGTTCAGTAAATTCCAAATGATCTGTGAATAGCAATTTTTCGTTCTTGCCCCTTTCTTTCTTAACAAAACGAAAATTTATAATTTTGCCTGTCTGCATACACATAAACTAATATTTTTTTGGCAGAAAGTTTGTGCACTATATTTTCAACGCATAGTTGTTAACAGTAACTGAATTTTCAGATGTTTTCCCAAATTGCACTTTTTTATTTTTTCTCAATAGCAAATTCACATTAAATTTTATTTAGGAAATTTGTTATTTTTCATCAGGATTTCCTTTAATTATTTCTTTGGCTCATTTCCTTCATAATAGTTTTGCATACTTTATACTATAAACTTATGGATAGTTGCCATCTGTAAAATGCGCAATTTCATTTTTAGTGTTTGTTGACTTCGAATTTTAAAATTATCCAAAGAGTAACTGGGTGAGTATGGACAATTAAGTGTGATTAATTGAAAACCTTCGTTGTGGCCGAAATAACTACAACTGATATGCTATTTCATAGAGTAAATTTATTCAGGTGCTGAAAACATTAACCAAATTTATAAGTCGGTTGAGTAATGCAGAATTAAGGAACCATGTATACATAATACTTAACTAAAGTTTTAAGACAGTTCTACATAAAATTTAACTAAAGGTTTAATTCAGTGCAATATATTCTAGATTCTCGAATGTATTATTAACTACTATATTAACTAGAGTATCATTTAATTAGTTTGTATTGTTTATTAACTTGTTTCTTGAAAGGTGCGAAGATTATTAAAAATCTTCAAAACTGTTTGATAATTTTCTCTTGCTTATTAAAGACCACTGCAGTTTAAATTGTAAAGAATTAAGTAAAATGTATGAGGAATCAATTAATATAGCAGCTTAATAACGACACTTTTAATAACTTACAAATATATATAATTAGTGAATAAAATAGCGTGTGAATAATAGCGTATGAAATAATTGCGTAGGAATAATAATAGTGTATGAAAAGAGAAAACAACGTATTGATTATTAATTACTTTTATAAGTAGAAACGTATATCTAGCAGTAAATACTGATGCAAAATAATGAGAATTATAAAATCATTTATTAGTTAATTATAAAACAATTGCCAAAATTAGATTTACTTGTTAAAACTAAAATCTGTAAATATTATTTCTGAGAACTAAGAAGGTTCCACTCTTAAGAAGTTATACATGTTCTGTAAGAGAGTTAACATAAATCGTATGCATGAAAAAATTCAGCATAGATATGAAAATTAGAAATTCGCATAAAAACCCGGAAATTATTATCAAAAAATTAAGTTTTTTGTGTTGAAAAATACTAATTACATTGGAAAACAATTTGCAATGTAATTTCTGTTGAGCTCGGTTTTTGAATTGCTTTAGAATTTAATAGTACACAGATTCGGCAGCTCCTTAAAGATGGGCATTTCATCGGAACAATAACAGGACTTCGAAAGAGTGCTTTGATGGCATTCAAGAACATTGTCAGACGTTCTTGGAAATAGACTAGCACAAAATTGCAGCTAAAGTTTCCAGCAGCTTTTGGAGAGCTTCAAAGTGCTTGGTTGCAATATGTGCATCAAAATGCATTTTTTATATAGCCATCTTGATAACTTCGTGAAATACCTTGGTGCAATCATTGATAAACAGAGTGAGCGATTACACGAAATTTTGAAAGTCTGGGAGTCACAGTTATAAGGTAGATTGGATGCACATATGATGGCTGACTATTGTAGCATCAAGCGAGAATATCCACAGATTAAACATTCCAGAAAGAAGCCATAAGCGAAAATTAGGAAAACAAGAAACTTTATTATTTTTATGAACAAAGTTTAACTTACAGTAACTACACATAATTTTTGAATGAATAAAACTGATTTTTGTGAACAGTATATTTGGTAAGTTTTCCCTGTATTTTTCTTTATATACGTATTTTATATAGTTATTGAGATAGAAGGTATCCTGTAGCTTAAATGTTGATGTGATATATAAAAACTGAGGGTATTGCTGGATCCAGATGCCAAAAGTTTCTGCTTCTTTGCATTTTTAAAGCAGGAATTAAATTTTAAGATAGGATTTGATTATTTTATTTATCATATAGTCTAAGTTGCAAAAGTACACAGCAAGGATGGTGTATTTCTTTTAACTGGAAATTTCTATTAATTTGAACAAAAAGTGAAGTCTTGAAAATGTAAGTCAAGAAGAACCGTTAAGAAATTTAACTAATTCAATCTGCTAGCCTTACGTCTTCAGATAATGTAGAA
Organism: Stegodyphus dumicola; assembly: GCF_044657685.1. Lineage (NCBI taxonomy): Eukaryota > Metazoa > Arthropoda > Arachnida > Araneae > Eresidae > Stegodyphus > Stegodyphus dumicola. The sequence continues at coordinate 182,184,953 of NC_140780.1, read as the reverse complement.
ACTACACTGAAAGTTGTGATAATCATCATTATCATCAGGAATTATTATTATTATTATCAACATCATCATCATTACTCACCCTTTGAGTACCTCATGTGCATTAGATGAGATACTAAGTATTCTAATCCATTCCCCTGTCTATTCTCTCTGCTAGGTAACAATAGTTTTTGCACTTTTTCTGCCCAATATTTGTAATCTAAATTATTTATTAATAGAGTAATATTATTTTCTCACAGAAAATTTGTGACAGCTTTTAACTGAAATGTATACATTTAAACACATTACTTCAAATTATAACTAGAAAACTCTAATCCTTGAAACGGGGGCATAAATTATTAAAAAAAATCCTGTGTGCTCAAACTGAATTAATGAATATGGAATCAAAATGAATGTTTTGTCTACTTGCCTGAAAACTCAATACCCTTAAATTACTAGGAAAGGAAAATTTGTTAATGACGTAAATATATGAAATTACGAGCTATGAATTTGGTCACAAGTGAATCAATTATTGCAGTTAAAGCAAATGAACTTGCACAACTTAAAGGATTATTTTCTTTCAGTATATAATACTTAAAGCCGATGCTAAGAAATAAGTTCGATAATAAAAGCATTTTGTTAGACTTTTGAATTCGAACTAAGGAAATCTAACAGGTAATTAAGGAAATTCACCGTCTGAAGAGTGAAGACGTTAAACTTTAACGGAAAATTTTCTGAAAAAAGCAGACATACATGTGAATTAGATGGAGAAGTGTCTCAAAAACCCTGTGCAGCCTGTCGATTTGTACGCCAGAAATTAGACAAAATACTAGAATTTAGTGATGATATCTTGAAAAATACTTGAAGCTTTAAATAAAATGAATATTCAAAAATCATAGTAATGACTTGCAACCAGACTGTTACGTGACGGATCGCTTCATCACATTGTCATTGACGGCAAGATTCTGAAACTGCTTAAATTTTGATGCGTTTCAAAATGCCATTATTCATGATACTTTTCTTAAGTTCTGAGAGTCAACAAACTTTAATTTGCTGCATTTTGAGACGAAAATTTGTCCCATATTAACTTCATGCAAAATCCAGTAGAACAGAAAATTCGGATATTATTAGAAATAATTAATTGATCATATTATTAGAAAGAATGGCGATGAATTCTAGAAGATCTCCCCTTTTTTTGAGGATTTTTTTGAGGATCTGATGAGCTTTGTGGCTGTGCTGCAAGAAAACTTGATACAGAGATGTGCTGAATAATTAGCAAGTATTTTGACGGAAATTGTCGTAATCACACAAGCAATGCTAAAAATTTATTCTAGCTCTAACATTATTCGTTTATATCCTACAACGTTCAAGTACAGACCCTTCAAGAGAAACAAGTGTCCGAAAACCAGCTTATGTCCTTTCTAGGACAAAGCATAGCGACAAGCTAATAATTAGTTCAAGAGGCACATACCAGCCCTTGAAGAAGAAGGAACAATAATAGACGGTAAAGACATATGCATAGATTAATATTAACAAAGAAAAGGCAATAAAACGTGTCTTCAGATAATAAGAAGAGAGCCGATAAAGTAGTTTTTCACACACCAATTAATGTTAGAGCATTAATAAAATTGAAATAAAATACTAATTACACTACAATATAACTTATATTACAAAACAAGAAAAATAAAACTGTAGAAACTGAATGTATCTTTCATTTTTTGAAAATTAAAATAAACGAATAAACATCTTTTACTGCCAATAAACACATAAAACACGTAAAAATAATGAAAATATTTCTTTCGTTAGGATGATAGTACGACTAATTGCATTAAAACATTTATTTTCAGATACTTTTAGAATATTTATTAGTTTTTAATTTGTTAGAAACAAAATAACATGTTCAATACCAAAATACGTGTGACTGTTCAAGAAGTGTTTAAAACGATAAGAGTTTTTATTGGAAATGTTTACTGAAGTTTTTACTAGTAGTTATGTACAAACTTATTTCTTGCTGTAACTGTCAGAATCACTCGACAATAATTATAAAGAATTTATATGCTTCCACCAATTACTGATTACCAGAAATAATTTCAAATCTAAAAATTACACGTTTATAAAAAGTACTTTGAACAATATTTTTGTCTTAAATATATTGTATTTAAACACTTGATATTGAGAGGGATGTCTAAATCAATAATGCCCCTGAAAACATTAAAAATTCTGTTGAAAGCTAAAAACATTATTTATAACTCAGCCCTCTAATCAAGGCGAAATGAAATTTTCGTCTATTTTATGAAAAGGCTATACCTTTTTAAGACTTCCATAACTGGTATCCCTGCTTATGTCGCAAAAATAATGTACATCTTAGCCATAACTCAACTAAGTGAGTAATTTAATTTTGGAAATGAAAGAGGCAAGCTCTCAAAACTATAAACATAAGGGTATGAGACATCAGAAATGAAGATTATTGCTCATTTTGAATTATGACTTTACTTTCAAAGCTAAAACTAAATTATTTTCTAGTATTTTAATTTTAGTTTTATTTACTTATTTATTTTCTAAATTTTCAAAGTTTGGAAAGATATTCTATACATTAAATTTGGTAAATTTAGTATTGTTTGCAGATTGCTATAACGGGATTTATAGTTATAATTTTAATATTTTTAATTTAATATAATTGTTCTATGATACACGAAATTTTTTAAAATTCACTGTACCTAACATACTGGCTTAAATTTTCAGCTTTGTCAGCATTTAGTCTTTCCACAAATATATCCTTATCATACTCAGTCATTCTCATAAGCCTTGACTTTTGCAATTTTTTAAAATGCAAAATATTGATTTCCTTGTCTTCAGAAATTTGTCAAACAGAATTATAAGACATTTTCAACACAAAAGAACTTTCTCCTGTAAATTTAAATTATGAACTCTGTTGGTTATAATCTTATGGCTTTGTTACTTGGCAAAAAACATAATTTACTTTTATCAAAAGAAATATGTAGCATACATGTAATCGTTACTTGTAATCACTATATATTATTGCTCATTCCTATTTCCCCTTTCAGAATGCTATAAAAAGCATTTGATGTAATATTTTCTATTGATGACTTTATATTTTATGTTTGTTATACATTTTATGGGATTTCATGCTTTTTAATAGTTTATGTTTAAAAAATTAATATTCTAATCTCGATACATATATGGTTTTCCTCTCTTAGCTGAAATATTGTTTTTTGAAAATATGATTGCAATAATTTTTAAAAAATGCATAAAAATTGTATACAATTTGCTTACAATAGTGAAGTAGTTACAAATATAAACAAAAAAAACTCTTAATGACTAAGGCTTCTTAAGAGAAACCGCTGAAAATGTTCCATTGGAGAGCTTTAGATACACTTAAGAGAGAGCAGCTGTATAAAAATTTCTAGAAAATTAAAGATGTTATAATACAGTTCCAAGACCCAAGATTAAAATTAAAATTTACTTATATTTAGGCATCAACAGAGAGTGAAACGTTTCTAAAACTAGTATATATAGTAGCTAAATGTGGGGAATTTTTCCGAGGAATTACAAATGCATGTATCAATAAATTAATTTTATCACATGAAAACTACGAAAATCTTAATGCATTCCCATAATTTATTTCCAAATAAAAGTCAAGCCTTTTCATACTTTGGTTTTCCCTGGCATTATAATAGTAAATGCTCCAATCTAACTTAATAAATATGTTAATTTGAAAGAAAATTGTGTGAAAAATAATTTCAAATTTTATTGATCAAATACGTAAATTCTCAGAACATTCTCCTTGTTACTTTCACATTTCTTAAAACATTTTTCCTTGTGATTTAAAGTTCAACTTTCAAAAAGCAGTAAAATATGTAAGTATTCAAGACTTATAACAAGTGTTGAATTTGTGCAGATCCAGCAAGAACTATTTTCAATATGAAACATTTCTAATATTGCTACTTTTTCTAAATACTTAATTAAGAAACAAGCATAATAAAGCACATTCTGAGTAGCTGATTATATAAAATAGACTGAATGAATTATTAATTAATTAAAATAAAATAGTTATGTAAGTTTTTTTATACTCTACAATAAAATTAAAGGTGTCTTTAATAAATCAGATGCTAAATAATTACAAAAAACAACATAAATTAATTGATAAACGAATATTATATGACTGATTCAGCTGAGGTTTTTGTCAAGTGAGTAGATTTAACTGAATAGCCAACCAAGTCTCAAAAGATTATTAAGTTTATCCCCTTGAAAAAGAGCGTGCTATATTAATTATAATTATTGAATTTATTAGCATTAATTGCAAGTTATTATTAGTAATTGTAATTTATTAATTGCACTTTAATTTGTTAATTAATAATTGTTATCACTAATTTCTGAAATGACTCTAGGTTAGGTGTCAATATTAAATTACTCTAGGTTAGGTGTCTCCATTTTTACATTAAAGGAAACTTTAATGTAAAAATGGAGCGTTTAACACACGACATATTGTGGAAACAGCAACGATATACAATTTGTTTTGGTATTATCCTTTTTACAAAAACATAAACTACACAGTCTATAACCTTGAAGAAGAAATATTCCGTAATGAGGTGAAAAAAGTGCATAAAAATTACAATTACATCCAAAATAAAAAATATAATCCGAAGTTGCATAATTTTCCATTCGCTGCTAAAACCGCAGAAGAAAATAAACGTCAGGTGGGCAAGAAATGACTTCGCTTCCAAGGTCGAAAACAAAAGTGAAAGAAAGAATACCCGGAAGTGTAACTTTTACAACTATGTCCCTCCCCTCAAAACAGCTAATTGATATTCAACTTAAGCGTCAAAAACGTTTTAAGCTTTTGTTTTTCAGATTCGGTTTGTAAGACTTAGAGATCACCTTGTAAATACGCGTTCTGTTGATGTAATAAGAAATGATGGATTAAGCTTTGTTTTGTTTTCAAGAAATATACGTTTGAAAAAGGAGGCAATCAACAAGCATAAGCAGTTGAAGGGCAACCTGGCTAAGATAATTAAATAGTTTTTACAAGCATAAGGAAGAATATTTTGCTTTTAACTACCATGCTGTAAAATTGTTTTATTTTTCTCTCCAAAATGTGGAATAAGGTTAAAGTTATCTATTAAATCGGTTTTTGATAGTGAGCAAGAAATTTTGCTGGAATAAAAAATTTAATTTTCTTAACCCTGCTTAAATTTAATTTGCAACGGGATTTCAGATAGCTACACTTTTCAACAAACAGGAAATGGTGCATTTCATATGTGTAAGAGAGATAAACAGTAAAAAATCCTGGTATAAATTATTGGGACTAAAATAACTTTCAAAAGGCATTAATCTCGTTACGGCGGAAGAAAAGAACTTATCTAAGAATACTGACATAATGGTTGAAAAGTTAATAAGATCTATACTTTCAGAATAGAAGCTGAAGCAATGCATGAATGTGATGATAACTATGATGGAATAGTGATAATAGCGAAAAAAAGAGAGAGTCATTTAGAAAAAAGGTCTTTGTATACACGTCAGGGCACATCCTGTCTTCAAAACTGGAGCGCAAGGAATGAATGGATGCCCTAGTTATAGATAGTTAAATAACAACATTAAAGGAAAAGTAACATCCCTGCTTTGGAAGTATTTCAAATAAGTAAAAGTTTCAAATAAGTTCAGATTTTGAGCGTAAGATGCATTTGCCCCTCGCTACCTATTTTATCTTCGCTAATATTTCTTTATGCTTGATCAGATAGCCTGGCTCAGTAAAAGTAGGCGGCCAGTGCAACTCTGATTAAAAATCTAGTTATAACCACGTGCAGTGCTGATAAGGACCACGTGTTTCTGTGACTCCTTCTTCTATTTTCTTCTTTCTGTGTATTTCTTTCTCCTGATGAGGTGGGACCTTTAGCTGCCCTCGAAATCGATTGAGTGTTTCATTATACCTACGCTAAATACAAGGTTGTTTTTTACGATTTTGAAGATGACAGATGTTTCGAATATAGTGTTCAAAAATCCTTTTTCAAGAAGAAAACTGTTAAAATGTCTGTTCAAAACAAAATAATGCTGAAATTGCTAACTCTTTCAGAGAAGTCCTTAAAACTCATCAGAGTCATTAAAACTTATAAGAGTATCATTTGTAACTTCTTAAAAAACATGTTATTGAAAAGGTGCCACTGTTTTCTAGAAGCTCCTGGAAGTCTAAGCTGGAAAGAAATGTATCTGATTTAACTGCGAATTATTACAGCTTTCAAGAAAGTTTTATAGTGCTTGCTGGCTGCTGTCAAATGATTCGCGCTTTTTAAATGAGAAACGGAGATGAGTCATATGTGAACTCCAATGAGTATCTCATTAATAGTTTTCTGTATTATATATGTATGACTGAATATAAAGCGCTTTCAGAATATTTAGTTTAATAAGCAAGATGGGGAACATTTTGTAAAAAAATATATATTACTCATTTTAATCATGCACCTCAATAAAATACATAGCTCATGAAAACCTTTGTAGAGAAACTATGAAAGAGATTACTACAGGTTTTAAGGAGAAGCAGAAAAAAGTTTACTGATTGTAATTTAATAACAGTATCTTCTAATATAAGTGATTAATTTGCATCGAAACGAACAATGCATGAAATTCTGAACCGTAAAAAATGCATTTAAATATTTCAGCTTTGCACTATAGCTGCATAACTGTGATGTATGCCAGATTTAAAAGTATCAACATATATTCTATCTTCAAAAATGGAATGAATTTTGAATGAAATAGAAGTCTTACGCCTTTCATCCATTCAAGGAGAAGACATCTTACATATACCATTTCAGCAGATAAACATTCAAAAGAATTTTTTTAAATAATAATGATTAAAACGTTCTAATATATTAGCTGTTATGTACCAAACTGCTCATATTATTTTAACATTAATATTGTGTTTTAGAAAAATGCTTTGTTTAAATCTGAACTACAATTAAAACTATTAATAATATCAAGAGCTCAGCAAATGAATTGCTTTAGCACTGTTATCTATTTTATAGTCACTAAGTACACCAGAAAAATAGAGAACAGTCAACGTACAATTTAAATAACGTAAGTAATCAGTAATGTAATTAAAATTCTAAAACAGTTTCATACTGTATTTCACAAATTAAAAACACTCAAAATATTTTTCTGTGAATTTTAATTTCTAAAGGCTAAATGTGCAGAGTGATGGTTAATGAACATTTCTATGAAATTGTTTTGAATCCTGATTTTTATGAAATCGAAAATGAAATTTTAATTTCTTTATAAATAATTTTATGTGTTAAATACACAATTAATTTCGTACACTTTTATAAATTTGGCCTTCCGTTTGTTCTTGTTAATTTTGTTTACTCCTTTTGAGTTTCTTATAATTTTCCTTCAGGTATTTTCAATAATATTTTCAATTTTCTGTTTGCATATTTACATTGATTTATCCCCAAAAAAACCATAAAAGTATTCTAAAATGCTGTTTTTAATAAAAACGTAAATATATATCAAAAGAAAAAGTTGCTATTAAAGGTGGGATAGTAAAAACGATAACAAACGCAAAGTCGGAATCAATCAGACTGACAAAGAACATGTATGTGTTGTTTTAAATTCTGCTAATCAATTGTAAGTATAAAGAAAACTAAATTCGGAATTATCGGATGATTAAAAATAACTGATAGTACTGAATAAGAATTTAAAATTCAATTTTTTACAAAAATATAACTTGTAAACTTCCACCCGAAAGAAAATCCAAATCTAACTTAATTTTGCGATTTACTTCTGATCCATTTTAAAAACACACTGTCTCAGAAGAATGCTCATAACCTTACTATTATTTCTTTAATTGAAAAGTGATTTCCGAATATTGAGATGAGAATGTCTGAAAATATTGCTGATAAAAAGATCTGAAAAACTGAATTTTGCACAAGCTATAAATGGATGTGAGATTTCGTGAGCAGAATGTTTGTCCGCAAGAGGAAAGTTTGTCTTTTATTAAATGAATCTCGGTGTAAGAAAAAGAACTTTAACTCCTCCTCTAATTCAAAACATTGTCATTACATACTTGCAGTAAAAACTCAAAGGAAACACAACCTACTATTGTTCGTTTTATGATAAATTAATATATTATTAATCGGAATATTGTGTGTTTCTTTTAATTGTTCTTCGTGAAAGAAATAAACATAATGTTTTATAAAATGTTGCCTGTGATAGGATATTTTTATATGATATTTTTAGACATGTCAAATTAAGTTTTAATAGCTAAATAATACTCCACATCTGAAAGTTTCCAATATAGTAAATGAAAAAATATTCCATGTTCCATTCCTTTTAAAACTTTAGAATAAATACCAAAAGAAAGTTTTGGAGCAAATGATTTGTATGCGTATTTGCTAATTAATATGAATTTAAATAATTCTGATAGTTTTCATTTCATTTCCTCCAATAAACGAAAAAAACGAAGAAATGAAAGATGTCACACAGTCAGTCATAAATTATAACTTAATTTTATATTAATCAGGTAAATAAAAATTTAACATTTTATAAAACGTAATGTTATTTTTTTACTTTTTTCATTTTGAACAATATTAGTTTAATTTGTTTAAATTTACTGCGTTTAAAATAAATATTTCCTTACGGTACAAAAACATTCAATATTTTTTCTTAAATATTTTTTTTCTTAATGTAAGAAGTAAGAGTCAATCAGAGAGTAAATGTACTTTATGGGTAGAAACATTTAAATATTTTCTTGTAATTAAATTCACTTTTTAGGGATTTAAATAATTATTTTCCTGAATTTTACTTCTGCTTTAACATAACATCTGGAGTACAATACAATCGTCAAATATGCCTTCTTTACTGCTAGTTCGGTACATGACGTGGTACACGTGGTATACATCTGCTTCTGTCGCTTATTTTAGTTTCATTTTGGATCACCTTTTTATTCAATGCATGAATTTACTGTTGTATATAGAAAGGGAAAAATGTGTAATGAGAAGGAGTCTTCAGCAACAAAATCAACTCGGTATTTGAAAGTGTTGCGCTCCTAAGTTAATAAGATGAATAGTTAGGAAGGCAAGAAAATAATTAAATCCGAAATTAAGACTAATTAAAGTATCAAATGAAAAACTTTTTCTATTTTTTCATTAAATGGAGTCTGTTTCATGCCCAATGTCGCATCTGCTTTTTCAGTCAAAAAATTCATTTTTGTTACCCTTTTTTTCCCATTTATGTTATGATGAAAAATTTCTTTCAGCTATGACCTTTCTTAAAAGACCACATCTGAAAGCGACCAATAGTTCCGAGAAAACAATGTAATAATGGTACTGAGCCTTATTGGTCTACATGTTCTCTAAGGCGGCCATGTAAGCATAAAATCATTTCAAAACGTTAGTAGGTCGCCTAAGGGGAGGTTTCTTTTACCAAATGTCCTATACTGATTCATTACATTGCTACTTTGCGGATGATGATTAATATATTCCCTTTTTATTTATTTTGCCTCATGATGCTACATTTATTCCATAATTTTGTGCTATACATGTACTACATTTTGTACTACATGTATACCTGCATAAGTAGGAGATGATTTAAAAATTTAATATTAAATTTATTAGTAACTAAGAATCATTTTAAAAATTTTGAATGTGCTATTGTGATAGCCCATCTTTGAGACTTTAATCTGTTAGATTCCCAGAAAACTAGTTTGGCATGTTCTTCAAAATTTCGGTATGAGTACATTTTTAATGCAAAATATTCTTTTCGAATAGAGAGATATTTTCCGTTGCACAGATTTATTGTTTTCATTAAAGTTTTTACTTGAAATTCATAGTGAAAGCAAAACTTGAGAGGTGGTGTCATTGTAAAAGAATAAATATTTTCCTAAGGTGAATAAATTCAGCCATATTTTTTTAAATTAATACCTAAGAAACTTTACTCCGTTTCTTAAGCTTTTATTACTTTTTCTTTGAAAATATGTGTCAAGTCAAAACAGTATCCTAAAATTGTAATGAAATGTATTTCGGAAATTTAATAATATCGTGACTATTATGTAGATTGTTAATGCACTGTGAGAAGAAATCTTTAAAATGAAGTATTTTTATAATGGAGCAAATTAAATATTTCATTTAAAACTGTAAAACCTAATATTTTTCAGAAAAATGCAAATAAGTCTGAATTCTTTGACCTCACAGAAGAATATTCACTTCACTTTTAAATTCGGACTATCTCTTCATTTGGAATAGGCAACGGCTTCTTTCTTTCGAATAAGATCACATTTACTCATGCAACGCCACAAGCATCGATTTTTATCGATGCTGAAAAAATCGCTGTCAGGGAACTTACCTCAAGTAAACACTGCAGTGTGTTTGACAGTTAGCGCCCTCTAGCGTTGAGTTCCGAATTCTGACTGTCGAAAGTGAAAGTTCGCTCTTACTTTCTCGTATACAAAAATGCGAGTTTTTGTCATCACATATACGTTTATATGACTGAACTTATACTATATATTTTCCTTGAATTCTATTTTTTGGCTTTTGTAAAATGTGATTTGAAACTGTGTACATCTGAAAAGTAAATAATAATTAAAAACAGCTTATACTAAGAGGAGACTATTTGAAAACTGAACTTTAAAATTGTAAAATCATAATCATTTCAAATTCTTGTTCAGAATGCAATATCCCAAAAGCAGAATTCAAGTAAATGGTCAGAACTCTTTACTTTAATGAGATATAAGTATTAATTTATAAGTCAAACAACATATATAAGTAGTTTATTTACAGGCAGCTATTTTGTATGAAAAAAAATGGAAAATAGTTATTATATAAAATGCATAACATTCCTGAACTTCTAAGCATCCGCAATGTGATTAGTGTAACAGAAGTTTACCTCAATTCCTTACGAAAGTTTAAGCTTAAATCCAAACATTTAAATAAAAGTAATTTTTAAGTTACATTAAACTAATTTTTCATTTCAATATTATTCAGCAAATCAAATATTAACAGATAATCACTAATGTTTTCACTATAGAAAATATAGTTTAGCAGAATAACATATTCGTATGCTAGTTGATGCCATTAAATTTTTAATTAATATTAACACACAAAAGCATATCAATGTGTAGCACAATTTTTGTTTGTGGAGATAAAGCTCTGCAGCTACGCTTTAACACATTGTAGAAATTATATTAATAATATATGCATGTAAATTTAAAGTTTTTGATATTAAGTACGCATCTGAAGAAAAGTTGTTGAGATACATTGCGATCTTTATTTCAAGCTTTTAAAGTTTGGCATGTAGGTTTCTTTCCTTCAATTTAAATTGAAAAATTTCTCATCAAAATCTGTTGTAGTACTTTATCCAGTCCCTAAATTTAAGCTATTATTACAGTATCTTCAGGCTGAGGACTTTTATGGATATAAACAATACATTTATAATTTTTTCAAAAGAAAGGATATTGAGTTAAGATAATTTTCATTCGAAGAAATACATTTAAAATTACTGTAGAGAATGCCATGAAGACAGTACTGTGAGTTGTAAGCAGAAATATAATTTATAAATTCATCTTTACCTGAAACAATGATGAGTAAACAGAAATTCATTTTTATATTGTTACTGCATATACTGTAGAATCGAAGTCTGATACTTCATCAGAAAGAAGCATTCCGGGTGAAAACTTGTACAGATTGTATCTCACCTTCTCTTTCATCTTAAATATCTCATTGCAATTAAGTCATTTCCTGACACTGTAAATCTTGTATTAAATATAAACATGAAAAGAATATTATAAAATAAATAAAGCTATATCATTAGATTAACTGTTCAAAAATTAGTGATGTGGGAATTAGATAATCCTCGAATTATTTTCTTCATATCTAATAATAATTTACCAACATAGTTTTCTTTTTATGTGATAGGTTTCGAATAATTGCGCACTTCTTGTGGATTGAAAGTTGTCTTCATGGTTTTTAGTTGTCTATATATATTTATTACTTTTAGAGTTTAGTGATAACTTTTAAATGAATAAACTTGCCTTTTTACCTTTTTACCTTGCCTTTAAATGAATAAACTTGCTTACAAATGTTCATTTAAATATACAGCAGTAGTGTAACTTGCACTGATTGATAAGTTAATTAGAACTATGAAATATACATGCAATTATAGAATTGTGAAATTAATATCTTTTTGCAGATAAGTGAATATTAAATGTGCCATGCATGTCTTTCTTATCCTGAACGATTAAACCAGTTTTCTGATTTACTACTTATTGATACATGAATTAAAATATTGATTTTCGATTACTTGAGGGTCAAAAACAGAAACAATCATACAAAATTTTAAAAGTTTTTAATTAAATGCTCTGAGCTTATGCTTAAGATATTATAAATAAATATAATGCTTAATGCAAAAATAAATTAAATGTTCTTAGTAATCCGATCCCACCAGCGGTCGAGCGGTAAAGTCGCTGAACACTGGTGATTCGGTCCGAGGTTCGGATCCCGCAAACGGGCTGGCTGCATGGGAGTTTTCGCGGTTTACCCCATGTGTAACGTGTATACGAGCCAGTTCCCTTTAGAAAGTCCTCCACGAAGGCATCCCCCTAGGCAGATAGCCCTAGTGTACTTTACCATAATTAAATTAAATAAATAAATAATCTTAGCAATCCATTAATAGAATTAAGTACCATAATTTATCATTATTAATTCAGACTTTCTTTTCATTTACAGATTTCTTTTGGTTTGAACTGATTATATAGACGTTATATATAAGAGCACTTCAGCAGACTAATGTGCACAAAGTGATTACTCAGGCAATCTGAACACAATATGCATACGTATAAACAGATATAATTTAATAACCAATATAAATAACCTATATAATGTAATTTAATATATATTAATATTATAATATAATTATAATAGATATAATTTAAAAACCAAAGTAAATTAATAAAAGAATTATGTAAATATCTTTTCCGCTTTAAAGAAATAGGATAACGTACTAAAATTCTTTCAATATTTTGTGAAATAAAGCGTTATTGCTTTTATCATGCAATACAATTACAAGTTTTCAACTTTTATAGCACACCTTATTGATGTACTCTGAACATCAGTGAGAATAATGATTAGCGTTTAAATTAATGATTTGAAATTATTTCTGGCAAAGATTTTTATAGATGAATCATGACGGAATGCAAAGTGCTACTTAATCATAACATCTAGTTAGGACGAGCCATCCATTATTGTTTGATATCATATATAAATTCAAATACTCGAGATTAAAAAAAATTAGTTTAGTTAGCATAAAATCGAGTTTGTATTAAAATATACCAAAATTTATTTTAAGATGCTTAAAGCTCCTTTTAGTAATCAAGAATACCCTACTGTGGATGCTTTAGAAATGCGATAGAACGATAGGGAAAAGTGTGAAAAGGTCATTTGATGGTTATTCTTACTTCAGAATTTAATAATAATCTGACCAGAATAAGCTTGTGTATAAAGTTTTAATTTCAATATATTTCGGCAAATTCCATTTCATATAACTGCATAGTTAAAACTTGACGGTGAGAAGGGACCTGAAATTAAAACTCTTTATAGTTAATTCTGTATCTCTTTCTCTAAGCATTCCACCTTTCCAATAAAAATAGTTTTATTAGTGACATAGTGTCATTAAACGTGTCATCATTCCTTAAGGAAAAACAAGAAAGGTAATTTGAGGTGTGTTATGTGAATTAATTAGTTTTGATTAACTTGACAAGTCCTCTGGAAGAGGAGTTAACGGAGAGAGGGGTTTCGAAATCCTGAGGGAACACGTGATGCGCTGCAGGAAAGTCCGTTATACCCAAGTACAAGATAAGACCCCATACAACATTTATTCCCTAATGCCGAAGATTATTTCAAGATTCATCTCCGTAGGTAGCATCGTAGAAGTTTGGAAGAGGCTTTTGAATCACTGAAGCAGAAGAAAACCATCCATTAAAAGAAGTATTGGACCAGCTATGTAGGCTTATAGCAGAACAGTTATGCATTTCTTCAATAAGAACGTCCAACACTCGAATATAATAAGGCAATATAATTATTATTCTATACTAATCTATTTATATCATATGAAATGAGTTTTGATTTCATTGGTATTGATCAAATACGAATTATATTAATAACAGTTCTATCATGTTAAAAAGCAGTTGATTTGAAATTGCTTTTTTAATATGAGGGATCTGAGAGTCTGCCAACAGCCGTTGAATTTTTCAAAGATTTATTCGGACCTGAACTTGAGTGGAAACGAAGCAGGCAAAACGTTTATACATAGTTACTCTGTCTGAATCTTGATGAAGATAAAGATGTTAAAAGTGACCCACTGTCTACTTTAAATTACACTTACATTCGTATTACTTTTTTAAGTGACAAACCAGACATACTTGATTGTCATTGGCTTGCCATTCTAACTGAGAATAAAAATATATAGACTCAAATTCCAAGTCAGTCTATCATATAAGCCACTTGTACACCCCTTCTCTTTTAAAAGCTACTGTAAAATGTTCTCTTTTTGGTTGTATCTCGTCTTAATGAGCCTAAAATTTTGCGCCCTGCATGCAAGAAATTCAATTAACCAACATCTGAAAGATAACATTCTTCGCATTACCTCGTATAGCTACTTATAATCTGGAAAGCGTAACATCGGAAATTTTAAAAAAGGAACAATTTTAGTGTAAGATTAAATTTCACCCAAAAAATATTACACATGCTGTACTTATAAAATTATTTTATACCAAATATTATTCATATATGCTAATAAATTAACATATTTCTTAACGATTTCAATAAAAAATAAATCACTGGAATACTTGAGTTGTGGACAAGAGAAATAAATAACAAACATTACGAAAGAACTAGACATATCGAGGTTAAAAAATGTACTGACCTAAATCTCAAGAGTATTGCTCGTTTAAATAACTTTTTTTTTAGTTAAAAATAAATCAGTACATAAAATTACGGTCAAAAATTCCACTCTTAGGAAAAAAGTGAAACCGGAAGTCTTAATGAAGGTCGGAAAAGCAAGGCCAAAAATGAAAGTCAAGGTGAGGCCGAACCCAGTAGAACGGGAAATAAAAAGCTTATCACAGCGTCCAACGAATCAAGGACAATCTGGTAATTTAAACTTAGCAGAATTATCTTATTTTTACGGTAGAAAATAAATCTTCTCCAGAAGTAAAAATAGTTTAACACATTACAGTGATTTTTTACATACATAAAAAATGAGTTAAGGTTTTCGAATTCTTAAGAAAAGAAAGTAAATGTACGTGAATTTTGATGCTACTTCGCTACATTTTTTAAAATTACCACATAGTGCGGTAGAGTTTTAAGAACTGTTAATTGCTTAACACATAATATTTATAATAGTTACTTTATTTTTAAAGTATCAGTACCTCTAATTACCGATCATTAGTATATAGAATGAATACACTTATTAAGCACTGTAGCTAATTTCTATAACAATTAAATTATTTTGATTATGTGCCCAAGCACGACAGGACTAACATCTTGAAGAAAGGTATTTTCGTGAGTGAATGTTTAAGAAAATTATAGTCATATTTGCATTACACATGCGGGAAAGAGGAAAACTCACGAAAAACCCACAAAGGAAACCCGAGGGAAACTATTTTATGTACTTCACTTTAGTCACTCATTTACTGCTGGTCATCTGAGCAACGAATAAATTTATCGTCTTCATTGTTTCACGGAAACAATTCCATAACTGTCTGGATTTTTTCCGAAAACTTCTGAGAGTTTTTCTTTTTATGTTATGTAGCCAACCGTTGCTCAAATTAATTTCATGACATCTCTGAAATTTTACGAAATAGCTGACAGAAATAAACATGAATGAAGTTTTGTTACGTCCAATAACTGGTCATATTATTTAAAAACTATTTTCCTTTTCTTAATGTTTCAAAGGGCAGCTTTGTGCTTCAAGCAAGTAAGCGTTAAAAAAGTAATATTGGAATAAGGCGGGAAGCAATTAGTTATGGCATATCTTATTTATTACTCATTAATTTCTTTCTAATTTATAGATCTATATTTAATCGTTTTGTTTATCTTTTCTATTAAACAACAATATTAATGTAAGCAAAATATTTTACTTGTTAAAACAAGCAGTTTTTACGTCAACACTCTTTTGTTCAACAACAAGTTTGTTCAAAGACATACTTGCGTACGTCCCAAACGACCAGCTCATGATCTAAAGCATTAAGTGATTATAAGAAATAATTGTATCTCCAATAATGTGCCAAAATGATAGTCTGAGAATAAACTTTACAGAATTTGGATACTTTCTTAAATTACGTTTGTGAAGTGTTTTGCAAAGAGAGTGGATATCATTTAAAATTTAATAGCTTCATAATCTGCCTAAAATAGCATAATAACTGTTAAGTACTTCAATTTTTTCCAAAAATAATATAAATAGCAATAAGTTAATGCTCCATTTTTTATGACATATATAAGTTAATTTATTATATCAATAGATTTTATTGTGAATTGCTTTCCTCTATCGCTTCAGAAAAGGGTTCTCAAAATGTTACTGCATTAACACAGAATAGTTGCTGCGCTTATGAGCTAGAGGGCGCTGCAAACTGTCCTAAAAGTATAGTTCGAACATTGTTTCTAACCAGAGAAAAGGAAAAAAAAAGAATATGTCGTCGCAGATATTAGAAATGCGTTTGAGAGTTTAAAAATTACATTATAAAATGAATGAATAAAATGTTATCAAATATTATGAAAGTGTAACATCTCTACAATAATGTAGCAATAAATGTGATGAATATTTTAATTCCTTTTTATTTATTTATTTACAATTCAAAACAAGGAAATAGTAAGTTTCATAAATTTTTCATTAAAACATTCATAAAAATTTCATTAAAACAAAGCTCGAAATTTGAAGATATGTAGTAATTCCAGTAAACATTGTCAGAGACTCAGCTTTCCTATAAGCAAAACTTTTGCTTTCGTATGAACTAATGACTCATAATCTCTGATGCACAAGAAAATAATATTTAATTTTGTTTCATTCCAATTTTAATTACAAAATATTGTCCCTTAAAATCATCAATTTCACTTAGCCTTTCATAAAAATTGCATTAAATTTACAACATTGTATAATATGCCAATTCCTAAGCTTGCACTTTTATATCATTTAAATGTTGTTCAAGAATTCTAAATTTTCAGCAAAAAATACAATAATTTTGGACTGTTAATACCTCCTAATCAGACTGTTGGCTATGTAACTTTTCTACTCTTTATATGTTAAAACAGTTTAGAATTGTCAAAAAAGTTTTCTCTGTATCTGGTAACTTGCAACAGTTTGTGAAAGGTAGTGACTGTATGTACATTGAATCGTGAGACTTCTGTAAACATGAAAACTATATATATATATATATATATATGTGTGTGTGTGTGTATGTGTGTGTAGTTTGTAGTTAAGACTACTGATTTATATGTATGTAGTTACGACTACTGAATTGCTCAATAAATAATGACAAAGCAGTGCAAAGACTGGATTAGGTTTATTTAATTACGGTAAAATGCAGCATGATGATCTAGAATAAACTAGAAATATTTTGTGAAAGACCCTTCTAAAGGAAACTGGCTCATACTTATTCATGGAGAAAACCACAAAGGCACAGAGCCAACCAGTCGTTCATCAGCCTGGGGCAAAATACAAAAAGATTAAAAATATTTCGGATTATGGAAAAGCTCACGAAGGCTATCTGCACAGGAAAGGATTGCCTTCGTGGAGAACGTTTCAAGGAAAACTGGTTCGCATTCACAATTCTCATGCAGCCAACCTATTTGTTGGGACTAGAACCAGGATCAAATTATCAGTTATTTCTTTGAAACGTTTACTCTCTCAGCGAAAAATAAAGGGAAAAAACCCAATGTGGCCAGCACATGACCTTCAACGCGCAGAAACCTAGCAATGGGCTAGCACACTATCATTCCCTACTGATTGTTTGTGAATGGAATATAAATTGTTTACAAACTTTATTACTCAATATTAATTAGAAACACTGCACTTTTTTATTATTCTATTGTCACATACATTGGATATACGTGCTCGTGTACACAAGCGTCCTCATGGTTTGATTTGAAAATATCTCATCGATCTTAGTATATCCTCTGGTCATGAAGTGTTCTAGATTCCTAAAATCAATGCATTTTTATAGACACAAAGTTTCTAATTGCAGCATATCTTTAGAATTCCCAAGAGTGTTCCGAGTTGCTACTCATTTCTGTTTCTGTTCGCTACATTATTTATATCTGGAGGTATTATTTCGTTAAAACAATATATAGGGATAAAATTTTGTGGCAGCATCCTTTTATTTGGAAAGTGATTCGACACAAAAGTACATTTAATTGCTTCATAACGGAAATTTGTCTGCATAATGAGCTGCATTTAGCATAATTCCAAGAACACATTTAGTGATTTAAAATGTAATATATTGTTCTCATTCACATGCCTATTACCAAATTTAAGAAGTTTTGAATTATCTCATAACATATGTTTTACGACAGTGTCTTCAGAGATTCAAGTGAAATGTCACTTCCGTTTTATGAATTTTATCCAAATTCTAATTCGATGCTCACATTGATATAGATGTATTAAATACTAAACTTAAAACGTTTTAGATTATATTTTAATATTGATTTTCATTAAAAATTATTATGGGCTTCAGGTAAAGCACCGCTTCGTATGTCCCTAATTATGGACTTTTTGTTAAGGTACCATTTCCGTTTGTCCAAATTCCTCCGAAATCTAATCATCTGTTAACATGAATGTAGAAAGCTTAAATACACAAAATAAACAGTTTAGAATTTTCGTATAAGATTTATTAGAGACGAAAAGGTCATAATAACCAAACACACAGCTAGACAGATATCACTGTAAAAAATTATAAAAACTTATTGTGGGGATCCTAATTCTTGCTCATTTGCTGAATACTCAGTATCAAAAGCATCACCTTCCTTGTTTGTCGGAAGGTAATAATAAACTTCTGGAACTAATAAATAAATAAATCTTTTCATTTACATTAAAATTATCTTTTAATTTGTTAAACCGATTTCCCACTGATGAGGTTGGAAAACCGTGTAATTCAGATTAATAATACAAGTAGTATTGTAGCATAAAGCATGAGTATATACAACACCACGAAACCAATAAAAGTATGTAATAGTTCCCGAGTAAACGTTATCGCTTTCAAAAAATCATCTTCTGGAGTGCTGAAATCATCCACATTACTTGCGAAATATTTAATAATTTATTAAAAACTTGAATTATGAGTCCGATTTTGATAATGGATTTTAGGGAAAATTTCAATGAAAATTTAATTTTTGTTGCCATAATCCATTAATGAACATTGAAACTATAATAAAAGTCTTCTCTTGGACAGACTTTCTTCATTCTGTGTTTTTCATACAATATAATAAGTATACTTTTTTCATTCTAAAATATTCATTTACTTTTAAATAAAAAATCCATGAAAAGCTTGATTTGAAATAAAGTCTAAGATGATTAACTTTCAGGCTTAGTGATTCAATGTTATTTTTTTTAAATGTATCTGCTAAGATCAGTTAACTAGAATTCGATGAATCAGGGCTCTACTGTAAGAGAGTTTCATGGTTTTAATTTTACGGCCTAAGTACTTAAACAGTCTGACTATCTGCCTATGGTGCAATGCTTTTATGAAGGACTTTCCAAGGAAAGAAAGCTCATGTTTGCATAACACAGAGAAATAAATCACGAAACTATATGCAGCTAATGAAATTCTAATAAACAGCGAACTGTCCGGAAAGGGGCTAACTGTAAAACAAACAGAATCTAGAACAACAATATTTTATGGCTATAGACACTTATTTACTCATATGCTCATATATATCTGCAAAATTTAAGAACTCATTATAAAATTCACAATCACATTTGAAATGCAAAATGTTGTGAATTATTTACGATCTACTTTCGTTTTGCGGAAATTTTTAACAATAAAAATATAAAACATGCTATAGCTAACTTATTACATCATTAGTGATAAAAATTTATTTAAATTATAACTTTAAGAATTAAATCAATATTTAGGAGTCCAAAATTTTAAATAAAATTTACAAACAGATGAAATCTTTGAAGTCCGCTATTTCATTTTTTCAAATATTTGCACCGTTATTTCCCAAAACAAATGCCAAAAAAAACATAATTCATGCTTAAAGGAAGTTATATATATAGCATTAATAAATTTGAATGCTAATTAAAGGTAAAAAAAAAACAATGTACTTCCACAGTATAACTATACTTCGCCTGTGATAAAGTTTTCGTTAGCTGCTTAATGGATTAAGTTGAAGCAAGCAATGCTATCTCACTGAGGGGAAAGATGACTTTTTGGAGGATCTTCTAAGGAAAAGAGGCTGGTATTAACATTACACTTCGAAAAATGGACGAAGATTTCATACAGTCAGCATATCTTTCGAGATATGAATCTACGACGAATTAGCAGTGCTCCGTTGTTTGTGGCGAACATTTTCTGCTAATAGCAGAGATTATTATTAATTAAAATTATTCTTATGCATCATGATAATTGGTCAGTGAACTGCAAACAGGCATTGCATCTGTTTTAAGCAAACATCTTATGCTTCAAACAATGACAAAATCTGGTTTATTTGACAATACTTTCGATAGCCGTTCAATTTAATTCAAGAATTTATATAAAATTGCTTAATATTAATTAATTTTTATTTACTTAATAAATGTTTTCCAGTTACAATAGTTTTTTACATTTTCCAGGATAGTATAATCTTTTTATATGAAAAATTATATACATAATTTTTAATTAAACAATTAAACTTTCAGTCTAAGCTGCTTAAGCGCTAAATTTTATTATTTAAAGCCTTATTTTAATTACTACATTATATATATATATATATATATATGTGTGTGTGTGTGTGTAATACACATACTTGGGTATTTCAGAGGCTTTAAATGATAAAGCAAAGGATAAAATTCAGTTGTTTCTAAAAATATCAGTTGTAAAGCAATGGGTTATGGGTTATTCAATTATGGCAAAGCACACGAGGGCTATCTGCCTAAAGGGAGGGATGCCTTCGTGGAGGACTTTCTAAGGGAAACTGGCTCGTATACACGTTATACATGGGGAAAACCACGAAAACGCCCATGCAGCCAGCCCGTTCGCGGGATTCGAACCTCGGACCGAACTACTAGTGTTCAGCGTCTTTAACGCTCGGCCGCTGGTGGGCTGTAAAGCAATGGAAATGAAATGCTATTAAATAGCAAAAGTTTACTTTAAGTTTTTTTATTCGTTATAGAACATAAAGATACTCTTACGAATATACGGCCACTTTTGGCTCTAATGGAATGATACTGCAAAAAAAGTATCATGAAAATAAAAATAGTTCAATTAGCATTACTCAATAAACGTGTTAAACATAATTAGCATATCAATAAAGAGACGCTAATTCATTATTTTTAGAAAACAATATTTTTAAAGAAGTTGTAATCAGAATTATTTCATCAGATGTATTATTGAGCAGAGAAGTGAAACTTCTTGTAAAAATGCCCCTGAAAATATAATAAACTTTATAGCTTTCCTCAATTAATGAGTAATCTAATCTATAATATTCAGCCATGTTGCTACTTCCCCTTGGAAAAACATTGTTTGAGGTGAAGAATGCCTTTTTATTTTTGCACGAAATTCTATTATACCATACGCTTAAGAAACTTAATTATATAAAAAGAATAGAAATTTCTGCTAGCAGATTATCATTTTCTACTCCCAATTTAATTACACGCTGTTAATTTTCTTTTACTCACATTGCCTGTAACAAACACTTTTTAACTTTTACATTTAAATTGTTTTCATGCATTGCAGCTTTGACAGATTTTTGTCGTTCATAGCTGCTTATATTACATAAAGTAAGGTTTACATTTTAAATTCTCTTAAACCTACTCAGACATTAGAAAAAGAATAAATGTGCAACGGAGAATAATACTAAGCTATCTAAATAACTTTGAATAATTTAATTGAAGAAAAGAGTCCTTTATAATATCGAATTTAGTTCTAGGATGTAATATCTTATTGCTAAATTCCCCATTCTATTGCATATTTCTTTCTATCTAATTAAGAAGATCATTGTCGAAGCTGAGTTATCTCAAGAGACTTGATTGGATGTTCTTCAATCATCTTTCAAACTTCTGTTATTTGTGCAAGAAAAGAAATACGAAGAGAAGTAATCAGCGATCGCACATTGTGGAATTAAAATGTAGCAAGCATCGTAGCATATCATTGGCTTATACGCCTATCTCCATGAATAAATGGTTTTAACAGAACAATAGTTCGGAAACGTGTTAGGGACTATTAAAACATTCTTTCTAGAAAGCAGCGATATATGTAAACTCCCTAGAGGCACAAAGTCAAGAAATGTTTATATAACTCGAAGCGCCTATAGTGAGAAAGTTCTGCACCTTTAAAAATGTAAATCTTCTAAGATAATGTAATCTAAAGTCTTGCCTTAATTTTTCAAGCACTGAATGTCTGAATGGAGAAGAAATATGTTTTTGGGCCAAGCGCTATCGTCTTTGCCTTTTTGAGAGCTCAGGATTAATGGATGTGAGCTGGTGCCAGGACGTGAAAATATTATTTAACACAGAATCACGCAACACAGCGAGGCGGAGTTATGTCAAGCTGATACAAATCTGCGTATTCAGATAAACAGCTCTGAACCGCCTGACAACTTTTCTCTTCTCCATTTTTCAAAATAATCAATCAGGATGGAGCAATAAATTCAGACTCCGCTTGATTTTCTGCACAAGGAGAAGATATTCTTAGCGGTGAAACTCTTGTAACAATCAATAGCTATGCCAAAAGGGCTGCATTTGTTTGAGATCTTACATTCTGTTCCATTCATATTGTTTCGAAGACCCTATTCCCCGTGTTTGATCTTTAAGTAGTTCAAGTATCCGTAGACACGCATCGAAAATTTCAAATATTAGGTTTGCTTGATTTTCGGGACTGCTAGTAAATACTGCTACTGTGAATTACCGCACTGAGTTGATTGTCAAATGAAAGACTAGAGGGTAATGATAAGACGCGAACTAAAGATTATGCTCTGAAAGTAAAGAATGTGAAGTAAGAATCAAAATTCTAAATGAAAAATCTTTTGTTTACATTGCATGGCACAATTAGATGCATATAGAATGACAGGATACATGTTATTTTGTTTTGTAATGCTTATAATTGAATAGATAAATAAAAACAAAACAACTTAAGATTTAAACAAATGCCTAAGATTGCACTAGTTGCTAGATTTGGAACAGCAACGAAAAATAACGATGACTGTAGGTTACAAATTAACAACAAAGTCAAATAAAACATTGGACGAAGACTTGACCGAAGCATTATTGAATAAAAATAGAATGTAATTACCAACGAAATGTATGAAGAATCATCAAAATTACATACTATCAAATGCATTATAAAATATTAAATGAAATTTCAGTGCGCATTCTTCATGATGTTATAAGGTATTTTCTCCCTTCTCTGCGCATGTCTTCGTGGTGTAATTGGAAGCATAGTCAAAGTGTATTCGGAAGGTTGTGTGTTCGAATCCCGGCGTGGACACAGCACATATGTTACGTCTGCAGCATAAACTAACTCTATAATACTCTTAACTCGTTTTAGAAGATTCTCTGCCAGAAATAAAACAGTTTCAATTTTTATTCGTATTTTTACATTATATAGAAGTGTTTTTAATACCGAATAGTTTCATTTAGAGCTAAATGAAACTTATCTTACTCGTAAATGAATTAGAGCTAAATGAAATTTATCTTACTCGTGATAAATAGACAGTTTTTGCTAAACGATGGTGGGTGTATTCTTTCATTAAAAGTGTGCTTTTTATCAGGAAAGCAAAAGAAGTCCTTTAAAAATATCAATGTTTTGGTCTACTTAGCAACATATTGCCGCAAGTATTATTTTACACCGGGAGTATTGTAAGTAAAATAGGCTTCTAACAAGCTGTATATACCTTATTGCAAGCAGGCGCAACTTAAAGAGGTAATTAATGTCTTGGTGCAAATTAAAATTGCTTTCGAGATTCGGTGTTTTCAAGCCCATTTGTACATATGATCCGTTACACTACGATTACAGACCAGTTTACTTAGCCTGGTGCAGGTATACATCTTTATACTATAAGTTGCCCAATTTTTTCATGCTAAACTTAATGCTGCCTTTGCTAAGAATTTTGAGGTTAGTTCTTCCTTCACCAGGTTATAAATTCGCCCATCTGAACCAAAAATACTAAATTTACTTTTATCCACAAAAAAGAATACTTTATCTCAGTGTGATAAATCATATATACAATCAAATGTGGAGAATAACAACCTTTGTTTCTTCCTAATGTTGACCTAATCACTCTTCTTATAGTTTCAGGAGAAACTGAAGCTTCAAATCTTTAATTTCGATAGAAAGCTTTGCAACACATAACTGTATATTTAAAAAAATAGTTTCTGAATATGTTCTGTTACCACAGAATAAGCTTAGAAGGAAGTTTTCTTGTTTAAAACACCCACCTTCCCCATAAACAGCTTTGTAACACTGAAAGCAGAACAAGGCTGAAAATGTGGTTTTTTAGTAATTTATCCAATAAATTTATTTACTTTTTGGCGATATAAACAATATAAGTTGTTTTTTATCTTCAGTTGATGTTTCTTTGTGATTAATGACATAATCTCATGAATTAAACTAAAATGTAATTTACTGCCTGGATAAACGTTGCTTATTTTTTTTTACATTAAACAGAACACGACTAATTTAAGTTTCTGTTTCTGAGAATATAAAAGGTTATCCCCAAACTTTTATCGGATGGGTTTATTTTTTGGTATTGTCAATAAACTATTAATTTATAAAAAAGAAGTGTTAAATTGTTATTTTGATAAAGGTTATACATATATTTGTGAAGAACAGAAAAAGATTTTGTTTAAAATACGGTAAAATTATATTCTAATTTACTATTTTACATGTTTTTTACAGCAGATTTTAAAGTGTCCAAAAACTTTTGGGATCCACTGTCTAACGAGCTCCATTTTCATTTCGTTTCTAAACAGATCACACGGGATGATAATATTTTAGTTTTTAAATTAGAAGATTTATTATTACTGAAGAATTTTTAAGTAGAATAGAATATATTTGATTTAAGGAAGTAGAAACTCTTCTCTTTAGTTTTTCCAGCTATACCATTACTTGAAAATAACCGATTCAAAATAAATTTCGTGGTTTCGAATGTCTTGGAATTAAACAGAGATACTTAATATAGTTTTTGCTAAATTTAAAGCATGTCGACTATTTGAAACTTGATATTAGATAAGAATTTTGTTTAATATTTTTCTTGAAAAATAATATTTTATTATTACTAACAATGAAGACCATCCTGGATAGATAAAAAATGGACACCGAGGACGGCATATTTTAAGATGTAGGTGTCAGACACAGGAACGGACATGTATAACAGAAGAAGGCCTGAAAAGGTGTATTTTGTTAACCAAGTGAACAAATTTCTACTGCGGTATTTGTTAACTTATTAAGCATAGTGATGTTAAGCATGATAGTGTTTTGTCATTTTATTAGAAAATGAAAATCCTGCAACTTATTTATGGGTAATAACAAAGAGATATTTTCAGATATTGATTAAAAATTGTTTATGTTTAAAATCATAATTTCCGAGAATTTGCACAGATCTTACTAAAGTGTGATATCGCAGTTTATAAATTAACCGAGAAAAGGACAAAACTTAAGCAAGAAAGATTTATGTTGCATATTTTTATGGGAATTCTGTAGCTTAAAAATTTCTGAAGCCGAAAAGTGGATTTTTGATGGGTTTTGGCAGAAGCCTAAAATGTGTGTGTATGTGTGTGCCACCCATTTAAAACAGTGTTATGTTTATACTATAAATTTTTTCCCAGAATAATATCTGAAATGCAAAAGGCCTAAAATATATTTACAAAGCACTTAAGAAGTACAGATATGCATTTTACTTCATAGATGTAATATACAATAGAGTTCATAAGGAATTTTTATATTTGGCCGATTATTTCCAAAACTGATGTATAGAATTTAATAAAATTTGTATGGTCATAGGTTGATATAATATTAAAAATATACCATGCAAATGTCATACTACACACACGTGATCTTGCATAAGGCTTATCGAGGGAGGAAGGTCTAAAACAGAGGTTGCAAGATAGAACAAAAATAAGGCTAATAAGGGGTATGGTCCCCTCTAACGGTCATAGGCTACGTTCACAACGTGATTTCGTACTGAAAATAAAGCAGTTACCAGTTCTTTTGTAAATCAATCACATTCCTGGAGCAATAACGTTTTAAAGGCCTGTAGAGTTCTGGGAGGGAATTAGCAGCAGTTACCGTCCTAATAGAAGCGTAGAAATGTTCTTTATGATTTAGGTCTGGAGATCTGGCTGGTCAATCCATCTGGTTAATATACTCACTTTACAGAAAATAATCCACTAGATTAATTTTATGTGGACGAGAGCTTTCGTCCCTAATGCTGAACTGAGGTTTAACTGAGACTCTGAAACAAATTCAGCTTATCCTAAAACAAATGTAACGATTTTGACTTTTGGTTAGAAATTATCATACCACTTTATTTCAAATACATGTTTCTATGATAATAATTTTTTCATTTGCTTAGAATAATACGTATGTTCAAAACTTTTCTAATGTTTAAAGAACAGAAATTGCATTAAAATACTGTAAAATCAAGTCAATGCTATATAGTACACACCTTTGAAATGTGTCATTGCATTTTCTTATTTATTTGTGCCACATATACTATGTCTAGTTTGATTTTAGTAAAAGTTATCTTTCCATAAAATTATCTTCTGCAAATTTTATCTTTATTCGATTAGGACACAAAATATTGATTAAAGTACTATCAACACGCAAAATTTGTTCAATGAAAGCTATTTTCCCTGTTTAGATGAACATTTAATTTCTGTAAAGGGCTAAAACCAAACTTAAAATGTCTTTGTAACTACATGCTGTGTGTTTTTTTTTTTTTTTTTTTTTTTTTTTTTTTTTTTTCTTTTTTTTGCAAGCAAACGTAAAATAAAATATACGTTTTTATTTTTCAATCTATTAGCACTTTCAGATGGGCTGATTAGCTACGTTTGTCTTTGTCCAAGCTGATGTTTTGCTTCAAGCCCTTATCAGCTGCTTTAAAACCGTAAAAATACCCATTTTTCTTGAAAAAGTGTCTAAGAATGTAGCAAATAAATATGCAAGTAATATCTAAAGCTGGAGGGAAGAAGATAGTCTCCTACATATTAGAAAAATGATATAACATAAGATGCGTAATACATTTGTACAGAACACATTAAGCATTACAACAGCAGTGATTTTACAACCATAATTTACAGCATAGGGTCACTAATGTTAAAATGAAGTAAATAAGTTAAAATGAAGAACTTTCATTGCCCGCAATTTAGATATCAGGAGATCCAGTTATCAAGATTTGTGTTCTTCTTTCCTGACCGAATAAATTAAGATTTCTTTTAATTTATATATATTTTAAAAATGTTTTCATTAATTTAAATAATGAATATAGCATACATATTTAAGTTTTTACAAGTTTCAAATTAATTTAGATGAATGATGTATAGGTCTATCAGCTAAGGACTATCGGTAGATATGTAGTCTATAATCATAAAAGGCAACACAATAAGTTATAATCGTTTCGACTTTCTTTCTTTAAAATCTTAAATTTATTATACAATCTAACTGATATATTACCTATCAGGTTACTGTCTTTATTTTAAAGTCAATGAGGTTATTTAACTTAGTTTCAACAGCGATCGCGTGGCTTTAAGCAGATCACAATACGTTCTTTGTTTCCTTTTAGTGCACCAGAAATAAAAGATTGCATATTTAGTTCAGTTGTTATGTAAATAAAAATTATATCCATTTTTTATTTTAGTTGAAGTGGTTAGAAATTTTGTACTAAGGCAATTAAAATGATTTCATTCTCTAATTTTGTTGGAAAGAGTGTGTTTTGCATTTTGTTTTATGGGAAAGGAAATATTTTGTTTTTAATGCATGACCTTTGTTGAAATAAAAAGTAATATTCCTTAATTCCCATTTTAATAAATACATACGTGATTAATTGAATAGAGATATATCGATTATCGAGTTTTTACCGAATAGCTGTGACAATACTTATATATTAGACATTTTTCAGCTCTACTACAGTTATTCCTATGTTAAAATGGATACAAATCTTGTATCCACATCCTCTTAAAACTATCATCATTCGACAAAATAATTCCTGAACAAAATTTTCAATCTATGTTCTTTCTATGAATTTTCAAACTTCGAAACCTCAAAAAGAGGTGTTACCGTTTTCGGTTGATAGTAAAATCTTCTCCATCAGAAATGAAGATGAGAAATACGAAAGCACGTAGTTACCAATTGACGATGCTTAATTTTTTTATTTACATCGAAAATGTTTATTGTTGACCATTGTAAAAAAGTAATGTTATTATATTCCTATTTTATAATACGATTTTGCAGAAAGACTTTTTATATTATTTTTTGCTTTACATTATTTAGTATTTTATGTTATTTCTTATTTTTTACAAATCATACATAAGATCTTATACTCTTACGAGTGATAAACAAAATTCAAATACCTTATAACACTGATGGATTGCAAATTTTCTAACTTTATTTCTGCTGTGTACTACTGTCTACATTCAAATTGAAAAGGAAATGATAACAATGAAGATTTGTAGTAACATACAGGTTGCAAACTTCTGCATTCAATTCTTTTAAAAAAATTATTAAAAATATAGCATATATTTTTCATTATTCTTTTTACACACACGATCAAAAACAAAATACAGAAACAAACGTCAAAGTTTTTAAGTTCAAATTCCTTTTGAGTTTAATTTTAAATGTATTTAAGAGTAAGGATTTAGTTCCATGAGTAAGCAACACCAGATATTATCTTTATTTACGAAGAAAAGGGAAATATTTGTATGATTTTGTTTTACCTTTTATAGTTTTTATTTTAAAATTTTAATTCCTCTTTGAAATGTCCCACTCCAGCTTCCAAAATTTTAGTTAATAATTTTACATTACAGTACATTTAATTTTAGAATGTGAGTCTCTATATACTGCATAAGTCTTTATGTGCTGAAACTTTTACTTTTATTTATAGCTTACAGAGCATTATTCACTCCCCGTAGGAAAATCTATTTAAAATTGCAAAACGTTTTCGATGTACAACAAAAAAATTGAATGTTAATTAATTTTAGGAAGATAAAATGAGTTAGTTTCTCTGTGCTTACGGTTATAATAATAGAATTAATTTCTACTTATAAAATATATTTACATACATTTGAAAAAATAAATTAAAATATTCAAACTTCAGATTACTCTCTGGCATCCCAGTCAATTTACATTTAAAGTTTCAAAAATTAAAATATAATAATTTAAAATATAAAATATAAAAATCACAAGATGAAAAAGAAATTTGCAATCTAAACTTCGAAAGAAAATTCAGTTTAAGACTTAAATTAAATTTAAGCTAAACTGTTGCGATATGTCTATTAGATATAGTCTCCCAAAATTAATTGCTGTAAAGTATTAAATCTTATATTTAAAATGGCAAGGACATGTGGTAGAAAAATATTTGCTATGAAAATTATTTCAGATTAAATTTGTACCACTGGGAGATTTAAACATTTAATTAACAAGGAAAAGGCTTAAGTATTCAAGACATAGCTGGGCATTTATTTCGCTGGATCGCTTGCTGACGAGATTTGCAGCAAATATTTTCCCGAAATGGCAGTACATTGAAAGCACATCATCTTACAACATTAAACACCTGAATAAAAGCTACCTTTGAAGGGCAACAACATAAAATAAATAAAAATATTCAGAAAATTGTGCTTGATTTTAAGGTCTTGTAAATTTCTGTCTAACATGCTTGAAAAAAATTAAGCAAATGCAAGTATGAAGAGCAGAGTTTCTTCGAACAAGTATACCTTTTGCTTGAAGGCACAGTAGTAAGCTGCGTATTTGTACAACGATCCAGAGTGATACCTCTAATTCTTTGTGTTGCAACCGGAACACTATCTATGAAAATTATCTTCTATTCTGAAGAGAATTCTAAGTTTCAGTTTGTTCATCTGTAGAAAAATAAGGATTTTGCCGCTACAGAAGAAAAAGTAGTTTCCATCTTCAAACCCTTCTTTAAATTTATCAGTAAAAGTTAACGGATTATGTCCTTTATAAAATACTTAGGCTTGAACTCACCAGACATACCTAGAAGCGTATTGTAAAGTATAAATACACTTCCAAAAGTTGCGTAGAAAGTGTTTCAAAATTAAAATTTCGCATTTTGCATGTTCACTTTTGTACAAACTTTGCAGATCTTCAAACCTAGCCGCAGACGTTACATTTTTATCATAATTCTTTATTCTTCCAAAATAAAGTATAATTTTAACTTTTCCGTAACTTTCTATTCCTTCCAAAATTTCTATATTTGTCTCATTATCCAAACAAGAGAATATCTGATGTTATTTAAGTATGCTACCTGCAGCCACCTAAAGCATTTTCGAAAATGGAACAGAAAAACAGAAATTATCTTTTTGCATGAATCTTAGTGTAACGAATTTAGATGATGCAGAACTGAAGCTTTTGTATGATCAAAATCTTAGCAATGAGTAATAAGCTTTAATATAAAATTAAAAAAATACTTCACGCTTATTTTCAAAACTGGTGTATTTATAATATAAACCTTTCCTAATAATTTTCTTGGTGATGGCTACACTTCATTTACAATATCTCAGATATCATTTCTCATAAGTTGGCTAAAATATGTCAATTTTCTTTTTACATTAAAACTTTAAAAAAGTGATTGGATGTGCCATTCCGCAAAGGTTAAAAATGTAATTTTCTTCAGGATTCATTCACATAAGTGAGACATTAGGCCTGATGAAATTTGCATGCTCAGTGAGTTCTAAGCAAATCACTTATAAATCATTTCCTTCATTATATACCATTATTTAAGTATTAAATCCTCATAATAAGGTTTCTCTTTGAATATTTATTTAGCTGAATGTAACCTATTCTGAGTTCAGTAGTAACATGCACAATGAAACGTTAAACTATGCTTAATAACTGTAGTAGTACGCTTTTAAATCTACTAAACATCTTTATTGGACAGAGAGAGAAAGTTTAGGAAATGGAGCTAATTCTAACGTATTCAGCTAATCACGCCGAATACGTTAGATTTTCATCTTAATTTTAATTTGAAGTGAATTATTTTTATTAAAATCATATAGCAGTTTCTAGATGAAAATTTATCAAAGTTATTATTTTACATGAAAGGCCTAGCTAAAAAAAATATTTTCAATATTTTTGATATTATAATATAAGCTGTAACACATAACAATTTCATTGTTTTTTTTTTAAATACAGCAATACATTTTTATATATTGCCCATACATATAAGTTGTTTCGTAAAGATGTAAATAATCAAGGCATTCTACAAAATAATTCATTCGTGTAAAATGGAAATATTTAAAAAGTAAATGAAAACGTTATCATATTAAATTAAATGTATTAACCAATAAATCAGAACTTTAAGAGATTCTACTTTAATGCATATAAGAACTAAAAAATACACGTAAAATTAATTTAAATGCGATAAGCTAAATAACTTTAAAGATGACCAGATTTAAAATGAAGAAAACAAAATATTAAATTAGAATAAACATATTAGCTAATAATTCGGAATATTAAGATAAAATAAACCTATACTATAATAAAAAATAAAGGATGGCGAAACAATACATTAAAGTATTGTACGTTTGTAGAATTTTATAATGACGGTAATTGCATTTCTTACTTTCAGTCTTCAGCTTGAATTTATTTTAAACCTCATAAGTCAAAAGGGGCTTTGTCCCTGAAGGACTGAAGGACTTTGTTTTCGTTTTGCGATTTTGCGTTGAATCACTATAAATGTCCGTTTCACTTTTCAAACTGTTGCCACCAAATGTTAGAGCCCTGCATTATATTTGAAGAAATTAAATAATGAAAAATATGCATAAATGTATGTATATTTCTCGTATTGTGATAAAACAACGGTACATAGAGCCATCGAATTTTGAATGACGTAATCCTCCTACGAAAATGGGCATGTGGAAGACCGATTTTGAAATTTGGAATTTGTTTTATTATCGATTTCATATTTTATAAAACTTTTAGAATTTTTTAGTAACAAAGTAACAAACCCAACATTTTAAAAGCGAGCAATAGCAACACTCGACAGGGGGGAAAAATCCTTTTTATTTTTAGCGCGCGGATCTGTGTATCGGAAATTCTAAAGATAGGCTCATTTTAAAATTATTTTGCGACATTGCTACTGAACTTAATTTTATGGTTTAAGTGCAAAGAACATGATATTTAATAAATAGAGGTAACACAGAAAACGTTAGAAAAACGCCCCTTTAGACGTAATTTAAAATCTGAAACCTTTCAGATCTTTTCTTTTTCTTTTTTTTTTTTTTTTAAATTTACTTTACCGGAGGTTTATCTTTAAATCAATGAGGAGAAAAACGAATAAAAAACAATGTATCATTTATAATGCCCTTGATATTCTTGACTTAGTCATAGTTAATGGCACTATTGGTTCAAGGAAATTCTGAAGGAAGGAGAAAAAGGTGATTCTCTTTCTTAGAGTTATTGCAAGATAAAATAAATATTCGCTTACAATTTTATTTCTTAAAATTTATCCTAAAATTTAAGGAGGGTTTTATATTTGAAGAAGTTTTATTTTCAAATAAACAAGCGCGTGTATAAATATTCTGATATGTTAAAGTGTACACACGTTATAGCCAAAACTTTTACGAAATAACAGATTACTTTAGATTTGGCCATAATGAGGTAGTCAAGGCTGAAAATATATAATAATTTGACAGTACGTAATGTTCTGGTTCATCAGAAATGGGTTTTAATTCTCGTTTAATTCGATTGATATATGTACATTTATATACAGGGTGATTCGCTACCAGACTGACAAACTTTAATGGTGTGTAAGGGGTACAGAGATGACTCGGGGAATCACGTAGGAATGCGGGGTCGCAAATGCAGTAGTTGCCAGCTATGGTGCAAAGAAGTAGAGAAAAAGAACGGAAACAGCAACACATTAATGGGACATAAAACATTTTATTGAAAGATTGTACTGCAAAAGGTATTCGAAATTACAACCAGAAGTCGTCTGGCAGGCCTGAAAGCGGCCTACATAGAATTCCTTACGTTCTGGAAGATTCCTGGCATCTACAGCTATTCGAGAGAAAAAGCCTTTAACTGAAGGAGCAGGCATCTCGTACACAAAACTCTTCGTGTGATTCCAGAAGATGTTCATGCATGAAAGGTTCGGTGATCTGGCAGGCCAATGAATCGGGCCTCTCCGACGTATCCACTGCTGTCCAAAAACCCTTTGGTCGAGGTGTCGGCGGACGTAAATCGGTAATGGGGATGATTCCCGTCATGCTGGTACCACACCGGATCGAGACCGGACCTATCATGCATAAACTTCTTCTTTTGGGGTTATATAAAGAGTTTGATGTACAAGACGTTCGTTCCTTCAGTTGAAGACCTAATCGGTCGAATATCTGTAGCTGTCGGAAGGATACATGATATGCCAGGAATCTTCCAGAACATAAGGAATTCCATGCAGCGCCGCTTTCACGCCTGCCAGATGGCTTTTGGTAGTAATTTAGAACACCTGCTATAGTAAAAAACTTTCAGTAAAATGTTTTCTATCCCATTAATATGCTACTGTTTCTGTTCTTTTTCTCTGCTTTTTGCACCATAGCTCGCAACTACATCATTTGCGACCCTGCATTCCTTTGTGATTCTGAGTCGTCTCTGTGCTCCCTACACATTCTGCAAGTTTGTCGGTATAAAATTACATATGTAAAGTAATATCACACACATATATAGTATATATCTAAATTTGTCTTTTAGAGTTTGTTTTCTATAACCTTATACGGAATTCTGCTTTTTTTTCTTGAGATTAATTTTCTTGAGATTCAAAAACAAGACCTAGAAGAAGTATTTCTCAAACTAGTGTAAGAGATGATGTATATTCAAGGATTAATGAAAATTACGTGTTCGAAACTGTGAAATATTACTAATGTTGTCTTAATGAAACAAAACAAAATTAAAAAAAAACAGGATAGAGATCAACTTTCTTTTAATTACATACAAAATGTCAAATTATAATATACTAATACTTCATGTATAGGAAACTGTTTCCATTATGTATAAGACAACTGCAAATATTTTCATTATTCTTATTTTATATAAGAAACTGATACATGAAAGCATTAATAAAAACTAAAATATATTTGCTACATAATTTGCTTAGCAAAAAGAAATAGATCCTTTGGGTAGGAACAGTTTGCCGATGTTGTCTTTTCATATTGAATTTCAAATATGGTTTGAACTCAAGAACTATAATTACAGATGAAAACTCTCGGATTTAAAATCTGTTTTTTATATTTTAACTTTGAATAAATAAGTTGGGATTAAAACTAATAAATCAAAGCAGTTTCCCTCATTTTCTTTCTTAATGTGTCAATCGTTAAAACGACATATCATTATTTTAATCATCACAGATTTTATGTCGCAGAATTAATAAAAGCAAGCATCATACTGGCTTAACAATGTACTATGCTTAAAATTGAGTAATGTTACCGTTTTAGGAAACTTTCAACTAAATGTAGAGTATAAATGGGCATATTACATGAAATAAAGCACAGTTTTAAATGTTCGACATAATGTACAGCCAGTATTTTCCTTGAAGGTGTAAGATGTAATGGATATCATTGTTGAAATGCAATTTAGAATAATAACGTAGGTGCATTAAATTTTAAATAGAAGTATGTAGGAAACGTGCTTGTAGAGCTGAATTAAACATTAAGCAAAACAAGCCCATGCTTGAGGCATTAAGGAAAGGGTGGCACCATAAAAAGATTGCTGCAATTCAAGAAAAGAGGACACCACAAAATTTATCTTTGCAGTTCTACCATGGAATCTGTGATGCAGCTAAAAACGGATCGGGAGAGATAGAATGAAGGCAAGCATGTGTTGCACTGCAAATGAATATGAGGCTACCAAAACCTTCTACGGGACTAGGGCATCTAAAAGTCTCAAACCCGTCCTGTGTGCCTGTGTGCCCTGTGTGCCAAAAAGGCCAGAACTTTGTTACTTATCTGTAGTTTTAATAAAAAGAAGTACATAGCAACCATAAAATTATGAAATATGGCTCATAGAATTGATGATTTGCATTGAATTGCTCAAGGATTTAAGGAGCTACAGAGACTATGAAAAACGTATTTTGATTTTAGAAACGCTACGGATAAGTTTTTCCATTTTATAACAGTTTTTTTAGTATTGAATGTTCAGGGTATTTATCATCCACGTCGTTTAACAATTTCGGCATTCCTCAAAGCATAAGATCTATCATTTAACTGGTCTTGGTTATCAGTCCCAAGGGGTATTGTCTTCAGCTGCTCAACTAATATAATCATAAAGGTGCTTCCATTAGCCATTAGCAATTATTTTATGGTCTTTGTTCATTTTAAAATTGAAAGCGTACATTACTTAACCAACTCAGTTTTACTATTTTGAATAATGTATTTCAAAATGAAATTATTTCAACAAACGCATTTACTTTACAACATTAAAAATGGATGAGCGTAAACAATTTCCAACGGTTATTTTAATTATTCCACATTTTCCAATAAAATTTCGTTATTCATCTGACTTTAATTTTACGCATGCATTAGGTTTTTATAGGCAACAAACTTTAAACTTTTACAACGGCAAATGCTTGTCTAATTTTAATTCTTAAATGTTGTAAATGTTGTAAATATTCAGCGATGTATAAAGAAACTGCAAGATCATTTAAGATTCATAACATCATATTAATGCGTATTGAGACTACGTATGTTTGAATTATGCAATAGTTCCTTTTATATTCAGAAATAAAATAGTTGCTTCCATAAAAAATATTTGTCTGGAAAGAATTTACAGATGTTTTCAAAGTGACAGCTTTGTTAAAATTATTTATCTACTTACCATGCTCTCACACTTATTCGAATGTATTATGTCTGTGAATTTTGTTACTATATTAAAGTTGATTTAAGGAAATAAAACCGGTTTAATGAATTCCATTTCAACACACAGGAGACTAATAAGAGGTAGGATTATATGCTAAGCTTTAAATCAGAAGAGTATCAAAGGCATATAATTTAATCAAAGCCGTTTTAACCTCGAAAAAGAACAGATTTTTATAAATTCGACTTTCTTCATTATGAACACAGGGTTTTCAGTCTTCCACTATTTAAACATCTTATTTCTTATAAAATAACCCATTTATTTATAGTCACATCAATGTTAAGAAATGCTGGGAGACTAAAGTTAAGAAATGTACACTAAAGAGAAAGAATGCAGAAGAAACACAATGCTGTTCAGAATGCACACTAAAGTCACACTTTGTCACACTAAAGTTAAAAAATGCTTTTAGCATTTATTTGATACATTTGGCTCTATGAAGTTTCGCAACCGATACAAGCATTTGCAAAACTTGTAGACTTAAATTATTTAAAATTTAAAGGCTGATGGTAGATTTTTTTTCAAATTCCCTTACAAAAGGATATGCGCACTTATCCTTTCTAACCAAAGATGAATTATACACATTTTGAGTTAAAGGAATTTTAAATTTATTGAAAGTCACTATTTCTATGCTAATTTAAGCAGAAAGTTAAAACGATAATTAAATACGATTTACAAATCTTTGGGAAGTCTTTTCATTCATATTCAGTTCATATATGAGATGTCGATAAAAATCACGGTAGACTACACAATGTAGACACATTTTTTCAATTCTTTAAAATAGTATACTATTTTATCGCAAGTTGGAATTCAAGTTGAGATGTCATTTCACATTTTTCGTAAAGAGAATACCATATCATTCTTTAAATGACGATATGATGAGGAAAATAAATTTAAGAAACACGAATACTGAGTATCCTACAGTGTAATTTATTCGTTTAAAATAAAAGCAATGACATGATATTTTTTATCATAACTTTCTATTTAGCTCAGCTGAAATATTTAGATTTGAGACAGGTTAAATAATATGCATATTTCATTAATTTTATAAAGCGTAGAAATTTAATAGCCAACCTCAGGCTCACATAAAAGTTTACGGAAATGCTGATTTAAATAGTAGTGAAAAGTATAAGTACTGCATTTACAAATTTAGTTATGCTTTACATTGCACATATTTGCTTAAGAAGTAGCTGATATAATTTTTTCATAGAAATTTAAAAAATTGGGAAGTTAAGGGTTAAATGTTGATAAAACAGACATTTAAATATAAAGAGTTCTTTGCAAACTCATGCCGAAAGATATTTTCCTGATGCAAATTATCTTTCAAAAAGCGGAGAACTGCACATTAAATAGTTTATAATGAGAAACAATTTTATGGCTAGGGTTAAATTTTGAAGGGGTGTATATAATAGGCTTTCGAATATTTAGAGAAAGAAAACTATATACACAAATTTGATACATTATGAAATAAGCATAGATGCATGTGTAGATTAGCGGATTGT
Organism: Stegodyphus dumicola; assembly: GCF_044657685.1. Classification (NCBI taxonomy): domain Eukaryota; kingdom Metazoa; phylum Arthropoda; class Arachnida; order Araneae; family Eresidae; genus Stegodyphus; species Stegodyphus dumicola. The sequence goes on along the minus strand of NC_140780.1, from coordinate 182,147,216 downwards.
ATTGTTGAATACATTTTTAAAACTCTTACGTTACATTTTTAACAGGGTTAAGTAATAATAAAAGGAAAAAATATTTTTTAAAAAAATTAAGCAGTTTTAAATTGAATTTCAGTCATTTTTTTGTTTGTTGCAGAAGTGCAACATTGCGCAGTAGTGCTGTAAAATTACAAAACTTTTTTTTTATATGAGGATTTTATTATTCATTGTTATAAATTGCTTTAGCCTTACATACAATGAAAACTTTTAAAGCAGTTATTGACTTTGTTGTAAAACGTCCCCTACTTTACACTTTTCGCACTCAGTTTGAGTGTAGCTCTTGCAGTTTGGAAACTTGCACCGTATTCTTTTCTGACCATATTGGCCAATGATTTATACCATTTCTACGAATGTCCTTACATGGAACGGATTGGGCAGTCCTTTTGCATCTTTTAGTCTGAGACATTTGTTCTATTGAAGTATTACTAGGTCTTCCTCTTTTAGCATTTCGATCGTACCCCATTTTGCATAAGCATGATGCAACTTCAGATTTGAATTTTTGTAAATTATTAGATTTTTTTTATTATTATTTTTATTTTTTCAGATTTCTTCATTGTTTCTTTAATTTGATCAAATCCAAGCTCTTCTGACCAGTATGCTCTATAGTTTGGCAGGTGAACTAGAGATGCATAAATGTAAATACCCAAATATTGATTTATTTCATTCTCTGATATAGTCAAGGGCTTACTTGGATTCTTTTGAATAGCATATCGTTTGCTGTCTTCATAAATGTTACTTATGATATCTTCCGTCCATAAATATTTAAAAAATTGGTATGTAGTGTCCAAATCCGTAATTTCTCTTGGGAGCGTGTCATCTCCATGGAATTTTATTACTTCTTCAATCAATGAAATGTTTTGATTTTTCCATAAAATATTCTTTGAAAATATTTTATTATTCTTAACAGTTAAATTTAAAAAACGTTCTCTGATTGAAATACACCAGCGGTCGAGCGGTAAAGTCGCTGAAACACTGGTAGTTTGTTTTCGTGGTTTTTCCCATGTGTAACTTGTATAAAAACCAGTTTCCCTTAGGAAATCCTCCACGAAGGCATCCCTCCCCGTAAGCAGATAGCTCTCGAGGCTTTGCCATAATCACACACACACACACTGACTGAAATATTTCTATCAAATTTATTATCATCATCATTGGATGTTTTTATATTCTGAATTGTATTTTGTGAAACAACACTATTTCACAGTCGCTATCCGAATCATCATTAGATAACACACAATCAGGTAAAAAATGAACATCACCAGCAGAATTTTCAAGACTATCCTCACTTAAATCACTCAATTCGCCCAAATTATTCATATATCTAGCAATTTCATCTTGGGTTAGTATACGCTTTTTGGCCATGTCAAAATGGTAACCAAAGACCAATGTTGCAGACCTGCAACATATAATTAAAATCAAATTTCTTTCAAAATTTTTCTATTAGAAAATCAAAATTTCTTTTAAATGAACATAAAATGTTTAAACTTCTTACCTGGTAATTTTGTTTCGTCAATAAACAAGAGGAAGCATCAAATATAATGGATTCTTTTTATAGCAAAAACACAGTTCTTGAGGAATCAGAGATTTTTATAATTGTTGCGATTTCTGGGGAAAATGTGCTAGTGACAAATTTAGCATGTATTTCGTTGCAGTAACCTTTTTTTCTTAGATAAGTGATTTGTAGGTAATTAAAAAAATATTGAGTCTGTTAAATTAAAATATATCATATGTTGCAGAAATGCAACAGTGGGAAGTTAAGGGTTAAAAACACGCAGTGCATTTTATGCTTTCACCACTCTGTTGTTGCATAAAATATTCTGAAGACTTTTAAGAGTGAAATATTTGTAATTCGTTCTTTCTACTGAATGCATGCTTGACAAGTGTTCAGGTTAAGGCGTATATGAATATTAACCTTATTGCAATAAGCGAATTACTTAGTAGGCTTAGCTCATAGAACTATAAAAGATTTTGCAACGTGGCAGCTAAATCAAAGAAAAACAGACGTCCAACAACTTTTTTAAAACTTTTTATCTCATTCACTGTCGAAAATATGAAAAGGCTTCTGACTTTAACTTACTGAACATCATATATTACGAATATTGTATATCTTTCATGGAGATTCGGTGCGCTACATTTGTTTTAGAATTCAATTCATTCCATGCTCGTCTAAAATGATGGGCACGATTATTAAAGATATAGAAACAGTGAATTTACTGAAGCTGCAAACCAAAATAAGTTCTATATGTAATTATAAAATTCTTATGATAACTTTATTTCAAGAATTTCCTTCAGTAATTTAAGCTTAATATTTTAAAGCAAACTTTGATAAAATGCGCACATGTTCTTCTTTTTATAACTGTAATTTTCTTGTACGTTAGCAAAAGCACTTGAAACATCAAGTACGTATAAAAGATCTACGGTTTTAGTTTTTGCAAAATTTTCATTTTTATGTTTAATAAAGACTTTCTTTGTTAGACATCATCGAAAATAGCACTTGGAAGAATTTCTGGACTGGATTGTTTAAGTGATGTAAAGAACACGAAGGATGTTTATTTGGAGGTGCAGTAATGTAACGTTAAACAAAATATAAACTTCACAAACATAAATGAATGTAATTTTGAACTCTAGAAATAAAATTTTATATAAGCAAAGTGCATTTCATTTGAAATATTTTAATTCACTCCAGTACTGAATATTAAATAACAGTTCTTCTATCTGATGAATTCGAATATCTTTAATTCCTACCTTCTAGCATGCATAAATGCTTAGAAACTTTTTTTTTAGTTTTTAAAATACTTTATAATATTTTATGCGTATTTTATTACATGTATATTTATTAGATTATTTGCTGAATTTTTATTCAAAATATATCTTTTTATATTTTTAATATTTTTATTCCAAACGTACCGCAAAAGTTTCACATATGCGTTCCTTATTCATTTAGTGCGAATTCCCTAAACATTGTGTAAAAATGTTTTGAACACACTTTAGATACCTTTGTTTTCAAAATAAGAAACTGAAAAATTCTTTTTTGTTTCTAAAATGCTACATTAAGATTTATAAACTGAAGAAAATTTTTAGATGCTTCAATATAGCTCAGTTTGGAGAAATATCCAGACTAAATACATCTCATCAATCACTGAATATTATTGGTAAATTTTGTTTCTTGATGTGGTAAAAAATGCGAAAGAATTTTTGTGAAGCATTTGCGGTGAACGGAACATTGCTGTCTGGATTAAGTTTTAAAAGTCAAATTGGTATACCATTTTGGTCTTTCAAATTGGTATACCATTTTGCTTCATTATTTAATCATTTAACAAAATTTATATTTCAATGAACTAAAAATGGAAAATAAAAAACTCATGAATCAAAAGTTATGCAGTAAACGAAACTGCATTAATATATCTTCTTGATCGAAAGATCATCAGTAAGACCTTGTAAGTCCGCGAGATATGTAGTGCAGCAGCAGAAGTTTAGTAATCTTAAGATTTAACTACATAACTACAAGTATTTTACAAAAAAGGGAAGATCAACAAATCTAAGGCACGATACTTTACATTCAAATTTAAAAGCTATTATTAATTCAGTGACTCAAATTGCCAGTCAACATTACAGCTAGCTATGAAAAACCTTAACGTTAAATTTGCTCAGTTGACTGTGAAATAAGATAAAGCAGAATCAGAAAACAAATAAAACAAAAATGCTGCCACTATTTTTAATTTTTATTTATACAAAAATCTTGAAATTTTCTCAGATTCCTGTACAAATTCTTAACATACTTTTTATATATTGGTATTTTTATTATGCAACAAAATTGGGTATATTAATGATAACATATAATATGGAGAAACTGAAGAAGTTCACATACACTACGTTCTTGCAAAAGCAGAAAAAGATGTATAGTGATGCAAGAATAATTGCTTTTAAATGGCTAATATTAGCATTTTCAGAATTTTAATACCTCAGTTCATAAACTATTAAGCATCAGCATTCCTTTGATTTTACTACCACGATCATCGCGGCTAACAAAGAAGCCATCATTGGGGGGGGGGGGCATGTTGACCAACGAAGCTACTAACAATACCTCGTGAGTGATCTGAAAAAATTAGTAACGTGAAGTGTCATATGAAATTTTATTATAATTAAGAAAGTAAACTATTAAAGTGGAAATACAAATATATTTATTAATAAAATAACTTATTTGCCTTAATAAAAAGTGTATTAAATCTAAAGTCGTATATACAAGTTTTCAGAAAAGAAAATGATCATTATTTTCTAATTTCACATGTAAATGTTTTAAAGTATTAACATTATATTTTCAATAATAAATTTATTAACGGTGAACAATTTAGACATTCGAAATTGATTTAATACTAAATCTTCCATAAAATAATTTTAAAAATTTGAGTTTAAAAATTTGACTGCTGTAATATTAAGATTAAACTGCTTATACAATATGCCGAAAGTGAAAATCATGTTAAAAATTGTTCTCTGTTGAGCCTTTCACGATTTAATTCGAAACGTTCAATGCTTATTCATTCGGAAATAATATTATTTTAGAAATAAATTAATTGTAAAGAAGTCTAAAACTGTTTGGATTATGTGTGCATCAGAGATTTCGCAATTTGTCTAGAAATGACCAATAATAAGCTTTTTTGCAAATAACGTACCTGTTGCACAGAATAGTCAGAAAAGGGAATGGAGCTATAAGGCCAATCCGGGTGCTGCTAGTTCTTCCAACTCTGAGCAGACAGAAATCTACCAAGTATTTGATATCGGAAACCACGAGGTATCGTTAGATGGTCCGGCCCACCGACCGCTTGCCCTATCGCCCGACAGTCCTGCCCATCCATAGTTACGAAGTCATCCAGCGCTCAGAGAACATATTTACGGGATTGAACCTGTTAGGGGGTTACTTCTCCTGGAGATTTAGAGTTACGGAGTTTGAGCACATATATTGCAATGAAGTAGGGTAGGTGTAGGACATCAACAAAGTAGACAGGTGGGATTTAAGCTGAAGCAGCTAGTATACTTAAACTCTATAGCACTCCTAATGGTTCATTAAAAATATTTCTCTGAAATCAATACTCTTGCTTTTGAAAAAATATCTATTTGCTAATAAAACAAAGAATGAATTTGATGTTTCAGATATCATACTTTAATAAAAAAAAGCCTTTAGATGGCAGTTTTTCAGCAGAATCTTAAAGATTAATAACACAAATACAAAAGTTATGTTATTATTTCTCATCTCAAATGATTTTTCAGTGCATGTAATAGTTTTAAATATTGGTAAGTGGCTAATTGTAGTATTATAAATTTAATAAACGCGTGAAAGGATCAAATAAGTTTGCACCAGTTCTTCTCGTTTTAGTTTGTAGGACCTTAAAAATATAAAGAGACTGTAATTTTTTCAATACAAATATTTATTCCCTAAAACTTATGATTTTATGGGTAAGTCTAAATTAAACATGTTTTCCGTTATAAGAAGTTATTTTCAAATAGTTTCTTCAGAACGATAACTTTCCATACTTGCAATGGAATTTGCATGCAAGAATAAGAAATCCTCAATTAACACATACATTGAAATTTTCATTCGCGTGTTTCCAGATTTAGTTGACATTTATAACCAATCAAATATATTTAAATTTAGCTAGTTGTATCTCTCATGACTCTAAAACTGTTATATTTAATTTATTCCTTTTGCTTAATGTATGATTTGCAAAATTTCCCATAAATTTATTAATTCATTTTATTTTGAGATGAAATGTATCCAACTTTCAATGTCTATAACAAAGTTTAGTTCATTTTTCCTTTGGTTTCAAAAGAGAAAGCAAAAGATGTGAACTTACATCATAGTAAAAGCAGCACTTTTTCTTCAATCTTTTTTTTTTTTTTTTTTTTTGAAACACATACAGTATCCCTGTGCACCACATATGTACACCACGGGACTTACAAAAGTAAGTTAAGTAAAACATTAAATATTACATGCGTAAATAAAGGAACAAAAACAGAGAACAGCAGTCTGGGCTTCACGAAAACAGATAAATTCACTGGTCACGCCGAACATTTTCAGATCGTTCTGCAAACATAGTCTAGTGCCATCAAAGCTAGCGCATGAAAAATTCAAGTGTTCCACAGCTTAAGGTACATTTTGTTTAACATTTACTTAAATTATTTGATTTTAGATCGAAACGAAACAGGTAATTTGAAAATTTATTGTGCCCAGATAAAGCCTGAGATACTTTAAAACTAAGAGAGAGGAAAGACTCAGAATGCAGTCTATGGTAAATAGCAGAAAAGAACGTTTTGGAGCCCTCAGCATTACAAGATAAACTGTATTCTTCATTCCACTCAGGCCCACCAGCGGCCGAGCGGTAAAACCGCTGAACACTGGTAGTTCGAATCCCGCGAACGGGCTGGCTGCATGGGCGTTTTCGTGGTTTTACCCATGTGTAACGTGTATACGAGCCAGTTTCCCTTAGAAAGTCCTCCACGAAGGCATCCCTCCCCTTAGGCAGATAGCCCTAGTGTGCTTTGCCGTATTCTCAATACACGCCATCATTCCACTCAGTCGAAAGCTTCTTATAATGAAAGGACTTCCAATAGCTCTTTGGAATGCTAATATTTGACACCAATGGGTAAATTTAAGGCATCTTTAGCTAAGAAATCAGCTCTTTCACTTCCATAGAATCCATGATGAGCCCCCACATAAGCAAAACGGATATCAATTCGCCTATTTCTAAGCGAACTGACAGTTAATAGGGTTTCGATTACTGATTTATCGCTGCTGGTAATACTGTTCAAAAGGTGAAGAAAAGAAAGAGAATCAGAGCAAATAAGGTACCTTGTAGATGCTTTTGTCTATCTATAAAAATGCAGTGAAAAATTGTCAAGAAATGGTGAAAATAGTTAATCTTCATTTATGGAAAATTTCATATACAAGATTTTTCAGTTTCATATATAATTTAATTTGAGAATTTTCTTTGTCTACCAAATTTTTAAAAAGTCTTTTTTTTTTATTTTTTTTATTTCCAGCGAAAATTTAAGTATTCTTCTACTTTTAGTATATTGTTAACTTACTAGCTAAAATTCCTTTAGCTTAAGTACGTAAAAGCATACGCGGAGAAAGTGCATTTAATATTTAACGTGTAATCTAAGAATAATGCATTTATTTAAGCTTTCTTTCGTCAAAATGTTTTGTTAATAATTTATTTTAAAAACACATACTTTAAATGTCCCGTGCAAGATGCACCTTATTATTGTGAAAGTTTCGATTGAATATTTATAGACAAGACCTTATTCAAACTTCTTCTTCTTTATACTTTTCGCTCTGAGTTTCCCCTGAATCAAATAGGAAAGTGAAGGATCTTTATTAAGTAACCGGAAGAAGAAAAGGAGTTAGGGCTAGTAAATATTTCGTGCCTATGGACGTTATGATTGTTGTTCTGGTGTAGCTTCTAAGCTGTAAATCTTACGTACTACAGCTTGGTTGCAAGAAATCAGCTCAGCTAAACTAGGCTTTGAAAGCTAATTATAAAGTAAACTAGGCTTAAAATTCATTATCAGAGAAATTGCGAAAAACTTTACCGATTCGAAGGTAAAAGTTCGGATTTCTCGTTTGGCCCTACTGAACATATTTGTTACGTCTGCATGTTAGAGACACGTATTTTGTTTGTGATTAAGCTAAGTTGATAAATTTAAATTTATATGAAAACTGATTTATCTTATTCATTTACAAGTAGCATAAGCTGTCTAGTTGATGAAAGAATAGCTATAATTTTATGTATGAAGATTAAGCTTGAAAGTTAAGGCATCATTCATACAACCACTTCCAAAAATTACTGTTTTACTGCGTGATAAGCGGAGTGTTCAAAATACTTTCATGATGCAGCATCTAATAACTTCTTCATATCTTGAAAAACCTGACCTGAGCAACATCTAGCTCTCTTCAGATGCTGTTTTCTTTGCTTCAGACTGTTCACAGTTCATATTTTTATAATGAGAGTCACGGTTTTTTATATTATACTTTTGATTATCTTAGCTTTCAAATAAAGTAATGACTTTCTTATCGGAGTGTAACAGTTGTAATGAAGTTAAAACTCTCTGTTATTATAATATGACTTTAAAATACGGATTGCAATTAAATCTTTCATTTTAAATTGTTCATGCTATTAGTGTTCACTCTTGATATTGCTGATATTTCGTTTTAGCTTTCATTATCTTAACACCTTAAGAACCGGGATGCGCTTAAGGTGGATATAAATTCATGGTTTAGGTCATATTATAAAGTTAAAAAATAGAGGTTAAACACATGTTAGTGCATGAGAGCCATAATATAGATTTTATATTATAACACAGTTAATAATCTTTGTCAAAGTTAACCCTTACTTTCAAATCGAGATGTAGAAAAAATTGGTGAAAATAGATTTCAATGGATAACAAACATGGGAAAAGCATTCGTGTTCCTTAAAGACTGGTATGCATATAAAACTTTTTGATTCTTATAAAAAGAAGATACATTGTGTGAAAAGAACACCGGCAAAGAAACTGGCTAGGTGTAATTAGGAAAATAACAGAATCAGAAAATTTATGAGAATAAAAGAAAAAATCTGATAAAATCAAGCAAATCTAGGAAGGAAATTTAGTGAAAGATAAGATATTAAGAATCATTTTATTGCATAAACTGTTCATCAAGAAACATTACTTTTCAGGAAACGTTTTAAATTCAACGTTATAATCATTAGTGATCAAACATATTTTCTTAAGTTAGCTTCCCTAGCATCAAATAATCGCTACCACTATTTGCTTTTTTTCATGTTTCTTAGATTGATTTAATTTGGCACGTTGTGGTTAATTTCTGTTCTTCAATAAAGTGAAGTGGTGCCTATAAACAGTTAGGTAACCATACTTACGCATATTGTGCTTTGCATTTTAATCCTTATATCCTCTACTTCATTTATACATTCTTGGGTCTCAAAGTGACGGATACATTACTGATTACTGAGCAGTAGTATAATTTTTTATGGGAATTATCAGCATGAATGCAATCAGATAATAGTCACAGAGATTTTTAAGGTTTTTACTGCTTTTTCGCTTTATTTCTTTTTTATTCATTTTAATTTTGCTTGTTTTGTTTCCTTGTGTTTGTTTTATTTTATATCTGAGATGCTAACATTGTTATATAAATTCATATTTCAAGACATCTCTCCCATGACTAGTTTTTTTATCTTATTATTGAATTTTGCTAGTTTGTTGTTAGTTTGCTTATAGAATTCAGTAATAGGTTTAAAAAATGCACTTTTTAAATGTAATTTTTTAATGTGTCCAAGCTAGATTTAAATTTTGAAATGTTATCAAAGTTTAACTTTTCTCATTTAAAAAGGCAATGTTTATTTAGAAATAAAAGCCATTTTTTACAGAAAACAAACGTCTTTTATTGCGTCAAAAGTAAATTCTTGAGCAGCTGATTGATGTAATTTGCGATTTCAACTCTTTTTAACACGTACTTCTCCTTTTCAAGGCTTTTAGTAATGAATACGTACTTCCTTGTTAAATTTATCGCATTTTTTGACATTTTTGTTTGCGAAATATGCGATAATTGCAAACACAAAGGTTGCCATTACAAAATACTCTCACCTCGTAGTAATGTTATTATTAAGCTTCTGAATTATGTGCCACAAACTAAGTTTTACATATTTATGATAAAACGAAGAATATATGCTGCGTGAGTGACTTAGGTGATTAACACAAAACTGCCAGTCACTACAGAAATTAAAGATGGATATATTTTATGAATATTTTACAGAATTCTTAAAAAGAAGTCTCTAAGTTAAAATTTTGTAGTTAACCTGTTTTACCTATATTTAAGCAGAATCAAATTATTTTAATTAAAAATATTGGTACTTTTTATTTAGCCTTTTAGTTTCGCTAAATAGTGTAAAAACTGATGCAGTTCCTTATGGAAAATAATATAATGTAAAAAGCTTTCAGTTACTCATATACTCAGACGTTTTAAGATTATGTGATATTTAACTCAAAAACATTACATTATTTGTAGCAATGTTCAAGCAGGTTTATAAACTGACGGATATAAAACAATCTGCCTTTACACCGTAAGGATGTGTTGTGAATGTTTTGAGAAGAAAGTCGCATCCAAAGAAAATACCACATAACATAATACTCCAATATTCTGAACTATAGCGTATACCATTTGTAATAAAGTGGTCTGTTTAAAAAAATATTACTGTATAATAATTAATTTGGGAAGAATACTAAATTTTCTCAAATATAAATCGTAGAAAGTTCTGATTAAGATTATATAAAGTTTAGCAAATAAAGCACCTAATTGAAACCTTTGAAGTTTGAGAGTCATACTCTCAATAAAACTTGATAAAAACAATATCTGAAAAACAGTTAACCTTTTTTAACATTTATACCGTTACAGATTCTTTTATAATCAAAGTAAGTATGAGAGGATTATTTCAAGAGTTTACTCTGTAAAGCACTAAAGTTTGAGCATAGGTTTTCTCCAGAAAATTAAGAGCATGAAATTTAGATCCACCAAAAAGAGATAGAGGTGATACGGATCCTCTAGAATTGTAAATTTCAACAATCTCATTTTTAGGGAAAAAGGGAGAACAAGAACATCAAAGAAACTAATCGTTTACCAAAAATTGAGTTAGATGGTTCATAATGCATTAGATAGTGTTAGAAAGATTCGAATGACTAAAAAGGAAGAAGATTTAAGTTTTCGAGTCTTGAATACCTTTTTCAAAATTCGTAGAATTCGACGGTTCGAATGTCAGATCTGTAATAATAATATTGTGAACCCTTTCGATTGCAACGATTTTATTATAATTTACATCATTAATATGACTAGTAAAATTTTTTAGAGATATACTGTTGTGTATTATATTTATAACTGAGCATAATTCTTGTTCTCTCTAACAGTATTATCTACGTACCGAACAAAAATTTAGTGATAATCGAAAATTTTCTAGCTTTATACAAATCATAACCATTTATATGCTGCTGTCATTTTTCCGTTTTATTTAAGAGATAACGAACTCGTTCCAATAGGCCCAACAGTGGATATGACTTTTAATTTTAAATGTTAATTTATTATTTGGTGTCTTGGAAATTCGTAGAATTAGGAAGCTTTTCGCACTTAGTTTGTAAATTCCATGTACGCAGGAATAAATAAGTTTTCGACGAAAGAAAAATTTCATTTAAAACATACTTGATGAAGTCGTTTTATATTTATAGGACGTGATAATTTTATTCAATTTTGCAATATTTCATGAAAAGGAACTACCATAATGAAGAATAAGAAGATGCTGGAAATAATTTTACATTTGCAGTCATACTAAGATCAGGAACTATTGGAACTTTTTATGGCACAGCTTTAATTTGCGGCGTATGCTGCTGTGAGATTTTCCGTTGTCTTTTTCACCATAGAAATATCTAGTTAACCTCGTGAATTCGAAAATTAATTCAATTTAATTAAAATGAATTTAATTCATCAATAAACTTGATTAATGGTGAATAAAATTTGAGATATTTGCTCAACATCCAAATAAATTTCTAGCAACTAATGAGTTTTCTAAAAGGCATTAATAAAAACTTTCCCCTGCATTTTATTCGCATTAAAGACAGAAAAGAAAAGTGCTACCGAATTTAATACAAATATTTCTTCAAATAATTGATTTGTCGTTTCATTCAAGCAAAGGAAAGCATGAATTTGGAAGTCATTTTTTAAAAATTTTCCGTCCAATTGCTTAAAATTTAATTGTTTGATTGTGATATACGCAAAAGAAACTCACTGCATTTTTCAAAGATTAAAATTACTGTTCATGGAATAATGTTAAATCTTATGTATGTTGTAATCTACGTTAACATATTTTCCAGATATATTCACAAGGAATATATATTTTAAACTTATTTTATAGGATATTTTTTCTGTTCTAAAAATTATAACATTTTCATCATTATTTATAACCTGATAGTATTTCCTTTAATGCTGATTTTGTAAATTTAAGTTTAATAAATTATCTTTTTAAAACAAAATTTCGCAAAAACGAACACTCTCATTAAAGGTAAATATGCTACTGTACTCTGATAACGCGTTACATTTTTTCTGGAGTTCAATAATTTAATATAGTTTAGCAGCTATTAAAAATGATGGTTCTTTTTTTAAAAAAATTCTAAAGACTACTAGGCTATTCTCCTTCAGACTTCAAGTTTGGAAAGTTTTCATGACATTTTAACCTTCCTTAATTATTACTATATTTAGGAGAGAAAAATATGTATTTTATGTAAATTAAAGCAATAAGTTACGACTGAATGTATAGTAAAGTTGTTTTGTTTCTAAGAATACTATAATCATTCGCAGTTTGCCTTTAAATGCAGGGAAACGGAACAAAAAATAACGAAAATGTACCTCTAAAGCTTTCCGTTACCAATTATAATGTAATAAATATTTGATCATATTACGTTGTTTATTATGCCAAAGCACATGTTTGGTAGCGGCTTAAGCAGAAATATCTTTTCGGAGAGCTTTCTAAGGAAGACTGGTTAAGAATCGCCTTACTCATGGGCCAAACTATGGATCTAAGCAGAAGCAAAACTCCAAGATTTACTATAAATCGAAAGCATAATAATTATCAACGTCCAGTGCAAATATCCATTCAGTCATAGGAAGACCTACAATCGACCGTGGTAAAAATAAATACCGTCACGTAAATAAACGATAAGATTTTGTTTACCGCAAACAAGAGAACTCGAGTAACACCATCTACAGCCTTAGAGACAGCATTATTTCCAGACTAAAGTTCTTGGGTTTTACCAAAAAAGATTCTAAAATATTATGCTTTTTCTGGCTGTTTTGGTGTTTCTATAAAATTTAAGATCCTAGGCATAAATGTTATCAGACTGTTAGATCAGTCAAAGGCTTAAATGCAATGTTCTTTCAAAAGCACCCAATGACCACTGAAGGGAAGATAAATTATGATAAATTATTGAAAAATTTTAGGTTCTCTTAAAATCTGGGGCAATATTCCTGGATTATGGGGGGGCAGACAATAATAAGCCGTAGCGAGCAATGACGTCAATGTAAGACCTTATTTAAAAGAATAAATATACTTATAAAGCCTGAAAAATGTGCCTAATTTATTAGCAAATTTAAAATGCAAATTCATCCAAATTCCATCTCCGCATAATAAGTAGTTTGTCTTTAAGCTATGATCTTAATCTTCAAGAATAACTTATTTTAAGATAATTTCAATTAAAAGTGTGTTTATGTCTCAATAAAGTAAAATATCACTAACTGCAGACCTTCCAGATACCTGAATTGTTTCCACTTCGCTTCTTGGAATTCGAGACGAAAGCTTTCAAAGGAAAAGAAGCTCTAATCGCTGCATAGCTTCGTACGATACAGAAGCAATAACAAGAATTTAGCTCTAGCTATTATGAGCTTAAGCAACGCTATAATCCTCAACTAAGTGTCACTTCTACATCGTCAGCGAAGGTAGTCTCGTTCCCAATCTGTTCTTCCTCGGCGATTCTACTTCGCTCAGTATTTCTTCGAGTAAACAATGTTATTCTTGTCTTGGGGAGCCATTTGTTAAGGAAACAAATGCATCCTCTTCTTTCGAGCACTCTGCATCCGCATAAAATAATAGCCCTAATGGGATCCGTTTTACTTCCTCGCTCTTAAGAACGTAAAAATTATAAGAACGCGTAAAACAAGCATTTGGAGGAAACAGAGAGTTGAATCCAAAAGTGCATATACCTTGGAATGTTCCCAAGTAATCCCACTCTTCAGAAATGTCTGTTAATTTTCATGCTTAATTTCCAAAAATTCCGCCTTTAAATTAGTATGAGTTATGCTAATATGCTCAGCAATATGAAGGGTTGTTTCGAAAATCAAAATTTCTCTCCAAGCACTGAGTCGAAACCATATGAACGAAAACTAATATTTTTTCATAAACTGATTTTATGGGGGCTTAACAATAAACTAATTCACAATTTAAAAATATCAAGCAAAATGTAATTCCTTTGGAGCATTAATAATAGAGCAATTATACAGTAATTTGTAATTTCATCAGTTAATGCATTTTACATCACAAAACACCGATGTTATCCATAACAACTTTATTTGCTTTGAATAAATTATTATAAAATGAAAGAATAACTAAGCAAGTTTGAATACTTGAACAGAATTATTTTTTAATTAGTTCTAATTTCAATGCGATAATATACCTCTTTGTGGTGACAATATGTGAGTTACGTTGTAAATAAAGTTATGCAAAATCACTTTAAAGTAACTAAGTTAATTGAAATATTTAATTCTGTTCGGTCATCTTTTTTACATAACATTCTACAGATTATTCTAATGACTAGATGTTGAATATTATCAGCTAAATGAGAAAAATTATTTTCTCTACACCAGGGCTTAATTTGATATTAATAATATACTGTAAATTTATATTCATAGTGTAAAACTACATAAAACCCTGAGAGTTTTACATTCTGCAATTTTCAAACATTTCAATAGTTTATGCGTTTTAAAATCAAGTTATAAAGTGAACTCAATACTTATTTAATTGGAAAATAATGTATTATAAACCAAATCAAACGTATAAGTAAAAACTGAAAGTTGGCAGGCAGCAATTATGTTTTTTTTAAATGCACTCTCACCATTGTGAGTTATAAATGTATAATTTTTTCCCTCAGATTATGCACCTTGATTTTAAGACCTTATTATATCAGTATATCCTATAAGTTTTTTTTATACTTTAACTTAAAAACAAAAAATAGGAATATTTCTATGTATCAATTATATGTATGCATTTCAACAGATAATAGTTTTCATTATTTGCAATTTATTTCTTCATAAATAAATTGGTATGGAGGCTTTACTAAAATAATGTTATTAAATATATTAATTATTGCATTGCTAAAAATAAAATTTTTTAAAATTCATTTTATGAATTTTATTTATACCCTTTCTGAAAGCAGTATTTACGTTCAATTAATTAAGCTTCTGTAAGATTACTAGCATTTGTTTTTATTTAAAATCATATTTTCAAAGTTTTTGTTCATAAATAGTATTATTATTTTCTTTCTTAAACAAATTATATATTTTTGGGGGCGGGGGAGAGAGTTAGAAAAACTTAATTATATTTTAAGGGAATTTTGATTTTTAATGAAATATTTCTTAATTTCAAAAATGGAAAGTCTACAAACATATTACTGTAAACCGAATTTTAAATACTTAAGTAAAATATTTCTTAATTTCAAGACTATCATAGTGACAAGTGCCATAGCAGTAAATGGAACATAAGAATAAAGAAAAAAAAACTATCATTGTCTATTTTATCAGAATTAAATTATTAGCATTTAAAAGGTCAATTTAAAAATTTGAAAAGTCCCGCGGATTCCATTTTAAATTAGATAAACTCCTAATGAAAACGATATTCGACTGTATTTCTAAAAGAGGATCAGATGCCTTTGAGATAAATGGAAGAAAAAAGCAATTTACTTTTACTCGAAGCAGATATACTTTGAACTAACATGTTATAAAGATTGCAGTTATGTTCCGTTTAAAAGAAAATTCATTAAAGTCTTTAAGAGATTGTTTAACAAAAACATTGTTTATATGGGCAAAAATTTGCAGAATGTGAGCAGTCATGTAAGTACAGCGTCCCACAATTATTATAGCAAGGAATCATAAATAATGATCATAAATTTCCTCTTTTGAATAACGTGCAATTAATTATTAAAATTTTAAAAGTATACTGTCCTTCAAAGCAGTAATAAATAAAAACAGTTGTATCAAAAATATTATATGGAAGTGAAAGCTAAAATTCACATGTTTGATATAGTTTCCATGGAATATTTCAAATATGCAAATGAAGTTTATATAAAAAGTCATAAAATAAAAAATATAAAAAAGTAGAAACAAAACTTTTTAAAATAGCGCATTACATCTTTAAATCGCTATGTATGATTATTTCGAGATAAGAAAATCAGAAATAAGACACCGTACGAGTGATTAAATGCTGGAAGGCTTAGAAAAGTTGCAGGCTGGTTGAAGACTGTCTGATGAGCTTAGCATCAAAAACTAACTGCGGAAGTATTTCAAAATCAATGTGAGCTGATGTGAATCAAAGTGATGAAACTGTCTCTAGAAGATATCTTGAGATTTCTCCGACGTGAGGCAATCGCGTTTGTGACAAAATCCAGGATATCACAGAATACTAACAAAACTACTGTTGATTTAGGACCGCTCTGCTAGAACAGGAAAGCCCATATCTCAACAAACTATCCTCATAAAGGAGTTTTATTTACATACTGTATTACTTTGTTATAATTTCACATCACAACCCGGCTGAATTGGATTTGCATTCATCAAAGATTGAAACAAGATCAATTGAATTAAAGGCAATATTTTTTTATCTCAATAGTAATAATGATCTCAATATTTTTAAAGACTTTTGATGTGTAAAAACATGAGACTCGACAGTAAGCAACAAATATCATAGAATAGAGAGAGACAATTGCAGAAGAGAGGTTTACCTACCGTGGCCAGGCATAGTTGTGATTTCTCGCACTGATTTTCGTGTTGCTGAAAGTAACTGGTTCTGATGTTAAGGCAAAGTTCTACACCTTATTGCATACAGTTTTACTGTTGCAGTGGTCTCTAATGTAACATTATGGACTATAAATTCAGAATCGTATAGAGCTTCCTTGGCTCACAGATATTTCGAGAGTGAATTAATTCTTCATATGCAGTGGCTTACAAGAACACATCTGAATCCACCAAGTAACCTCCAGTAACGTCGACATGCGCTTCTGCAATAATATGCATTTTAACTACAACGGATGATCACAATGCCACTGAAAACATGAACTGTCGTTGTCGTGCGACCATCTCACCTGGAAAATATCCTTCACTAAATAAGTATTCCCACTGAACATTTTTAATGCCGGATTCGGGTTTGAAAATATCACAGTCATAATTTATGTACTTCTTCGTTTACTATATTTCTTGTGTGTGTTCTAGTTTATACATAATATCTTATTTTGCAACCTTCACTTAAAACCACAAAGTTTCGTGGTTTTAAGTGCATTATAAGCGCGAATTACATACACAATGTGTGTGTGTTCTAGTTTATACATAATATCTTATTTTGCAACTTTCACTTAAAACCACAAAGTTTCGTGGTTTTAGGTGCATTATAAGCGCGAATTACATACACAATGACTTTTTTTAGTATTTTGGGAAGCGCATTTCTACTTTGAAAATGGAACATGAAAGTTATTTATAAAACCTCTTTACTTTTGAATCAAATGTATACAATACATAGTTCATGTACATAAGAAGCTCATAAATGTTCTTTGAGATAAAATATGAAGCACTGGATTTGCATCTAGGTTTCATTTCCGAAAGAGAGTGGTTAGCTGCATAGATAGTTTTAGATTTTCCCCCTATTATAAATGAATTTATTTTAGCAACTATTCTGCGAAAGCATTTACCATATAAATCCGTGCACAAAATCGGTGATTTTTTTTGCAAGCGTTTTACTTCTAACGTCAAGGGTTGAGTATGTATGAATTCAAGATGCTTTATAAATAATTCTGTCACTAAAATTATATTATCAGTTAAGTAACAGAAAAATATTATTTTTATTTTATTAAATCGTAATATAAATTTATCCAAATTCTTAATACGAATAATTTTTAACAGTTTTCTAACAATTTTTTGAAGTCTTTTTTTCTGTTAGAGGAAAATCTGGCTGAATGTCATCGCTCTCCCATTTCAGTATAAAACGTCGTTGTTATCCATCTTGTGGATAACATATTTTTGAGGTCCATTCATAGCATTGATAACTTTTAGGTTTATAACTAATAGAAAGCGCAGCCCCTTTTTTGACCAAGAATCTTTCTCTATCTATCAAAGACAAAAAAACTGAGTTTTACTAGTGAAAGTAAGAAATTGCTTAAGAATGATTACCACACCTCAGAAACTTGAGTAAAAATCACCAGCATACTGCCACAACACCAAATGGCACTCATACAGGAAAGCTGGGAGAGTTGAGAAACAGAAGCATTTGGCGCCCAAAGGGCCCATCTAGTCTCCAAAGCTTTCACCTTAAATTTTTTAAAGGAAACTGAAGGTGAAATGGCATTTAAATTCAGTTTTTCTCACATTTCTTTCAGTTTCTCTCATCATGACCAGTTGCTCTCAATTTCAGAGATACATATAGATAGATTTCTGAACAATTTTAAATTCGGCTTGCGCATGCGTTTTTAATTTAGATTTAAATTTGATAGCAAGATCTTACTTCTAGGCTTATAGAAATATACGATACGTAATTAAAATGCAATAACTTTCAAATATCGTTTGAAATCAATTAGCTACTTATGACACAAGTTTGTTTCTTTTTTTTTTTTTTTTTTTTTTAGAAAGACGAATTAAATATGTCTTATATTTAAACACAAACGTTTTCAAGAAAAGTGTTTATTTCACTAAGCATAATGGTTTCAGCAGACCAGATGACTTTATCAGGAACACAGAACGTGATAAAAATATGTAAATGTTAAGACAGAAAATAAATTAAGGAAATTAGACAAGCTATATTTTGTCATTATGGACAAATTTCTAGACTTGTGTCAGAAAAGATATGCAGTATTCCAGAGGAAAAAAAATCTTGAACGAAATAAGCTATCTGCATACCTGACACCTTGTTTGTAAACCTAACTGAAAACAGCTCGAAGCTTTGAAATGAAAATTTAAAAATTGACTTCTTTTACTTGCTGAATTTTGTCACACCATTTTTAAAATAACGATACATGTATATCTTCACAATAGGATATCTTAGTATTTACTAATATTTGAGCGAAACCGAGACAGGTTTTAGTTATTGCCTTAAATTAGTTTTAGAATTTAGCATAAGATGAAAAATGTTTCTGTCTATGTAAGCTAAAAACATTTTGATTGCATCGCATATTTGTAAAACAAAATTGCTAAAAGTAGCAACATTTCATATTATTATTATAGGGATAGCTCGCTTTCATTAATATTGAATGGAACTAGTAAAAACAATGGGATGAAGCATTTTTGATTTGATTTTTTAATGCTTCATATGCATTTAGTATTTAAGCTGAAAGAATTCTAGCAATTTAGTCAACACTTTTTATGCAGTTTTGCAAGATACTATAATATCATTATCCGCCAATTTTTGTAATACTATTTACTTATCAGGTGAAGCATATTTATAATTTTTTCTTACATCAATTTCATTTTAAGGCAATGTTCAATTGATTGCATACGTGTAATCAGGCAAATGATATTTGGTCATAAAAACCTTTTGCATTCTACTGTAGCTGTTTCAATGGCAATTGCTGTGTCACATAGCCTAAATTTTTTCAGTGAAACAGAAAACAGAATGTAGTTACCGAGTTATGATCAACATCGTTACTTTTAACAGTTGCTTTTTATTTTATTACAAGGGATTGACAAATACTGTGCCCCATAACCTCAAATATTTCAGTGAAACAGAAAACAAAAGTAATTTACCGAGATTCAGACCGACATTATTACTTCTAATATGGACTTGTACTCAAAATACTGTACCTAATATTTAAGTAATACATCGAAGAGAAAATATTTTTGTTATATTTTGATTATATTTTTGATTTTCTATCCTTAATTATAAAAATAATCTATTTTTACACGTTTTTAATTGAAATAATATAAATAAATTATTAGTGAAATCGGTCTAGGGATCAAGCCCGAATGCTGAAACTTGTATTTTATTGCTCTTTACTATTGTGCTACGCTGAGCTCTGGCACTTTATGGTTTGAGCACTGTTATTACCCTGGGAAGCCATAAAAATGTTAAATTAATGCTAAATAAGGTATTTCTCTCACCTTCTTAGCATGCCTTCATGGTGGTCAGCACGCTCGAAGAGTGCTCGAGAGGTCCGTGGTTCGCGTCTTGATGAGGGAATTGCTCATTTTTCATCTCTCCTGCTTTCAAAAAATACCTAATGTCTCTACAGTGGCGCCCGAACTAAAAGGTGGTGAATGTTAATTCTTCACCACCAGGCTTTGGAGATTGGGTCCCCCCAAACCCCAGTTGCCCTTTAAAAGGGGGAGTATATAAGGTATTTCTCCCGCCTTTTTAGCATGCCTTCGTGGTGTAGTAGTCAGCACGCTCGACGCGTACTCGAGATTCGTCACGGAGTCCCGGTGAGAGCATTGCTCATTTTTCATCTCTCCTGCTTTCAAAATGTCTCTACAAATCTTTTATTAGACTTTGTTGCATAGATAGGAAAAAATGTTTTTTACTACTATAGCAATATATATCGTAATTAAAAACTTGTAAATATTAAGTAGCGAAACAGAAAGCTTTTAATGTTGTTTAAGACAGTAATGCGTATATGGATCCAGAATTAAGTAAATTTTTATATCGTGCTTTATTTTTCATCAGCAAGTAAAAAAACTTTAGAATTAAAAAATTAAAAGGTTTTTGCTGCAGAAATAGCGTTCAGTATGGTTAAAAAACTGGCTAAATAGTTAACTATCAA
Organism: Stegodyphus dumicola; assembly: GCF_044657685.1. Classification (NCBI taxonomy): domain Eukaryota; kingdom Metazoa; phylum Arthropoda; class Arachnida; order Araneae; family Eresidae; genus Stegodyphus; species Stegodyphus dumicola. Next base: position 182,126,588 of record NC_140780.1, on the reverse strand, counting down.
AATTCAACTTGTGATAATACAGTATGAGAAAATAATTAATGTAATTACTCAGAGTCGATGTCGAGTATTATGAACAATGAAATAAATTCTTCCGAAACTCTAAATTATTTTCTGATTAACAAAACACAAATGCCGTTTTGCACTTCTAATGTTAAAATCATATTTAATACTCTCAAGGCATTTTTCATAATCAACTAGTATTAATTTCAGTTCAAATCCCACTGTTGCAGCCGTTGCTTATAACGAACCCCCGGATATTATAAAGGAACCTCCCGGTTCCGTAAAATTTCCTAACGCATTTAATGTGATTTTATACTGCTATATCGAACTTTCAAATGCATAAAAACAGGATATGACGAATTTTGTGGATATCATGGAAGGAAAATTTATTGTAGTTTTCAAACTTTTTTCCCAAAATTTAGGCAACTTTCAGTTGAAAAATTACTAACCCTTCAAACTGTTTTGGGTATCAGAATAACGACATCCGTTTGTTTAGACCACTTTTTTCTGTGCTATAAACGGAAGGTTACGCGAGGCCAGGTGTTCCAGGATCGGTTCTGATTACGCTGTCAGACAATACACTGTTAAAGGCTGCTGCTTCTTCATAATTTTAAATGCGTATTTTAGATTATGCTAATTTTTTGGGTAAAGTTATTAACGTATGGTGAAACTGAAAAACAAAAATTACCAAAAGAAAAGAAATTTAAAAACTGTACCTAAAAAGTAATTGTAATGAACCTTTTATATATGTTTTCAAAATCAAAGTTATTGATGAGATCTTTTGGGAAATGTGACAACACTAATCACCCTTTCTGTGACATTAAGTTTTTAATTTCCCACTGAAAGCTATACCTTTGTATATTTTGTACACTATGATTTTATTCTATATTACTTTGCGAAGTAATTCGATTAAAAATGGTAACAAGATTTACATGAAATTAGTTTCAAATATTATCAAAATTTCTTCATCTGAATGCAGTTTGTATTATTTTGATAGTGATTAAAAGAGTGTCCAGTAGTTTAGACGAAAGAGTAGTTCCCTTATTTAATTCTGAAATTATTTGAACGTAAACTTTCCATTTTCTTGTCTAATACCAAAATTAGCAACTCAGTAATCCTAGTTAGGGTAAAATATTATTGAAAATTAAGAGATATTATATAAACGCAAGGGTGGAGTATACGAATATTACCCAGAATTTATACTGGTGAGCTTACAGCTGTTTACAAGTATTAGTATTTTAAATATGATTTTAGTATATTACCAGAGTTGTTTGATCTCTCGAATTCGCGTCAATCGAGCTGACCACTACACCACGAAGTCATGCTAAGAAGACGGTAGAAATACCTTGTATACTCCCCCTTTTAAAGGGCGACTGGGGTTTTAGGGGATCCTTTCACCAAATCCTGGGGGAAGGGTAAAGAATCCTAATTCACCACCTTTTAGTTCGGCCGCCACTGTAGAGACATTAGGTATTTTTTGCAGGAGAGTTGAAAAATATACCAATACCCTCTGCGGGACTCGAACCACTGACCTCTCGAATTCGCGTCGAGCATGCTGACCACGACACCACGAAGACATGCTAAGAACGCGGAAGAAATATCTTATAAGCTCTTTAATGATAATAAATGTTTACCCTACTTATTATGAATTTTATTAAACATAGATTTGGTTATTAAAGCCCTAGTGTTGCATTGCACAATTTACTGAAATTTGCTTGCACAAACTAGTTGAATTTACTTCTAAGGAAATAAATAATGCAATCAGTTTACAGAAGACACAGTTTTAAAAATATATACTGCCCAAGGAATGAGGCATCTAATCTTAAAATTAAAAATAATGTTAAATAAGAATTACGTATTTTCTCAACAGAAAACTGCAAAGACAATTATGCCCTTGCCAGGACTTAAACGATCTTTCAACTGCCGATTGTACGTACTGACAAATTATACTACTAGAACATACATGAGTACATTAAACCTTATTTATCGGGTGGCTGGAAAGAAGCCCAATCGACCAGTGACGAGATTTATTCACAAATTTTAGTTTTCACACCATTGTAGAGATCATTAAGTGTTTCTTAGCAGAAAAACGCGAGAAATCATCTTTGACGGGATTCTAACCACGAGTTGCTAGTTGAGTTTCATGTACCATTTACACGATAAGCGCACAGACAGTTGAATTTAACAATTCTTTGTATTTTTTCCCATTTAAGAGGCATTAGGCCCAATAGACCAAATCCAGATGGTAATGAATTATTGTTCACTACATTTATTATTTGCTAGTCATTGTCGGGACTATTAATTTTTACAAAGCAAGGAAAAATGAAAAATCAGTTCTTCTCTCGCCGGCATTGTAATTACTAATTTTCTTACTGATAACTGAACATGCTAACTTTTCACACTACGAGAACACACACGCAGAGATATGCGATAATTCGATAAAATATTAGTGTAAATAGACAAACAGGCAACAAAACTTTATATAAATATTTAATTAACCAGTTTATGAAGGAATAAAGTTAACACATTACTGAGATGAAAAGTTTAGAAATTACTATCTTCTTATATTACTGATCTGATTAGGAAAATTTAAAGTTAAGATTTTTTTTAATTGTGCGAGTGAAATCATGCCACTTTATGAAAGTGAAACCAGCATCATATGTCATTGAGATTACTTAGGTTTTTTTGTTTCCAAATTTTATTTATCCCACCAGCGGCCGAGCGTTAAAGACGCTGAAAACTGGTAGTTCGATCCGAGGTTCGAATTACGCGAACGGGCGCTGGCTGCATGAGCGTTTTCGTGGCTTTCCCTATGTGTAACGTGTATACGAGCCAGCTTCCCTTAGAAAGTCCTCCACGAAGGCATCCCTCCCTTAAGGAAGATAGCCCTCGTGTGCTTTGCCATAATTGACTAACCCATAACCACCCAAATTTTATTTAATAAACTTGACACTTATTTTAATATGTGTGTGAAAACCCATACCTGCATTTTGAAAGAAACAATTATGAAATTTTAACGTTATTACATTTAAGAAATAATCGTCCCAACGTTTGATAAAAGAATTTGAATGGTCAGATATGCATTTCCTTCTTTACTTTTCTAATATTTGATTTTAAAAGTTATGTTATAAATACTTATATTTAAAAACGGTCAATTTTAAGCCCTATCTGTAGAAGAAGTATAATGTAGGAAATAAGAAAGAATTTCATGAATGAAGCAGACTTAAGTACAATGGAGATTCTGCTAAAAATATTATAATGGCATAATTGATTGAAGTATACCTAAACATAAGCTCTTCAAAATCGTAAAAACAACCTTGTATTTAGCGTAGGTATAATGAAACACTCAATCGATTTCGAGGGCAGCTAAAGCTCCCTCCTCATCAGGAGAAAGAAATACCTAGAAAGAAGAAAATAAAGGAGAAGGAGTCACAGAAACACGTGGTCCTTATCAGCGCTGCACGTGGTTATAACTAGATTTTTAATCAGAGTTGTACTGGCCGCCTACTTTTACTGAGCCAGGCTATCTGATCAAGCAAAAAGGACAAGAAAAATTAGCGAAGTTAAAATAGGGAGCGAGGCGCAAATGCACCTTACGCTCAAAATCTGAACTTCAAATAATCTAGTCTACATAAGTTCAAAATCTTCTAGTCTACATAAGCTCTTGTTGTCAAGAAAGGATTTCACAAGTCATATCTTATTTACTTTATTTCTCGTTTCACGGAATCATAAAAATAAGAACCTCACACTTAGAAGCATTCCAAAAATACGAGTAATTTAGGCCATTAGTTGAGAAATTTAATATTTTGCAATTGTTATTTAATATTTTAAAGATATAAGTTTTTATTAAACGTGCTTTCAGAAATTTAAAGGAAATTTTTTTAATAAAAATCTAAAATTCAACAATAAAATTTTATTTTTTACTTTAGAGACCTATCAAATGTGCTTCTCAAGAAATTCTTAAAGTAAAATAGAAGCGGTTTTTTTTTGTTTGTTTATAGAGGTAGTATGGTTATTTTGGAGCAGGAAACATGAACAATCACCTATACCTTCGCCGGGATTTAAACCACTGAACTTCCCAATGCAAGCCGAAATCACTTAACGCCAACAGAGTAGGGCTACCACTTACGCCAACAGACTAGGGCTACTACTTATGTCTCCAGAGTAGGTTTTTCACTTACACCACCAGAGCATGCGCAGCAGAATGCAATGATTCTTTGTGTGTCTACTGAATTCTTGTATATACACTGGTGTGCAAAAATTAAGGACGAGACGGTTTTTTCAATATAACTTTGTACAAAAGCTTTCCAAATCATCACATTTAATACCGTAAGATCCCCAATACGTAAGGACATGAGTAATGTAAGCAACACTTACTAAAAGAGAAATCAGAGGGATAAAAAGAAGCTTTATTGAAAAAGTAGCATGGAGCGCAATGCGACTGAAGGCCGAAACATCCCTGTGAAGGGTGTCCAGCAAGAAACATCCGGTCTTTAATAGGGAATATGATCTCCCCTGACTGCTAGGCAGGTTCACAGCGTCTGCCTATGCTGAGAATGAGGGTGTCAATGAGTTGTTGAGGCATTGCTGCCCATTCGTCTTGCAGCGCCAATCGAAGCTTCGGAATCGTTACTGGTGGTAAGGTACGAGCTGCCAAGCGTCTGCCTATAAATCCCATACATGCTCGATGGGATTGAGATCTGGAGATCGTGCCGGCCAATCCATACGTTCAATATCCTCACTCTCTAAGAGCTGTTCGGCAGCTACTGTGCGATGACATCGTGCATTGTCGTCCATGAAAAGGAACTGCGGACCCATAGCGCCTCTAAAAAGACGCACATATGGAAGAAGAATCTCTTTACAATAACGGGTTCCGTTGACTGAACCTGCGTCGAAGATGTGAAGGTCTCTACGACTACCAAGTATGATGCCTCCCCAAACAAGAACACCGCCACCTCCATACCTGTCCCTTTCAATGATGTTCGAGGGATGATTGCGGCTTCCCCGCTCTCTCCAGATGAGTATACGATGAGAATCGCTACTCAGACTGAATCTGCTCACATCTGTAAAGAGCACTCGTTCCCATTCATTGTCTCTCCAATTCCGGTGTTCCCGGCACCACAGAGAACGCCTTCTCCGATGGGCAAGCGTTAGAGGTACACACCGTACAGGACGTCGTGCAAACAGACCACCACCGTGCAGTCTTCTGGCCACGGTAAAACGCGATATCGGTCGTCCAGTCGCCTGTGTCGTGTCTCTAGCGATTTCTCCCGCTGTCTGCCGCCTGTTTCTTCTGGCCTGTAAGGCAATATACCGGTCATCTGCGGGTGTGGTTCCTCGTGGACGACCACTGCTAAACCCCCGGATAGCTGTTCCTGTAGTTTGAAATTGTCTCCAAAGTCGTGAAACGATGCTGTGAGCAATTCCGAACTCTGCAGCCACACTTGTCACACTGCGGCCTTCCTCCATTGATTCGACCTCGGGTAAAAGCATCCAGATGTCGTCTAACAGATTGATTATTCGCCATTTCTCGCTGAGGCAGCAACTCGGTGTGATTTTAACTGCTATACGGCGTGCAATCTCTTTGCCAGAAATACTGATCTTACACCGACAACATGCTTTATACTACTCAGACACTCCCCCATTACGTCTACCTTCATATCTGCGCAAGTGCTACCGTACATCACCTTACTTAATCTCCTGATTGGTCTTTCTGTCCGCTCTGCCTCTTCGTTCAGCTGATATGCTAATTTTTCGACTTCGTCCTTAATTTTTGCACACCAGTGTATTTGCAAAGAACTGTTTTGCTTAAATACTAGAAGCAAAGATATATAATTTCATTTTCTTCCACACTAATTTTCTGTTTGAAATTTGCTCAAAAATGAAAATTTTATTCATGACTACAAATGTAAAATTTTGCTACGCTAAATTAGTCAACAACCTTTTTCCACTCAACATATTTCTCAGTTTCTGTTTGGAGATTAGAAATTACTCCTCAGGATCCTTCAAAAGGATACTGAAATTGAAGATTGCTTTCATCTTTCGCAGCTCCTGTCACTAAATTCAATTAATGAAGTTGCAGATTCAGAGAAAAGAATACCAAGTTTTGAGAAGAACTCGAAATAAACAGTGCTCTCGCCGTTTAAGCCCTACATTTTATCTTTATTAAAGTCTAAGTTTCTTGGACAGATGGGACATATCCAAACGATTCTGTGTACACTTATTGTGAATATTTGCAAACCATTAATCTCATGACAGCATCTTGAGAAAAGGGCGCTCCATACTTTTGACAAGGAACTGCTCTGCAAATCAAATCTTATCCATCTTCAATAAAGAAACAAGCGATTCGGTACATTTTATTTAATAATTAGAAGAATGGACCCTTTATTTGTTCCTCTCATGATCGCAAGCCCTTATTAAAGAAGGGAGAAGGCGACGCAAATTGACAGCTGTCAAGCTTCCAACTTCGCTTGCGACGGAACAAGAAATGCAGCTTCTCCAGCTACAACACAAAGCAAGCACTTTAATAAAAGCTGTCCGATCATCCTCAAATAGGCGGGGATGACGTACATGCACTGGCAACCGGTATTTTAATAAATTTCTGACATCACATCTCCTAAAATACTTAAAAGGTTTTTTTTTTTTTTTTTTTTTTTTTTTTCGTTCTTTTGTTTATTCGAAAAGAGTGAAGGGTAAAGATGACAAATATGCATCGAGATAAAATTCTAACTAATTAATTTTTAAAGCACGGAAATTCTTTGCTACAGCGTTTGGGAAGTTGAGAAAAGAAAAATTAAATAATTTGTTAAAACTGTAAATTTTTAAAATTTACTCTTATCGGGAAAAGTACTCAGTGATTCGTATTGCAACAAAAAGTATTGTATTACACTACAATATTTTGAGAACTATAGAACTATTTTTAAGCTTACTGTATTAACTTGACTTTGCATAGCTAAAAGTTTCACGATTTATCAAAACAATTAAATTTTGTCTTCGATTACACAGTAAACAGTTCATAGCAATGGACTAATTAAGGAGCAGTACCATCTTGGTTCAGATTCCATTATTAAATATCTCCCAAAAGTAAAATGTTAAAAAAACTATATATTAAATTTACTTCTTTAATTATACCACCAGGCCAACAAAAATCGCAGTGAGATATATAAGATTAAATATACAATATTAATTATTTAATTAATATTGTATATTTAATCTTATATATCTCAATATTAATAATTTAATAATAAATTAATAATTATTTTCTAAAAATAATACCTTTTTAAGTTCTAAAAGCTGCTGCAATTACAATACTCTAGACAATAAATAAACCAGTCAGGTAATAAATTGAATATTAAATAATAATCTTTTTTGAAAGTCTAGTGAATACTCAAAAAAAAAACGTAGAAACTAAATAAAACCTACAAAACATTAGAGATCCTGAATGGTAAAAAAACACTTACAATAATTGCAAAATTACGAAAAAGAAATGTTCCAGAAGGTTGCAGCGGTTTTCATGGAACGGCTTCCTTACATTCATCTTCGTATTGCTTATAAACGTGATTTTAAAAATAACCTCTTATAATCTTAATGTTTTTTAAATTTATAGCTTCTTATTTTATATAGTCTTCTTTTACTTTTATTTTGCAACTAACTGTCATTTTTGGATTACAAAATTTTATATTTCTTAAAACGTATTTTGAAAATGTATCGTATTTTTTACTACATATGGTTGCGGCCCACCAGCGGCCGAGCGGTAAAGTCGCTGAACACTGGTAGTTCGGTCCGAGGTTCGAATCCCGCGAACGGGCTGGGTGCATGGGCGTTTTCGTGGTTTTCCCCATGTATAACGTGTATACGAGCCAGTTTCCCTTAGAAAGTCCTCCACGAAGGCATCCCTCCCCTTAGGCAGATAGCGCTAGTGTGCTTTGCTATAATTAAATAAACCAAACCAAACCAGCTACATATGGTTGTTATGTATTAGTTGGTTTAATGTTATGTGCTAATTTAACAGACTAACAAATACGTGACACTCATGTGTTAGTTAATTTATTATATTCTTGATTTGTCTGCTATACGAACAGTGTTTAAAAGAGAAGACTTTAGATTTTATTTACTTAAATAGTGATACTATATAAGAAGCATTTAAAAAAAATTCTCTAAATAAAGCAGGTAGATTACAATATAGTTTCAACTCAGTAATAAGTCTGGGGATAGAAGCATTTTGTAATTGCAACATTTCGTTTCGTATGATCCCTGCCAAGCAGAAAGATAGTGAAATATTTATTCCATATATCGAAAGAAAGTAACATTTATGTCCACAGCACGTGGAGTAGATGTTAATTAGATTCACCACTGTTCCTCAGATCCACCAGTGTCCCAGAGATCAAGATCTGGGAGGACTGGTAGTTCGACCTTAATGCGAATCTTGAGGGATGATCTGGTGTATGGAAGTTTGCATGATTGTTTCCTTGCGTAACGTGAGCATGAGACAGTTTCCCTAAAATATTGTCCACGAATGCATCTCTGCCCTTAAGGAGGTAGCCTTCGTATGCTTTTCCATAACTCAAATAATCCAATGTTTTTATCCGGCCAGCCTCAGTATTAATACCGATTGCTATTCTATTTGGTGAGGAAATTTGAATTGCCAAGATAAACCAGTTTTAATTCGTAGCTTCTTCCTAAACTTGATCAATGCCTGCATATATATAAATAATGTTACACTCAACTAACATATTCATGCATTTATAAATATATAACTTACAAAAAGTAAATGATAAAAATGATAGATAATATTATTTAATACAATAATTCTCTCTTGTGGAGAGTAAAGTTGTAAAGTAAAATATTCAGTGTGCTTAAAATTGATCAAAAATTAAGGAAGTAAACAAATAAATAATTAATATATGAAAAAATATAAGCATCAAACAAACTAGAATACGTAATGTTATTTTAGCAAAAAAGAATAAAATTTAATTAAAAATTAATACCCATATTTCTTGCAGTGTTTAGTGTTCATTTCCAATTAACTTGCTTTAAATTTACTATGGCAAGTAGTGCGACCATGGGTTAGGGAAGGATATTTGTTTGCATTTTTGTTTAGATATGTTCATATTTGACTTTTTCGATACAACAGAGACGATGTATGAAATATATTACCAGAATTTTCTCATAACTTATACGATTTATTAATTGTGTAAATCTTTAATAACTTTTGTATTGTTAAAACGTTGCTAAAAAGCTAAATATTGCTTATACATTAATATTATTTATTTCTTAGCTTTATTTTAGCAACGTTTTAACAATACAAAAGTTATTATATATATATATATATATATGATCAAATCGAATATAGTTGGACCATAGGAAATTAAATATATTAAAACCGAGCAAAAGAGAAAAATAAAACGTTTGAACAATATTTCATTTCAAGTAGGATTTTAAAATTAGAAAATAGGCTTACATATGCTTAAAAATATCAACTTATCAGATTTCATTTGTCACAATAATGTGAACCTGCTGGATTTATAATCTCTTTAAAAATTTCAGAAGTATCGAAGCTTGTGTTCTGAGTTGTTTTAAGCAATTATTCTCCGGAAATCTTTTCAAGTACCAGCTGGTGTGTAGCTATTATGTTTTAGAAAATATTTTAGTACTATTAGCGTAGATGGATTGATTTTTGCTCCAGATCAAAATTAATTTTCTTCCTGTTTGGAATTCTTACAAAGATTCATTGTTTACATTTCTTCTTAAAGTTTATCAGACGAAAGACTTTAATTCTTGTGCACCCCTCTTTATTTGTTTATTTATTTTTTTGGAGACAAATTTGCCGATCACATAAATCTTCCGAGTGCAGGATATTTAATGTGGTCCCTGCAAACAAATGGATTAAATGGTCTAAGGAGACTTATTGGCCGCAACTAGAATGTCGAATAATGTCGAATCTGTTGTGAAATGACACATTGGCTATTTCACTGACAATATTGGGGATCGAAGACGCATCTTCCGATTTCCCGTCAGATTGGATAACTTTGATTCTGACTTCTAATGATTTTCAAAGGGAACATAGTAAAAGCTCTCTTTCCTCTAGAGTATGAGGTTTAAAGTTTAGTAAAATTGTCTTAAGATTATCGGTAGTAATATATGCAAATATTTCATGGTACTGAATATACAGTTACTAAGTGTCTCTTCTGAAATCAAATTAAATTAGTATGTATACACCATGATGTCTAACTCTTCAATTATAAACTTTCTAACTGAGTTAAAACGTTTTTCGAAGTACTTCTACTCTTTCATTCAGAAGACACCAGTGATAGCCGAATAAGAAAGATCACTGAACAATAAATTTTTGATTTGGAGTTATATCCCGGTAAATGGTTGTGTGAGGTTCTTATGCTTTTTCTCATGCGTATTGTAAATAGCAGCCAATTTCCTTTAGAAAGTCTTCCAAGAAGTCATTTCTTCCTTAAGCAAATTGTCCTTCTGCAATCTGCATTTAGAAGTTAACCAGCCAAAATTTCATTTATAAAAGTGATCCCTTAAAGGTTGTTCTTTACTTTTTGTCTTATATATGGATTAGCTTTTCCGTAAAAGTTCTGTGTGCGTATAGAAACATGGCTTCGTGGTCAAATATATATATATATGTTCATATATACATACATTCATACATTAATATATATTCATACGCACATACGGAGAAAGTGAGAAAGCTACATATTTAGTTAGATTGATGGATAAATAGATACATATGACCGCAAGCATGGAAACAGACATTAATAGCCTTTGCATTTTCTGGAATGCATTATACGAAGAATTAAAGAAAGTTGGAAACTAGAACTGTCTTATTTTGAGCATAACTAACTTAATTAGGAGCAGAACGAATAGTGTTTATTATGTTTTGAACATGAGTAAGAATAATTGTGATATCAATTGTGTACGTAGAATTATTAGAGGAGGGAGCGTGCATCATTCACCATCTCCACATTCATTATCTTTTGAGCTTAAGAGAGATATATATATTGATATACCAAGAGTTTCGAGCCTTAAAGGGACGAAAATACAGCAGCCGGAGTGATAGATGTAACCATAAAGTGATTTCCTATTTTAGAATACTCATGTATACACGGGTAGTGTGAAAAACTACTTATGTAGAAGAAAAAAAGAGAGTCTACAAAATAAATACCTTTCTACATTTAGTGAGTTGAGAAGAAGTAAATTACAGGAATTTTAAAGTCGTTATTATATGTTATAGTAAACTGGTATATCTTAGCATTACACAACGAAAAATTTATTAAGTCCCGTCTATCAGTCATTAAACCATGAAATAGGAGGGTATTAAAAGGGAATGTAATATTGTAGAAAAATAATCGATCAAATTTCTTCAATAAAAGCAAATAAACACATGTTCTGTAATTATATATCTTTATGACTAAACCTGCTACTAAAATGTATTTTAAAATGAATACTGTATGAGTGTAATGTCAATACAACGGTATTTTAAGCCTGCTATTTTATCCTCAAAATTATTTTACTCGAAGAACATATGATCATATCTGTGAAAATGATCTTTGAGCATGAGCATTCGTGAGACTTTTTTGAAATTTGGTCTTTGAATAAAATTAGCAGGCAGATAATTTTTTCTGCACTCATGTTTTTCTCAGATGACAAAATACATACTATACTAATAGGTGATGTTTGTGTATCTGATGTACAATTTTTCCGGTCATTTATCTGCACGATAGTTTTCCTGTTGATCATCTTCAAATCTCGAGAACGATTTTCTAATTCATAAGTTAAATTCATAAGTCTAATTCATAAGTTCATATCTGTTTCATAAAAAAACATATACTTAAAGCTTTCATACCTCTTCACGAAACACTAATGGTTAATGCATATCCCAGGAAGAAAAGTATAGTGCTAAATATTCTGTAAACATAATAACGTGAATTTTAAGAAAATTTGAATGGAGAATGAAATACTATTTTAAAAGTGCAGCTCATCCTTTTTCTGCTGTATTAAACATAAAATAGTTTGCGTGATTTTTTTAGATTTTTTTTTCCGGTTGCGGGATCTAGCCATTACAGGGACTGGCCACTACAAAGGCCGGAAATGGTGGTTTCTTTGTTATGAAGGCACCTAATAGATAGCCACCGTTGCCTCCTAAGCAGGACAATATTTACATTCATGCTTTCTCCGGATCCGAACTTGAGCCCTTCGGTACGGTAGGCAAAGTCGCTAACCACTTTCCCATCTGACTTTTTTTTTTAATTTAGGGCAAAATGAAGAATTTTGTTGAGTCATGTTGCATCCTATTTCTGCCGTTTGTAAATAATTTACACATTCGTGTTCATTTGGTTCAGTATCCACTAATTAACTAATGAAGGTTATTGATTTTAAAGCAGAGTTTTTTGAGGGAATTTAAAATTAAAATAAGGAATTTCTGTTCTGAGATTAAACTCAACTACTTGTGTTTAAAAACGCCTTAAATTTAATGATTTCTGCAGATTTCTGTTGCCTGACATAAATTGTAATGTTTTTAAAGTATCATTTAAAAATGTTTTGATGTAAATGTGTCTGTCTGGATGCTTGACTAATTTGCCTTACTTGAGATATTCCCTTACATATATATCAATACAAACAATTACCTGAAAGTTGTACATATGCTTCGATGCATAATTTTGCAAGGAATTAATTCCATCTGTCGAAGAAAACTGACAGGTCGAAAACATGTATACTTTGTTCATTGCAGAAGCTTTTACAAATTAATTTTTCGGTAGTACAGCCATTCACCCAGGCATATTTTTGTGATTGTTTTTCAAATGGCAGATTGTGAACAGTTACAGAGTAGCACAGTCCATTAATCTATTTACAAGGTCAGATCTGGTGGTCTCTTTGTTATGGAGGCACCTAAGAGGTGGGCCGCCATCGCCTCCTATGAAGGGACGGACAGTTACAAGCATGCCTTCTCCGGGATTCCAACTCAGGCTCTTCGGTATCGCAGTCAGGCTTCCTTAATTACTATACACTGTGGGTGGCAATTTTTGTGAATTTTTTGTTTAGTTCAATTTTATACCAGACATTTTATCCGAAACAACAGATGCGAAAATTATTTTAGGTATTTCCAATTTTCTCGAAGAATTATGGTATGATTCAGCTTCAGAAAACAGATCGGAAATGAATTAAAAAATTGCATTTAGTATTTTGTCTGTGCCATTTGTTGTAACTCGAACTAAAGGGAAAAACAGGAAGTAATGAACAGCTGTGATGATGGCTAGCAGTGAAACAAGGTCATCTTGTGAAAAGGAACTTGATGTCTTATCATGAAAGAAATTTGTTCAGGGAAGAGGGCGAATTTGCTGAAAGTGTGGATGATTGTTGATTCAAAGCGGAAGGAGTCAAGTTCGTGAATCCTTTGTATGATAGTTTGGAAGTATTTGTAATAATATAATAAAATCTCTAACTAATAAATATTGAGGCAGTGATTCAATGAAGATTGAAGTTTTAATTTTTATAATATTCTTATTATATTATTCTATTCTATTATTTTTTATTTAATTTTATAATATTTTCATATATTGCTTGACTTATTATTGAAAGCAGCTGTCTCAGTTTTGTCGGTGTCAAAATACATTTTAATATTTATACTCATTACATTGTAGAGACATTAGATTAATTGGAAGAAGGAAAGGATGAAAAATTAGCAAACGCCTTCGCCGAGAATCGAACCACGGACCTCTGGATACCGGCCCAGCGTGCAGAATCACTACACCATGAAGGCACGCTAGGAAAGTGGGAGAAATACCTTATATACTTCCCTTTTTAAAGGGCGACTGGGGTTTTTAGGACACCCAGTCGCCAAATCCTGGATGTGGAGAATCCTCATCCGCAACCCTTTTCGTTCGGGCGCCATTGTAAAAACATTAGGTTAATTGGAAGCAGGAATGGATGAAAAATGAGCAAACGCCTTCTCTGGGAATCGAACTACAGACTTCTGGATACCGCCCCAGCGTGCAGAACCACTACACCACGAAGGCACGCTAGGAAAGTGAGAGAAATACCTTATAACATGAAGTGAAAGAATTTGACGTAAAATATATTAAAAAATAACAGATCATTCTTTGCGATTCACTTGCATCATACCTATTAACATACAAGATGAATAGAAATATACAGGGTGGATTCTTGCTTAAATGATTACGAAAAAGGATGAGAGGGCAAACTGTCTCAGATGAAATGTCTTCATGGAGAATTTTCCAAGGAAAGTTGGCTTGTATTCATATTACACATGGGAAAGGAGTTCGCAAGCCAAATGCAATTATCCAGATTAATGAAAACTGAACTCAGAAAGAACTGTCAAAGTTCAGCGCGCTCCTATCCACTCAGCCACTGGTTAGCTAAAGGGTAACTGTGATATAGGTAAAAGACATTTTAATGTTTCTTAGTATATGCATGAAACTTTTATAACTAATTTAGGAACACAATACAAAATATTGTCAAGGTTAAATAATTTACTCGGAGAACGTGCGAAATATTTGGTTAAATTAATATTTTGAATAATCAGTTCATGATCCAGATTTTAATTACTTTAATGCTGTATTTCGATATGGGAATATTAGGCACAGATTTGACGCGAGAGAAAGTTTCATTTCATCTATCATCAGATATCTTTACTATGTGTTATTTCGTCTTGTAGCGTTGGGAGGGGGGTTCCTGAAAGCGACATCTTTTGCTACATATAAAAAAGGTCTGCTGAAATAAAGGAGATAGACACCCTCAAATGTATACATGTTACACATGGGGAAAACCACGAAAACGCCTATAGAGCCAGCCCTTTCGCGGGATTGGAACCTCGGACCGAACTACCAGTGTTCAGCGACTTTACCGCTCGGCCGCTGGTTGGCCGTTACCTGTCATAACTCGGTTCTATAAATTAAAAGTATTTGTTTTAGAAAATGTTTAAAAGTAAAGAAAATTAGTTTGTAATCATTATACAATAAAGCTTTAAGAAAGAGAAAAGTTTGTTTTGAATATCCGTCATTTTGTAAGACAGGAAAGAATTCTTTAGTTTTATTTTATTGCCTTTTTCGCATAAACGGGAAGCAATTTAATTTTGTTTAAGTTCTAGAAGTAAAATATATTATTTTGGTTAGAATAATATCTTGACTGTATATATATATAATATATATACATATATGTATGTATATGTATGTATGTATGCAAATATATGTATATATAATCTGTTGTCACTTCGGTACTTAGGATAACTGATGCAAACCCAAGTTTTCAGAAACGTTAAAAATGGAACTGGATTAATTTTCGCCTTGTTTTCAGTCACATTTTTAACTCTAATAATATTTCTTAGAAAATTACATTTATACTTAATGGTATTTCTCTGCTGCCAATACGTTTGGCGTAAAAAAGTTTTAGAAATAAATAGGGAAGGCGGATAATGAAAGTAACTTATTTCAATTTTTAGACGGATTTCATTGATTTAAACGTCTAAACAAATTAAAAGTGCTTTTTTATTCATTCTATTAGTTATCAAATAAAATGTCCGTCTAGTATGCAGTTATTAAATTATTGGCTTTTGTTAAGACAAAAGAAATTAAAATCAAGTCGATAGAATCTGAACAACGTGTTAAATAATAACAGCAACAGGTTGAAGGTATATTTCAGCAATATACTTATTTAAGCTTTAGTTCTATGTACTGAAGAATATTTTTTCAAGTACCAATAATATATTGCGTCTAAATATTTTAAAGATTATTTTTAGAATTATTTTTGTATAAAAGTCACTCCTTTTATGAAACATCCTAAATGTATATATTTCAAAACTTGCCATATTATTTCTTATTGAAATTACAAGTTTTAATTTTAGATGATTATGAATGAAAGAAATGCCTAAGCACATCAAACAAAATTACAATTTCAAAAAACGAACTGAGTTTACTCTTATATCAATACTGTGCTCTAGAGCAGGTACCGACGACTTTTTCCTTAGTACCGATGACTATTACTCTGACACTTGAATAAAGGTATCCACGTACAAGCTTCTATATTTTACTCAAACATTCTAGAGGAGTTAAGCTAATAGTCCTGTTTATTATAAGCACGAGCTCGAATGCAAAAATGCTTTATTAGTCTTAATCACTTACTGATCTAAAATGTTTCTTTCCCCCTTTTACCATTTGAAGTTGGGTGGTAACATTTTGGGTGAACGGGCTGACTGAATGTTTGGTTTTCTCCACACGTAATGTGAATATGTGCCAAATTCCCTTAGAACATCCTTCACGAAGGCATTCATCCCCTTAGGCAGATGGACCTCATAATGGGTTCCACATTTAGTTAACCTAAACTCGCAGCTGAATTCAACTGGGTTATGATTACTACCTTATAAGGTGTTTCTGCCGTCTTAGCATTCCTTCTTGGTGTAGTGGTCAACCCATTCGGCGAGTATTCGAGAGGTCCGTGGTTCGAGTCCCAGCAAGGGCGTTGTTCATAACGAATATAATAAATGTTCGAAATAATCCAATGTCTTGTTCTCGTGAGACTGCCTGTATTGTAGACACATGAAAACAAGTTTTAATTTAATTACCCTGAATTAATGAAAGCGTAATTTTAACTTAAAAATGTATTTCTCTTTAAAAATTATTGTATTTTCTAGCAAAAAATAATTTCCCCTTAATGGCTGTTTAATGAATATCGAGATATTTTTAATTTTAAGAAACCTTCTTTTATCTCCACTTGTCTTTAATTTTTTTTTAAATTAAGTTAAAACTTTTGCTTGGAATATCTATGTATGATTTTGTATGTGCGTAGGGGTAACTTATAAATATTTATCTATGTGATATGAAATCGATTTCAGCTAACTCTGACACATTTGTCATATATTCCCATTTTATATCTAGAATTACTCTACCAACATTAGTAATTTTACTTCACAAAGGATCGTATAACAACCATTGATTTTTATACGAAAGTAAGCATAATTTGTGGATTGACCAGATTAATAGAAATACATTCATGGATTGATAAAATAACCTTTTCTGATTTAAAGGACTTAAGAAACTAAAATTTTGTTTCTTATATGAACAGAATTTAATGATTTATTACTGTTTCTATAGCTTGTTTGAAGTTAATTTCCAACCTTAAAATATATTTAAACACCAGTATTTAAATTGATTTACAGCTATGATTTCTCATCCATAATGATGAATGATCTGTAGCATTTTTGCTGTGTGCAGGCACATAGAATTTACCTCCTGGAATTATAGGAGAAGGTGTGACTGCAAGACTATCGGATTTCATGTCCTAGGCAATTCTCAAACTTAAGCAAAGCTGTATAAAAATGTAGCTGTCACCACTCATTCTTAAGGTCTATGGGCAATTGTCTATGAGAGGAACAATTCTAGATGACGAAATTTACAGCAGGTACATTCTGAGCATATTTTAAGAGTTCATAATGAGCTATATGGACGCCAAGCTTTCATAAAATTTTATCAAAGCATAAAATTACCATTTGAATCTCCAAAGTATTCGTATGATAAAAATTAATTTTTTCGTAAAACTCTGAGGTGTATATCTGAAACAATATTATTTTATGCGTATAATTAGATAATTGAAAAGTCAGTGTTCAACAGTATCATTATTTCTCTTACACGATACAGTATTTATTTCTCAATTTAAGTGCTAAATTGAAGCTATCAGTTCTAGATAATAAAGGAGAATTATTTCTAATCGTAATAACCAATATATAATACGATATAAAGCTTTTCCTATTTTTTTAAATTGTGATGAGAATCGTTAGAAAAGAAGCTGGAAGTTACTAGAGTATTTTACTATGGGAAATTTGTTTATTCTTTTCTCGATCTCAAGGTATCTCAAGCACAGAGCGAGAGTAAATTGGTTGATTAATTTTATCTCGGAGACAATTTCTCCAGCACCTGGACTAATTGGGTACGCAGGAACATCGCAAACATCAAGAAGCACCTAACGATTAAAACTGTAACCGAATAGGGATAATTTTATAACCATGCATGGCTCTAAGCAGGGTTTTGACCCGCCCTCACATGCCTCGCAAGTCAAAGCGTCGACGCATTAATCACTCTGCCTACGAGTTGTCTCTATGTAATGAAATGCGTTGCGCGAAAATAATTAGAGACAATTTTCAGTAGATGCAATGAGTGCTGAGAGAATTAATGTTGTTTAAAAAATATTATTTCGTAAGAGCAACCTCAAAACACTTCTAGATTTACTGAGATGCTGTACGCAGAAAATGAGTTATTGAGAGTTAATGGTTATGAATGACAGTTTTGTAGATCGCATAATTCAAGTCTTGCCAAAATATAGAACACGTTTTTATTGTTAAAGTTTTCATCGAATTTATAACTTAGGAAACATAATGATTTATTTTTTAATTTCATTAGCATCAACTTTTCGAAACATAAAGAGTTATTGATCTGTTAATTCTTGCTTAAAACTTATAAATTTTTTGGCAATAACTTTCAATTTCCGAGCCCAATTTACCTTTTATATTCAAAATTAAAGGACGATTAACAGTCTTTTATTTTAAATGAAATTTCTTTCCCTGACAAGAATTTAAAACAATTCTTACTGATATTTCTTTATTCTACACTTTTTACATTATATCACATCTTCAGACATTTATCTGACCACTGTTACTTTGTTAATAGAAAAACATGAAAACTGGCAACGAGAAAAGTACTAAGTTCTTCTTTTTAATTAATTTGTCTGACTCGTCTTTATAGATAACAGATTGTTAAAACTATTGTGAAAAACCAAACAGTTTTCTATAAATTTTACATCTATGCAATTATCATAATTTGAGAACTAATGTTTTTTTATTATTATGCACATGTAGTGTAATCAAGTTTAACATTCTAGTTCCGAACTGTAATGTGCCTCAAGAAACGGTTCTAATCAGGGAACTTATATTGTTAACATATTTTTCCTTCCTTTCTTTTCAGTTGCATATTTGTCGAATATGTACTTTCCGCAAGAAAGTAAATTTCAAAAAACGTTGAAAATAAATCAGTGTTGGGAATATTTTGCGTGGAAAATGAAAAGGAAACCATTATTATACTCAGTGACATTTATATTTTCATTCTAATAGCAATAGAAATTAAAAGTATTAAATTCATTAATTTAGAAATTTAGCTGACGGTATTCAAAAGTTCTTCCAAATAATGATTGTGACTTAGAGGGTCATTAGAGCAGTGACTTGGAACCTCTGCATGCAACATAATAAAGTAAAACACCACTTATTCACATTGAAGACGGAATTAAAATGTGCAGTAAATTTTTTAAACTGTAGGAAAATATTTACGGAAAAATAATACGATAAAATGTCTGATTGTTCATTCATTTTAACATATACACTTTTATAATATATTTTACAGAGCAATTAGTCTGTGCTTTGTAGCACTTAATTTTGTAGCGTAATGATTGTAAACAATTAAATACATTTTGTTAAAACCGGTGCTCTAAAGGACCAGTATTTAAAAATTCCATTTCATAATTAGCTTAAATTGTATTTCTAATTATCGTGCAGAGATCATAAATTAATTATAGAAATAAAATATACTACCCAAATGAATATTTTTTCTAAAGGGTGCATCCAGCTACATCGCATACAGGTTGAAGTTCAAAAAGAATTTATTCATGACCAAATGATGATTCGGCAGAAAATGTGAGAAGCTAGTTACCTGATTCTCATACTTTCTGTTTGATTGTTGTCTCATATTTTTTCTGTGCTATCATAGCAGTGTCATATCTAGCACTCTATAATATCTCCTCTTTGTCGCTGAAGTAGGGTAAAATGTTTGCAAATAAGCATTTGAAGTGGCAACTCGAAAGCTGGCAGCGTAGTTTTCAGAATTTCTACTTGGATGACCGCCGTGGTCACAACGCTAATGTGTTTATCTACAGATCTATGATACCTGTCAATACTTTGAATTTAGCTTATTAATACAAAATATAACTATTCAGTTTATAAGCATGCTATCTAAATTTTGCACATCAATTATATTTTTTGACATTGGAAGCTTAATACTCAACTGATATACCATTCGAGGAACTTACACATTCAATAAAAAATAGCGGGAAAAGTTAAGAAGTGACTTCCAGAGATTTTTTTTTATTTCTATAGAAGTGATAATAAATTCGTTATGTTAAGTCCTAAATAATTCTCATTTGGTGCGCATTTTTAATGAATCACAGATACGACAAGATCTGTGAAGTCAGAGTTAAATTCTTATCAAAGAAGGAAAACTGACGTTTGTCTGAAAGCATCTGGCTGATAGTTTTATAAATATGCGGAGAACTCATTTTAGTCATCTGCATATCTCATTCTAAGCACGTCATAAAAATTTGCAAGAATAATTTATTCGAGTTATTGCGAAGATAAAGATAAGGACTACCATCTAAAGGGAAGTGCGGGAAATATTATCAAATAACTAAGAAGAGCGAAAAATATCTGGTTGGAATTTTAAGACGCAAAAGATAAAAAATATTATGTTACACGGTAGAAGATTAACAGCAGTCCTGAGATTTCAAGTAAACAAAATAAAATTTAGACAAGTCAGTTTGTTTGGTGGTATAAAATGACTTCAGCGTGAGTCTTAAACTATAGGTAAGAAAAAATTCGACTCCCTGTTTGTACTGTCGTACAGTGAAGGTAATTTAGGAAGGAATATGCAGGCTGTTGAGAAGATGCAGAGAAGAATTTTTTTTTCAAATCATTTGAAGCAAATATCGGCATTCAAATCAGTCCTAAATAGGAAGAAAGACAAATTTAAATTTAACGAGTAGCTAAATATTTCTCAGAACTAATTATAAGATCTTATAATCTTATCTTAAAATTCTCATAATTTCTTCTTATAATTCTTTCTTAGAATTTCTTTCTTCATTTTATCCCAAAAAATATGAAGCTTAAAAAAAATCCTAAAATATTTATGAAACCAGTAATATGCTAAATAATAAATAAGTAAGTTACAATACGTTATATTAATAAATAATGAATAAATAAATGTTAAAGTATTTGAACTTTCTTATTTGTTATTTCTGCTGTTTTAGCAACGAAATACAAACAAAGATACAACATTTTTGAGAGTTAGTACTTTTGAACGTTCAGATAAAGAGGCCAAATATATATCGGTTCAAATAGAGATATAAAAAGGTCCAAATAGAGAACGGTTCTCCTAATGTTTCACTGCTTTAAAATACTTTGGTTGCATAATGAATCCTTTCAATCATGGTTTGGTTTACATAATTGCAAATAACTTTTTTATATTGACTTTGATTGTTGTTGAAAGGATATTTTTATACTGCCTGCGATCCTTGTTGTAATCGTAATTTATGTCTGGAAATAATACAAATGTTTATAGAGAGTAAACAATTCATTTTTTCCTTTTGTATAAATATTTTATATGGTTATTAAGAAATGTGACTAAACGTATATTGCTATAGTCTGTCACGTAAAAATAGGACCTCCAAGGTTATTTTCCCGATTTGACTCGTAACCATGCGAAAAGCAGATGCGTATAAAAGGTCGAGTCATTTAATTTCTTCTCTCCTCTTCATTTCTATTTAACGTGTTTCGATACATCAAAAGCACAATAGGTTTATTTAGGTCCTTCTGGTAGCATTTTATGATTTCTCTTTTGTTATGTTTTTCTAAACTTTTTTGATAGGGCTGTTGTTATTTCTGGTTTGCTCTGGTGCAGCCCATGAAAACAATATAGGGCAAGGTAAAGTCTGCTGAGAGTTTCGGGCTATGACCTCCCCCCATATCACACATTGGAAAAGCTCGCGAATGAAGGCTGACTTGAAATGAAGTGGAGAAAATGCTGTGGGGTGATGACGACACGATTTAAAGCTACAAACGGGGAGAAAGGCACGCAGTGGCCTTGAAAAGTGTCTATTTTAAAGTAACAGACAATAGAATAGTATTTCTATGAAACAGCATTGCAGTATATATTTATCTTCAACAAGCCGAGCATCTCCTGTTCCTGAAAATAATGAAAAAAGAATGTAAAGGATTCTATGAATCCTCCTATAAAATTCTTTTTATGCTAATTTAACAAAGCATCTGAAGTTGTTTGGAAATCAATATCTTAAAAGGTGAAAAAAAAATATTTTTGATCTTGTGTTTTGGTTCTTCTGGAAAAGAATCTGAACTTGTGAAATAAAGTCTGTAATGCTTGATGAGAATATTAAGTCTGAAATATGAAAAATTATTAATACAGCACAGAATAAGTTGGACGGAAATACGGATATTAAAAAAACAGAGGAAATTTACTTATTTTACTGAAACAGAGATACAGCAAAATTATTAAATTTTACAAAACTTTACAAAGGCGGGAAAGAGTCATTAGGTCATTGCATTGGCTAGTAAGGACAGCAATAAAAGTTTTAAGAAGGAAAAATATATTTACTGAGGCACATAAATCTTAACTATTGCATTTCTTATTAATTAATTTAATTGGCAAAAGCCAAAGTGAACTAAACTGAGAGACACGAAAAACCTATCAAATAAATATTCAAACAAGTTTCAGAAGAAATTTAAAGGGATATTACTTTAAGGTTTGCTAAATCGAAACAGATAAATACGATTAAGAACAGAATAAAAATATTGAACATTATTCAAATGTAATCGTCTGAAATGCTACCTTATCAATAATGAAGGCTCAATAAATAACAGGGTTTTTTTTCTTAGAAGTTATGTTCTCCTCTACCATTTGATAGTATTTTATTTATTGAGGGTATGATTTAATGACTATTGATTCGAAGCTACTGATAACTCTTCTGCAATTATCAGGGTCTGGGTTCGACTCCCAGAAGTTTTTGATAATGAAGCTCAACTAAAACTGAACTATCCGGAGATTTGGTCTCTTCCGGTGTTCGTATTGCCTCTAGATATCTGTCCCTAAGAGAAAGGGGAAATGCGGAGGCTCAACAGATCAATTAACATACATGTAGATGCTAGTTCAGAAGCCCATACA
The DNA here is from genome assembly GCF_044657685.1 of Stegodyphus dumicola. Taxonomy (NCBI): domain Eukaryota; kingdom Metazoa; phylum Arthropoda; class Arachnida; order Araneae; family Eresidae; genus Stegodyphus; species Stegodyphus dumicola. Next base: position 182,103,570 of record NC_140780.1, on the reverse strand, counting down.
TAATGTGCCCATAGGCAGATTATGAGGTCTTGTGCTTCAGATCCTATTTGATATCCATATCCTCATTTTGGTGCTAAATTTAAATTAAACTGTTCAAAGAGATAGGCTGACCGCTTTCTACATTATATGTAGTCAGATCCCTTCAAACAGAAAGAGAAATGCGAGTGCTAAATCGGTTGACTAACATTCATATAAATATTAATTTAGTTGAACAGCAATAGCATGTTCGTCTGCACGTGATGAGATATAAATTTAGTGTTGCAGTAAAAACGTAGATGCTTATAAACTTGCTTCGACCAAAATAATATAAACTTGCTTAGACCAATATAATATAAACTTGCTTCGACCAAAATTATACAAACTTGTTTCGACCTAAAGTAAAATAATACATTTTAAAATATTATGACTCCGAGTATTTCAAGAAAACTGCAGTATTTTCAAAAAAAAAAAAAAAAAAAAAAAAAAAAAAGAGACAACAGTTTTCATTCAAACAAACGTTGAAGGCACTGAACAGAAGCAAATTTGAGTTATCAAAGAAGAGATTTTTATTTCTGTATATATATAAAGAGAGAGAGATAAGTATATATATATATATATGAAACTTATATTTATATAAAATATTAAGTAAAGAAGGATAAAAATGGCCTTTCATATATATATATATATAAGTTAAAAGAAAATTCTTAGTGCTTACGCTAAAAAGTAGCTCAGATACTGTGGTTCCGGTGACAATTTTATCATAAGTAAAATAAAGTGCAATGAAAGTGTAAACAGTAAATAAACAATATTAACAATTGAATATTTACAAATAAAATTCAAAACTAATTGTAAGTAATATGCTGATCAAGGTAAGGCATACTTTAAACAATAGAATAAATGTGTGACATAAGACTTAAGCAAAAATTCTTGACCACATTTCTTGACCACAAAGGTCTTTTTTAGTTTGTTCTCTCTTCTTTAATTTTATATATATTTGTGTGTGTATGTATATATGAAAATTCGCTTAGAAAATAAAGAGGTATTAAGAGCTAAATGTTTACATATTAATTAAATCTCCATGCTATGTTAGTTTCCAGCAATATAATAATAAGTAAAGATAGCACAAACCAGAATACCTGTAGAAAGTTAGATAGGTAGCTTTCAAAAGATAAGTAATCGTAAGTATATCATAAAAATTGAAAGTGAAGTATAAAATTTTGAACAGTGTTTTTAAAATTTAAAAAAAAAAAAAAAAAAAAAAAACTCTAGTCGATTAAAGTTTTGCCAGCTTTATTGTCAAAAAACTATTATCACACTGAAACGAAATAGGAATATAATTTTGACCATCACTATTTAAAATAATGCACGGGGCCAGAATTTGAGCACTCATTAGTATAAACATTTCTAGAAACTTGATTTTAACTTTCTATTTATTTAATTATGAGGCCACATACAGTTATTAGGTTTATTTGGAACAGGAAAGATGAAAAATGTGCAATTCCTTAGAAAACCTTTCCAGGAGTCGAGCTGGGGAACTTGGAGAGAAAGTATTTTAAATGATGAGTCTGATAAACTGAAAAAAAAAATATTTTTGTAGGTACTGATACTGAACACAGAGGTTTGAGGTACATTTGTAAGGTATTTCTCCACCCTTCCTAGCGTGCCTTCGTGGTGTAGTGGTCAGCACACTGAACAGGTATTTCAGAGGTCCGTGATTCGATCCCGGCGAAGGCGTTGCTAATTTTTCTTCTCTTCTGCCTCCAAAAATTACCTAATGTCTCTACACAGTGAATCATGTATAACTGAGTAATAAAATTTATTGAAACAAGCAACGAAATATGTAAAAGCCGACTCTAAATATTAAATCTCTGTTTCTTAAAAAAAGAAAAAGAAAAAAGAAAAGAAAAAGAAAAGAAAAGAAACTGGATTGTAGTATCTTTACAGTTGCGCAGTTTTACGTTGAATCAAAAGCTAGTAAGAAATTTTAACCGCAATAAAATCTACTGTTTAGTAATCATTAATCAAAAAACAAAACTTAGTTTTCGCTATATATTTTACTCGTTCATGATATTTTAGGCAACATTTTTTAAATAATCCTCCCAACAATATTAAATAATGATTTAAAAGAGCTTTCTAAATTTTCAACTTTGATCATCATTAATTTCAAGAAATTTTCCTTACAACCTCACAAATACATTATATTTATTTTCTGCAGACTTGGATGGCATCAATAATTGATGCCAGCTTCAGTTTTAAAACTCTTGCACTCAAGTATAAAAGTTGTCAGATATTGTTTACGTGAAAACTGCTGCTCAAAGTCATCTCTAAATCTAAAACACGGCGATCTAAGTATCCACTTGGCGCTCTCCTTCTAACGCCAGTAGCGCCAAAACTCTTTCCCCCCTCTTTTCTCTCCATCTGATAAGTGGGCGGGAGTTAAAACGTCAAGAAAAGGAGAAGTTTTTATTTTCCTCCTCAACCTCCGTTACAGCGACCTCCTCTCAGTCCCCCCTCCCCCAAGAGAAGAGCAAGAAGGAGATCGATAAAGAGGATACTGCTCTTAGCGCCCTCTAGCCTGACACCGGATAATTTCTGTTTTTCTTCTTCATCCTCATTTTGAATTTCACGGTGAAAGAAACGTCCATTTTGTCAAATTTCAACTTCTTCAAGTTATATATATATATATATATATATATATATATATATATATATTTTGTTTATATACAAACAGAATAGTCTAGTTAGTTTCAATTTATTTTTAATAACTACTGAAGAGAATAGAATTTTCAGATTATTTAAGCAAAACAAAATTCAGGACAAAAGTCAAAATGAACATTCTTTAACATTAAATTTCTTTTCTTTTTTTTGGAATTTTTTCCACCGTTACTATTAAACAATACCAAAGAATCACGTGTTTCCATTGAAATCAATAAAAACTGTTCTAGTTATTAATGCTAAGGAAACATTATTAGTCTTCTTTATTTTTTAAGACTAAATTTTAGTTAAAAAAACCCCACTTTTTGTAAACGTCCGCGAGACAACATTAACAAAAATTAATATTTTTTATCGCTAGTCCCCAGTAACGTGCACGAAATGCACATAAAATGCGAGAAACATCATTTACAGTTAAATTTATTTTTTGTTTCGAAATTAAAAATAATAATTTAAACAACACATTAAAATTAAGAAAGTAATAATAACTAAAATTACTGCTTTTTAATATCAAAAGAAGGAATCATTTCAAATTTAAGCTCTTAAAATATTCTGGCTTTTTCAAAAAAATAATAAAAAGGATAAAGAAAATAATTGCGCTTAATCGTGCTTCGCATCTTTTCTTTCTTTTCCTCTTTTTCCTCTTTTTTTATGTGTGCGTGCACGTGTATGTGAAGGAGCAGAGAAAAAGTGAGAAAAAAGCGCTTTCAACTGACCACTTAACGACGGTGAAAGTGGAAAGTTTTTCTCGAGAAAAAGACACCGTATTTAAAATCTGCAATTTTAATTAGCCAATGCCAATTGTATAAAGGGTTGGGGCGTCTTTGTCGTGTCCCCACCCCACCTCTACGCGAAATCGTGCGTCCGTCCTACGTAGCTCAGGCTTATTTACAAAACCTCTGTGAATTGGGCTGCTGGTCGACAGCATCACCTGGTTGAAGTTTGGAAGAGCGGCTCCCCATTTACATTGGCCAGCGAACGCTGCTCGTAGCACGTGCGACCCCTGCCCACCCTCTATAGCCTCTCTTCAGCCGCTATCAGCTGCGGACCGGCATTTGGTCACTGGACCCAAGTCTGCGTGGTAGCAAGCAGCGCTCTTTTGTGTGGACACTCAACGACCTATAGAGATGACCAACGAGCCGAGGAGGAGAGGACCTGGTAGCAGAGATCCAAGAGTTTGGCAGCATCACATGCGACAAGGTATGTTGTCTTCAGTCTTCTTAACCTCATTGTTTCTTACAACTTTTCTTTGTTAATTTCTTTCATTTTTCCTCCCTTGAAAAATTAACCATTTCCCAATCTCAATGTTTAAACTTAATCTTCAACGTTTTTTAAAGCCCTAAAATACTTTCTAACAAAAATGTCATTAAAAATAAACATAAATAACAAAAGTTAAAAAAGTCTTGATTTGGTGAACTTTTTTCCCGGACAATCAATGTTGCAAGTTTGGAGGGAATAAAAGCTTGTTTCTTGTGTGAGTAGTTTCTGTATTTATAGAGGGATGGAATTGGAGCATTTATGTTAAAAATGGATCAGAAAATAAAGTCGGGGAAAAGAACTTGGAGGGGCGAAGGCAACCGACGGCAGTGCGTGTCGGCGTGCGCTGTGCACTCAAGATTCGTGGGATGGACAAAATGGCGTCGGCACCTTCTGCCCGCATCTTTTTGGTGTCGTGAAGAGGAGCTCTTTCTTATCTCTTCTAGAGCAGGTAAGTGCGTAAGATGTAGGAAAATAAACGATCCGTGTAAATATCAGTCGAAGGAGGGGAAAGAATTAACGGAAAAAGGGGGGGAATGAAGACAAGGAAAGCGTGGAGCGACCTTCTTCGTTCGGAAGCCAGCGCCGACTGAAGCGGGATAAAAAAGGACCCTGCGCTCTTCGGCATCCCTTACGCTTCCCCTCCCCCCCGGTTAATCGATGCGAAGGGGAGGAAAGAAGAGAAGGGGAATCTCATGCTAAAGCGAAAAAGAGTTTTTTTAGCTTTGTAGAATAAAGAGTACCCGCCAACCAGGGATGCCTCTCAGGCTGATGCGCAGTTGGCTGGGTTTTGATTGGACTAGAGAATGCAAAAATTAATGGATTTTTCGGCGGTTTGCGTCATTTTATGTTAGTGTTTTTGAAAAATTCATTATCTCGTAATGCTCTCGGTGCTTTAGCTAATAATTAATACGAACCCATGCAGAGTGGCCCGAACACTGCACGCTCAAAATTGCGGTAATTACTTTTTCCCAGACAAAATAGTTGCAGGAAAAGTTTTCACGGTTTGTGTTCTCCGAGAGGAAATGTTTTAAGCTCTTACAGGGATCGTAAATTTAGAAAACGGAAAAACACTTTACGACGTAATATCAGGCGAAATAGAGAAAAGTAGAATTTTTCTAGCGGAAAGCTTAATTATCGATAAACATAGCTTCCAGCACTACTGTAAGAAATCAGCATTATCTGTTTAATTCTATCAACAAACATTTTTGACATGATACCCATTCTGCTTTTCTGCAAAAGTTTTGAGCTTCACTGAGCTTAACTCTGAGCACTACATCATAAAGAGGGATGAATAAAAATGCCATAATTTATGAATTGCTGTTACTTCTCTAAAAGCTTATAATTCATGAATACTGTGAAAAGGGAATTCTTGCTCAACTCAAATCAGCTTATATCCATTTATTATGAGATGTAGTGTATGTGCTTAAATGCCTTTGTGTGTGCGTATGTATAAATACAATAATTTAATTTGTATAATATATATATATATATATATATATATATATATATATATATATGCATAAATGTAAAAATAGACTTTAATTGTTTTATAAATATATATATATATTTATAAAAATACGTATATATATATCCATATACGTATTTTATATATCCATATATATCAATATATATGTATATATATATCCATATATATGCGTATGGGCGTAATTAGCATGCATACACATCGCTTTAAGTACATATGTATATATGTGTGTCAAATTAAATTCATGTTATTTTCATAATCTGAAGTTAACACTGACCACTAACTGTTCTAACTGAAATTCTTCACTAACTGTTTATTAGTGCAAAACAAATATGCCCTACTGGATTCCGATTAACATATCAATTGTGAAATATGGTTTTAATTTTAAAGCTTACGCCATCAAATTGATACTTATCTCTCTTCAAAAATATTCATATTACATTGCTATAAAATGAAACATTACAGAATTTCAGCTTCACATGTAGCATAAACTCAGCTATGTTTAATATAATTTTATATAATTATATTTCTTAAACGTTTCTATGCTTTTATACCACCAATACGTTGTGCATATTGAGTATTTCATTATGTATATGACTCATCTATATTCATTTGAGTTGAAATAACCCCATATACTTAAAAATAAACCTTATACTAGTATATTTTTCTGTCATAAAATTTATGTTTAACTAATTTAAAGCGTTTAAATATTTACGCAATCAGAGCTATTTTATTTTATATAAATAAAAATTTACTAAGTTAAGTAAATTATTTGCTTGAGTCATTAATTAAACTTAACGAGACTTAGCTCTATATTAACCAGAGTGTTTCATTTGATATGGACTAGCTCTATATCAACTGAAGAGTAATAAATTGCTTATTTACATTTTATAACAACGTTAGAATGTCTAAAAGTATTTTATATGAATTAATACACTTTATAAAGATTTTATACTAGATCAAAAAGGCTTATTTTCTTGGCCAGGAAATAAAAAATAATTAATTTTTATTATTTAATCTGTAAGGTAACTGTCAGTTTCTTCGTATCTTAATTCATGTTAGCGCATTCATAAAACAAGAAGAATCTAGTAACTATAATGAAAATAATAGTTTATTATGCGATGATATAATACACTTAATGAAACTGAAATACTGTAGAGAAGGTCCTCCATAAATCGAGAAGCATAGCGTGTTTGCGTGACATAGATTAACAAATGAGCACGAAAATAATGTCTCAAATTTTGCACCAAACTATGTTTTTAATTTGTTGTTGAATTCATTCTGGGCCAGGAATTGCGTGTAAGAGGTTTTTCGTAAAAGTCTTCATTATGATATCACGACTTACTAACCAGTTTATGAGACACAACATTTCCATCAACCGGTTAATTAAACGAGAGCTTAAGCTTTCTCTTGAGTTGTGAAACACCATGGGACAAAATATTAGAATTTTTAAACTTAACTTTAATTGTATGAAGACTGAAAATCTAATTCATGAAACAAAATTATCTAAGTATAAAAATTAGTTACTTTTAAAACCAAAAATTAACAAAATATGTATTCTGAGAAGCTTTAGAGTAAGAAAGTATAATGCGTGGTCTATTCCAACAGTACTAAATCAGTACTAATACAGAACTACAAAAGTACTAAAACAGTACTAATACAGTACTATAAATAGTACTATTTAATTACGTTATTAATACTGGGAAAATTAACAGCTTAGTGCATGAAAAAAATTAGAAACCAAATAGGTTTTCCTCCATTTTGAATGTCAGATGAATTGGTGCTTTTTTAAAAGTTTTAGTTTCACAATCTCAAATTCGAAGGAAATTGCCAATTGTATTCGCTTATTTATTTAGTATGGAGATTAAATCATTTGATTAAGCTGCTAAAAAGCATTAAAGTGAAATGTGTTTTTAAATGAAACAATTGATCCTCATTTAAATTCTAAAGAAACTGTGATTGGAGAAAACAGAAGACTCAAAAAACACGAAAAAAAGGTCTTGAAATTAGTAGAAAAAATAAAGGAAATTGAAATTTTCCAAATAAAATTATAAATGAAATGAGGACAACTATTATTTATTATTTAAAAAAATTTAGTTAAAATACACAAAGGGAAAAAGTATTAAACTAATATTATTAATTATTATTTAAAATATTTAATAATTAATAACTTAATATAAAATATTTAATAATTTAATATAAATGAATATTTAATAATTTAATATTATTAATTATTATTAAAAGTATTAAAGGAAACAAATTGAAATGTTCTTTTCTTAACATGAAAATGTTGCCATAATGAACCTTATTTAATAAGATAATTTAAAGTGCTTATTTCCTTAAAAGGGGTCATTGAACTTTAAGATTTTTTTTCGGTTACTAAGGGTATTTTGGATAATACAAGCTCAAAGCATGTGATGAGACGTGATTTATCTATCGAAACTGAAAGATTTGACTTTCTTTTTGGTTCATAAAAATGATATTCATTATATACTATTAACTAAGTAGAATCATGTATAGATGAAGACTCAAGAAAGTTCAATAACCGTTAAGTCACTTAGTTCCTATAGAGTAAGGTGTAACGGCAAGGGGTAATAAAATCATCCCCTTCCCACAGTGTGGATAAGAAGGGTTTCCCCCTTTCTTTTTTCTCAAAGACGTTTATAGTGCTTCCTTTTTGTCCCAGTTCTCAGAAGAGGTTGACTCATAATAGGATCCCTTACTTCACCTGTTGAAGAATTTCCTTAAATTCCCATACTTCAAAGTTCGATGCACTTTTCTGAACTCTTTCTACAGAAAACTTTATTTAGTACCTAAATTAATAGAACTGTAAAATATTATTAGAAAACTTCTATTTTTATGAAGAAAGTGTAAAATATTATTTTCATACTTAAGTTTAAAGATTATATTTCTTATAAGGATAAAATTTTAAGAAGATTATTCTTCATTTGATTTTTCTATTTTAAAGTTCATTGACCCCATCAGAACTTTTCTTACAATTAAAACTATATTTGGCTCCATTACAAAGAAAGTTACTGTATTTGATTAAATAATTTTTGCACCACAATATACAATATTAGTAGTACTTCAATACCTTAAATACTAATTTTTTCATAACTCAAATTTTACAAATCATAATTCAAGAATAATTTATTATTTTTATACATCAAGCATTAATTATAATTCTTACTAAAGTATAAAATTTGCTATCTTGAACTAAGACGAATTATTTTTAGATGACAGACAAAATTTTAAAACATTAATAACCTCTTCTTTATTGTGACTTAATGCCTTTTCAACAGTTTTTTATTTAAGAACTTTAATCTTTCTTTTGTGAATATTATTAATTGCTTTTGTTAAGCAAAATTATTTTCAGTTGAAAAATTATCGATAATTGTTTTAATTAAAATTTTTTGAAGAAAAATTTAACAATTAAAATGTGTTTCTTCTACAGTTTTCAATTTCTTTATCCTAAATTTATTGTGTTTATTAGAATGTTCTTCATAATTCTAAGGATCAATTTCGCAATTAATGAATTAGTTTCTGAGCAAAAATAAAAATGCATATTTATATGCAAAAACGCTGAAACAAATATCATTTCAATTATATTCACATTTCAAATAGTTCTTCTTTTCAGTAATTTGCAAAACCCATTCTTGGTTCTATTAAGTATACAATAATAAAAATGTGGTAAAAATATTAAATAGTCGCCCAGACGGTATAGTGGGGTATAGTGGTTAGGGTAGTCTACTGCGGTACATAGGCCCGGGTTCGAATTCGGAAGAAAATATGGATGTTAGGAAATGCATAGTGTCTTTGCGGCATGGAGGCACTTTAAATATATGGCGAACCTAAAGTCCTCTCGTGTGGTTTTGGGAAAGTTGAGAGGAGTGGGAGACCCCCGGACACACCCCCGCGGGGTGCTCTTCCTCAAAATTGGAGTGGAAAATAGAAGTCCAACCTCTCTTTGAAATAGGCTCTGACAACCATTCTTCCACGTAATATGAACACAACAACAATATTAAATAATTTAGTCCATGTCTGTGTAACATTTAGAATTTTTGAGCAAAAGGATTTATCGAAAGACAGCAAACTGTGAAAACATAATTTACGAAATGGCAATTAATACATAATAATTGTCATTAAAATGGAGTCTTAAAATAGTTATTGAAGTATGTCAATTTTTAAAAATTTTTCTTTCTGAATTTCAAGATGCATATATATATATGAAAAAATACCAAGTAAAAAGCAGTTCAAAGTCTAATCCAACTGCTGAAAGCATCAGCAAGTTGTGGTAAAAATACAGAATAAATAAAAAAAATAAGTTTAAAATCTGTCACATATTCAATTCATAATAAGCATATTTAAAAGAAGATACCAGCCGTGCAGTGGCAAACTGCAAGGAGGAAGTCATGCCAAAAAAAAAAAAAAAAAATCTGAAAGCTTTCAGATTTTACTTTATGCCCAAAGGGACTTTTTTAAAGTTTTGTGTGTTACCTTAATTTATTAAATATCACGTTCTTCGCACATAAACCCTAAAACTCAATTCAACAGCAATATAGCAAAACAATTTTAAAATGAAGAAATCTTTAGAACTTCCGATACATAGTTTCGAGCGCTGGAGATAAAAATGTTTTTTATTTCCGTACAGTGTTGCCATTGCTCGCTTTGAAATTGTTAAGTTTGTTAATAAAAAATTCGTTAAAGTGTTAAAATATGCAATCGATAATAAAACAAATTCCAAATTCCAAATTAGGGCTTCCAGATGCCCTTATTCGGTGGAAGATTACGTTATTCAAAATTTGATGGCTCTAGGTACCTTTTATTTTCATCAAAATGCGAGAAACATACACACATTTATGCAGATTCTTCATTATTTAATTTTTTTTAAATATAGCACAGGGCGATAATATTTGGTCATAACAATTTTAAAAGTGAAACGGACATTTAAAGTTTTCAACGCAAAATGCCAAAACGAAATTAATAGCCCTTCTGCGCTAATGCCCTTCTGGCTAATAAGAAATTTTTAGCTTTCGCTGCATTGGGGTTGGTGCAACTAAAGTAAATATGTAAAAAAAGCAGCCTGTTTCTGAACCAATAAAGACACGAAACTTAAAAACAATCTCAGAAAAACAATCAAAGTAATTTATATCTTTATCAGTCCGACTCCTACAGGCCGAAGTAAGCAGAGCAAACAAATGGAAAAATCATAGCATTAAAAATATAAAAATATTATTTTAAGCAGACCGAGTCTAAAAACAAAACCTGTAAATACAAGCGATCATTTTATGCAAAAACATATGTAGATTTTGAAACCTGACAGGCCGGGTTAAACACTTTTTACTTCCTTGTGCGAGTTAAAGGAAGTATTGTAATCGAAAAAAGTTTCGGGTATCAGATTTCAACATAAATATCCATTTTGACAGCTCCCGAATCCATTTGGACGATTTTTTGCATAAATTCTGTACGTACGGACAGAATTAAGGACTCCCCCCCCATAACAGATTGTAAAATGATTTTAAAATGGATTCAAAAGGGAATTTTTTTGTGGCATCTGTACGTATGTATGTATCTCGCATAACTCAAAACGATTAGCCGTAGAGCGTTAAATTTTTATATATGGGTCTGTTATAACATCTAGTTGTGCACTTCCTTTTTTATTGCAATCTCTTGTGCTAAACGTAGTTACGTACCCACCCTCTTGCCCGGCTTAAAAGTCCGTACCCGGCCTTCGTTTTCTCAATTCTTCGTTGTAGTTCTGTACTTCCAATTGCGGAAGTATTTTAGATGACGAAAATATTCATGCTTTGGCAATGTCAAATTTCGGCAAATAATGAAATCTAACTTTTAATGCTCTTCTATACTTATATTTGGGGCAATTTTACATTCGTTACATAAAAATAAAATTATGAAAATTTAACTCCCGTACGGTTAAAATTGACCAGGATATTTAATTTCAAACTCTGCAATTTTGATGTCGTTTTTAGCTCGATTCCTTATGTTAGAATAATTCGAAGAAATGAGTTTAAATGAAGTGCAGCAAAAAATGTGTATAATTTAATAAGCTATACAAGGAATGAGAATTGACAGTAGATTTTTAAAACAAATTGTAGCATCAAAATCAAATAATAGTACAAAAAATATAAAACAGAAGCAATCCAACACATGAAAAAACTAAATGAAAATTTGATCCAAGAAAAGCATAAAAGTAAGATAAGAAAAAAAAAAACTCCTCTTTTTATTTATTCCTGTTTTTGTTTTCATTTTATGCTGCATTGTCTTCTATTTTACCTGTTTTTTGGACTCGATCCGCTTAAATTGAAAATTGTTATTATCATTTGATTTAATGCTACAACTTATTTTAAAATAACGTTTAGCCTGGTCTATGGGGTTTCAAAATTTACATATGTTTTCGTTTTAAACGTTTTAGGTTGGATTGCTTGTATTTGCAAGCCTTCGTTTTCGAACTCGGTCAGCTAAAATAATATTTTTATGTTTTTTATGTTTACTTATGTTGTTTGGTTCTGTAATTTTGCAATTGTTTGCACTGCTTACTTCGGCCTGTAGGTGTTAGACTGATAAAGACACATATAACTTTCATTGCTTTTCTGAGATTATTATAAGTTTAAAAATCTATTTTGTGCCTTTACTGGTTCAGAAACAGGCTGATTTATTTACATATTTGCTTCTTCCGTTGTACCAACCCCCTCTTATTTCATTTATGATATTTATGGTTTATTTCCTTATTTCATTTTCGAAAATTTCTTATTTCATTTATGGTTTTGGCATGTTTTTCTCTCCACTTTCTTGCAGTTTGTTAGTGTGCTCCTGGCATTCCGGTTTTTACACATGTTTATTCTGAGCTGAATATGGGATGAATGCTAAACATACAATTTTTTAATTTGTTTTGCATAATTAAACCTATTATTATTGAACTGGGGATTATAAATATAAATTATTAGCTTTTATTTGAAAGGTTATCTTAACGAAATATTGTAAGAAAAATCATAAAATGTAAGTAGGCCTTTCCTTTATCTCTTTTTGCTAATCATTTATGTATTATTTTAATATAATACGATCTTTATGGGACCCTTAATATATAAATTACTCGTAATATTTTTTCTAAAATATTTATAATAAATATTGATAACATTAATTTATTGATAAATCCATTTTTCCAAAAGCATAATTTGAAGTTTGAACAGACATAAAATTTTTAATTTAAAATTGCCCAGCAGCATATGTGATTCCTTCTCTTCTTTAAGGCATTTGCTCTAGTCTATAAATTGCCTTTTTAATAAATTTTGAAACATTTTAATTAGTTAAAGCATTTAATATTTGTTCCAGCACGATTTTCTATAATGCTACAGTCAGGAGTTTGGTTAATCGCAAGTAATTTTTATTTCTGAAGAGGAGTAAAAAAATTAACTGTTGATACACAAAGAAATATTTGCTGAGTTGAGTTAAAATGAAAAGAAAAGAAATAGTCTGAAAGCTCAAAATTTCTTTAAGAGTAGTAAAGCTATTCAGATATATTTTTAGCAAAAAGCGAGAAATCAGTAATTTTATTGATTGCAGGATACAAGGTCCCCTTAAATAAGAAAAGATATTAATTTAGAAGTCAAAGAACAAAAATCAGAGTTATATTTTGAAATTTTCTCAGATACTTGACATCTTCTGCAGCTTTTATGAATAAAACATTGTTTTCACACAGAAGCTTTGAAAATTATTTTTAAATGTCAAGCTCCGAATCTGGAAACCTCTTACATATTTAGTTCCATATATCTAAGTTTAAGACAAGAGATATCCAACTGAATTTGAAATTCGAAGTATACAAGCTTGAAGTTTAACACTAAGTTTCCTTATGTGAGCGCAAGTGTAACAAAAAAAAAAAAAAAAAAAAAAAAAAAAAAAAGAACTCTTAATTTGATTATTAAGCATTACTACACTTTTGAGCATTTTGCTTCAAATTTTCGTTAAACACTAAAATATTTTATTAACTATAACCAAGTTTTACATAACACATCTACATGTCTGACGTCAGTTTAACTACGTTTTCGAGGAAGGTTTATACTGAAATGAAATGGAAAATTTAAGCACACTTTCTAAGTAACAAAAGAAATTCTTAATTTGCAGTAATTTGAGATATATTTAAATGTAACTGTAATGTAATGAGTTAAATAAAATTTGCATTTTATAAATGTTTTAATTTCAATTTGTGTATGTACAACCTTATATTTTTTCATGGTTGTATTAAACTACGTTTCCGCGAATTAATTGTGTTGCGTGTTCCCGCAATAGTTCAGTTTATATACTAGGATTACAAAAATAATCACTGCCCATTAAAAAAGCAAAATTTTAAACTCATCTTTTTCTTTGCTCCAATCGAAAAAAAAAATTAATTAAATATTCGCCTGTGTAAAAGTACAAAATGAAAAAATGGCAACAATGTTTTAAGTTAAAAACTTCAGCAATATATACGCATATTCCTCCTTGCATCTTAAAATAGTACTAATACTGCTGTATCGAAAGTTCCGACTCAATATAAAAATAATCTAACAGAAAATTTGTTATTTGATTTAAATTTCGGCCGCGCAATCTAGTTTCTTCTATGCACGATAGGTGGCAGAGTCATCAGTTGTCCTCCATAAGCTGCCATGGATCGGGCAAGCTTCTTGCGTCATTGTTACGCCTCGTAAGTTTTTCAAGGATATTTTCAGGAGTATTTTTTATGATGAGAGTAAGCCAAATTTGAAGAAGAATAGTTTATAGCTGTATTGCATATCCAACAAAATGCGTTTAAAATGCTCCCGAGAACACATGTATTCGAAGAATGGAGCTGCCGTTTTTAGTAGAAAAATCGCGTTTGTCATGTTTTTTTGCGTTATAATTTTGATTGTCATAAATAATTTTGATGCACAGATGTTCTGAGAAGTCCTGAGTGTGCTTCATTCCTTAAGTTTTCTGACTATGTTAATTCCTCTGCTTTACCGCAAAAATCGTGCTTTATCTGTGCGCCGTTTCTAATGCAGAAGATACAGTATTTACTACAATGGCTATTGATATTACAATTAATACCGGAAGAGCGCAGGGACATATATTTTATAAAAACTAATTTTTTTTGGGTTAGTTACATAGTTTCGCCTGAAAATGGAAAGACGTTTTAAAATATGCTGGTCTTTTGATACATTTGTCAAATAAATAAAACTAAAGGCATGCAGATATTTTGCATTGCTGCAAACTATATTATAAACGCTTAAAAATAACTAAATTGCTTCTTATGTGTTACATGTTTTCAGACATTGTACAAGTCCTAGTATCTACTTTATTAAAAATTATCTAAACGAGGAGTTATAATTTCACTTGATTATACAATATTTATGCCATTACCCATTCCAATCATTTTTCATTCATACGCTGAAAGATTTTTCATCGAAAGGCTAATTCAAAGTTTATTAAAAATTGATTAAAAGTAAATTATTACCATATGAATATTATCATGATCTTAATTCCCAGAAACGATTAAAGAATAATATTTTTTACTTCTTATGTAAAGAATAATAAACAAAACTCACGAAAGATACGCGTTTATGCGTTCATGGCATGAAATTGTTTAGTTTAATCCATACATATTTACAAATTTACCTACATTTTCAATGCAGAGTAATACTGTCAGTTAAAAGTTCATTAAACATAAATTACGAACTGCTATTTTTTCTAAGAGTTCTTATTACATGTAAATCTTGTTTCATTTACTTCTATGCAGTGCTTTCTCAGTGTTTAAGATATAAATTCGTAAGTTATTTTATAAAGCATGTGTACATTTGTAACTTATGCAAAGTGTTCTGTTTTAGTCTCCGATCTGCTTCTTATGTATAATAATATTTGAGCTTTGAAATGTAGTGCTGAAAAGACTTAATAATTAATAGAATTCTTAAAAAAAATTAAGAAAACTTTAGGTTGCTTAGCTACAGCTATAAGTAATTTTTCAGTTTAACATTGTATCTTCCTGTGCATGCCCACTAAACTGCTTTGAAAAAACTGCAATACTTTCTTTTTATTACGAGAGCAGTTCAGTAGTCGAAAATATTGAACTAGGCTGAATTCCATTTTCTTATTTTATGCAAACAAAGGTTTGCTCTTTAAAGGGTTACAGTGAAGCCCTTTAAAAAAGGGCAATTCGAAAAGTTTCATGTCAACAATAATACGAATATTTAATAAGAATTTAGAAAGTTTCAGTCAATATTTTTCTTGAGAGAAGATATCTTTATAATAAAAAACCGGCAGAAATTATCACATCTGCTGAATGTATTCGCATTCCAATAGCAATTTATTCTACAATTTAATTTTAGGTACTCATATTTTGATGCAATTTTTTAAAAAGGTGTGTGTGTGTGTGATTATGGCAAAGCCTCGAGGGCTATTTGCCTAAGAGGAGGGATACCTTCGTGGAGGACTTTCTAAGGGAAACTGGCTCGTATAGACGTTACACATGGGGAAAACCACGAAAACGCCCATGCAGCCAGCCCTTTCGCGGGACTCGAACCTCGGACCGAACTACCAGTGTTCAGCGACTTAACCGCTCGGCCGCTGGTGGGCCTTTAAAAAAAAAGGTTTAGATAAAATTATAGCGCTGCCACTTGCATCAGTTTATTTACTGTGCATGAATGCAAGTACATATGTACTCAATGACATAAGCGTAACACTATGCTTAGATATAAATCAATGCGAGACAACAGCAATTTATTATACAATAAGAGGCATAATAACAAATAAATATGCAGGTAGAATGAAAGGTTCATTAATATTATGGTCCAGGTTAGTTCATGCTTTCATAATAAAATGCCATGCTTGAAAAAGGCCCTAAAATAATTCAAATGTAAGATTTAAATGCATACATCAAAACAAATGTTTACATACTGTAATTATCTGTGAACCTTATCACTTAATACATATGAAATTAGCGCATAGTGTTTAAAATTCTTTTACAAATTTTCTTTTAATCTGTTTAACTCCTTATTTTCCATATGTGGCAGTTCTGTAAAAGTGTTCAGTACAGAGATGTTTCATAAAAAATGTCATAGTTATTTTTGATTTTATGGAAATTTTTTACCTATAGATTCTGAAATCAAACATTCATATTTTAAAATTGTTACTATATTTGAAAACCCAAGGGAAAACAATTTTATGAAGAAAGAAGAATGGAAAGCTACTCTTAAATTATTAATTTATTTTCCCAGTTTTTTGAAAAACGTAAAGCTAGAACATTTCAGAACTTAATATTATTAGAATCAAAACTTTTATTTCTGTAGTCGATCAAAAGTATTTAAAATTTTTTCTACAATTTATTACTATGGAAATTAGGTCAATTTACATATAAAATATGATTCTTTAAAAAGTATTTGAGATAACGTTGAATGGAAGGATTCCTTTTATGTCGAGTTTAGATTTCAGGGAAATAAAAACTCTTCCATTAGGTTGCAAGATTATGTAACCACAGTTTCTTTGCAGTAACATTGTAATTAACTACATACTAAAGGAATTTTTAAAATCTAATTTGCAGGTTATTTAAAGGTAACAGATATCACCTTTAAATTCTAGTTTTCTATTGTTACATCATAGAGATTTTTGAACTAATAATCTTTCAGCTATCTGTGTCTATTAGAACTTTCATGTATATTTACAGTTCATACATTTAAACATAAAATTCGAGTTAAATCTATATTCAGAACAACTGATTATGGTTATTAATGCTAAGTAGTTATAAAATATATTTTCTTATATTTCAGGCGTTTATTCAGTAAAATTATGCATACAAAATTTAATTACCTTGCACTTTGCCATTTTTATGTGCAAAATATTTCGAAAATGTGTAAAATATTTCTTCTATTTCGAAAAACTATTATTATTATGCAACTTAAATCTTAATCTGAGTGAGTTATTTTTAAAATTTGTATTTATGTAATAACATAAAAAGATCAGGATCGTTTATCTACATTAAAAATGGAATGAAACTATTTTTGGAAAGTTAGTTCACTTGAAATAAATATTATCTTAGTTTGAGGCTTTAGATTGCAAACGTCTCTGTAAACAAGTTTTGTAACAACATAAGACATTTTGATAGAATAATATATTCGCCGACTTCATAAATGCTCTTTAAGATTCAACGTAAATTAATTTAACAAGATTCGATAACCACGGTTCTTAAAAGTATAGCTGTTAAAGAATTAGAGTCATTTTCTATAGTCACAGAAGATAAACATGCAGCTCTCTGTTTAATTTCTATCCTTGTAACTGTAATCTATTACTTTTGCATTTCTAATATAGAAAGAATACATAAAAAAAGTGTAAAGAGAAAATTTCTTAGAAATACAAACGAATACCTTTTTAACAGATTATACTCAATCAACACGTTCTTTTCTTCAGCTCGTATGTTTTTAAAATACGTTTTATTTAACATGTTCGTTTTAATTCTATTTCATTTACTGTTTTCTATTAAGAAAGCGACCGTGCCGGTTATTTAAGCATACATTTTTCGGAGAGTTTAATAACCGCTTAATCCATTTTCAGAAACGTATATTCTATTTGATATCCTTTAATTTCTTTACTTAATCATCGGAGCATTTGTTTTGGGAAGTAATACAAATATAAGAACATTTTGCTTTTTTTCTCGAAGAGATGTTTTTCTCAAAATTTTCTTATATTTTAACATTTGTCACAATATTCATTAGTAACAAGATTGGCCCTAAATGATTCTGAAACTATGTATGAAAGTGTTTGACACATTTTAAAATAACATTGTTGTTAACATCAATGATTTGAATGTGAAATTTAATACATATATGATCTGAATGTGATACAAAGCGAACATTTAACTAGGTTATGTTTATAACTGGCATTACAATAACATCCTTCTCTTGCCTAAATTTCTAGAAATATTCACTTTTAGATTAAAAAATCATTCAAATGAATACTTTGAATATTTTAATAACTTATCTGACATAATGGAATTATATGCATTTAAGGAACTAAACAAAAGCTTAAATTTTTTCGAAACCTAAAGCTTAAAACATTAGAAAGCAATATACTGAATAACAAATTTTATCTTCTGTAGTTTAAACCGACAACTGGAAAAAAATCTACCTATAAAGAAATCTATGTCTCTATACAGGAACATTTCAATGACAAGTGAACATGACAAATGTTTTGAAAACGAAAATTATATTGTCAAGTGCACGTTCATACCAATTAAGCTCTTCTTTTAAATAAGATGAATGCACTTTACTTCGGTATGAAAAGAAACAGTATCTTAAAATCCAAATTAAGAAATTGCTAGGAACTGGCCAGATTAAGTGCCAGTTTATTTATATGTAAATTACTATGGCATATGCATTTGAATTGATCATTTAACTTTCTTTACCTGATGTAGAGGAAGTATAACAATTACCACCCTTTCTGACTTTATTTTTATGTATTTTTCATTGAATGTGTCTTATCATGTCTACTGTTTAATTTTCGGGAACATGCTTTTTTCAAATTCATGTAAGACATTTCTAGTAAACCACAAAGCAAGATCCAATCTCAAGTTTATATGCTCTAAAACTAATGGCATGAATGAACAAGAAATTTTACGTGTGTATGTACATGAAGAAAATATCTTCAGTTAGTTATTAGATTTAATGGTTTGCTTGATAACTCTAAAAAATTTCATTTAACTTCCTTTATCTGAAGAACAGAAAAGCATAAAAATTCTCATTGCGTCTGATTTTATTTTTATGCTTTTATATCATCGAATGTGATCTACAGTTCCATTTTTCGGAGAACGCGTTTTCAACTCCATAAATGCTTTTTCAAATCGATGTAAGACACTTCCAATAAAGCACAAATGGACACTGCAAACACAATCTCAGTTTTATATACTCATCAAAACCTGTTAGCATCAACTAACAAGAAGATTTATATGTGTGTGAGAAGAAAATGTCTTTAATTATTATTTAATGGTCTCCTTGAGAACTCAAAAAATATATTACATAGATACCCTTAATTCGATCATTTCATTAGTTAACCTAACATTTAGTAAATCAATTTATTTATAGACTAATTAAAAGTAATCTTACACATTTTATATATTGTGTTATATTGTATATATATATATATATATATTCCTTACAAATACTTCAAATAAAAATGCAAAAAAAGATGATATTTTATTCTGTTTAATAGTTCAAAAAATTATTTTTTTCTGATACCCAAGTGGGAACGAAAGGTACTGCAATGAAACTGAGTTTCTAAATTGAAATGCTTAAAAAGAAAACAATTTTAAAACGAAACATATAGGGATGCATTTATGCTTTTGATAACATACCTACGTTTGCGCTTTTTCGAATATTTGCTCTAAAATAGTGCCACATTTAATGAATAAACGTTTCCGAAAGAGCTTAAAGAAACGAATTTAGCTTATCAGTTTCATTCTAAGAGCTGAGAAAATTTAATAAACCTCTTGCATCTTTTATTCTGCGATAGATAGATAAATGTAAATATCTTCTGCTCATTTTATTTCAGATTAATAAGACCTCACAAACTTTTATAAGCCTTTTGCATCTTTTATTCTGTGAAAGCTAGATAAATGTAAATATCTTCTTTTCATCTAATTTCAGATTCATAAAATGAAACGAAAATGTATAGATTAGTCTTTCGTTGCATTGACGAGCTCCTTTTTTACATTGTTCTTACTTTTGATTAAGCAGAATGCTTAAGTAACCGACACAAATAAAATATCAGCTAATGCTTGTTTAATAGAAAAGTGCAGTTTTACTAAAAATCTGTTTAAGTAGATTTTATTTACTAAAATAAGAGCAAAATTTACAATAATTTCTTACAGTCTAGCGTCACGATTTTTTGACACTTTCTTTATTGTTTGTGATTTTGTCATATGCAATCCTATCATAGAAACTAATATAAAAGACTTCTTAAATAACATAGTTTAATTTAAATACTCTTAACACGTCTCTGCTCTGTTATTAAATCTAATAAAGCTTATAACGAAAATTCTGTTTGTTGCAAGACTTAGAAACAGTTTAAAAAATTTTAATCTAAAATATTTTTCTAGTACAATTTTAAAAATCTCCAAATTTACATAGACCCATATCTTTTTTTAGTGATCATACTCGTTAATTTTCTGGTCAAATACATATGTAGAAAACTAGTGTTAACAAGATATTGAACAAATAAGTCACTAAGAAAAACCGTTAAGAATGATATTATTTAACAGGAATATGAATTTAAACTAAATAGTAGCAAATAATAAAAGGTCTTCTGTTTCTCCAATCAAATCCCCAAAACATTAGAAACTTCAAAGATGCCATATCCGACATTAGGGTTCAGAAAATAACTAGTATGACAACTGCAGGAGTAAGATTTAGTTAATTCATCAGCTCATCAAAGGTTATAAATATCAATATGTCTAGTTTTGTAATCTGGATTTCTAAATCACCTTAGAAACATTAGATAATTTGAATGAAACATTACATATAGCTTGCCATACAGATTAATCTATTTGTTATTTCTATGCTAAAATTAACAATGCTTAAGATTTTCGCAGACTACAATAAATGTAAGTTTAATGCACATATGTATATAATGACAGTAGTAAAAAACTTATATTTCAATTGAATTAAAAGCAAATAATTCTATTCTACCTGTTGATGACAGCTACATTCAAATCTATTAGATGTAAATAATTCAATTTCAAATCTAAATGTAATTCACAAGAATTTCAAATCTAAATGTAATTCACAAGCAAACTGGATTTTTTGTCACCTAGAGTTTTTGCTTTATATTAGCAGATAAAAATTATTAAACAAACTTTATTATGAGCAGAGTTATCTCGAGCATATTCCCAAATCCCAATTTTTTGAACACAGGTTTTGTTACCATTTTGTTTCCGTTTATTATTTACAAGAAATTTTGCTTATGCTTCGGTTTTCTTCTCTTATTAATCTGTAATTTAATATTTTTGCAACTTATTGCTATAAAAGCTGTTTAACTGTTGCCTTAAGAACTGTCTATAAATTTGTAATTTTCTCTTGGGTAAAATTTTAGTTTTTATGATTAGGAAATGCATTTCAGAATATATTCTGCTGTTTAGCACTCATTTTACTCTTCGTTTTAGACAAGTATGCCTTCACATATTTTTAATAGTAATCTTCTAGTGACTCAGAGAATCAGAAACAGTTGTGCAATCTGGTTAGTTGCAGACTGTTAATAACTTTGTTGCTAACTTGCTTTATTCTGGCAGTATAAAGTGAAATATGGAATACACTGAAATATTTATTGAAAATGTAAATTTTTCAATATGTATATATGCCTAAATATCCCTTAAAGTTTTGTTTACAATCGATAAATGGAGTATTAAGATTACTTCACATTAAGTGAACATTGTGAAGTATTAAGTGATACATTACGAATTTCATTTGAAAGACGCTCATTGTAGCATAAAACTCTCTTCCTGGAAACTAACAAATTTTGTCAGAGCATTTCTTTGTTATGAGAAGAATCTTCATAATGCTCATAGAACTTTTTTTTTTTTTAGTTTCCATCTGCATTCTGTTCACTTTTTTCCCTTTAATTTCTACGACATGATTTGCTGATTTCCCCGAATTTATTATTATTTCCTTATTTAATATACTGAGCAATATGTATAAGTATAACAACAGTATGTAAGTCTTTTCCTTCGAACATGGTAAAACAATTTTCATCAAGTTTCCAAACAAATAATTTTCAGGTTTATTCAAAATAATTTAAGGATTTTAAGCTTTAGTTATATTTATTTAAAAATTTAAATCTGGAAAAAGCAAGTTTAAAACAACAATGCAAACGAATTTAACACATTTTCCCCTTAAATGGCGTTGAATTAAATTCCAGGCAGGAACCCTGTAGTTTTCCTGCTGTGTTGATATGTGTTAGTCATTTAAAGGTCTTTAAGAGTCTCGAGATCGCAATGTTTTGGATCTTTAAAACACTTCTTTAAAATTCTCACAATGCAACTATAAGTAAAGATTTATAAGCAAATTTTTACAGTGTTTTAAAGGCCTGGAAGGTCTAAAGTCCCTTAAAACAAAATAAAAATATCAAAATTCGTTGTTTTTAAGATTTTATTCTCCAGGTTAATTTAAGCGAAATAAAAACTTCTGCCAAAAGATGAAACCTAGTCTTGAAAATAATATACATCTTTAGATTTCTTATGACTTCCAGCACCCCAATTATTATTAGTAGTATCCGATTTTCTCGAAAGAAATTGATGATACAACTTTTGTTGTTGAAGAACTGTGTAATATTTAAAATGCTAGATACCAGAATAAAGTAACCGTTCAAACATTCTACTTGACTCTTAGAACTTCGTTTTCACACTGGAATAAAAGACAAAAGTACTGTCTATTTCTTATTTACCATTTAGCTTCCAAACAACGTAAGGCAGTTCGAGAAAGTGCTATTGGATATAGAAACACCGAATGAAACAATTCAATTGAATATTGAAACAATGAATGAAAATTCATATTTTTAATTGCTCTATTAAAATTTAAAAATTCATTAAAATATTTCCAAAATTTAGGATTTATTAATAATTTTTAGAGAAGTGTTATTTACATAAGCTTCTACGTAACACAACGCATTACAATAAGATTGCAAAATTATTCGAAAAATATTTTCTTTTTACCAGCGTTCAGAAGATTTTGATAGCTTCATGAAATGAAATATTTGTTTATCCTCTTAACAATAAATTACAGGGTTGTATCAAAGCCCTGTTTTTTAAACAGAAAGCGTCACTACTTTGTCAGTAGCATTTGTGTTTTAATTTGTGTAGTCGTTTAGCTTATTCTTAGATACTATATAAGGCATTTTCTTCCCCCTTTCTTCTTGCCTTCTTGATGTAGTTGGAAGCATACTCGAGGCGTCCATGATTCGAGTTCCGGAGAGGGCAAAGCACATTTCTCAAGTCTCTTGCTTCAAAACCAAAAAGCTCTAATGAATCTACAGCAAAATGCAGAGCACAACACCAACTAGAGGTCAAAACTACTAGCGGTTGATGCCTCAAGCGATGTCCTATGTACAGCAAAATCTTTTATTTTGATTACATATGAAGTCAGAACAATACTCCTTTCATAAATAAAAGATCAGTTCATAAATAAAACATTTGATTTTTCTAACAAATTTTACTGTCAACACTAAAACGAAAGCCGTTTCTTTGCAACCAGCACCTTCAGTCATGATATAAACTCAAGTACGAGATGCTGCAAAATCAGAGAACACGTGTTTAAATTTTAGTTTTAATTTTGAATAACAGTAATATTTCCCATTCATCAATAAACTTCAAATAAGCAAGTGAAACAACATTTTGCAATTTACAGTAAAATAAAAATGCACCAGTCGGATGTTATTTCAATTAAAGAAAAACATTCTGTAAATGTGATTCGCTGATGTTATTGTGACCTTTATTTTTCTATGTAATTTCTCTTTGAATAATCATAAAGAAATTTCCTCAGTGTGTGTATAATACATACAGTGCAAATTCGAGTACTGCTCTCTTCCTACGGCCGAAATGTAAAACATCTTGCTTCAAACGGGTGAAAAAAACGCCTAATTAAAATTTAATAACTGCCTAAATTCAATTTTGATTTGATTTAGTTTTAAAGGTATGTTGATCGTTTCCCCAGAAAAATGCAGACTTGCTTTGCCGCCCAACAAAATTTCATGAACTTCCTTTAGAGCACAAGGCTCAACGTAAAGTTGAATTTTGCCATTTATTCAGTTATATACAACAACTAAAAATTTGACTTTACATCTAGGGCATACGTCCTTTTAAAAGCACTTCGTCTCATAAAAGCATGAAAATATACGATATTTCATACCAACACTTAATTTAGTAATTTATAAAATGATAACATTTGGTTTGATGCTACATTTCTCGCTACTTAGTTGAAAGTTGGAATTTGTCTTAAATTGCCTACCTTTTAAATATCTGACAATATTTATGTTTAACAAAAAATTCAAATGCTACAGATAAAAAAGTAGTAAAATTATTTTTAATGCTTATTAATAAATTCACATAATTTTAATTAAAATGTTTGTATTTTTTAAATCTTTTGATACAAAACACAAATTTGTCTAGTTTAAACTTCATGCTTTGAAATTCGAGGCACTAAAGTTCAATAACCCTTTTCCTGAAAACTTAAAAGGTAAGGTGCAAAAGAGGAGGGCAAGACTTTCCCTCAGTAAAGAAGTAGGGGTACATCTTGTAAAGAGGAAAAAAATGCTCCAAGACACCATTCTCTTCCCTGAGTAACATAGCGGTGATCTTTGACACTTACATTGAGTTATTGTGGAGAAGAGATCCGTCCTCTCCGGTGAAAAAAATAAAGATATTCCACCTTCCTTTTCAAAACTGATATGCCAGGAAGAGTTTCTTTCCGCAGGTCAATTACTTTTAACCCAGATCTGCGTAAAATGATTTTGAAAGGTATAAGAAATTTTCACGAATTTTTCTTTGGAATTGGTATTATTTGCAATCAAAAGCTCAATATCCATGTGTTATAACCCTGCCTACATTTAAAACTTATCTCTCCCTTTAATAGTTAAAATTATTTCACTTCCTATAAATACAATAGAAACGAATACACAATGATAAGTCATACTGGAAGTGGTAAACACAACATACACTAATTTAAAAAGAACATAAGAATCGGAAAATAAAACGATAAGCTAAAAAGCTAAAAACCTGGAAAAGGATACATTTGCTTTAATACTGTTTTTTAAGGGGTTGGGAAAATTTAAACAAAAATGACTGTTCCAGTGACAAATAAACGCAAAATAACGTTCCTGAATGTTGTAAAATACCCAATAAAATTAACTGGTAAATGCAAAATTAAAAAAAAATATTGAAATAAAATAATTTAAAGTTAGCCATTTTTCAACTTAATTCCCTGAGGCTGTTTTTGTTTTCCAACAAAAATTCAACTTAAGTTCAATTTTTACAAACTTAAGAAT
Source organism: Stegodyphus dumicola (assembly GCF_044657685.1). Taxonomy (NCBI): domain Eukaryota; kingdom Metazoa; phylum Arthropoda; class Arachnida; order Araneae; family Eresidae; genus Stegodyphus; species Stegodyphus dumicola. Next base: position 182,078,093 of record NC_140780.1, on the reverse strand, counting down.
GAAAAAGTAAGAAATTTAAACTAATTAAATAATTTATATAGAAGTAATTTATATAAGTTAAAAGAGTCCAAACTTTTTAAACTGAAATATGTCGATTTAATTGACGAGTTTCAAGAAGGCAAACATCTGGCAAAAATTAATTATGCCGGGGAAAAAACCATCAAACAAACAATACAAAAAAACAAAAAAACGAAAGGAATAAAAAATTAAATACATATAAGTGGTATAGAAAAAGAAGAACTAAGACAAGAGCTAATACCAGTCTACAGAAAGGAAAAAATGTTGAAAACGTTGCTTCGGGTTTAATGAGGATTCCACGAGCTGTTTACGAGTTTTCTTGAGTAAAAACTGAGAAGCATTATAATGCTATGTACAAACGTACACACGCGCACATACATATATGTATGTGTTCGTGTGTATTACGTAAAATACTATATATATATACTATATAAATAAATATATATTTATCGTTGACCCTTAAATTACACAGGGGCTAGGAAATTAGCATCGCAAGCAATTATGCAAATCCTCAATCACATCAAATTTTTGCCTTAAATGTTATTATTATCTTTATGATGACAAAAAGCGTAATGACAACTTAGGCGGGTGTATATTATACAAATAAATTAGGGAATTTGAATGAGGTACATTCTGAATACTCTAAGCTTAGGTAGGAAATTGTTTTAAGAAAGTTAAAATTCATGTATGGCGTTGAACTGTATACATCCACAAGTTTAAGACATCTACCTAATTATGGAATTTTACAGCTAGTATTTACATTAGTATTCTCTTATGATAGTCATTCCATATAGATTTTACTAAAAACCAAAAAGTAAAAAAAAAAGTTGTTAAGTTTTGTTTCCAAAAAAAAATGTTTTAGACATTGATAACTAAGCAGAGATAACGTGATTTCTTTGTAGAAGAAAGTAAATATAACGGATAAATTCTTTTGACATCAGCTTTAATTCTGTGTTGTTTAATAAATAAATAAACTCTTAACAGCATTCATATTCATTGTAATCGTATTTATAACATAAAACAATTGCAAACATATACATAATATTATTATCTTCTTCATAATAATATATTGGAACATTGCTACATTAAAGAAAGTCTTCTGTACATATAAAAATGAACTCTTTTTTTCTCAGATATCATGACTTTTCTCTAATTCTTGTTAGCAATTTTAGAGTAGCTAATAGCCCTTCTTGAAGAAATTATTTAAGGCTTACAGTATTATATTATGCATGAAGTAAAATAACTGAGAGAATGCAGGTTTTACTGCTATGTTCAGTTAATTCTTTGCGGCACAGTGTGTCCGGTCCGGACACACCTAAAAATTTCCTTCTATAAGCACAGAAAAATTGAATGAAAAAGGATTTATAGGTTACTAAAGGCTACTCTGAACCTTCTTTATTTATAGTAGATGGCAGCTCAAAACAAACCAGTCCATATATTTTAGCCGTGTTTAGTTTTTTAAGACCTTCATTTTTCAAAGAAATCTTCCAGATTTTTTTTAGGGTATAAAAGGAATTGTTTGAAAAGAAATTTCTATGTTATTCTTTTGGCTGTATGCTAATCTCCTTAGTCTATATAAGTTTTAAATTTTTACCTTGAAATCTTGCTTAAAACCAAACGGCGAACCCTAGGTGTGCCCAGACCGGGCTCACCGATAATCTAGGACAACTGCGAGTCTGTATTCCTTGTTTCTCCGCATCTCATCTGTCAGTTCATTGACAACAATGCTCATTTCAGCACTCTTTTCGAAGCTCTATTCAATCAGTGTGCCACTTTGGGAACACCCACAGAATTAAAACGGTAAGTGCCATCATCACAAAATTTTACTTGTGTACTCCTCTAGGCCTAATTAGATTGCCTACCTTTTTTTTCTTCATCAAAACTCCAACTTTAGGTAGCGTGCCGGAAAGGGTTAACGTAATTTACTGGTAGCAAACAGATAAACACTTCAAGTGCTCAAACAAATAAACTCTTTACGTAGAGATCTTGAGAGTCAAATGGCATTTTATCAGGTACTGACAATACCTGAGCTTTTTCTAAAGCTGGCAATAGGGGATATATGCAAACCTATTATACGTATTACCATAGCAAATGTTTTAGTTAATTTAATAGGAAACTGTTTACAGTTCTCTGACTGTGAATGAAGCAATATAAATTTTCTAAGAATTTTAACTGTTAATATTTCAGGAAATTTAACTTTTGATAATAGATTTGTGTTGTTTTTGTGGTAAAAAATTATAAAAATGTATTTATGTCAAGCCTTAGTTTTCGTGTTTTTAGATTGCCCAGATTGTTTGCTAGTTTGTTCAAACTGCTAAAAATCTTTAAAACATTCCCGATATTGATTGAAAAGAATTTTCTCATACAGTCTGATATTTCTTTTTCTAATACTGTACATAGTGACCTTCGTCAAGGGTCGACTGCACACAGTACTTGAAATTGAAGCTTTGCTCAATTTAAGCACATAAATAAAAAATATACTTTGTATTACCCTTCTCTTTCACATTTTTATAATTGTTTTGTAATTATATTGTAAATTTTGAATAAAATATTTTACACACTGCAATGATGTTTATTTTTGTTGCTATTTTTATTATATGAATTCGAAGAATAATTTTTCTGCTTCTTGTATGAAAATAGTTGTGAATAATAATGTAACTTCAAATGAATGCACATACTGTTTCGATCGACTTAGGTTTAACTAGTTTGCTACATTTATTTAAAGATTATTTCAGTTTCAATAATTTAAGCATTACAGTGTGCATGCTGAATATGTTTAAGGTTGATAATTTTTAGACTTCCCTCTGTATTCTTTAGGAAATTACCCTGGAGTGATAAAGAGCATAACAGAAAATTTTAAAAGGCTTCTTTGGAATTTTAAAGTGTTCTTCGAAAAAAAGCAATGTAATAGGAAATAATATCGGAAAAAGAAAGAAAAATGAAACTGAAGAATTAATTTATGTAATGTATAAATACGCATATAAAAGCTATATTTTAAGGTGGAATAAATTATCATATCAGTTTCAATGAAGATGATTGGCAATCCATAAATGCGAATGTCAACATTTTGGGCTCAGAAAATAAATCAACTATAATTTGTTTTCATGAGTATCTCTTACCATATGAGGTTACATTTGAGTTTATACTTCTTTCTAGCTAGAAAATAACGTTTTGCTTATTTGATTAACTGTGTAAAAAGAGCGATTCCAGCACATTTTCGAACTGAAATAGAAAGTAATTCAACATGTGCTTAATATCGCACAGTTGTTTTTTATCATAAAAGGCAGTCTTTTCTTTATTTTTAATGAATACCCTTCAAATTATTTAAATTCTGACGAAATTTATACTTAATTTGAGAAAAGCTTTATAGCAAACAAAAGTGCGTATCACCACCTGAGTCATAGTTACCTACCTTTTGCAATTTACCATTTTCTTAGTCTAATAATTTAAAGTTTGCCAGATATCTTGCGTACTTTATTTGCAGTAAATTACTGCAAGCTTAGAATAATCAAAATAATACCATAGAAATTTTCTAATTTTTTCCACCAGCACCTGTAGGAGCCAATTCATACATTAAAATTATTAACAGGATAGTAAATGCTTTATTTACGTGTCTTACCTTTAATTGTAGCTAGGATTATGTTTCCCTTACTCTGAATTAAAACTTTTGATGAATGAAGATATTCTATAAAAATTTCTATTTTAATATTTTATGAAGTCTTTTATTGCAACAGGTAAACTTCATTATGTTTCACGTTACGGCATTGCACAAGATATCTTCTTTTTACATATTTGTTAACGTAGACCTGTCTTTTTTTCGACATATTTTGAGACATTTTTTTCCTAGCTGAATTAGCTTTTATAGCTATGTATCATTAAGCCATAAGTGTGCTTACGTTATTCGTAATGTTTAAAAATGCATCCAAACATCTCAAAAGCACTTTTCATAGCATATAAACTTCAAGTATGAACTCACCAATGCTTATTAAAAGCTAAAACATTTTATTGCAATATATGTCTGCACTTTTTTGGGGGGAGGGGGTTTAGCGGGTCTGCTTCCGCCTAATGTCGCATTCGTAAAGGAAAATTAAAGTTGCAATTAGTAGAAAGGTGCAACATTTCTCCTTTTATTATTCCATTCCATATATGTATGGTACATATAACATATTTTGGGATAAAACGGAACTTAAATCTTCCCATGAGTAGCTCAAGTTATTTAGTTTTGATTAATTTATAAGAAAAGCAAAAAAGTTATGACGGAAAAAAGGCCATTGAAATAAAAACTTTCTGATACTGAAGTTCAAATAATATTTCTTAACTTCACACAATATAGGTCATTTGCCATAACTTGTTTCATTTGAAAATCTGAAACAATTTGTTTTCGATCTCATATACAGTAGGTTTAACTATTAAAAAGCATATTTTAAATTTTTTTCATTTTGTAAATTTTATACTCTTGATCGTACTTAATTTAACTATAGTATTATGACTTTTATGTCTAACTTTAGATGAGTTTCAATGCCAATAGTTTTAATTTAATGTTATACTTGCAAGTCATCTCATTTTTTTTCAGATCCAAGAGAAGCTTATACTTCTCATTATATGCTGTAGAACATTGCTCATATATAGGTTAAATTAATTCAAACTTTATATTCATACACCGATCCATCACCTACATTCGCTTAAGAATTGCTACTAAGTTTCTTGTGCCATGTAGAATATTACTCAGTGTTTTTATGTTATATTTTTCAAAGTGTGTTATTCACTGAAAATTGTAAAGTGGTTCACATATAAAATGAACGAAAATTTCAATTTGATATCGCAGTTAAACATTACGCAGTTTTAGAAATATTTGTTATTCTGTTAAAATTGGCATTACAGTTAAATGAATTTAAAACTAAAATCATCAGGTTTTTTTTAATTAAATGGTGTGTTAAATGGCCAGTCAAAAGTAGTGCTTGCATTATATGCATAGATTCATGTCGGTGCGTAGTTAAATATTTTTTTGAACGTTTAGAAATTGTAGTAGTCTTTCATAAGCCATAAACCGTGTAGGAGTTTATGAATTTGTTTCAGTTTAAATTTTGACCAGTATTCAAATACTCTTTGAATTAGAAATTTCTTTTTGATTTTATTTTATGCTCAAATAGTTCTGACAGCTGTAAGCTGACTTTAAAAGTATGCATGTGTTACAGTTCATTATAAATCATCAATCATGATTTTGTTTCATATAATAATTATTATTTTTTAATTTTGGGTTTGAATCTCGTACAGCATTTATTTAATACTTCGCAATTTATGATACCCATTTCTAAATTATCCTAAAACTGAACGAATTTATTTATTAGGAATTAGATATTTTCTAAAATTTTGGCAGCTTTCAGTGTTTACATAGTGTCAAAAATCTATAAGCGAATATAAACAAGCCAAAAGAAAATTACTGGGGGTTAGTAAATCGAAGATACATCAATAGATAACAGTCAGAAACATTAAGGATATCAAATGCTAGCATAGAATAAATAACAACTTATGTATGGTATTATGAGTAACAAACTAATATTAATTTCACTTTAATTGTATATTTATCATTTTTAGTAACAGAAAGAAAATATTGATATAACTCTTATTGACATGTGGTTTAGGATAATAAAGTTAAGAATCAATTTATGAAATCTTTCGAATCATGTTTAAATTCCTCAAAGAAAAAAGGGAAGTAAAAAATTCTATACGTATGGTTTCGCAGTAAATATTATTCAAGAATCACAGCAATAGTAGCATTTAAATTAATACGGCGAAATATATTCTTTAAAGAGATAATCATTCATAGTTTTATTAGAAACGTAAAGGATATCATCTAAAAATTTACAGAAATTAATATTAAGCTACTGTGAAATCTCAAAGAGAGAAAAATAATCATATAGTAATTTAAAATAGTTCACATCTACAATAATGGACCTTTGGATTTATATCACAAATAAAAATTACATCTGTTTAAATAATATTTTACTGTCATGAAACAAAACGTTTCTGTTACAAGAAACATACCCTTGGTCATAATTTGAGATATGAATAGCATACAGACTTTGATATACTTTGAGATGTTGTCTGTCAAACACCATTTTCTGATAATATGTAATTTTTAGAACTAAATATTTTGCTGTAACTCAGCTATTAATAATGCTATATTTCTAGTATTTCTATGCATAATGATCTAAATCAGGTCTTGATTATAACATTTATTTAAAAACAATAAAAGTATCTAATATTTTCGTAGCAACAGATATTTTGAAAATAAATAAGTCACTCAAGATTTAATTACCGTAGTAGTTCTGAAGATAGTATAAATAGCCTAAATTTCCGTTACATATGTTAAAATGCTATAATTCTCGGACTTATATGCATTTTAAACATATGCTTAAATGTCTGTAAAATAATTTCTTGTCTTGTAAATTTACTATAGCTTAACAGTGCCAAAACATCACTAGACTCAAATTCATAGTCGCAAATTATCATTGTTAGTTTTTGAATTACCCTGTAAGAAACTGAGTGCAAATACTATCTTCTTATATCCTCTTCTGTGCCTATATAGGATATTCTGTTTACGTTTTTAATAGTCAAAATTAATTATTCAAACTGATCAATTACATCATTTGAGCAAAATATTACGTAAATAATAATAGCGTGAGAAATATATATAAACACTTATATAGCGCATAAAGACTAAATATGTGCATCACCACAATTATTCACTCAAGGAGCATTATGCAAAGTTTGAGATGGATTTAAGGGGTCGCGCAAATAACATTCATGAGTAGTTCTTCTTTTATAGGGTCCTCATTATTTCTTAAAAATAGTGCATCTACACTATGTCTTGAAACAGGGATCCTAAAAGTTAAGATCAGACAGCCGCTTATATCATAAATCCCTCCATGTGCAAAATATTACTGCTGTTCTAATGATGAATATTAAAACATGAAACAACATTTTTCTCATTTTCTCTGTTAATCTCTGTAAATATGTAAGCAGGGTCACAATTAACCAGTATTATATCAATTAACATTGGTATTCCTGGTTAAATTTTATATTATTTGTCCTTTAAAAACAGCGTCTAACAAGTCTGAGACAGTCGTATAAATAATATTCAATGCTTTGCAAAAATATTAGAACAATCAGGCCGAATAGTGTAAATCTTTAAAGCAAAGCTCAACTCCTGAAATATTAAAAATTATACCCCTGGGAGGTGTAAAAATTCCTGAAGATTTCAATCATGAAGCAGAAACGGATTATTAAGATACTAAAACTCCCCTTTGAATTTCTTTGACTGCATATCCATATTTGGTTGCAACTATGTTAAGTTAACCCAGTGCATTGCTTAATAGTTGATAAAAATTACAGATTAGACAGAAACAAATCGATGAAAATATCTTTCTGGAAAATTAATCAAAGTTTTAACTTTTCTATCTCTAATTTGATGTTTTATATACATGATGACAATTTTTTTTATTATTTTCATGTTTGTTTCAGAAATTCATCTTCATTTTTCATCAACTTTGTTTCCCCTGAGAATTTTTCATTGTTTAATTAGTTACATAGGAAAGTGATGACCTTAGTTTACATTGCCCTTAGTTTGGTTCGTTTGATTTTGGCAAAGCAAAAGAGGGCTATCTGCTTAAAAGGACGGATGCCTTCGTGGAGGACTTTCTAAGGGAAACTAAACGTAATGCACAGGCGTAATGGACAGGCAAAGCGATGAAAACGCTTTGCATCCAGCTTTTTTGTCGGGAATGGAACTCAGGTCGAACTGCCAGCTCTGTTCGGCTACTCGTGGACCGCATTTAAATTTATATTGGTTTTATTAATTGCCTATATTTAAATGTTTTAAGTCAAATTAAAGCTGTGTACTCAGGAACGTGACTCATAATGATTTGAGGGTATGTCATGCGTTGCCCTCGATTTATACAACAGCGCATGATAGACAGTTTCTGTTATCAAAATATTTTTCATCTCTTTCTTACTATTTCTCTTTTGCATTTTGCAGTTCACCATTTGTTTCATATTCTATTCTAATTGTTACTTTACTATACGTTTACATTAGTATGTTTCCAGCAACATGAAAATAATATTCCTGTGCATCGTTTGAATCTAAATTAAAGTTTATACATACATGTGTCAAGGAATGTTGCCACCATTATGTAAAACTAATATTCTGTGTAGAATATCTGACTTTCTATAGAATGTCTCTCAGTTATTGGGAAGGCTTTAAACACCATGTACACTTATGTTCATCTTAATTATTTTGCCTCATTTCCGTAGTTTTCTATAAGCATTTGACTTTAGACAGATATGAGGGACAGAAAAAGTTATTAATGAATTAAAATTCGTGAACTTAAATGGATAATATTCAATAGGGGATAACTATAGTATTCTGCTATTTGCAAAATATAATTAAATTTTTGATTACGTAGTAGTTTCTGGGACTGACAGCTCTTTTGTAAGAAATTAAGAAGTCTTTGCTCAGTTCTCGTAGAATTATTGTGCTGCAGTGAGAAAGGATTGTTGATCCAAACATAACATTATAATTTTTATGCACATGTGCACTAATTATTAATTGTGATGGAAATATTTTTAAAATTATAGCATTTAGCTTAAAAGGCAAAGATTTCAATACATTGACAATAATTTATTGCTTACTATTGAAGCATTTTGCTTTTGTGCGCATTTTGATATTTCAAACACCAATTCACTTGAAGATCTGAAAATTTTTGTTTAGTATGATGATGCTAGTTTTCATCATACTAAACTAGCATTCGATGAGTTCCACTCTATTGGCTATTGCCTCAAACATTCTTCTTGTAATAGACCATATTTTCAAAGGAATTCATATCTGGACAATTTGCTGGTCAAGGCAATATTTCTTAGAATACTTTCAGCTAAATGAATTAGAATAATTTTTTATGATATAGTGGGCGATATTGTATGAATTTTTTATCAGTATACGAACCTCTTGTTTGAAACAAAAGTTACTTTTCAAAATATTTGCATATTTCTATAGTCTCATAGCTCTTTTTACAGTTTAAAGGTTTCCTGGACTTCAATATTTGTCCTTCATCACATCATTAGCGACTTTGAAGCTTTGCAGCCTTAAATACCTTAAAGACATTTTCTGGTCACCTTCATTTCTGTATTAATAGAAAAGAGCTATTCGTTATTAAATTTTTTCTGAGGGTAATAAATCATATTTCTTAGATTATTTGTCCAAATAGACACATTAAAAATAATATGTAACTTAAAGGTAACGAACGAAAGAACTGAATAATAATTAATCTTCGCAGTTAAAATAGGAATATTCCGCTTATTTTACTCTGGTGTGTAATATCCCATTTTTTAAGCTTTTCAGCTCAAATATAGCCTCTATTATTCAAAGTAGAAGTGATTTGGCCTTTTGCTGGCTAATTTTAAGGTTTTAGCAATTTTTTCTCTTTCTTTTAGGAAATTTTCCTGCTTTCTTTTATACTTGTTTTCCGTTAAGAAAACTCGGAACAACTTCATTTTTGCGAGGATAATGCCGTTTTTTAGCTGATTAAAAATATGTCACTGAATTGCGAAATGGGAAACAGGAAAATATATTCTTTCCAATAACTGTTGATTTGAACTTAAAAAGAAATAATTATACAGTAAATTGGATTAAAATTATTACTTTTGTCCACATTTGCAAGTTCTTTATCATGCAGAAAACTCTCTGACATCAAGCTGTTTTAACTAAGTTCAAAGGTATTTTCTCTCACTTTTCCACATGTCTTCTTAATCTAACTGGAAGCATACTCGACGCGTATTCGAGAGGTCCAGCGTTGGCGTCCCCGCAAGGGCATTATACATTTATCACACCACCTGCTTAAAAAAACCCTAATAACTCTACATAAAGACCTGTTTGAGGTACCTGACGATAGATATCATGGTTGAACATTCATGACAGCGGCCAAAATAATACAACGGCCGAATATGCTATTTTCACAGATTACCTAAAGTGAATTAAATGATGTACGAAAACCTTAAAATGCATACAAAATCTTTTTTTTTTCTATTCTACCTCGACGTTTCAGAAAGCACGTGTAATGCCTAATTATTCTATGATAGCCATCTGTGTTTTTCGTCGAGGCCTAATGTTGAAAAAGGATTGCTGTTATTACTGTCTATGAACTTTAAGGTCTTAAGAAGCTTAACTAGTTTAGTTAAAGTTATCTGTTGTTGCCTCTAAGAGTTTTTTAACCTTTTTTCATTTAAGTTGTAAAATTCTTTGTACTTGTCCATTTAAGTTGTAAAATTCTTTGTACTTGTACATTGTCATTTTGAAAATGCAGATGTGTCATCTGCATTGTCATTTTGAAAATGCAGATGTGTCATCTGCATTTTCAAAAGAGTCTTTAACGTACTTTGGGACTTATCTCAAGTCATATAAATCAATAATTATCGAAGTTTCGTTCTCAATTATTACAGTCTGTCATGAATCAGAACCCAGGAACCCAAATGACGTCTTGTAGTTTCTTTGTATGTTTAAATTTGCCACATGCTCTAGTCTTCTAATTAATTATTTATTGTTTCCTTGCAACATGCAATTTTCTCTTTTTCTCTAAAAGATACGCCCGAAACCTGGAAAAAAAATAACAGCTTTAAAACCGCACCTTAATATGAAAACATTCAGTTATCGAGTATCACTTCATATGAATTAATAGTAAACTAAAGTAGATTAGTTGAAATGTTCATTTTTGTTCTCCTATCGAAAACTGAATATTAGAAAACCATTTGCAAGTTTCCTGTATCAAATATTTAAAATTCAATTTAGTTTACTGGATGCATTTTGTTTCTATTACTTACAAACGAATGCTTTAGATTTGTCAACTAATCACTTTATGTGCTCATTTCCATACATTTTGTTCCCTAACGGGAAAGTTTCAAAAATAATTTTATGAACCTTTAACCTGATTCCAGCTGACGTATTGGATTTTATTTTATTTAAACCCTTACACCTATTGTATCAACTACACGTGCTTCAGTGTTGCATTCTAAATACACCTGTTAAATGTGTAACCACAGTCATTTGATATTTTAGTTGCGAAACGGCTAACCCGATATCTATTTTATTTTCCTGAGACTTGACATAAAAGGTAAATTACAAAAGACGATACGCAGTTGAAAGAAATTGACTATAATGAGGTTGTCTCCTCGAAAGAGTACAGAATTTAAAATAGTGTTGAACATTTTTGTTCAAAATCCTGCACCTAATTTGACATACAATAAGCTTTTTTAAATTTTACTTCAAAGTTTTGAGAGGAAGAGAAAATAAAACGAAATATTTTCGCACAAACTAAACCTGGTGAATTCGCATCACTATATTTAATTATTAACTGAATGTACAACGGTTATAAATTGCTCACATTGAATGGACGCTAATGCTTAATTTTTCTGCATTTCATAAACACTGTAAATTGTAATTTAATTTAATTCATATTTATATTCATATTTATATTTTTATTATTCATATTTTTCTTAATTAATTAAGTTATTTTTTCCAAAAATCAAACATTTTTTCTGAGAGCAGTATCAAATTTCGTTACTTTTGTCCTACATTATTAATTAATTAGGCTTTATTGAATTAAACTTTCTTGTCTGTACACATTAGAATAATCTACTCAAGTTAATGTGGCTCGAAATTAGTAATTACAAACTCGATTAATGGCAAACCTAAAACAATATTCGACTGTATATTTAAATGAAAGAACTTTTACAACAGTTGTAGAGTCATTAGGGTTCTTAAGGCAGAATACATGAAAAACGAGCAATATCTTTCCCTGTGTATTGAATATTCGAGCAATGCCCTTGCCTGGGTATTGCATATTGCGTATACGAGCTTGGACGTTTCAAATACGCCCCGAGTGTGCTACCGTTATACCTTGAGGGCATGCGGGAAGGAGGGTGAAAATACCTTACACAGTAAATAAACTGAAGAAATCGTGAAGTATTTAAATAACAGCAATCAAGTTCAGAAAAACTGGATGAAGGAAATATATCGTGAATATATAGTCTTTTATTATTTTGAGACTGTAACAGATATTTGCTAAAAGGATTTATGTAATAGACTTTAGCGGTTTAAATAACTTTTTAATTAAATTCTTACATATGCACGGAAATGCATTTCCTAATTATTATTCCTTACTTTGTTGTTCAAATTAGGAATCGAATAAACTGTGAATTTTTTATATTGCGACTAGATATTAGTTACTTTATTGACTTCTACAATATTTTTAACTGAACGGGTATATGAAACTCAGTTATTTCTCTTCCGCGACAAATCACGACTGATCTCAGAAAAGGAAGAAATTTTTTATGTCATTTTATTTAGGCTTTAAACTTTTGCCCCAAAGTATCCTGAATTAAGCATTTAAAATGAGCACTGTTCTTTCTTCACATTTCCAGAAATCTTCACTTACATGCAAAAGCTTCAAAAGTAACAGTTCAGAAAGCTAGCCTTGAATAAAAATTATAAATTTGTTACTAGTTTTAAACTGTGCTCCGTATACTTACTGGTGATAGGAGATTGGTGTCCCTTTTGGGAGGGATGTCCCGCTATCTGCTGGGTAGAGAAACAAATTGCTGACAAGTTTAGCAAAATTTATGTTCCCCATAAATTAAAATTTTTAAGCACTGTCTGAAGTGCATTAAAATAATACACTTCCTCTGTGTCTTTCCATCAAAATGTTAAATTTCCGAGTAAGTCTTTCTGCTAAAGAACATATTACATTTTAGTAGTTTGGTTTAACCAGTTGATCAGAAGTAAAGAAATTAAAGCACGTTTTGAGAAATTACAACATTATGCTTTTCAGAAATTAATATCAAAATAGATGTTTAATTTCCTTATATCGATTTTATTTTTAAAAGTCGGAGTCCTGATTTGATAACTAATGATAACTTTATTACAAGTGTTTCAATATCTATAGAATGAGAAATATAGACTGGAGAAAAATGTTTCACTTTGTTGTAATTTTTAATTTGTTTATTTATATCTGATTGATCAAGGTTACTTTCTACAGAAACACCTCATTGTTTGCCTCTTAATTTTAGGATGAAAGTGCCAGTCTGCATTCGCGATTTTTCGTAATATGTGTGTCTGATTACGAAGTGATATTCAACCAGAAGCAACTTGTTTAAAATTAATGAAAAATTTTATTATGAAGCATAGTAGAATTAATATAATAACTTTTAAAATTTGGTTCTTTATTAAGTACATGGAAACCGAAAAAAATATTTTTGAATTCTACTTGGGAACAAAAGATTTACATAAAACTATTCTCAAGAAGTTTTTAATTTTAAAATTAAATAATAACAACTATTCAGCTGCATCAAAGAAATTAAAACTATGTTACAAATTAAAGTTTATAAGGATACTTGCTCTCATAATATGAACACGTACAATTATTTAGCCCAAACCGTAATAAAGGAGTTTCAGACGTGTAGTTAAACACTCACTAGATACGATTCAATGAATTTAAACTAACTAATATGACAAAAAAAGTTGGATTTTATGTTTTGCGTGTCCTCAATATATCATTTTAACAGCATTCACAATGGAGCTTTTCCTACTAGTTTTAATGCGGCAATTTCCTCTTGTTTGTATTGCAAAAGAATGATTCCGGCACGTTGGTTTTCTTCCTTCTAGCATTAAATCTAACTTTTAAGTTTGCTTAAAGATTTATTGGTCTGATCTGCACAATGACGTATTGTTGGAAGGCGAGAGATAGAAGAAAATATTAGCAAATTTATGCGTTTTATATATTTTTCCCAGCCAGTTAGAGCTCCGTTTCTTTTAACTTACCCAACCTCCCAGACATATAACTCTCCTATCACAAGGAGATTCTTGGTTTTAGAGAATAATAACTTCTTTTGTTGTCAGAAGACCAGACATTGAGGTATTTTTGTCTGGTACATAGTAGGAAAACAAATTTTCAGACACATAACGTGGCGATGTCTTATCGTAGAGGTCAGCTTAGCTCTTTTTCTGCAAATTACAAAAACTAAATACGGTTCTATAAAAAGACCATTGTCGTAAATTCTCCCAGTTATTTCAAAGAGTCATTTGAAAAAGGAAAAGTATTTCCTATGCTTTTCACGAAACATACTGCAATTTTTAAGCATGAAAATGAATTCTGGGTCTGATTTATGATGAAAAAGGCTGTAAGGCGGATTTCGATGAATAGCAAAAATTTTTATATCTCAAATGTTTATTTTCATCTAAACATACACATGAGTACTTTCCTTATACGTGACCTGCGACGCTCTAAAACTCCTTATTTTGTTTTTAAATCTATCATTTAAAATTAGAGCGTGTTAATTCGATTTACATATTTGATCTGAACAAGTATTTAGAAGATAATCCAAGTTATCCTTATTAACCCTCTTGTAATTGTAAATATATATTCTTCTATCTGAAAAGGATAAAATCAAATGAGAGGTCTGGACAATTGTGCTTAAATACTTTTAATAATGCTCGTATATATAAAATTAGATCATAAATAACATGAGTAAAAAAACAGATAATATTAATAGCATGCATAAGAAATATATTCATATTTTCCAAATACAGGAAAAGTTAAATACTCCTTGAATATTAAAACATTACAAAGTTTATAAATATCTGAAATACTTTATCTTCAGAATGCCAGTTTGAAACCTAAAACTTATTACGAAGCTGTAAGAACTAAAACTGCTTGACCTTGTATGTAGAAAACTTTAAACTGAATTTTTAATATACAAGTCTTATAAATATATTTCAATAACCCTGTCACTAAAAAATGCATGATCACATTGCATGCTTCTAAATACAATACGTTTAGCTCTTTAAATGGTTTGCAAAGTCTTAAACCCTAAAAAGGAATATTATAAAACATAAGGACTCTGTTTTAATATTAAAAGATTTCAAAAGAAGATATTTCTGCGAGTATTTGAAATGCAAAGAAGAAATTTGCGCCTAAAATTGTATATATATTCTTATAAATTTTGATAGTATTTATAAACAGGTTTCAGCCTCTTAAGTTTTAAATGCATGCCTCTAAAATTTTGCCCCTTTTAAATGCATGTCTGTGAAAAATCTATTTAGCTTGTAACGCTAGTAAATGATAGCAGACCATATTTGCTGTTGTATTTGCATATGTTTGGAAGGAAAGCGTTTTATACCTTTCTTGTATTCCTGAATAAATGTATAATTTTTTTAAGTCCTTGAATTATGTACTATTAATTCTAAAGAGAAGAACTATTTTACAGAACTAGATATCATAAACTATTGCAGTCAAGAAAAGTACTGGCATTTAATTCATAACTTCAATTACACACGCATGATTTTAACGTTTTCTGAAAATATGATACAGAAAATCAGAAACTTTAGCAAGATACGTGTTACCTTCAAACTAAAGTGATAAAAGAAATTGCAATCGTACAGAGCTCGAATTGAGACATCAAAAGCATTACAGCTAATCTGCCTGCTGAATAAAAGGTTTTAGAAATATTCGGTACGTAACTAGGTATTTAACCTTCTTTCGAATTAAAAAAAATTAAAATTGATTATTAGTAACAGTCTTACATTTTAAAATATGGGCTAATTTTATAATCCAACAACTATCGCTAGATTTCCCTGACAGAATATCTTTTAAGTATGAGCGAAAAATATTTTCTCTCTATCTTGAAAGCATAGACACCTTGTCTAAGTTACGGTCTTAGTAAAAATTCTGGAAGTTTCTCCAGTTTCCTGAACTGCTGAAATTTAACACTGCTATTAGTGCTCTGAGGAATCATGCTGCAAAAAACCATTTCCGTGTTTTAGTTATAAAACATATAAAACATCATATTTTATTCCATAATGAAATGCACACAATAAAACGTGAATTAAAATTTCAAAATTTAAAAATGCTATTAATTATAATTAAGGTTTGCTAAACCGAGATTCTTTAGTCGGACATTCTAAGCAATCGATGAAAGCTCTGTTGTAACTTCCTTAATGTTTGAAACAGTCATTGTTTAGTTGCTGATTTATGCGCACTATAGAGAAACCTTTTATAAATCAGAATTTCTAACGCATCCCTTAGAGATCAAGTTACAGAATTCTTTTGAAGATGGCTTCTAGATATTATTGCAACACATAAGTTAAACTGTGTTTTTATACACACAAACATGCGAGCATATATATATGAATTATATTATTTTTAAAGTATTTTTCCCTGCTTTCCAAGTGCCTTCATGGTTCAGTTGGAAAGCACGTTCCCCTGGCTAACAGTCGGAAGGTGGGAAATTCGAGTCCTGGTGAGGGCATTGCTCAGTTTTCTTCCTTCCTGACCCAGTGAACCCAATGTCTCATTACGATGTCCAGTGAATATAACTTCAACCATTTAAGTTAAATAATAGCTAATTTTTTACAACATTTCATTTAGTTGTTGTATGCAGATATTTCTTAACAGAAGTAAGGAGTTATATGTACTATAAATGAAATGCGACATAAATATTTTCTCTACAGATATACTTAATAACTCAAAAGAGTTACATCTCAAATTTTTAAGTATAATTTTTCTGTAAATGTATTATTATGACTCAGTTATGCATATATATCTACAGCACACGTTGTTTATTAAACTCACTGGTTAATAATATTAGTCGCTTATTACATTTAAAAGTCCAGAAACCAAAACAAACATGAGTACATTCTAATCCATAGAAGCACCGTCGCTTATAAACCTCATATTGGCCAAAGGATTCATTATTTCGCTCCAGAGTATTCGACTTCTAATTATCAAAGCTGTTTGTAGTTCATCTATGTAACTAATTTTGAACCGTGGAATAAAATATGGTTAATGAAATTTTTCTACCCTCTTCCTCTCCCTTATCTGTGAGACATTACTTTTGGAGATCTTTGTAAACAATGAAGCTCAGAGAGGCAGAATTTCTTTATTCTAACGTTTACAAAAAAATGTGTCCTCCAGAGGCAGTGAAAATGTGTGTGTGTGTTCATCCCTCAACACTAGCTGATAGGAGATAGAACAGCAACTTCTGCATCATATCTTTTTTAAGGTTTGCACATTCAAAAGTCTTTCCTTTGGATTACACACGTTATGTGCACAGAGAGTTTCCCAAAAAGTTCATGAAATAATTCCTAGCATTACCTTGTTTTAGAGTATCTGATTAGAAAGGGAATAGTAACTGTACTCTGAAGAAAATAAAAGAAAGACATGGTAACGCCTATAATCATGAAGTGGTACAATGAATTAACAGACAACATGCAAACTTTCTGCTTGGCTAGAAATGGGAGCTTTGAAATTGAATAAATCACAAAAAAAAAGATAAATTATTAAACGATCTTAGTGTTCTTGTTAAGCGCAACCATAGTTCTATTTCTAGAGCTTTTCACTATAAAAGCCGTGGAATATGCTGAACTGATAGATGAGAATTTTGTATCAACTAACGGGAGACTTACAATTTGGAAAGACAGAAATAATTTTGTTAGTCGGAAATTGCATTATGAGAAGGAAGAAGAAGATCATCTTGTGGCTGATAAGTGGATAAGAGACATTTTACCTGAGCTGCTAAGTGAATACTAGACACACAAATTTATAATACAGACGAAACTGACTAGTTTGCCACCCAGACGGTATAATGTTTAGGGGAGCCTACTGCGGTCCCAAAGGGCGCAGGTTCGAATCCCGGAGAAGGCAGGGATGTTTGTAAATGTATAGTGTTTTTGTGGCACGGGGTCACTCCATATATATGGTAAGCTGAAAGTCATTTCGTGTGGTTTGGTGGTAGGGAAGAGGAGTAAGAGACCTCGTACAATTTCCCGGGGTGCTGTCCCTTAAAATTGGGATGGAATGTAGCAGTGTAACCTCCCTGAGGCTTTGGCAACCATACTTTCATAAAATTGCATGGACAAGACAACAGCAACTGCACTATGATGCAGAACATTAACATAACACACATTAATGTTTAAAAGCGAAACAGTTGGCTTAAGAAACTGAAAATAGTTTCTGTGTTATAAATGTGAAATATGGAACCAACAAATAAGAAGCCAGAACTGCATATTAGAAAAGCAAAAAACACAGAAAAGCAGAAAACCTCCATGTTTGAAGGGAGTCAAGAATTTAGATCTAATTAGCTATAGCAACAAGAACCCATAGATCATAAATAGTATTTTTACTTATTTCCTTTTGAAATGGCACAGCCAACTGAAAAATGAAAAGGTAGCTTTACAATTTAGATAACTGTGCAGCCTTAAGGGGATGGGTTTATTAAACTTTTCAAATGTCGTTACAGAAATATGTTCAGAAAATAATAAAGATAATTAAATCTTTTGAAAATGCAAGCAGATCGAAAAAAGATAACTAGGTTAATATTTCTGCTAGCGGCCATGCATATTATAAAAAATATAGGAGATTAATCTTAAAACAAAAATATTTTTTCGAAAATACGGCTTATATATAGAAGAAGCTTCACAGGAGTTAGAAGCTGCAGCTAATGTTTCAAGTTAATGAGGGGAGTTATGAAGATTCACTTTAAAATATGTGTCATTTGACGACAATATTGAGATAACATATGTAAAAACTTACCATGATATTATAAGAACGGGTGGCAAGAACTGCAGAAACCTGCAATGAAGATGTTACAGAAGAATGTAATGACATGCCAACTCCGATCGAATCTAGAAAAGCACTCAAGTTCAAAGAAAAACTCATGAACTTAAAAGAGCTGATAAAAGGGATACAGCAGTTTTACGAAACTGAGAATACGAATGGATTAGAAGCAAAACGAAACAGGTGTGAATAAAAAATTGTTTCTTAAATTTTAAAAATTTAGAAATACACAATTATAAAAAATATTTTTATAAAAACTTAAAAAACTCAATTTCAAAATTACATAAATGTTTTAATTTTAGCGTTGAATTTTAATTATTATTTTAAGATTAATTGGTGGATTATTTACCAGTTACAGTTTCCAAGATAATTTTAAAACTGTTATCGAAGTTTGCATTAGACGGATCGTTATCGAAGTTTGCATTAATTCAGCCTCTAACTAAAAGATGTTTGAAAAGAAAATTGTCGTTCAATATACTAACAAATTATGTTTCTTCCTCAAAAAGCAACCTATAATGCTTCAGGAGGAAGGCTTTTAGTAAAAAATGCGCACACTTCTGAAACTGATTTTTTAACTGCTAATAATACAAAAGTAAAACAAAATCACAGATTTTTCACTTGTAGTCATTTACTTTTTAGCGGCATTTGTGAGTTTAAATAAAGGCCAAACGTATTTTGAAATTTTATAACTTCTTATCCACGAAGAAGTAGTTTTCGAAAATTTTTATGCTTGGAATAGTACAGCAACATTCTTTTTTTATAAAACCCATCTGTAGAATTAATAAATTAAATAGTAAGTAAGCGTATATTAAGTACATGTAAAATGAAACTCGAAGGTACTTCGCCACTTCGAGAAGGTACGTTGATAGCAAGAATTTTCCTGCATCTTTATTTAATAGGAGTTTTATTGCGAAAAGTGAATGATATTTTTGTAAGAAACCACTCATTGTTTCTTGGATAAAGAATGCATTATTTACAAATAAAAATATTTTATCTTTTCTCACTGACTGATATCTCGAGATGTCAGATAAAATTTCTCTCGTTAAAATTTAGGACTAGTAAGTTATTGTCAAAAAGAATGTAAAAATTCGTTTTTAGCCTTGAAAAGATGTGAACTACGAACGTTTTCCCGCCTTTGAGCTCTGGAATGAGGATATGAGAAGTGTATGGAGCTTTCGAGTAAATTATTTTGATTTATGAGTTACTTATGCTCATTATTTACTTATAAAAACAATAGCATAAAATATTACATATCTTACTCTACGTAACTTGTCTAATCATGTAACCAATGTTTAGATTTCAATGAAGCAAATTATAGTTATCTCGAGTTTCGAATTTTTAATCAATTATTTAATATATCAAAAGAGAATAACATAAATAAAATTTACCTCTTTGTTATTTGAAATAACTCGAAAATGTACCTATCATCAAAATCTAACCTGTCAATAATTAATTTTGAAAGATAGAAAAATTACATATTTTAAGTAAAAATGATAAAACAGATTTAATAACAAACTAAGCAGTTAGAAACTAGTGCTGAAGCAAAAAAGATTTCGACATCAGCATAACTTTCTTTCCATTATTTTGCCTTCATTTTCTTTCACTTGTATGCTTGTTTTCTGCATCTGAAATTTGCATAAGTAGGCTACGAGGTTAACTGGACATTTGTTTGCCAATTTTGAAGATACTTTTTTTTTTCCTCATTTATAAGGCCACATGAAAATTCTAAACTATAAGTGATACAAATGATGCTTTAATTGTAACTTAAGCCAACCTTCTGTTTCTGAAAATTCAAGAATATGGAACTAAAATTATCAGGATTTTTGGAAAAAAAGTACATACCTCTCTATTTCTACAATATTTTTATAAAACGTTTTACTTGTTCTCACATTAATCTTTATGAGTCACTGTTTCAGGCGCATAAAGATTAATGTGACCACTGTTTCAGGGTTTTAAAGGTTTATGTTTCAGGTTCATTATTTGAAAACGAAATATATAGCTATATTGTGTTTTAAAAATAAAGATAATGATGCAATGAAAGATAGATAAGATGTAATGAAAGATAAATAATATATATATCTTTCATTATAAATCTTTTGAAGAAATTTAGATTCCTTGATTAAGATGAAGTGTTTAAAATACATTTCTGAATTTTAAGGAACTGCATTTTAGATAAAATTAATACATGTAGAATACATCCTCTGATATTTATTTTATAAATATATGTTAATGCTTAATACTTTACTGAACCTTGAAACTAAACTGTTAAACTAAGTAATCTTAATTTCTTAACTGTACATAAATAAATACTGAAACCTTTAAAAATGTTTTTAATATACAAAATAGTAAATAAATATGTTAAGAATCAAAATCATAAAAAAGTTCAATAGTGTTTAAGTCTGAAATATCAAGAATATATTTTTATGAAAAATTGCTTTTCTAAGAAAATTTATGTTTAGAAACCTATGGATTCCTAATCTGTATATTAAGATGCTCTACTAAACTGTAAAACTGTTATAACTTTAAAAAACCAGAAGTAATTTGAGTGAAAACTTTTGATACCAATTTATTTGATAAGTAATAGCTCCCTTCACATATATAGATGACTATAGCATTGAGAAACGGATTGCAAATTTCCATTTGCTTTATAAAAAATTAGTTTTATGCAACAGCTTTCAGTGAATTTGATTTTCGAAACAGGCTTAGACTGAATGTCCTTACATTTAATGTTCCACCAACACAATCGAAAATGTGTTGAAAGGAGCAGAATTTTGGAACAAAATAAACAATTCTTTAGTATAACAAAAGAGAGACTTTTTCGTTTGCTCAATAAACACTATAAATATGACTAGTTTATTTTCTTTTTCAATTAACTTAGCTCACCAAAAATGTTTTAGTTCTCAGTATTTAACACAAAAGTGAGTATAGTGAGCTTTATTGCATCAGTTTCTACATAACATGATGTATTGGTTGGCTGACTAATAAATTAAGACAAAAGTGCTGCAAGACAAGCAAGAGCCAATAAACAATGGAAAACAGTTAAGAGAAAAATTGCTCGTATTGTAATCATCTAAAAGCCGCTTCTTCTCCTGAAGAGTCTGATGGTCTAAGAAGACTAATTTGTAAAATGCAGGAAGAAATGATTGAATTAAAACAAAGCAAATTAAGATGTCAAAAGTTACTAAAGATGCCTGGTTTCAGTTATATTAAAACTGAATTTTTCATGAAGATGATAGTCATAATATACATGAAATGAAAGGAAGATAAACTTGCGAATTCCAAATTACATTTTAAGTAAGAACATCAGAAGATATGGAATTACTAGTATTTATTATCACATAAAATTTTAATAGAAGTTAAGCTAACTCAAGTTTTATGATTTGAAATTCACTGTCATTCAGAAGGTCTGCTCATACGGACAGCCTGACAGCTATTGTGATCATCAAAAATTATATGAAAGTTTTCTTATTTTAATTTATGAAAGTCAAACTTACGTAAAATTACTTTTAATGCTGTACCGATATGCTGATAAACTGGGAATAAATTTTCGCTAAATGTAATCAGATGAATAACTGGTATTTTGTCACTTTGATACGCTTTGCTCTAAACCATTATGTAACGAAAGATTAAGGGTATGCACTAATTTCATTCACAAAAGAGAGAGATAAAAGAGCAACAGCATGCGAGACTAAACTGAAATTAATTTTTAAGTAATCATTATGTTCAATCTTAATCTTATTATGAATAGTAACAAAATTTTAGAAACTCTCATCAACCCTTTCGTCCGTTCGAAAAATCTTTTAAGCATTTTCTTATAATAAATAATAAAGTCATTCCCATTTCCATGAGAATGACTTTATTATTACCTCGGATAAGTTGTAATTACACCTAAATATTTCGAAAAATGTATAGTAAATTTGTGAAAATTTTAAAAGTTTATTTAGTTGCCTTAAAATATATTCAGAGAGAGGAAAACATAGTTTCTTCTATCTAATCATTTTTTCTTTATTAAAACTGTATACTAAATATGATTATCATATGAAAGTTTTAAGCAAAAGGTAACTTCGGATTTTATTCTGAATGGCAACTGTTTATTCATCGTAATAATTTTCTTGAATACAGTACCCTTTCTAAATTCTAGAAGCTGGTGTAAAAGCTGTAATTTAAATTGTGTTCTCCAATGTGAAAAGAGTTATAAACCAGCGTATTGAGGAAAGGAATTTGAGACAGAGATCATATAAAATAGTTTCTTTACAATTAATTCCAAAACCAAATGTTGACCATAAAATGGAATTCGATTACTTTAATAATAACGTTTTAGAGACTTCTTGTAATAATTGTATCAAAACTTTGATATATTAGTTGAAGATATCCTAGACAGACATTCCAATTAGTTAAAGGATTGAGTAACTGCTCCAAAACTTTACTAGCGAGCTTTCAGAATTAAGTGTTTAAACGTAGTAAGTATTTATTGTATCATAATAGATTTGGTATTCTGTACGAACCATGTATAAATAATAAAACAACAGCAAAATCATGTAATATAAATATACAACAGCAAAATCATGTGAACCAGTTTGCAATGATTAAGAGTGACTACATGTTTAATTTCAAATTTTTCATTAGCTTTAAGATTACAATTATTTAACATACGATTGTGTGTTTAATCTTAGTCAGTCAATAGTGCAATTGCATTGTCGTATGCATAACAGGATAAAAATATTACGTAATTTAGGAATTTATGTTTTGAGATTTACATCTGAGTAGAAGATATTTAATAATCGTATCCTGAAATAATTGGCCATCAAACGAAACCATACTCCAAAATTGAAGTAGCTTTAGTAAATTAATTTTTAAACCTATTTTTAAAATTACTGCACGTTTCGATAAAAATTTATGTATTTCTTACCGTTTTATTGACCCATAATGACGATACATCGAATTATTTTAGTTATATGAAAATTGAAAGGCAATATGTCATAAGTAAACAATTCAAAAATACTTTTGGAAATTTGTCATTTGAACAATGCAATTTTTGTGAAGTCAGAACAAAAGACAAATATATCATTAAAATCACATTTGGTAAGCCTAGAAAAATAGTATATATTTTTAATTCATTGCAGGTTAAACTCTAAATGTTCATCCTTGGCAACAAAATCAGTTGCATCCTGAGACAATCTATTTTCAAAACATTCGCTTCTGCTTGAATTTGGGCTACCTAGCCTTTTAACGTTATTTTAAACGTTTAACTGACAACGTTATCTATCCTATAAGTCAAGAAAATCCAAGTGTAGTGTGATTTTACTTATCCTCTGCAGCATTATGTTTCAGATTTTGTGAAAATATCGCAATTTTTTGGAAATGAATTCATGATTTTTTTACACATAAACGGTATCAATAAAAAGCATATCATCAGCTAATCTATTTAACCGGGCATACAGTCCTCATCAAAACTAGAAGGAAACTGCTAAAATTTCATTATTTTATTCCAGACATAAATTAGAGTAAGTAAAATGAAAGATTCTTTCAGATTTACATTCATGTGCAATGTATTAGAAAAGGTAATTTCAGGAGAATGAATCCTGTTATTCGCTTTATTGGGAAGGTACGCCCTTAAAAAACTGCTTTCCTCAAATGCTCATCGCCGTTATGGAATCCAAGAAAATAGTTAAAATTTTAACGTTAAAATTTGCAGTCACAGTAAACGTTATGATATGTATGGGTTTTATTTTTCTGTGGTACATTACTCAACTGTACTCTTTTTACTTTGAGAGCTACTTACAAATGCATGTTGGATTGAGGAATTTCTCAGGAAATCAACTTTTGTGAACTTGTGCACTTGCTCTATGCTGGAATACGATTTCTTTGGACAACGGTAACAGCTGTCCGAATTTTTTTTTTTCTTTGACAAAAGTGGTCGGCAAAACTTTTCTTATACTTAGACAAAGATGAAAAAAATACTTTCTTCTTTTTTTCAGATATTCTCTAAGTTTAAAAGAAGCTTCTCTAAATCAAAATAACAATTACTGTTGAATAAAACTACTATCCATCTTGAAAAGTGAAAAAAAAGCTGCTTTTGCAAAACTAACCTTTTTTTAAATAACTATGTTTTTCACCTGAAATTCCCCCAAAAGATTCTATGTTTACAATGTTTTTCATATCAAAAGACGAATCAATATAGCATATAAATGTTACAGTATTTGAAAAACCTAATGTTATGCATAAAGGTGTTAGTCTCTTTATTGCATATATTTTGCATGTATTCATTTCTGAGGCAACAGTGGCCTTGAATTCTGCTTATATTTTCAAAACATCTTTTCTGATACATACCTGTTGTCGGTCAACGTGAAGATCTTATTCTAGTGACCAAAGAAGTAATTTTAGTGCCCATATATAACATAAATTATAACAAATTTTCTTAGAAAGCACTTCAATAAGATAGCTCTATCTTGTGCTTAGTCATATTCAAATAACGTAATTTAACCAAACGGACAATTTACACTCAAGGGACTGTAAATTTCATGCTGTAGTAAGTATCTACACGTCCTTTTCCTGTATATTTATAATTGTCCATATTAAATAAAACATGACAAAACCTCATCAGAGACACAGAATACCAGTTTAATATTCATAAAAGCTATACTTCAGTGCAAAATTACTATTTTGATAATCGAAAAAGCACTTAACAGTATTTCTCTTGATTTATTGATTAATAATATATAATAATGAAAACTTTATTTTCTAAATGATTGTAAAATTATTGTATATATATAGAAATACCGATACACATAATAGTTTTCCTATTCTATTCTCTCAGATTACAGAACAGGTAAATTTCATGTTACTTCAGAAATTTATTTTTTAAATAATCCCGTTAGATTAATCAAACTAAAGCAGAAGCGTTTTATTCTCAATTTTCGAAGCCAAATGCACCTTACCGCAATTTATTTTGCAACCGCTAAATATGATTTTCATTAGTGCGTTTTCAGCTACAAGCAAATTGCGCCGTAAATGAAACAGTAATATGGGTTATATTTGATACTTCTTACCTACTCTAGAGAAGAGAAATTCTTCTATTAACTGCATAGTTCAACTTAATGTTGCAGAGTAAATGAAGAATACACTACACCATTACAAATCCAAAGCATAATTTTGTTCCGCATTAAAAACTTCGTGGGAAGTGCCATTTTTTTAAACTGTGTTTAGTTAACGTTTTCAAGAATAGCATGCCAACTTGGAAAGTAATTCATTAGCAAGCAACTTGCAAGAAACATTCATGATCTTCAGGTATCCTATATGTACTTCAAGTAACCTTTATGAGTAAGTAATCGTAGTCTTTTCAGAGTATTTACGTTCATATGCTAAACAATTTTCTGCTGAAAATATAGCATTAACATTACCTGTTGAGCCTTTTTTCAACTGAAATGTGTTATTATCTCACATTACATTGTAAGTAATATCTGTTAACTAAAGAAAGTGTGCCATTCTACTACGTTCTTTTCTTATTGGAATAACTAACCTCAAAAATATTTATCTCTGTTGTTTAGAGAAAGCTTTTGCCACAATCGAAATTTGATATGCTTTGATTTATTTGATGATAGCAAAGCCCATGTGGGTTATCTGCCTAAGGAGATAGATGCCTTCTTGGAAGACTTTAAGAGGAAAACTTTCTCGTATACACATTACACACGGTAAAAACCACAAAATGCTTTGCCTTCTTGCTAGATTCGGAAAACTCGGACCCAGCTACCACTGCTCAGCGCGTTAGCGGGCCTCAAAATTAGCGATGCCAGAAGTATGTTTTCTTGGTTGAAGTATTAAAGTAGTGCATATATCTTTCTAGATAACATTCTTTGACGCGCATTGATGTAGAGAAGAAAAGATTCTTTGCACAAGATCATCCCTTCCCCTCAGGGATTTTAGCTGTTATTTAAAATTTGCTAATTACTGAAATATTATTATCTTTTATTATTTCCCTGTTCCTTCAAATGTATTTGGACTGTATTTCTTAGGTGTCAGAGCTCTTATTTTTAACTCCATTAAACATCTAGTTTTGAAATTGTACAATGCAAGCCTTTAAGAAAATATAAATATCAAAAAATATATTTTAAATAAAAATAGTAAAGTGAAATCTGAAGATTACAGGATAGCATCGCCTGAAGGTTATCAGCTTAAACCACTTAAGTAAAATTCGAGGCAGACCAAGCAGCTGCATTTTTTTTTTTTTTTTTTTGATTCAACAGGTGATGTCTAATTAGTAGACGTTAAAGTTTCTGCTATTAAATAAATATTTATTTACGAAAGCCCTGAAGTTAAACATTTAAGAACTTGGAGAAATTTATGTATTTTTAAGTCTGGTAGCTTTGACATTTTATAATGAAACCTGCTTTGTATTCATCTTCAAGCTCCTGCATATCCAGAAATTCAAAGTGACACTGAATGATAATGAAATTTTTATGCTTAGATTCAAAATTTCCTATTAGTGCTGAATCCACAAAAGGTATGTAAATAAAGCGTTCATAAATGGAATATGTATAACTAAAATAGAAGTATAGAGATAACTTTATAGTCAAAACAAGACGTAACCTGCTTGACATTCAAAGCAGATATTTTACTTGAACTGAAACTGAAAATATGAATTAAGGTTTCCAAGTAATTCAAATTTTATAAATATGAATCTAAAATTTCACAACTGAAAGCCATTTTAGTTTTGGCTTTCATTACCAGAACTTTTACTTGACTGTAAGTTAATTGTAAATTTCCTCCAATACTTCTTTACATTCTTATCTTTAATTTTTCCATACAAATTAGAAGAAAGTAAATATTTCATAAGTAGAGATTCATTTAAACTTCATTTATAGAATTTTAGATTAATCTGAAGATTAAAAGAAGTCAGAGTTAGATTAGCATATGTATACTATGGTAATTTTTCTACAAATTTATTAAAATAAAATGTCAAGATAAAAATTATGAACTTCTTTTTTAAAATTTATTTCTAAGCATTAATAAATCTTTACCTTCAATATATATATATATTAACCCAACTATTAATTCACACTGCACTGTATTTCTTAGATTTTCCAGGAAAACGGTATATATCATAGATTAATTTCTCATTATATTCGATATTTTTTCCTAGGCCCACCAGCGGCCGAGCGGTAAAGTCGCTGAACACTGGTAGTTCGGTCCGAGGTTCGAATCCCGCGAACGGGCTGGCTGCATGGGCGTTTTCGTGGTTTTCCCCATGTGTAACGTGTATACGAGCCAGTTTCCCTTAAAAAGTCCTCCACGAAGGCATCCCTCCCCTTAGGCAGATAGCCCTCGAGGCTTTGCCATAATCACACACACACACGATATTTTTTCCTGTAGTATGACGCAATGTGATTTTAAATATGAAAATTCATGGAGTTTCGTATATTATATAATTCGTATTAATTAATGAATTTCGTATATTACAGTCTCGTTCATTACTTCTTTTTTCTGATGATCGTCACCGACAGAAACCGAAATTTATTTATAGTAGTAATAACTGCATCACAGGATTCCATGTTTAACATTCAAAATACAGGGATATATACACATTTTGCAATTAATGAAAAATGCTTTTATAAAGTGAATAGCTGTTAAGAATTAAGTTTTATCGACGCCTATACAAATTTGCAGTTTTACATAAATTATTAAGCAACAATACATATAAATTATTAAACAATGATGAAGAAAGTCTGAAATTACAAGAATTTAAAATTCTGTAGCTAAAATGCAAAAAATCGGAAAAAATAATGCAATAAAATTACCTTAGGACAGAAAAATTCAACAAACTGAAAATAATTATTTAACTGCGGTTGATTATACGCAAAATACATCTAACAAGCTTTCAAATGAACTTGAAACTATACGGCTAACATAAAGTACTTTTTTTACTCAAGTGCTCAAGGAAAATTCTGAATTTTGTTCAGATATTTCAGAATGATAAAAGATTCTAATCACAAGACGTGAAAATATTTATATTAGGTTTAAATTTCCATTGTCATGTACGCTACATTTAATATTAATTCAGCCACTGATATCTACGCGTAACTGAACATATTCTGTAAGCAAATTCTCTAAACTATTCTGCTCGTATGGTTTGGGTAATATGCAAAATGGACAAAAAGAAAACCTTTTATTTTACCGTTTAATTTAATTTAAATATTTATAGAAAGTCCTTTTTAAGAAGCCAAATTGTGTTTTAATAATGTTTTGAAAATCAGAATGCAGTTTTCTTTTTTAGTATGTTTTCTTAGAATATTTTTCAAGTGCGAGAAAAACCTCATGTGAGAAACATTTTGCAGTAATTCGAGTTCAAAGATATCAGCCGTTTTCATAAAAAAGCTAGCTCATCATATTTTAAAAATATATTGAAGAAGATTGTACTATTTTTAATTTAATTAAACGCAATTAATATTATTGTCGCATAAATTGTCATTTAATAGAATATACATTCGAATAAGAAACTTGTAATTGTAATGTGTAAATCTTAAGGATGAATTTAAAAACTAAACGTTATCCATGTGATTTCTGCCATGAATTGTGTTTGCTATTCATGTAAGAAAACGATAATTTATTATTTTAAAAAATGTAAAAGTAATCAGGCAGCTATATCAGGATACGTCTAGCTGAAGATCAATTAAACAATATGTACGTGTCTATGTTTCCAAAAGAATTAATTTGAAACGATTATTCAAGGTATTTTTCTCAGTACTTTTAAAACCTAATTAGTGTTTTAACATTTACATATTTTATAGCACTTATTTTTATTTGTGCTTATTAATCAAACTTTTAAAAAATTTATATTAAATAATTAGAGTGAGATTTATTTCTAACATAGGATCATACATTAATTCAAGCTGTATTACGTGTGATGTTTACAGAACGTCTTACAGCCATGGAATTTCATAAAATTATTTTCAGATGTCAGATGCTATAAATACAAAGAATATACTGATGCTGATTGTCATCATACTTAACGTAGTCTTTTCGACGACTATAAACGTGTTTCTGGATATTAACTGATAGTTTCGACATATTAAGATTTAATAAATAGTAAGGATATAATGTTTAGAATTATAATCAGATTTAAACAATTACGGAAATTTTCACAGCATAACATTTTACATAATCAGCATGTCAAAAGAAAGAAGAAGGTATGAATAGGAACCAAATGAATCAAATAATAATTACGTACAGCGGACGATATTTTGAGATAAATGAGAAAGCTGAGGTTGAATTCAAAGAAGTTCTAAATTTTCAAATCTTCATTTGTATGCAATTTTGTGACAATTGTGTTTAAACGTGAGGCAGACAAAACAGGTTTGGGGGCTAAACTCATTAAGAATTAAGTATTATAAATTAAAGACAGCTTTGGCACCGATTCTTTTATTTTAAAAGCATTTGCTTCATTGATAAATTTAATAGAATTAAAACTAAGATATTTTCTTATTAAATTTTAAAAAAGTAATTTTAGTCGAAATTTTTTCAGAATTTAGCATTTAGCAAAAACATATTCTGTACTCAAAGAATATCTTTCCCTTAAATGGCAAGTTTGAAAAATATTTAATTAAATAAGACAAATTATTCTCCTAAAACTTGTTTTTATGAATAAAATCAGACATTCAGTCTGCTACACTCATATCAATTGATCGTAAATATGTAACCTGTCGTTAAGACACAATAACACGCCGAATAAATACTAATTCAGAAGACAAACAACAAAAATCAGCGTTATATTTACAAAATTTCCACAGGACTAGTTTCGATGGTTTTACCGAACCACATTGTGGAAATTTTGTAAATATAACGCTGATTTTTGTTGTTTGTCTTCTGAATTAGTATGTAACCTGTCCTTTAAGGATTATTAAGCTATGCATCTCACGAAACTACGTTATGGTTTAATTAAAAATACTCCCAGAATTTTCAAACATATAAATCTTAGCAGCGGTTTGCAGTTTCTTCCCAAATCCTCAAGAATACGTTATAAGGTATTTCTCCCATCTTCTTGGCATGCCTTTGTGGTGTAGTGGTTCAGCACCCTAAGCCGGTATTTCAGAGGTTCGTGGTTTGATTCCCGGCGAAGGCGAATGCTCATTTTTCCTCTCTCCTGCTTCCAAAAATCCTAATGTCTCTAAAGTGGAGCTCGAACTAAAAGGATGGTGTATGACGAATTCTCCCCACCCAAGATTTGGCGATTAGGTCCTCTAAAAAACCCAGTCGCCTTTTAAAAGGGGGAGTACATAAGGTATTTCTTCAACCTTCTTGGCATGCATTCGTGGCGTAGTGGTCAGCACACTGAGCTGGTATTTCAGAGATCCGTGGTTCAATTCCCGGCGAAGGCGTCTGCTAATTTTTCATCTTTCCTGCTTCCAAAAAATCCTAATGTCTCTACAGCGTAATGGAAGAAAAAGTATCAAATAATCTAACGTCCGCTAAGAAGGGGGTTGTTTCAAATACAGAATGCATGGAAATTTATGTACAAAAAGTTTACCGCAGTTTGTAAGGTGCAGCAGGAAGAGATTAGAAAAAAGTAAATTGACAATGAAAAATTTAGAAAGCTTTTGCTATATTATATATTAAATATATTTTTATACCCTATTCAGTAAGTGAACGTTGTTAACAAGAACAGAGTATGAAGTTCGTACAGTTTAATTACTTAAATTTAAAATGGTAAATCTTTTGTACAAATTTAATTCTTTATTAGATATGAATGCAAATAATACACTTGTGTGCAAAATCAAGAGAATTTGCGAATTTTTTCTATTTTTACGAAACTTATCGAGAGCAGGAGCGGTTTCGGTGATTTGTGTGGTCGTGCTCCTTTACAACATTCGCATGTTTCTTGCAAGAGTTGGGTAACTTTTAGAAAGTATCAAGTAAAATGAGTAGCCGTGAACTCATGGATGACGGAATGAGATGGGGCATTATTGGCAGTTGGAAGGCAGGCCAGTCACAAGCACAGGTGTCTACAGAGCTCACTGTGACGTCCATTATCATCTTCAATTTGAGAAAAAAGTTTCAGAATGCTGGATCCATATCGAGAAGGCCTGGAGATGGTCGACCAAGATCCACAACGACGAATGAGGATCTTTATTTTTTCATTTTCTGCGCTGCCACGCAGGAGTGCTGCAAATTCACAGCTCTCACGGGAGCTGTATCTTGCCACTGAAACCCGAGTTTCAAGGTCTAAAGTTGCCCGAAGGCTTCATGTGCTCTATGATAGAGGAACCTCTGTTTACGTCTCGCTCACTCCAGGACACAAGACAGAGCGTTCAGCATAACGCAGACAACGCGCGCCTTGGGCCGGACTTCAGTAAAGCATCGTTCATTTTACAGATAAGTCGAGATTCAGCCTGGACACTGATTCTCGACGTATCTGTATCTGGAGAGGGTCTTGAGCATCATACCATCCCTCCTTCATCAGGAAAAGGATCATTACTCTGATGGAGGTGTAGTGATTTGAGCAGGCATTATGTTGGAACCACGGCCCAGCATGTGTTTGGTAAAGACTCCTTCACTGCTATGAGTCCCCGTGTTCGACTTTTCAGGTGCCCAATTAGTCCTGGGTTACGGTTAAAGGATCACAAGGTACGTCCGTATCAGCTAGTCGAAGATTACCTGGAAAGTGAGGATAATCTCTACAGGGATTCGCCAACTAGATCTTCTGACTTTAAACCTATATAGCATATTCGGAACGATCTTGGGAGGGCAATTTCATCTTGCTATCCCGCTACGAGAACCATTCTGTAGTTAAAAGCTCCCTTGTTGCAGGAGTGAGATCGACTGCCACAGGGACTTCTCAGCTGCCTCTTGTCAAGTATGTAGTTTACCTGACTATACCCCATATTAGACTCATTTTCATCTCGATATCACACCGTGGATTTCGGACATTTCTGCACTATGAGCTTTATTGATAATATGCGTACATAAAATGACGTTTGAATGACACATCACTTTATCTGTTATAAATGTATATTCATATCGAATTTCACCGAAATCAGTCCCTTAGTGTTTCAAAAATTCGTTATAATATGCGAATTATTTAATTTTGCACACGAGTGTATTAATATTTTTAAAATGTATATTTATGGCAGAAGACTGGAACAAAAAGTAGATATTATAGGTTACGACATCTACGTTATTTGTATTAGTATATTAAATTTATTTAAAATTTATGCATATGCTTTTGCATTCAAAATACGAAAGAATTATACTCGACTTCATACTATGTAACAGTTTCTGAATAATAATGAAATTTTCATAATTTTGCACATAAGTAACATTTTTTAAAAATGAGGGATTTCCCTCCATGACAACTAATTTTAGAATCTCATTAAGAGGAAATAAAACTTTCAAGTATGTATTTCTCTTCTATTACTATAAACAATTTTTCTTATATGGATTCTGCATTTCAGATGAGTTTAAATAGCTTTATATATGCATGAGATGCATTTGCAAGCATGTTTCCTTTAAAATGTTTTGTACATATTATTTGTGCAATAAAATACGTTAGCACATATGAATGAAGTAATGTCAGAGTTTAGTTTGCTTTTCTATTATTTTAAAAGTATTTGAATAATTTACGTTACAGTTTTAATGTTCATTTCGCGTCAGAAACATAGGCGTTCATCATATATACAAGATGGTAGAAGAAACCAATTTAAATTGAAAGAAATAACTATTGCTTTTACATCACATCTTTCAATCTCTCCCAGTTTAAGCATGAAATATTTATAAGAAGTTGGAAACTAAAACGTCGTCCTAATCATGAATTTTAAATAAGAGCTACCTCAGAAAAGAGTCAAATTTTAATTTTGGATGGAGCGAAAATATTTACAGTTATGCATGAATAATGCACACAGCTGTAATTAGACATAAAGGTTTACATTCCAGTGGCACTGCATCAAGTTTTATGTAGCGACGTTATGTAACGACTTTTAAAGCTTGATTATAACTTCTTATCTGTTCTTTCTGCTTTAAGGCAGACCTTTGCCATTTGAAGCAACGCCAAATGAAGACTTTTCTTTCTAAGGCGATGAATTGGCGATGAAATTTCTTTTGTAAGCCTCCAGGATTTGAACAGCATCGATGAAATTAAATCTGATGATTGCAGCAAAAAATCTTAAATAAAAGAATATTATCTTAGGATGCATCCATAATGTACATAATATTATTGCTAATCGCCTGTCTAAATACATTTTTGTTTTTTAAATATTAGTCTTTGGATTTTTATTATGTATCATAACACCTTGAATTAGAAAGCAAGCTATTTTAAATAAGAATTCTATAGCACAACCATATTTTACAATATTAACATAAAAAGGAAATGCAGGTTTAGAAATTAGTATTATAAACAAAAAAACACTGCATCAGTAATTATCTTTATTCATTATTTTACTTCGTTACAATTTTATCAGTAAGATGAGCATTAACGATTTTCTAATACGGTAAACAATTCTTATTAGTTTTAGGACTTACCTGCTGATATAATTGGTGATATGTATTATCTAAACACAAATTATTTAGTTAAAGATAAAAAATATGTTTCTTTCTATGAATATAAAGGACAGCTCTTAACTTGTAATCTGCTATTTTTCTTGCTAATGGACAAAGGAGAAAGAAACTCTGCAAGTTTTCACTAAGTATTATTTGTGAAAATAACAAGTTTAAAAGTAAACCTTTGTTAAAAAGTATAGTAAACGATAAAGCTACCTGAAAGAGAAGTTTCTTTCAGCACGAAAAGTTTTTATAATTACTTACACTAGAAATATGAATTATAATATTTATAATTTTCTTAATATTTTTTTTCAAAAACGTTCAGTTCACTTTTATTAGAATACATTTGCATTCAGGATAAATCATAGCAACCAACAGGATATTTAGAACATGATGGTTAACACGATGCTTGTTAAGATGTTTAAGTAGTAAACTGTAGGATTCGTATGATGAAATGAAACTGCATGATTTAACAATTCGCGACTAAAATAAAATAACTTTTGTATGCTGCGAAAATCCATAAGAGCACTTTTTTAAAAATAAAGTGTTGTAACAGTCATTTTTTATATTTGATCTGAATCTTAAAACACCGAAGCTTTTCCATAATCATCATGTCAAGCATGTTAAGGTATGTAGCTGAAATTTCGCCTTTTATCTTTAGTAGATTGAGAATTATAACATTATTCTGTTATTATCTGTTACCTGTTTATGCAATGAAATGACAAAAGTATAACTCGAAACTAAATGCTTATATAAATAAAATGTGTTATTTGCAGTAAAGAAGTACAATGCCACACAGATATTTTTGCAGTTATGCAACATGACTGCACTGTTGCAAGTAGATTTCTAATTTACGGGTTCTAATTTCTAATCTAAGCTAATGTACGGATCATGTTCATACTAAAGTTGTTTTTTTTTAAATTAATGTGTATGCTTTAACGGATATCTTCAGTAGTTTTAAGGTAAAATGATGCTTTAAATTACAAACATACTCACCTGTCAACATAAGAATCTATCATATGGTACTTACAAAAATAAATTTATATTTCTTTAATGATCTTAAGTATAAACAAATATTACTCTATCACTGCTGAAATTTTTAGTGAAAATATTTACATGTTACAGCGTCCAGTAACAGGTTTAATGAAACAAACCGTTTTGAGAAATTTAAGTAAAATGACCTATAATTTACGCTGATAATTTGTTACATAAATGTTAGAACGCTCATTCAAAATTGACGACTCATTCTGCAGATTTTTGTAATTGTGTGATTCTTTCATTGTGCTTAATACAGTCTACGTATTAGCCACTTAGAAGTTATTTTTAGCCTATTCTATTCAAATCAAAAATAATATAAAATATTAGAGTATGATTTATTTTTTAAGTATCTATGCTATCAGTTAAAGAAAGGTTACATATATGGTGAGATAGTATATAATGAACTGAAAAATATGAGCATAGGAAACATCAGGTGACCTTTCTTGGGGGAACATACATAGGTCTTTGTCTCATGCCTGAATTTCACAAATTTTAAAATTTAATTTAAATTTACATTTGCGTATATGTGCGCACATTCACACGAACATCGATTTACATAACACCTAGGGGCTATTTGATCCACTTGTCATAAAAATGTGTTAAATACTATATTGTACTTTAACTGCAATAACTACAGAAGAATATCCTTCAGGATTGGCTATGAAAACTCGCCCTTTAACAAAACTTTATATTATTAACGTAGCATTTTTAATTGCGTACTTTTTATTAAAACGTTTTTTTCCTACCCTTTTAGGGAAAGGTTTCCAGTACTTTTACGCTCCTTTTATTAATGCATTTTAATTAAAATTTTAAATTGAGAAGTAGGCAGAAATAATATTCAATAAAATGTTATTTGATAGGTGTGCCTCATATTGCTTTTATAAAGCAATATTTCTGAGTATATTAGCATAATTAATTATTAATTATTTTAATTTTAAAATAAGAGGATCAAAATTTATATTATAAAATTACAAATTTCCGTTGACATCAAAATCTTGGAGTAGAGAAATCCTATTTGACATGAATGAAACAGATTTTAATGAAAGAGGCATACTAATTCATGTTGATATTACAGAATTTGTACCTTTTTCTCATGTATAAGTAACTAAATAAATCTGAAATATAACTAACTGTAGCAACGAATAGGTAAGTATATGGATAATACGAAATATATGTAATTAAATAGATACGACAATATCACGATTTACAGAAATTCAAAGATTACATAAAGCTGAGAAAGAGCTGCAATTAAAGGAAGTGACTGTTTATTATTTCATTATTTCATTTGGCATTTTTTAAATTATAAGCATTTTATATTACTAATTATATAATTTAAATTAGAATTTTAAATATTGAATTCCTAATATTAATTTTGAAGCAAACGAAGGTTTTTATCAGAGCTCGAAATATGGGATAAAGTGCGCACTTGCATTACAAAAAGAAGACAAAATTCTGTAGAAACCAGATATCAGTGAAAAATGGCATTTAAATCAGGAAATGTAACGTTGAGACTAGGGCGAGGGGACAACATTGCTCAGCTAGAGTAAAATGCTACTTTTCTTTGAAAGGTAAACTTAATGGAAAACTAAATAAAATGAGAAGCAATTTTTAAACATATTTTCTTTTTAAAAATTTTCTCAAATTTAAAATTTCGAAGAAATTTAAATATTCCATGCAATTTAAGGGTAAAATAGAATCATGATTAAATATAAGAAACAATGCATTAGAATAACATAACTGCTTTATTGAATTTAATTTCTAGTTTTCTAGTGTTTATACGAGTATATTCTAGATCCCTTTTTGATTTCCCTCTCAGCCATAATTTCAGTGCAAGTGTGATATTAAAAGCTGAGTTCCTGTTGTTCGATATAGAGAAGAGCAAATATTTCTTTACCGAACTGTAACTGTTTCCGACTTTCATAAGCCTGACCTCTCAAAAATCATGGATTAAAATAGCTCTGAAAATCAATGCTAAAATAATATGATAGGTGTTCCTCGTGGATTTGCGACCCTTCGAGTTGCGACCGAGATGGGGAATAAATTTTAATGAACTAATGTAACCACGTAATTATCATTCAGCTGTCACGTGGAATTAATAATTTTGAAAAGGACATGTGTATTCAGGATATTACGAATGAGCAAGCTTAGGCTTTAACGAAGGGAATTTTTATCCGAAAAGCAACATATTTCATTACAATAATTCCGATGGAGATCTAAGCATTCACTCGGTGAAAGAGATTGTAGGTAGAATGGAAACAATGCCACATCTGTGTATTGTACTAATTGTATCTCACTGAAAATTTTCCGTGAATTAGGGGGACATAAAAAAATAAAAGTCCAACAACAGAGGAAGATCTCTCTTTTTAAATTAAATCTGCTTCAGGTTTTGGAGAAGACCAAAAATCGAAGTGCATTCAACCAATTAGAACTTTCGTTTCACTACTGTCCATAGCTGAATAGTAAATATTACAAAATACGAAAGCAGAACTCAACCGGTGTAGCGCCTTATATTTTTATGTCTGGAGTTACGCTTTACAAGTCCTTAAATGTAAGAATTAAACTACAGCTTTTGTTAAATGAATAGTACAGTCTCTTTTAGGGAATAGCTTGCCCTATAGCAGCATTTTATTCACGACTATTCTAAACATACTTGTTCAATAAATCCTTTCATTCACCTTACGCATATTGCTCCTAAATAGGCTCGTGTTTTGTGGCGCTTTGATCAAAGGAACCTAACGAACATAAAGCGGAAACCATACATGAATAAAATGAAAAAACTGTATTTTCCTAACGTTTCCTCGGGCTCAGTATTGCTCAGTGCGAGTACTAGTGTAAAGGAAATATTATTGAAGCATTTAAGTTTATTGTAAATGCATTATTGAAATGAAATGAGGGTAAATATATCAAAATATAAAATTTTAACTTTAAAATAGAAGTATGCAATGGGAATTCAATACTCAAATTAATATTGTAAAAATAGAGAAATGTATCCGAAAATGTAGCAAATAGTTCTATTAGAAGTCTCTTTAATATGTTAGATTTCCCAGTTTATCACGAGCAGTTGGAGTTTAGTTGGCGTACTTGCGATGTTTTTCGAAATTTTTACGTTACGTAATGCATTTTTCAAACATTGAAATGAAAAGTTGTATAATTATCCTTTATTAAGAACATTTCGTTCAGCAGAAAGAGTACGTTTTAAACTGATAATTTTTGCAATTAATATTTGAAAAGCACTCCTGTTCTCATGCTAATACTTAACTGTCATAACTAATTGGTAAAGACATACATGATACTTAAAAATTAACGTTTACGTTTGAATAGAGTAATGTTTGTAGCTTCATGTGCTAGGTAATTAATTATGTAATATTTTTGTTTTATAAATGGAGAATACTAAGGATAGAAAAATATACTTGAATAAGCTAAAACCTTTGGCAGAAATTCTGTTCAAAAGAGTTCAAAGGAAAATGTGAAAGGAAAAAAAACTCTAGTTTAATTTAAAACACCGTTTTATATTTTAGCAATTTTATTTAGTAGACTAAAATATAACACAAGAATAAATTGAATGAATTTTATTTATTTATTTTTTTTTTGATAAAAAAGCTTGAAGTGTAGTTCCGTAATTAAAATATACTATTATAAATCTCTCATTTTAACTTCACTCAAAAAATTATAAAAGATAAAAAATTACAGTAAGATAGAAAAATAATTTTATGACCATTATAAATTTCTTGGGTTAAGTATAACTGAAGTATTTTAGGTAATCGTCATAGTTTCTAAAAAGAAATTTTTGTGCAACTTTATTTAAGAAATAAAAATAGACAAAATGTTTGTTTTATGAAATTTTAGTAAATCTTGCGCAATGCAAATGAAGTTAAAACCTTTTTAAATTTCCACATAGAAATTTTGCAGATTATTTTGATTTTTAACAAAAGAATGATCTCGGGAATTACATATAAAACATTCTGAAGTGACACTGTATATATCTTATTTAAATCTTTTTCAAAATCACTGTTAAAAATCTCTGGCTGAATTCAACTTAGCAGCACATACAGAAACATCATATTGATTGCTGAAAAGAGTACTTTCACTGCTTTTAGGACTTCATAAAGGTATTTTACGTATGAGTAAGAAACAATTTAAATTGTAATCCATGAAATTTTCTTTATTGAATTCAAGATTTCTCAAAATTACAAATTCAGCTGAAATATCTGAATTCTAAATACTACTAATTTAATTTTAAAACTAAGAAAATCCAATAAGTTCCAACGTAGTTCTTAAAACTTTTCTTCATATTCTGAGTAAGTAACTTTTGTATTATATCATATTATAAGTAAGTTATTTCTTCATATTGTAAGAAAATTTCTTTATATTGTACCCAAGGAATTCTTTGCTTTCATACGTCCCCATAAATATCTCAAAAAGCTAAACGATTGTCTTTTAATCTTTAAGAATTAAATTGCTTCAACGGTATAGTAATGAAACGGAAATTTGAGATTTCAGGATTTGGTGTTTCAAACCGTAAAACAAATTTTTACCCCATCTCATACAAAGAATTCCTTTGCTTAACAGCAGCCTTTTATATATACTGAACTTTCGTTTATATATAAAACGTGAAATAATCTATAAATGGTTTACATAGGCAGATTTCGTTATGTTTTACATATAATAATTATGAATCAGCAACAGAATTTTCTCCAGGAGTCAAAAATTTGAATTTCCCTCTGATTGTTGAGTAACTCTTTTTTTTACTGTCTCTCACATGTGCAGTTTTTTGGAAGAATTTTGAAACAAATTGAAAACGAAATAGTAGGTTCTTATTATTCATAATAACTGCATAACGTATGTCATAGTTCTTTCACAATACACCGTTTTAATAGCATTTTGAGAAGTATGTGGTCTAAATAATGGTGATAAAAATACAACATCTTGAATCATTGAAATGTTAGAGCTTAATATTTCCTTCATCCTAACCTGAAGATATTGCTTGACTGGATAAAATTCTAGAAAGAGTTAAAACATGAGAATCCAAGTCTAAAATATATCAGCACACATATTTTTGTTGCCTTAATAAGTATGAAAAATCACATATGAAAGGCAAGAAAATCGGATCTTTGCTTTAGTTTAACGACTGTAACACTGATGCCAGATTTTGTCCAAATTAATCTTGATAAATGTGAAAGAAATATTCAAGTCTGTAAAATGAAACTGAGCAAAATTCAGGCAGTAGCGTTAGAATCTAACAGAATTAAATTTGCTGCCACAAAGAGAAATCAAGACCAGATTATCTTTTGATTCATATTTTCATTTGAAATCATTGCGCATTTAAGGATTGAGGTCTTTTTTATGAGACCCAAGACTCTTCTTCAGTGTTTGTGAAGTCTTTGTAGTTTACATAATAAGCATTTTATGTCCTCATATAATAGTATCCAAAACTAAAATGTCATGCTTCATCTGAGCACATATCACTTTATATTGCTATGATCTCTGTTAAGAAGCTAAACGATGATGTGGTGTGGCTTCATTTAGATAATAAAATACTTTCGATGGAAATAATTTATCATTTAACTACATTATTCGTAATGTAGGAATCTCTGTTAATTGTTTTTCTCATAATCTAAGATTATAAACATTGCATGAGAAATATATATGTTCTTCTAGTATGCCCAAACATTTGTGAACCAAAATCATCTGTATCTGGAAAAACACTTATGTTCTTCCCTTAATATATTTTTATAAAATATTTTGCACCTCTTTTTTAAAAGTGCTCGAAAATATAAATGATCCTGACTGACACCTTGTTTCTGTAAATAAAGGATCTTCTTCCTAAGATTATTGCCATTTTTTTATAAGATTTAAATTCTGAAATCTCAGCTTTCTAGTCAAATTAAATACATACAATTACATCTGTAATAGTTTTAAATACTTGTAAATTATCTTTGAAGAGATACAAAGATTCAGTGTTGATCTTTGTAGATTACAAAAAGAGATTCAGCATTAAATTCATAAAAACTCATGTTTTTTTTTTTTAAAAAATCTAGTTTTGCGGTCATTCAGGTAATTATAAGGACTGTTATTAATCAAATTCTTCCTAACCTTCGTTGTTTTAAATAACAATGTAAACCTATAAGCGTCATAATTATTTGATAATTTTATTTTGTCGCTCCATACATTACTATAAAGGTATGACTTAACCCTTTTTAAGGCCATTTTTTTAGTTGTGATGGTACATTAAAATACTTTTGGGATTGAGATTTATTTAAGAAAGTAAATTCATTTATCTTATTAGGCAAGAATAATTTGATTTTAAAGATCTCTTTGTTTTGGTGGGGAATGGAAAGCACCATTGTGGGCTATTAAAAGACAGGACATTTTATGCGTTTTATTTTTGTTTTTAAGTTTCATTACATGAAATTTATATAACATATTTCTAAGTACTTCAACCTGAAAAAGAAACTCTAAATTAGACATATTTTATATATTTTATATCCGTAAATGATGGATTATTTGCCTCTCTACTAGTGCTAGGTCTTAAATCAGATAAATCAGCGTTTCTGGTTCTCTCAATTGAAAATATTGTATCTGTTCCATCATCTGAATCTTCAAGGTCACCTGGGAGTTAAAACATTGTTCAATAGCTCCGATACTGCCGAATAGCAAACTGCTGTATATGGCTTGCTTTTTTTTTAAACATTTCCATCGTAAGGGTAAAAAATAGTTGGATTAAGACTAATTAAAGGTTTCCAGAGGAGTCAAAATATAAGGAAATTCCAAATAGATTCAAACATTTACTGTAAAAATTGGCCTTGAACTTGAACGTCTGTTTTTGTAAATTACTGAGCTTATAAATTCTGTGCTTATAACCAACCACAAATAAAACTGATGAGAAATGATCAAATGAATAAAGGGTTACGCACTTAAAAGAAGCTTCCTAGTGTTGTTCTTTTCTGCTTTATCCCAAGCTAACCTTTATTTTTAATTAATCAAGGAATTCATTGCTTTGTATTTTCTGAAGTTATTATTAGGTAGAAACACTAATCAGACGCAGTAAAATAGCTTAATATAGACATTTAAAAATATTTATGAATTTGGTGGTAAGTTTACTTCTCATAGCTTTATAAACGGTAAATATGTAGATAAATGCTAACATTATATTTTTCATCGAATTTCTGGAACAAATATTCATTACTTGTATATTCTGTCTCCCATAGTTGCAATAAATGTATTTTATTCCATTTTATAACCTTGAAATGCTTAATTCTTTCAAGTGTTAGATATGTTATTCTTCTTTCACTGTCATTTACCATACATTAGTGAAAGCGAAAAATCTGTGAAATGTTTTTGCACCTTTACAGGTAGTAATTTTGAAGCATATTACTCGGGAAAGTGTAAAGAAAGAACTTTATCGTGTCATTCATTCTGACCCCTAGA
Organism: Stegodyphus dumicola; assembly: GCF_044657685.1. Lineage (NCBI taxonomy): Eukaryota > Metazoa > Arthropoda > Arachnida > Araneae > Eresidae > Stegodyphus > Stegodyphus dumicola. The sequence continues at coordinate 182,035,425 of NC_140780.1, read as the reverse complement.
AATGCATGAATGTCTGCCTCCAAAATGTCAAAAGTGTTATTCTTCTGCTTAAGACTAAACTGCGATTATGAGAGCCAGTTATCAGTCCATATAGCTTTGTAGTATGTGAGTTCTAATCATTCCATATAAATTATTCATTAAAAAGATATCGCTTTAATATTACTTTCGCGGTTTTTAATATTACTTTTAATAGCGGTTTTTAATATTACTTTTACTTAAAATTGTGTATAGCAAATATAAAATCGGATTTCAATGTGTGTTTCAATCTTTATATTACAGATGTCGAATAACGTTCCACATGTTTAATAATAATAAAAAATTACTTCATGTTTTACATGAACATTACATTTTTGTTATTATGCGTACATTGATCACAGATTTTCTGGATATTTCTTTCGCATAAAACTCTATGTAATAACTTATATCTTCTCCCTCATACTAAGGTCTGTAAGATATGTGTCGTATAAACATTAATTTCCATAGGATATTTCTCAGTTTTCGGCCTCGTATAAAGATGGTTATTTTCATTTAATTACAATGCAATAGCAGGAGAAGTACTCCTAAAAGTCATACGTATATCACAGGAAATCCTTAATTATTTATTTTAATCTGTTGTTAACAATAACTAACTACAGTCTTGTTATGTTTGAAGACACAGGGATTCTTACTGCAAACCCAAAAAGAAGGAAAACACCTGGAGCTGAAAAAATTAGCTAGGGAAACATATTTAATTTTAACTTATTTGAGAATTAATTCTGGTGATTATTCCTTATTGTTAAATTTGCTGTTTATTAATATTCAGTGAATACCAGTTTGAGAAACCTACTAGGGCACAAATAACAACAGTTAACATAGAGCACAGAGTTGTTAATCCGTATGTTCTGTCATTCTTGCATAGATTTTAAGATAGAATAATATCGATTAAACGTCTAATCTAAACTGTTACATAATAACTGGAAATTTTAAGCATGTTCCAACATCCACAAATTTAGAAGTTGCTCAAAATTTTTATAACAAAATACATTGATGTCCCGTTTTTCTAAATTTTTTTATTTACTTGTACATGTTTCGCTAATGTAAAGTTGTTTTTTTCCAAATTAATGCATGAACCATTTTAGGAATTTAATAAATATTTACTGCAAAACAGGATCAGTGTTATAACGCAGTTGCTTCTTTTATCTTTTTCCTCACATAATGCACTATTTATAGGGTTCTTTATACAGATACGGCTTGTGCAAGGCATCCTTGGTTTAAATCACTTCATGATAAGATCTAAGATTTCATTAAGAATAACTGTCGGTGTGCAGTCATTCTAGCTATGCAATCATTGTATCCATTTTCTTTGTAATTAATTTTATTGTGAGTGCGATTTAACAGCCAATTTTACTTTATCGGCTTTAAAATTTAAGGCTAGTATTTTAGCTCTATATAGCTCATTAGCTCTATATATATAAGAGCAAGATAAAAATTAAACATTTTCTTTGGTCTTGGGAACTTTAAGAGGTGATAACTTCTATGTTTAAGTATTGAAAATATCTCAAAGATTCTTTTCAGCTCGAATTTTATTGATACCTAGACTTTATTTCATGAATCCACCAATACCCATGCATTCACGAAATTAAGTAACTAAATGAACCACATTATAACTAAGCAGAAATCTTTATTTCTCATCATCATAAAGAAGAGTCAAATTTTCCCAGTAATTCGTAACCCTAAATATTTGCCTAATACGCATATATTTAGTTGTGCTGTACTAGTATGAGCTCTAACATACTTTACATGCATGAAATTGTAAATTGACTCTTGCATTGAATTTGTACGCATGAAACTGTATCTTGCCTAATATGCATATATTTAGCTATGCTGTACTAGTGTGAGCTTTAACGTACTTTACATTCATGAAATTGTCAAATTTGAAATGAATTACCAGAACTCCATAAAATTTCTTGTAACATTCAGGTCTTCTTTGTGTACTTAAGCTCCTACGCATTCGCATTATCATGAAGTAAATCAACTGTAACAAGTATATCAAACTCACACATTTATCATATTTGAAATACATCTTCATCTTTTTTATATTCACTGGCATCTCTTACAATATTGAAATCTTCTGTCCACTATTAGGCGTTGCATATTTGGAAAATGCAGGAGTCAAAGAAGTAAATTAAAACTTTTTAGCACACTTATCAACTTATCATTCAGTTTTAAATAAATGGCATTAATATGTACTCATTGGTAACTTTAAACTAACGGCAAAAATAAATTTCAATTTTCTCTGGTAAAATATCTGAACAGGGGTTTACCTACTTTTCCTCAATTTGCATTGAGAATTATGCCTAAATTATTTTAATGCGAAAATAAACTTCTTTATACACAACAGAGGCAATACTACAAAAGTTAATTCAAAGTAAAAGGCAACAGCTAAAATTAACTTGAAGTACTGAAACAAGCATTACAAATACTCTTCGACGGTAGTCATTATATCTACTACTTTATTATAGAAATATATGCGTTTAATAGATGCATTTAAATTTCTTATCTTAAAACAGAGTAATGCACGCCTTTGTTTTCATAATTTTTTAAAACATTCTCAAAAAACGCGTTTTGAAGGAGAAAATCATAAATACATATATTTTAGGAGCATTTCTCTTATTCTGTTGGAATGTAATAAATATTTTCAGTAAAAATTTCTATTCCTTTCTTTCGAATCTTACAAACAATCTTATGAGTCTTTCATTTTATGAATTTCATTCCTTCTTTAAATGCATTTGAACTTAGATTAAATGTGAGCTTGTTTTTACAGTTTACGATTAATAAGAAACATTTAAATTGCTTTTTAAAAGTCTTTCTGATTAACTGCAAATTCTATGTTATGTAATCTAGGTAGAATATGTTTCATATATCAGTAAACTTTTCTTTATTAATATAAGAATTATATTCAAAGTAAAGGGAAACAGCTGAAATTAACTTGAAGTATTGAAGCAAGCATTACTCTACGACAGTAGTCATTACATCTACCACTTTATTTTAGTTGAATAAACAAATAGCATACTATCAAAATCACAATAACAACCTTGTATTTAGCGTACATATATTAAAACACTCAATCGATTTCGAGGGCAGCTAAAGGTCCCTACTCATCAGGAGAACGAAATTACTAGAAAGGGGAAAAAAGAAGGAAAATAAAGCATTGGCAAAGGAGTCTCAGAAACACGTGGTCGTTATCAGCAACTGCACGTGGTCGTAACCGGATTTTGAATCAGAGTTATACTGGCCGCCTACTTTTACTGAGCCAAGCTATCTGATCAAACATATAACACATAGACTAAAACGCAAAAAAATCAACTAAGTCAAAACATAGGGAACGAAGGGCAACTGCACCTTCACTCACCAAGTCTGAACCTGAAATAGAAGTGTAATTTCACATGCAGACAACTTTATATGGACATAGCTATTAAAACAATATCTAACTACAAATCAAGTTTTCAAGCCCAGTGATCATAAACTATCACGTTTCATCTTTTCTGTTCTTTATTTCTTTTGTAGACTATTCAGATAAATGCAGACTTTACTTCTATTTATAAGCTAAAACTCTGCTGTCACTTAAAGGAGTTTAGAAAGATCTAATAATGGTTACATGATTTTAGTTTCAGTCTGTCGTGTAAAGTAATTAAAAAATCTGGTAATCAAATTCGATTCAAGATACTGATTATGTTGTGATTAATATATAGCTTGAACACAATGTATAGAAAAATGCATTTTTTAACCTTGAAAGATATAAAAGCTCGTCCACTTTTTTGGGGATATATTTTTATGAACTACGCATTACAAATTTGTTGGAAATGTTCTAGCATCTAATGCTAAGAATAATAAAAAACTCCGCCTTTAACTTCACATATATAGTAGCTACTCATCTCTTCTTTTATTACTTTTGAATAACACTTTTCATGTTCATCATCTATTGCGAACTTTATTAAATATAAAATTTCAATGCATTTTCTTAAAATATTTGGGCAATATTAAAGGTTTGAATTTGTACTTTAAGTCCAAACTTTGTACTTAAGGTCCTAGTATTGTTCTGTATAATTTTCAGTCGTATGGTTGAAGACCTCAGTCTATTTCATTCGCAAACACGTTTTAAACATATTAAGGGCTTGTCTCTGGATAAAAAATGAAAACCAAGAAGCAGCATTTAGTAGTTAACATAAAATTGCGTAAAAGATATTATAAACCTCGTCTCTATACATTGGTAAAATATTAAAATATCTAACATTTTGTTTTTAGACTAAGGAAGGTTAAGAAAATCCTATAATTGAATACTTTATGTGATGACAAAGCACCACGTCGATGAAATGACTATAGTTAATGCACAAGTTTGAGGGCAAACTTATTCTTGGTTTAGACTATAAAAATTCGAGTTTTCTTTCAACTTCCTATAAAAGATCTTGTTAGAAACTTATACAATCAATCAAATATTCCTATTCTGCAATTTAATCTAAGATTTTATTACACTTATCCGCAGTTTATTGTATCTCATGAAGTCTATTAATGACTTATGTACACGTATGTACACGTTGGTTCTGTTAATCAGAGGCATGCCCAACTTTTATTAATGTTTCATCAACATTTTTTAGTATTCTTGCATTAAATTAACAGGAAGATTAAATGTTTAAATAAACTTCAATTTATTTATAAGGAATAAAAATACTCCTAACCAAATTAATTTCATACCTACATGACTTTTAATATGTTTTCTCTTTGCTTTTTAATGCTTCAAGTATGACAAAATTGATAAAATTATCTCAATTCTCAATGTTGAAAATCTCTGTGTAAAAGGAAAAATATGCAGCCAATTTTCAGTGAATACGATAGTTCTGACCTGGATTTAGGTAAGAAACAAGTTCACTCCTGTAAATAGGTTTTCACTCAGCTATTGATTCTCGGGCAGTGAAACATGCAAATTTGGCAAGTTGCTAGGAAAACGTCTGCCTCATATTTATAAGTTTACCAGTTATTCTTTCAGAATGGGGGAAATCTTTAGAAGTCAACTTGCTTACATTATTTGTAAAATTAAGGCTTTTATGTATACCTCACAGTAGAGTGATAAAAGAAATAATTTCATCAAAAGTTAAGCATAGTTTATATATAACCTCAAATTTTACTCGGCGTTCAACTGCTTTTTCTTATTTTCTTCTATTAAAAAAATTTAAGCACATTTAATTAATGCAGTAAGTAAGTAGAATACAAATGTGGTGTGTTATAAGAAACAAATGCAGAATTACAAATATTTAAAGCACGTATATCTGCATAAGACAGAAAAAACGTTGTATCATTATAAGCTTTTTTGCAAGTAAAAACTATTTCATTAGTAATTTTTACATTTTAGAGATGAAACGGTAACATTCGAATACTCAACAGAGAAAATGTAGAAATTATTCACTTGTTCTGCATCTGCTAGTAATCAATTAGGATTACAGCTACCATGTAAATTAAAGGTTATGAGGAACTTAGGAAAAAAAAGTTTTATATACTTTTCCCGCACAAAATTTTGTCTTGACCTTAATAGAAATAAAAGATATAAAAGCTATATGATCAAACCATATTCTGATTTGTAATTAATGTATCTTATATATACAGCAGAAAGGATGCAACAAAGCATGGTTATAAGAGGAAAGGAGCAAAGCAAGGCAAGATTCATCGTGTCTCAAATGAATTTCTCCTGAAATAATTGCGATTATTAGCTCAATATGATATTTAAGGCTAATATTTCATATCATTGAATGATAGGGCTTGATTTAAACAGTTTGGGACCCTAGAAAATGCCCTCGTTTAGGGCCCTTTGACGCCTCTTTTGAAGAGCGTAAACCGTCCTTTCTCCTACAATTCTAGGGGGATTTGGTGGTTCCGTTAAATTCCCACGAAGGGCACTTAATATCTATTTCTTACACCTAGGCGGCAAACGAAGATAATTGGACTAGCTTTGTTTTTATCGAATTTAATCGCAGCTATTTAGAGTTTAAGAAGTCAGTATGGTTAATAACCGAGATGAACTTTTATTGCAGATTTTAAGCATATTGACATCTCTAGCACATAGAGATATATCATTTGTCTCTCTTTAAATAGTGCCCAACTTTTTATTAAAGTATTAATACATAAGGACATTTTTTCCAATGGCCAGGCACTCTGAGGTTCATTGCACTCGCTGGAGGAAGGTGGAACCTATCCGTCATTTCGTTGTCTCATTACCACATTCGAATTACGAACGTCTGGGTCCTAAAGTTCTTTGTTTTATCCAGGCAGCTATACCATTTTGTTGTTTTATGAAGAAAAAAATCCTAATTACAAGGCAAAATAGTATAAGTCTAGGCTCTTTAATGTCTTGAACCATAGACTTGTGCCTCATGGGTAAAAGCAAGAATCAGCCCTTGTCCATCACAAAAAAAGTTTTCCAGAGTGACAGAGTGAGACTCATATTTTATACTTTAGGATGGGAAAACGCTATACACTTGTATACCTTACGCAATATTCGAACTCAAGCCCATCGGGTGATAGTTAGCCTTTTCTGGCTATTGTACCTGCAAAGAAGACTAAAGTGATTTGTAAGAAAGGTATAATTTTAGGACACCTCTTCCCGAAAAAGAAAAGGAAGAAAAGGTATGAAATAATTACTATGTCGGAAACAAAAATTGTCTGAAGTGAATTAAATATCAGAACTATACACTAGAATATGCTTCTCCTTTTTTTAATACGGATGCTTAAAACCCAGCACAAAAATTGCGGCTGTTTAATTTTGTTATGTATATATGGGCTAATAATACCTTTCACTGTACGTTAAAAGAAAGTGGGTTGGCGAAAATAATGCAATGAGGAGCAAGCCTCGATCATCGCAGGCTGTTCTTAATTAAGCGCTTATATAAATAAATTCCTCGTGGCAACTGCATATTTTCTCGAACAAGTCTCATTATTCATACATGAAATGACGCATCGGAACGAAGACTGATAAGAAAAATTTTTGATGGCAAACGAACTGAAATAACAAATTTCTGCACTGCTCCCAATCCTTTCGACATGTCGGCCAAATTCTTTCCTCTGTGCTTAATTAACAAACTAGTGAGAGGAAAAGAAGAGAGCTCTTCGTTAACATGGCCGTAGAAAATAAAAGTCCGCTCCAAGTTCTCCAGTGGAGCACAGGTCATTAGCATTCTCTCCCCTCGTCTTAGGCAGGACTCTCTCTTTTTCCCACTTCTTTCTTCACATATCTCTGCTTTACTCGGCCAATCGGGAAGGGAGCTTTTATTTCTCGGGGCCTTCCTAACGTCATTAATTCACGTTCCTCCACCAATCCGCTCTCGTCTTGGAATCCCTACGCCCACGCCCCCTCCATCTTCTTTCACTCGAGCGGAAGCGATACTCTCTCTCTCTCCATCTATCAATCGAAGAAAGAATCGTTTGCTCTAAAAGATGAAAGCTCTTTCACAAATGGATCGCCCCTACACGCGCGCTGCATGCAAAACAACCAGAAAACTAGTTGCCCGAAGATGTTTGGAAGCACGCGATCGCCATCTTCCTGTATCACGGACAAAGGCCCGATTACAATGCAAACTCATCCGAAAACAACTCCCTCTGAACTGAATAAACATCACATGAACAAAGATTCATTTTTAAAGCTTTCTGTTCTGAAACTCTTGGCCTCCAAGCTCAGAATTAATTTTATAACTTTGTTTATTGACGCTTTTAGGCGAAGCAGCTGCAACAGCAATTCAGCTGCTCTCTTTTAATAACAAAAAACGCAGAAGTAATATTTCTAATTTAGAAAATTATGCTTTCTCTTAAATTTGTATACAACTGAGCATAATTTTCAAATTCAATTAAAGAACTATCGCTAAAATTATAGAATACAATCTCTCGATAAATAATTAAAAAAAGAGCTCACTTTTTTGTTTAAATTCTGCCATGTGCCTTGTGCCAAATACAATTTACTGACATGATCAAATAAATAAAATTGAAGCTATGCATTGAAACTGCAGTCTAATTTTTCTCCGATAGCAAGAAACAATGCATGTTCGCAGAAAATGGACTTTTAAAGCGACATCCAGTTTCTAAAGCTTCCATTCCTTGAAACTGGACTGCATCCAAATGATCTTCATATCCGGCCGTCTTTTGTTCTAGGAGCACAAAGCTTGATTGTTTATTTTTATTTAAGACTTCTCTGTTGTTGAAACCAGTCTCATGTTCACTAATTTCAAAGCGCTTTGAGCTCATGTTTAGAGTCATGAGCGCCTTTTATAAGAAAGGTTATGACTACCGAACAAAATAATGTCTTGGCAGTGGGATTTATTTTGACTAGTATTCATTGTTTTAGCAAATGAATTTTAAGAAAATGTTTAGTAGGAACATGGTGAGTTTTTTAAAACCTTTAATAAACATACATAAGACTCTTAACCATATTAAAAAATCATTCGTTGACTTATTCTACTTTCAAGAGAAACGTTTCACCTTTCGGAAAAAAAAAGTGCCCTCAATGATAAGAACTCTTAAACTTTTACTCATTGTTTGGACAATCGAAATTTTGATATCTTCCGGACATGGGATGAGGATGACTCTTTCCGAGCTTTTAGTAACCTACATAAAATCTATTATTCAGCATCGGGAGCATAAAGTTCAGAAAACAGAAAAAATTCAAACCAGGGCCAGCCACGACCCTCTCTCCTATGTTTATATGTGTGCCAATGCAAGCCTGCTGGTAAACTTGGAAGCGGAAACCGTGATAACGGTCTCCTTCCTTGGGCCAAGCGAAATCTGGTGAGGGACGGGGTGCGATATTGGGGCCAGTAGGAAGATGAAAGGGTTGATATTCCAGGTGGCCACCACACAGAAGGGGTATGTTGTCTATAAAGGGAATGAATCATAAAGTGACCCAGTTTCGACTCCCCTCACTCCAACAATAGACGAGGGAAAAACGGTCTCGTTTCCGGCTAGAAGGGTTTTCTGCGAATGTAGTTCATCCTTGGGATGATGTTGACACCACAAAGAATTGAGTTGAGTTCCATTAGGAAATGACGCCGACCGTCAACGAATTTTACCCATGGATCTAGATCTTCTGAAAGGAAATGTCAATTTTTCTTCAAGATTCATGTCATTAACAGATTCCCGTGCCCACTATTCAATTTATTTAGAGGCCAGATATCTGGAATTTGCTACAAAGTTGACTGGACTCCAACAAGGGGGGGGGGGAAAGAAGATGTACTCTAATTCGAAAATTAATTATTTATTATCAGTACTTCCTGCTCTAATTCCAGAATAAAAAATAAAATTGTATAATAATATCTATTTCCTTTCACTTTTCTATGTAGATGTATGATTCATAGCTGAAGAAATAAATATCCAAGCAAATGAATTTAAACTCATTAATTTGTAACAGTTTCCAGTTGGCTTAATACTGACCTATTTTTAAACACGTAACATTATCCAGTTAACGTATTGCATATCTATCTACGTAGTCTTTTACCTCGCAGATTAATTGAAGCCAAAAAACGCAGTCTATATTAAAGTATTGAGAAAATTGAACAATGTTGTTAAAGCAGTAGTAAAGAGTTAAATTTGTTCAATTTCCAAAACATACCTAACTGATCAAGTGATATCCAACATTGAGTTATATTAAGTCATCAAAAAATGTTCGTGTTTAGATAATCGAGTAATGAAAACAATACTGTGTGGCTGCATATTTCCATATATTAATTGAAATAACTAATTACTGGAATAATAATAATAGAATTAGTTTACTAAATTTACTGTTCACAGAGAGAAAAAGTTTAGTTTTTAAAAAATTGAATTGAAAAGGAAGTATACAATTACTTATGTTTACCTTTATAAGAGTCTAATCAGTCTCACACAGATTTTCTATCTTACACATAATCAATTACTACATATAAATGGTATTTAAACTTACACGTTTCAAAGAGATTAAAAATTTAAAAAAGCGATTAGTTTTTTTCCTGAAAAATAATTTTGTTTCAATTCAAACATAAGTTACTTAGCGAAACGTAAAAGACAGTAAAATAAGAGTTTATTTCGCAAGCATAAATTTGAACTATGATAAAATAAGTATGCAACTCTATGCTTTTGTGTCTCTAACAAGCGTGTCTATGAAATGCAAAAATATCGCTTTAAACTTGAACAACATTATTTTATTAAAAGAGCTGTAGAATTGCTCCTAAAAGGTTTTTTAAAAACAAAGAAAATATCAACCATTATAAAAGTACTCTGGACAGAAAAGTTATATCATTGCTATTAAAACTTACATAATTTTGCACACTAACTTAATTTCGAAATTTCCTAATTTTAGCTTCCATTTAACGCAATATATTAAGTTATCTGCGGAAAAATAAATTAATCTGTAATTATTCTAAAGGATAGGACATTTAAATGTACTTATTTAAAATATTATTAATTTATATTAGAGAACTTTTTAATGCGATTATTTCCCTTTGTTTCTGTCATTTTAAAAAAGTCGTTTGCGTGATATTTTATAAATAAAAAAGTTTCTTAACCTAATTCTGAGATAATCTTTTTCAAAGAGACTTTTAATTTATTTAATATCAAACACACCTGTTTGAAGCTTTTATTACCTTTCTGTTGCTATTTGAAGCACGGTTGCTGATTTTGTTAGCAAATTTTAACACTTCATTGGTTATGACAATAGTTTTAAGTATAGAATTTCCGTTCGAATTAGGCTTGGTCAATACTTAGTAGTTTACAGGTAGCAGCATCCCATGAAAAAAAAAAAAAAAAAAAAAAAGATAAAACCAGAGAAAAATGAAAAAAATGTTCCCTTAACAAGAATACATGGCGATTCGAAGCATATCAAGCCACAGAGTTAATAAAATTAGAAAATATAGTCAATCTCTGTCTCATTAGTTTATTCAGTGTCGCCTCTAAGACTAGATATCAGTAAATGATTTTAATTTTAGATGTAAAAATATGTTAGAATTAAAATCTTATATACCAAATCATGGGACTAAGTAAATGCAGCTCGTAAAAATGCATCAGCAGTTTTAGTCTGAGAGAAACAGCTTTTTTACTGGTGATCATATCACTGAAAAACATTTTGTTATCCTTAATAGCATTTAAACTTGTGGTTTGATGCTTGCTAGGTGTTCAAACTGACCCTCTTTCCAATAATAGCATTTAAAATTTTATACTGAATTTTCAAGAAATAATTCTGTTTAATATCACGTTATTACATTTTTAAGTGGCATGTTTAAAGTAAATAGCTGATTACCTCATTATTAATATCGCATTAATCTAGGTTCTTAAAGCAACATTTTTCATATAAATAGTACTGTTTTATGCATTTAAAAAAATACTTTAATTTGGTTTAAATCATATGTAAGTTGTAACCAAAAGTAAATAAGTGAAACTTCAATATTTTACTTTGTCTTGTATCATTTGGAAAAGTATAAACTTTAATAAAATGATTGACATGTTTTAAAAAATGCACGTTTAATAATTAGGAAGTTGCTTAAATAAAGCGACATCTTTCTGTAATGTAGTCCGGTAGATTCCATTTATCCATTTTATTTACTAATAAATATAAAAAGAAGTTAAATACGTATTTTATTTTAAACATGAAATTATTTTTATTAATCTCAATATTTTCTAAGCAATGTCTTTAATTTCAATCTAAAAGGAATGTCAGATGCAGCTTAAAATCTTGTTTCCCTGATTAACATTAGGATTACTATTAGCCAGCCCTTGGCGTTTAAGTAAATTCCTTACTTAGCAAAGCTATTTTTAACAGTGAGTAGCGATTTCAACGTTAAAAGAAATATACTTTCTTTTCAAGCTAAAAACTAATTTTACAATGTGTAACAAAGATGATTCGCATTGTACTAGTATATAGGGAATAAAATAATAAATGGTCATTTAAAATGTGTGTATATTTGTAAAAAATAATAATTTAAGAAAATCAAACTTTGCAATTTATGTTGTTTAATTATATTAACGTATGCTCTCAAAACTCGGATAAAAACTCGAGTTTACAATAAAAATTACCACGTATCAGTAGTTTACACCAATACTGAGTAAATATTCAAGATATTGCAAATAATCTTAGATATTGTCAGCTATCTAAACTAATCTATTTATAAATTATTGTGCATTTAAAATATATGCACGAAATTCTGTACTACGTAAATTTGGACTAAATGCACCAAATCTAAACGTATCAGCAGTTTCAAACTGCGTGCCCAGGAAACCAAATTAAAATTTACTGAGAGTACTAGTATTGAGTTACAGTTTGCAGAAAATATACAACTAATCAAATCAAATTTCAATCTAAAATAATGGAATGATATGGGTTTCAAAATAACAATAATATATAATTTTAAAGCTATTTATCCTGCTTAGTGCTTCAAGGTCTGTTCTAAATCTTAAACGCCTTAAAAACTTCAAGCATTCTGCATTTGGAAATCTTGTGATGTTCAAAGAAAAATATGACACATATTCTAAAATTTAAATTCAGATTGTTATTTCATAATAGCTTCTATTCAAATTAATAAACCTTAATTAATAAACCTTAAAATTAATTTTCAAAATTTAATTCTAAATTAAATTATGAAAATCGTATGTGTTTTACAGGGTAAACAAATATTTAAGTCATTGAAACTAGTAACTGTTGTTAAAAACAGCTTCGGGGAGCAGAAAAATCCCTTGCTTTAAGCTTTGCTAAAATGTTCAAACTTTAGATGTAAATTGGCGTTTATACATAAGCTTAAATCCAGATAAGAATTACAGCCCAAACAGTTTTAAATCACATTTTATTTACGTATGTTAGCTGTTTATTTCAAACAATTCTGACTTGTTCTCATACTTTTTCGTTTTAAATATTTGAAATAAAACCTTGTGTTTAGAAATAAAGCCTAACCATTAAATATCTTATTAGCATAGTTTTTGAAAGAATATGTATTTCAAATACATTTCACAAATTATGTGATTTCAAAGTAAAGAGAATTTTCAGTCTAACTTGCTAATGAGTACCTTATGGAGATTCTAGATACATTTCACAAAAGAAATTTTGAGGAACATTTAAAGAAAGTTTGTCTAATATATTTTGCTTTCAGCTTCCGTGGAAAATAATTTTATGCGAAACATAATGATAAATGCATAAGTCAGAATAAACAAAAATATGTATTTATATATGCTCAAATTTAAACATTTCTTGCTTTAAATAATATAAAGGATATTTACTACCATAATTTTTAAGATTAAAAAGAAAATGTTTTGCAAGTTAAGGAGCTATTCCTGTTCCAAGTTTTCAAATAGCATTTTATTTTCTCTTTAAGAATGCCAGTATACAAAAGCTCTATTTGGCTTTAAATTTGTTCGAAGCCGAAACTACAAAATAATTCACTGAAATTCTTAATAATCATAACAAATTAATCATAAAATAATTAATAAGAGTATCGTTTTATTAGCTAGATTATCTTTTTGGTTTCAAAGGATTTTGTTAAACTTGAAGTGATATTCAATATATTAGGATATAGTGAAAAATCACATTAAGTATTACTTTGAAACAATATAGTTGGTTAAAGTATTACAAAAGCAAAAAAAAAAAAAAAAAAAAAAAAAAATAGCTAACATAGCAGGAGCAGCTATTTCAGTTGATATGATTTTAGGAAAAAACTGCAGAAGCAAGTGTTGAAACATTTCAGTGTTAGACACATTTTACACCTATATGTTAATCTTTACTGATATACCGGTAAAACATCCTGACTTTGAGATAATTGCAATAATCACATAATTTAAAATATATGAGCTGGCACTGCAAATTTGAAATGTATGTGATAGTAAAAGAGAGCATGATATATGTGTAGACTTCTTTCAAAAAGATGTCTACACAATCTTTTCTTGCAAATTCTTCATGCTTTTAGTTCAAGAAACAGATGAAATTCTCAATAGCAAGTAGCCGTTCAATAACAAAGTATTTCATGACCTTTCAATTTCATAATTATATGAACTAATATTATTCATAAGCTGAATTATGCTTGATTGAAAACATTATTTATCATAGAAAACAACACTATTTTGAAATGTCTGAGAATTATTTCAAGCTGCATTCCAAATTTACTTGCCTATAGTAACTGGATGATAGCAACTTTCTCACATTTTTCTAAGAAACTGAATACCTATTGAAATCATTCCGTACATCGTATCTAAAAACTGTGTTTTTTAAATTATTTTATAAATCATTCTTTCTTTCATTATTGGAGTATTATACGAGTTTTACCAATAGGCCAAGTTCTTTTCAAAATTTTACTCTAACTTAATCCTGCAAGTCTTCTCTTACTTTTTATGTGTTTATATGAAATTCAAGTTAAATGCAAGAAATATGGAGGTATAATTGAATTAAAAAAATATTATGCCATCAAATACTCCCTCTTATATTTCAGTACACTGAAACTTCGAAATCTGCAATTATTTAGTGAAATTGTGCATGTGTATATGAAATTGAAAAAAAAAATGAAAAGCGGAATATTATATCTTATGATTTTCTTTAAAATTAATGAATGAAGTTATACAGTATTTTATAATTTTTAAAGTAAAGCGATTGGATAGAAAAATAGAAAAATACAACAACGCAAAAGCATGTTTTCATTTTTATGTTTATTTCTAAAATGTAACACATGCAAATTTCTTAAATGTGATATTCAAATCGGTTTTAGCTCCGAACAGACAGATAGAAAGAAGTAGTAGATTAATAAGAGACTAATGAGAGGTAAATATTGCAAAGCAAAATTAAGAATAATGTAAAGGATTCGGTTAATTGTGAAGAACATATGTATGATAGGCTTAACTAGCATCCAAGTATTTTAAAAGTAAGTAAGCAAAGTTTTCACGTTATAGAAGTAATTCTTAACCAACAGTGAAGAAATATGTTTCGCCCGGGATCACAAAAAAATTAAATTTAGGAAAATATTTAAAATTTCAAAACAAAATAGTACCTCATGAATGAGATATAAAAATAATAAAAAGTCTAAAATAAATTTATCAGTATAATGTACTGAGTATCTGCATTTAAAATTATAAAACAACTAATTTACAATACATATTTAAGCCATGAGTTAGACAATAACTTGAAAACTCTACTTTACATGAACTTTGCGCAAAATGTCAGAAGCCTATTTGTTGTCAAATTTGCCAGTTCAGACATTAGATTTCCGCTCGGTCTTTTGAATGTATATTCCTCCCTGTATTCCTCCCTTTAGACAGTCAGCCCTCCTGTGCTTTACCATAGTTTAAATATTCCTGTCCTTTGGAATGTTCTGCCTCTTATGAAACTATACATATTAAACAATACGAAAATAGCATATTTGTAACTTGATTGTCTCCTGGCTAAATTGATATATCTCACAGCTGAGCTACTGTCTGAGTAGCTGTAGCAGCTACTGCACTGCTACTCAGCCAGTAGCTCAGCTGCGAGATATATCATTCTGTTCAGAGCTCATCCTGTCATTTCTAAGGTACTTGCGAGAAAAGAGATATTTATGAAACTGAATTATTTAATATTTAATCCATTACATTTTTAGTTGTATGATATTATAATTTGTTGTTTTTTACTTGTGGTGTAAGATGAATATTATTCAACGCGATAAGAAAAATGTGGATTTACCGAAATATATATAAAAAATCAATCTTTTGTATTGTTAAAAAATGGAAATGATATTTAAAATAAACAGAAAAAAGATAATTTATCGATATCTTTTTTTGTCCCCTACATTTTAGTCTTAAAGTTTCAGGCAAGCAAAGGCAGAAAGTAGCAGCAAATTATAAAATGCTATAAAAATTGAAGCACCAAATGCAATGAAACAAAGTTACGTTTTCTATACTGCTGCTAGTAAACACCGCATCACTCATTTAAAGTATATGGTTTATTGGAGAAGAGCGAACAGGTGCAAAATAATGATTTTGAGGTTAATGTTTAACGGCAACGGCAGAGCTACGATTCTGCACTGCATTAAACCGCCAACAGAGTAGTTCGCTGCGCTTTATTGACTGGCTTACTGACCATATAAAGTCATTAGCTGTGATAATTAATGCGAGCAACGCGGTAATAGCTAGTTCTCAGATGAAGTTTGAAATACGGAAGCTAAAAGAAGAAAAAATGGGCGGGTACATGTCCTAAGCTAATTTATCTTATCTCACTTTATACCTAACTGCAGAAAGTGAAACCGTGTGTCACAGTTTTTAGTTCGGCCCACGTTAAAAAATACTCTGTTACATATTACGTAGGAAATATGCAGACCTGTCTTAAAGAAGCAATTGCATTAGTTAATGTGCTACTGGTAACTGCATTGCTGGTAAATATTTCTGTACATTTTACAAATGTGCATAGAATATTTACACAAATGTGTATAGCATTTACAAACAACAAACAAAAAAAAACAAATGTTTTTTTTTAGTTAAATAAAACTTGCTTCAGTCTAAAAGAGAAGGATTATATACAGTTTTAATTGGCTTTTGCAATATCTACCACTACATTTGTAGATAAATATACCATTTGAAATAAAATCCTCTCAATCAAATAACATTTAGGCCATTTAAGCAAAAAAAAAATTATTTTCTTTATTATTTTAAGAAACTTATTTATCATTACTTCTAATTTTCTAATGCTAATGTTTAATCTTACTGGGCTTGAATTGGGGAGTAGTTATTCTTACAAAATTTTTCAACTTTCTTGTTTTAAAATCCTAACGTAGCTTAATTTAGAAAGCTGCTTAAATTCGATACAATGCGGCATAAATTTCTATTTTGTTTTTGAAGATTTCTTTAAACTGCATGTTTATAATATTGGGTATATTTCTTGATCGTTTTATTTATTTAATTATTCCTTTTACTGCTAAAAATGTAGGATGGTAACTTCATTGTGCCTGTGTACACTGACGAACAACGACACATTGACGAATTTTCTTCTTTTCTCCTAAAGGAAAGCAGGTTATTGATTAAAAACTTCTTAAAAAGAGTTAACAGCCTATGGCTAAAATTCAGTACGTATTAATTTCCAAACGATCGTAACTTAAGAATGTAACTTAAGAAAACGTATGTAACTTAAGAATTAAATAAGCAAACTGTAATATTTTGCACAGAAGAATTAAGGAGGCTATCACATATAGTCTAATAATAAGCATAATCTGATGGTTTGGAAGATAGCATATTCTTTCCATAAAAGAGTATTTTACTAAGAAAAGGACATTTTTGTGGAAAATATAGTATGTTGTTTTCATAAGATATCACTATGAACGTTTACAATAACAATGTTATTTTTATCGAATCGCGAAAAAATATATTCACTGTGTCATAAACTTGACAAAGAAAATATAAAACTAAAATATTAATGTCATGTACTTAGTAAGTAGAAATAAAAATCAGTAGGCGTTTACAAGCAAATTTTTCCTGTTAACCAGTACTACAACAGGTAAAAAGCTTTACTGAGTGAAGTAAAATAATCAGAATTTCTAGACACTTATTTCATTATAACAAGGAATAAGGTAAGTGCGTATTTCTATTGAAATCAAAATACTCGTGCTTTATTTAAACATTTTGTTTAGATAAGAATAGATTTAGTGTTAAGTTTTCGAAGAAACTTTTATAGCAAACCTTTTATTCTTATTTCTAAATTCACTTATTTCAAGACTCCATCTATTGTTTGTCTTCAGTTCGAAAGCATTGTAATCGCTAAATAATGGGAGAAATCATTACAATGACTATCGTTTCATTATAATTTAAATTTATGGAAAGTATTGTTTGCTTAATATTTCAAGTTTGGATCTTGAAAACAGAGGCAGATTGCTGTACATTAATATTTCCTATACATTTTTGTAATAGCTGAAACACCCTTCTAATATTTTTACATATGTTTGTTTTTCACTGAAAATAATACCTTCAATAACGTTGAAAATATCATTCAAATCATCAGGTGATATAAGTAGGTGTATAGGAGAGAAACGTAGGCGTTTTAGAAAAATAGCAGAACTTTATAGAGCAGGATTGTTTTAAGATCACTGTAAACTCAGTTATATTCAGAAAGAAACAATCTATAAAATAATCAGAATAATAAACTGTTATTTAAAGCTTTCTGCTATGTCTTTTTTAGTTTTCAATTAAATTCAGTTTCATTTAAGTTTTAAATCATGGACTGGAGCTTATATTTTTACAAGTATAAACAAGAACCAAAGTTGTATCTCTTTTATAATCATTATTACAGACGTTTGCATTTCAGAGTCATATTTTAGGGCTAATTCTTATAACACTGATGTAATAAGTTGTATATTTTAATAGTACTGAACTATTTCTAAAAACATAGCGTACGTTTATACATATATATATAAACGTACTCTGCTGATTGCTGATATATGTATATAAATGTAGGCTGATTACGTTATATATATATATATATGTAATAAAATATTTTGAGCACTTTCTAGTTTCACTAATACATAATTCATATTTTGTATTTCATACTTCCTAATTGTTAACCATTAAAATATTGCTTTGACACCTGAATTTTTCTATCAAATTATTAAACGACCAAGTCGTTCAAGTTGATCAGATATTTGATGTTTTAAAATACACCCATTGTGAATCATCAAAATATTTATATCGGAGATATTTTAAACCTCAGTACCCTAGAAGATGACTTTTTAATACCAATTAGTCATTTACTTGCGGTTTTATTTAAGCGGTTTATTTGACGTACGAAGAGAACTTTAAATCTAGTCAAAAATTCAAAGGATCGAAGAAAGTGCACGCATATGCAGGAGGAATTTCCTTTCGAAATATGTGTGTGCGATTATGGCAAATCCTCGAGGGCTATCTGCCTATGGGAAGGGATGGATGCCTTCTTGGAGGACTTTCTAAGGGAAACTGGCTCGTATACACGTCACACATGGGGAAAACCACGAAAATGCCCATGCAGCCAGCTCATTCGCTGGGTTCGAACCTCGGACCGAATTACCAGTGTTGAACGACTTTACCGCTCGGCCGCTGGTAAGCCCTTTGGAAATGAATAATTTTCTGGATAACAAATAGTCAAATGTTACTTACGAGCAATAACATGGCTGAAAGGTTATGGTACTTTGGGCATAACTATTGTTATAGCCTGCACTCTTTTCAAGAGCAGACAACATTTTGTTAAGAACCTCAAAACACTTTGGATTCCTAATTAAATTTGATTTGCGTGATATAACATTTTAACAAAAATTTAGGATCATTGCATAAGAATGAAAAGTGTGAAACCAAATTTCTTCTAAATTTTTCTTATTTATTTTCTAAATTTAGTTTTTCTAAATGTAGGTCAAACCACCTTGCAAGTAATTCTTCTACTGTATATAAAAAACTGAGTATCAGAAAACAGTGGAAACCTGATTGAAGCATGTTGTACAGTACATGTTAGTATACAGTCATTTATCAATAAACAAAATATCCCACTGCATGCGCCGTTTTCAGAATCTCGCGTTTTGAAATGGCTTTCGAAATAATGCATAACTCTTAGAATTCACATCTTGCATTTAAGAGCGAAATACTTCTTTACAATTAAATGTTTTAATGATTTTAAACCCCAAAACTTCCTACTGCCTACATTTTCAGAAATACTGTAATTGTAAATAAATACGTTTTCTGTACCCATCTTTCAAAACTTCATTAATTAAAAGGGTATATTTCATAATGATTTCATTCAAACGGAAATCCCATAGTGCAGTAACATAAACTGTATGGTGAAACAACTGAAATGTTACGTTGTCTTTGCTTTCCAGATATTTCAGTGCTATGATTTGATCTCTGTGCAATAGTATCTCTGTGTGTTATGATTTGATCTCTGTGTGATAGTAGTGAACATATACCTTTAATTTAAAATGCAACTGCTTTGTGCGCAAGGGATATGATTTCATCAATTAAAAATACGGACGAGTGTACTGTTAAGTTTTATTATTTTTAAAAAAGCCAAATTTTTCATAGTGATGAAAGCTGCTTGAAAATCTTTTGCGTGCTTTAAAGTAGATTTGCGCTAATGCCCATTTAAACGATTAGGCTCACCAGCTTAAACTTTAAAAAGAAATTAAGCATTTAACAGCCTACATTCTTCTCAGTGAAATATTATTATAAAATCAGCACTTTAGGTTTTAAAACAGAAGGGAGGTTTAAAATAAAGGACAAACTGTTGTGTCTTTAAAAGCGTTTATGAAGTAGTAAACAAATAGAGAGTAAAAAAATCATGAACATCAGTTTTTACTAATCTTATTTTTGCGAAAATTTATTTTTTACTTTATTTTGTTATGTTTTGCGAAAATGTATTTCCTCTTTTTTTAATGAAATATTACTTTTTAACATTTAAGTAACACATTAGTACTTCGAATTCAGACCTTAAAGCTGCTGGTATTATTTTAAAGTAGGAGAAATGGAGATAGTAATAAAAATAGATATGAATTATTCTTATAATAATTTTACGTTTTAAAGATCTAAAACAAGCGGCTTAAACTGAAAGTAATACGCTATTATTTTCTTAAAAATGCAGTTTTGCAAATTTATCTTGATTTAATAAGGACGTAGCACTTATTTTCGAAGCTACTTTATTTTAAGCCTTAGCTTCTAACTGTTCGCAATTAGCAATATGTTATGGAATGTTTTCAGAAGTCGCCTAGTAAAATTTAGGAATCACTGAGATAAAGCTTTTAGTGAAAGTTGGGACCATCACTTCCCTGATTTAACTAATCTATTTTTGAAGAGATTATGTTATTTAATTTAGAACAACTGTTTACTACATAAATTAACCTTACTTGGAAACCTAATAGCTCGTCACGTTTAATTTGTACAACTAAGAACTGAAATAAAGTATCTTGGAGTTAAGTATAAATTAGAAAATAATTTATATTCTTAACCACAAAATAATTAATAAATCCAATTAATAAATTTTGTTAAAATTAAGTGTTTAACAAAATTAAAGTAGAATCAAAGATATTTTGTATTACAATGCTACCGAACAAGGAATACATAATTCCATATGCACATAAATATCAAATCGAACAATGAATTAAAAAACTTTCATCTAACAGTATGACTACGGCACTTAAAATTCATAATTTAATAGTACGCTGTAATCGGTACATTCTAAATAAGCAGCAACGCGGCTACATATGAAGGTTAGAATTACAATGAATCATAATGCATATGTGTCATTCTCACATCACTCTCAGTTCAACTAATATACAAAAATAACGAATGTACAGAAAATGATCTGAAACATGTTTTTAATACAATCAAAGAGTGTCTATTTTTCTATAATAATTACAACTAAGTCCAAATCTGTTATCCTTGATATGACTTTGATTTAAAATCTAAATCTTATTTAAGCGAGTCTATGAGAGGAGAAAAGAACAAAAATATAAGAATCCTAATAACATAAGGAAGTTAATAATAAGTTTTCTGTTTCATATATTTAAACCTAAGACGCAAATTTTATTTTTCACAGTTTTCTAGTAATTAAAGGCTGATTATATATCGATAGATAAGACTGTTTTTTCGTAAAATGTTCATCTTCATTAATGATGAGATTTTGAACAACATTTGAGGCAAAGCGTGCCCATTGGAAAATCAGATCTCTGCAGTTTCTTATGACTTACAGCTCAAAGGATAAAAATAATTAGACTGAAATTAAAATATAAAATATTGTGTATAAAATTTTAAATTTGTCTTTATTTAGAGCAACTTTTATTAAAGTTGTAGTGCAGAAATTTTTTAGGGGCACGTTAGAGTAAATTTTGATTTTTACATCTAAAATGTACATAGTGGGGAATCAGCTGATTATAACTGAATCTATCTAGCAAAAATATTAGTTTAATTAAGAAAAGAAATGTCGTTGCAAGTTAAAAGGCATAATGATTGATTTGAAACGTTATTAGAAAGCTAAATTAAATGCATTTGTCTGAATGTAATAATATATTACACGATTTAAAAATTTGAGTTACGTATTGTTTAAATTCATTTAAATATATAACAGCTATGCGAATATCGCTAAATTTAAGCTATTAAAGATTTTTCAGTTTCTGGATTGGAATTACGGAAGTTCAAAATTCTACACATTTGGAACTCTTTTGAAGAATAAAAAATTAGGAGTAATAGAAATTCATTTAATTAATTGCGAATAACAGGTACTGGAATAATTCGAGTTTCCGTGAATTTAATATTTCCTATTCCAAGGTCTTCTAAAAATACAGCTTTCACCCAAAATATAAGATTCATTCGCAAAGTTTCTAAATCCTACGCCGTCGCAAATTACTCAAGTTATATAATACATCGCTAGTTAACTCTTATATTAGCTTTAATATTTCACTTAATAAAGTTACACTTACGTACCGTATGTTTTAAACAAATTAATCACACTTAACCTGACTCATACTGTTTTTGGTTGTGCGAGGATGCGATGTGTGTTCTTGAAACTGGTGTATTTCCTTAGAAGAAACATAAATTTCTGCATTTAAAAATGAAACATTTCTTGTGTAAGGTCTATAGACATTAAATATAGAATTGTTCTAAATATTTATCTTATTACTTTTAAATTTTTTCTAAAATGTCAATAGATATTTTCCAAAATCTTTCCAAAAAAAATGGCAAAAGTTTTTTTCTTCTCAACGTAAAGGCCCACCAGCTGCCGAGCGGTAAAGTCGCTGAACACTGGTAGTTCGGTCCGAGGTTCGAATCCCGCGAACGGGCTCGCTCCATGGGAGTTTTCGTGGTTTTCCCCATGTGTAACGGGCATACGAGCCTTAGAAAGTCCTCCACGAAGGCATCTCTCCCCTTAGGCAGATAGCCCTCGAGGCTTTGCCATAATTACACACACACACACATCTTCTCAATGTTTCTTATAAATTAAAAGAACGATTTTTCAGTTTGTATTCGTTTTTTAGTACATTAGAAAACTAAAAGGAATTGCATTTCTAGATTCTGTGTATTATGTGTATCTGTGATTTCAAGATAAAAAAACTAAGGACTGATTAAAGTCTATTAATTTTACCTTCACAAATAACTTGAAACGTAAGTAATACTTACTAGTTAAGGTTATACCAGGAGCTAATTGAGATACAAATGCAAAAAGTTAAACTGGTCAAAATGAGAAAGTTTCATAATTTTAAGTTCATTGATAAAATTATTTCGTTTAATTACACTGCTTCCAGGAAACGGGTTGATATCTTTTATGTTTTTAAACCTTGATTAAATATTTTAAAATTACCTTCTAAAAAGCTGTATTTTTCAGTAACGTATTCACGTAAAACATTTATTAAGGGCCATGAAGACAAAACAAAAATCAAACTAATCAATGTTAGTTAATTAGAAATATTTACTTTAGAGTTGGACATTTCAAATTATAATGTTATTTTAAATAATAGTATAGAAAATCAATTCCATTAAACTTTAGCTGCATTTCATGTAGTTTAATTTAAAATCTTATTTTAGTTCACTACGTAATTTGGAATTTTTTATCAATTTTATTCTTTCCATTTCGAGTATCAGTATTAACAAAAATATGTTCAATGTAATTTTATAAGCTCTTTTTATAAGCTTTTATGTAAACTTTTGCATATATAGTACTTTTTCAAAATACTCTATATGATGTACAATTTGAGTTTGTTTCAAACAGCTCGCAAAATTATTTCTTTAATAGTGAATATAAAATATATGGTTGTTAAATGAGATAACATAAAACTATAGCAATTATTTTGATTTACTGAATGATTTTGGTTGCTGATACTAATCAAGGGTTGCCTCCGAACCCTTGATTGTTTAGGGAATGGATTCAATTTTGGATCATCAAAGTTGAAAAAAGAACTAGAAATTTAAAAAAAATCATAATTTCAATATTTCTTTTGAAAGATAATTAGGAAGGAGTCAGAGGAATAAAAAGCACTTGAATACAAAATAATAGTAATTGTACTCCAAATTCAATGAATGTAAAGCGAAAGAGCGTGGAAACATGTTTATAATTGCTGTTTCTAAGTTTGTATTGTACATACAATTTTTGCTGCTGTATTGCTTGATTCATATGTTATTGAGCATGTGTGCAAAAAGTGTAAAATATTTAAAGGTTGCTAATTAACTATTTGCATTCTTTTAATGCTACAAAAAGATATGATAACTGAGTTTTATGGAACGCTAAATTTTTAAGAGAATTGTATAAAAAATGTTAAAGGAACATGAAGGGAATCAAAACACCTAAAATGACGATCATTTTGAAGTTTAGCAATAATTAATATTACATTTGTTTCTAAAAATACTACAGTTTGATCACGACATTAGAATATTAGGTATCCAATAATAATTATCAATTATTAGTTTGCTTAAGCAATTGTTCCTGAAAGCTTCATTTACTGGGTATTAGCTTATATATTTTGTCCAGCTTCTATCCATAAAACATATCAGTCCTTAGGACTATGAAAAAATACAGATAAACTTCAGCTGTTGGTAAATTTATTTTACACAAGGATGCAGTTCTTTATAATTATGTATATTACACAATTGCTGCTATATAAGACCTTATTGAGATGCGAACTATATAAGAGTTTCCATTTAAAACTAAAAAGGCTTTTTTAATGAACTGTTCCTGGATAAGAAGAAATAATTAATTCAAGCACTAGCATTATTCTCTGCCTTACTTTTGATAACGTTAAGATAATTCTAATCCATCGCGTAAGAAATTATATTTAAGTAACTTGCTTAAACAGAAATCAAATTTAGCTTTTTCACAGCTAGCGTTTCTGGAATGAATTTAAATTTTGATCACCAGAACTTAAATTTTGATCATTCAGAAAATACAGCTTGGTGTGAATTTCGATCTAAAATTTATGATGAGATTGGCAGTGAAAGTGCATTCAACGAGTACAAGCATATATGACCATCTCAACTAGTCATGATAAATAATGTTTATTTAGTCTATTTCAAGTTATAGAAACATAAAATATTGATTATAAGCCTCTTATAAAATTTATATATTTATCTAACTAAAATTAAGGACTTAATTATCCTAAATCAACGAGGCACACTTCTCCTCAATAAAAACACACATTTTTATTTCCTTACAAGTGATTTAATTAATTACCAGTAATAAATTTATTCTCACATCAACACTGGAATATTCGTTATGAAAATAAATGGATTAGTTTGAAAAATAAATGGAAGAGAGAGAAAGAAAATAAGGAATTTAATTTTCCTGTCAGTTCTTTTAATGTCATAATGTTTCGTAATAAAATTCATGAAATTTTCAATTTGAAAAATATTTTGCATGCGTATGTATATGTTAAAACACTGCATTATTTGTGCGTAGTATCATTTTAAGTGTTTCCAAATATTCAATAAAATACAGTAATTTTAATAAAATCGTATTGATCGTTTAATAAAATCGTTTTGATCGTATAAAGTAAAATAAATTTTCTAGCCTTGGATTTTTCTCTTTTTTCTAACGTACTTAATAAAAAAAATAAAGAGTAAATGTCATCCTCAACAAAAAATTAAATTACAAATGGTAATTAAGCACTCTTCACAATCTTTCTATGCAAACTGAGTTACCTAAACAAAGTACACTGCTTTACAGCATTCACCTCATGCAATTAATAAATGACATGGTAGAAAGGTGATGAAATAAAAACGTAATTTTAAAAGTGAAAAATTTGAATTTTAAAAGCAATTAAAACAAACATTAAAACCGCATAAAAATTGGCATTAGGTTAAATACACTTACTTAATTATAATTAAATGTTATTAATGAGTCGATAGCAATAATGAGAAGTATCTTATTATGAAAACTGATAACATTATGAACGTGTTGCTAATGATGAGAAAAAGTATTTTATTGTGAAGAGCGATATTCAAAATTTAATTTTCTTACTTTTTAAAGATATCTTAAAAAACATTACCTTGTGAATAAAGAAAATGGTAAGATATATCAGAATATAGAATGTAGATTGCTTTGTGGCATAGCTATCGTGTGAATAAGTTTTAAATACTAATTTTTAATAGCAGTAATGTATCAGTAATGCTATTATAATATAAGTTATTTATCCAGCTTTCTTAGCGTGTCTTCGTGGTGTGGTGGTTCTGCACGGTGGGCTGATATTCCAAAGGTCCGTGGTTCGATTCCCGGCGAAGGCGATTGCTCATTTTCTAACTTGCCAGCTTCCAAAAAATACCTAATATCTCTACAGTGGTGCCCAAACTAAAAGAGTGTTTGATGATGATTCTCCTCACCCAGGATTTGGTGACTGGGTCCCCTAAAAACCCCAGTCACTCTTTAAAAGGGGGAGTATATAAGGTATTTCTCCCGTTCTAACGTGCCTTCGTGGTGTAGTGGTTCTGCATGCTTGGCCAGTATTCCAGAGGTCCGTGGTTCGATTCCCGGCCAAGACGATTGCTCATTTTTCCCCTTACTTGCTTCCAAAAAATACCTAATGTCTCTACAATAATATTTCAAGCTGATGATTAAAAAGCTCGAAGAATTTTCCTAGCAAATTCATATCAGTAATATTATTTCATAGGCAATGAAAGTGTTATGAAAGATTAAAAATGCAAAATTTGTGAACATTTCTAATAAGTAGCAAACAAGGATAATCTAAATTTACAGTTAAATTCGAGTTTTTAAAAATGATTCTCTAAAGTATAATATCTAAAGTCTAAATATTTTACAGTGCTGTATGAAACCTCAATGTTATCTCTACTTATTATTAAGACAATAAATGTAGCTTCATTTTCTGAAGAAAGTGTTTCATAAGTAGGCTATCTCTCGATGAATATTATCCTTATAATGCACCTTTAAAGAATGACTTCGTCAGGTTCCTCAAGGAACTCACATTTTCTGAATAGCTAATTTGACTAGTAAGTGTCTTTACGTTTTAATAAAATCTAATGTTTCTCACGGGAAGAAAGAATTTCTATTTATATAAAGTTTCTATTCAGAAAACAATTTTAGAGTTTCATTATTTTAATTATAAATCATGTTAAATCACTCTTTAAAAGTAAAGTTTACAGACACCAACTGTACTATTTGTTTATTGCAATTGCGAAATTATACACTCCCAGACAGCTAAGTGAGTTATGCAAATATATGCTGCGAAGCGATAATAGTAAAAGTTAATCTGTATAGTTGAAAGCTATGTTACGAATGAGCTCAATATAAAGATATTTTTATTTTGAAAGACTTCAAACTGAGCAAACATACATCAAATGAAAGTTTGCAATTTGATAGAATGCGCATGGTCTGTTTTCTGAAATGTCCGTAAATAAAAACAATTACATATTATTGTCATATACAATATTAACAGGAAACAAAAACGTAATATTTAAACATATCATTTTTAAGATAAATCGCTTCCAAATGTATTATATTATAGGGTATAATACCATGATCTTAAGAACGTTTAATTAAATAATGTTGCTTAGAGCTATTTGGATGAATTTCCAGGAAACAGCATAAAAATAAGAATCTTCGTAATAATATTAAGAAAGTAGTTACTGTTTATAGTTTTACCGTAATCATAGCACTTATTTCTAGAGTATGAAAAGTTTAAACGAACGTAATATTTATTCTGTTTTAAGAACTAATTTAAGAAACCGAGTAATTAGTTTCGAAATAAGATGAAATTTTATGAAAATCGCATATCTATCTATCTATCTATCTATAGACACACACATATATATACAAAGTTAGATAGATAGATGTGTGTATTCTTTACGAAGACTTATTCATAATGACATTATTGATAACACTCATAACTATTATTTCTGATTATATTATTCAAATATAACAGTGATAAAACATAAAGTTATAAAAGTAAGTAAAAAGGCCGCAGAGATAATTCGATATTTTTCAACGGAGTTCCAGGTCAATAGATGTTTAAACTCTAAATAAAAGTATAAAAATTGAAAATCTAAAGTTTAAAATAGAGAAACTAATAAGCAAATACTGGAACAATTTCTAGCAGAAATAAAACAAACTTTATTCAGTGGACAAATACAGTAAATCAGCCAGGAAAAGTTTAGCACAAAAAATTTAAATTTCTCACAAGAAAATGAGAATTCTAGCAAAACATGTGGAGAGGAAAACTGTATGACTTAACTTTTCTTACCATGGTAATAAATTTATTTAAGCAGAATAAAAGCAAAAGGATAAACTGTCTTCGAAAGTGTGTTTACATTAAAAGTTTAACTGAAATCAAATTTAATACAAGTGACCAGTTACAATATTTTCAGGCAATTTCCTTCCTGATTTGTTTCATTCGAAACCCATATCTTGCCCCCGCCCCCTTATCTGTAACTAAATGAGAGAATCTGATGCTTGTGCATCGCATTTCAATATAATAACGGAGTTTTAGATATTAATATTGTGAAGTTAAAATAAAATTTAAATAAAAAAAGTAAACGCCTTTTGATTGTTTTAAAGATTTTCATTTGGTTTATAAATTAACGCTTATCAAGCGCAGTCTTCTAGAGGGAATTTTATATTGGTGGCGTTAATTACACAACGCCACCAATTTCCAAGTTCCAATTTATGTCCGTTTTGCTTTCAACTCATTGCAATAACTGAAAGTAATCCTTTTCAAAGAAATAGTAATTATTATTTATATTAGGCATATCTTTAAATTAAAGTATACTATTTTCTATTAATTAGTTTAAATACTGGTTAAAATTTTAATAATTTGTGACTAACATAAGACGTAATGTGCGTAATAAAACGTAGCGAACAAAAAGCAGCTGTAAGTCCTTATTTGCACTGTATATATTTTATTTTAAATACAAATTCATGCTTTATTTTAAATTTATTGAAAATATTTTAGAATGAAATGTATTAATGAAAATGTATTTCCATACATTTTCATTATTCAAATAAAATTTATCTATCAATCTCTGCATATATCTTCTGCATTTCATTCTTTCTGCAGTTTATGTAGGTCACTTACGGTTCCCAGAGGGACATGGTAGTGAAGTTCTGTGTCTGAGCTCCTTTATGGTAAAGAACAGTAGAAACCTTTTGGATAGACATTCACAACGCGCTAAGTTTCTAATTTAATAAATTTTTAATTTATCCTGAATATTTTAATAATCTTCAACGAGGTAAGTATTATCTATAAAGGAGGAAATCTGACAATAAAGTTCCTGAGCGCCCAGGTTTAGTACTGGCATGCCAGTTAATTAGTGAAGGTTATCCTAAGGGATTGGATATATAGATGACATTTTACTCAAAAATTTGTTAAAAATGTGTTCACAGCTATAACAAATTTTATAGTTTACTTTTATTTAAACATCCTTTTATATTAAGCACGAACATATACTAAATATCTGAAAACATCCTTCTCAAGAGCAACTCACCAGTGATGAACTTAAAATCAGTATTTATCACCTTTAATGAATGAAGCGTACGAAATTGCAAAAGAAGTATATGAACAGGGATCCTCCTAACATTTTGCGATTGTTATATACGTAAGTAATGTAGATAAAATAAAAATTTTGATATATTAGCGAAGTATGTACGTATTATTTCTTTATTTTTATAAAAATCTTTTGGACTTCCAAGTAATGTGTAATTTACATTTTAAATCCCATATGTATATATTTAATTTAAATTTAGACTATCATTATTATCTAATAAAATACGAAGAATGTTGAAATGTGTATTGCAAGGAACTCTTATTTATGTAACTCCCACAGCATGGATGTGCAGATACAGTATAGTAAAAATAGGTCAAATAAAGACAAGTACTTTGAATATAATCATTAAGTAATATCAATTAACACTGTAAATTACTATTTACAAGAATTTTACTTCTGTCTGCCTATGAGTTTAAAAAATAAAACATACATATATGCACATATGATAAAAATATTTTGCATATTCATAACATTTTCATGCCAATTTAGATGCAATTTTTTTCATTATAAAAATTATTGCATTTATGGACACTGGTTTATATTATCCCTGAGTAAATCCTTTTCATACATGAAAGCATAAAATTTACAGTAATTCACAAGGTATTCATGTATAAGTGCAATTAAATTTAGCTAAAAATTATAAGCAAATATTTTTCACAAAACATATCTTTAAGTGCAAGTACTTACACAAAGTACTCAATAATGTATTTTATTGTAATTACATGTACCTTATTTCATTTTTTGCAGAAATTTTGCAAAAAGTCAAAAAAACTGTTTCTCTAGGTAATAATTAATAGTTTAAAATTAAAAGAAGCTATTGCTTTGATAAAAATAGGTATTTAAAAGTTCTGAGTTCTGCTGCTACGTATCAAATAAGCATTTATAAATACTAGAAACGAAAAAAAAAACAATAAAAGGTTTAAGTACTTTTAAAAAATCTGTGAAAATTCAAAATTCAAAAATCTTACTCTTGTAATATATTCTTATAACATTAGAGATCCCTTGATGCAGCATAATAGGCATTTAGGGTAAGTACTCAACTGTTCTGAAATAACTGAATTTCGTTGACCTAGTTTATTTCACAACCGCTGGGAAAAATTCTTTACATTCATTTTTTATATAAAAGTTTTGCTTTCTGGATAATTTCAAAGTGAAATGAAATACTGAAATTTTGCATAAGGAGGATCAAACAACATGCAATGAATTTTACAGTTTACCTTTATACACTCAAGGAAAAATAAATATTCCTGGCTGGATACCTAGAATCCATAAAGAAATGTTCTGTAAGTTTCCCCGAGAATATCCACAACTTGAGCACATTTTAAAAACTAGTGTAAAATTGCATCAGCATAATACATACATGGCTGTACATTGCATCACTATTAATGTTCGATATCATTCTGAGAGAGATCTGGTGAAGAAATTTCTTGGGAAAACTGGAAGAGAAAAAAAAAATCCTTCACGTGTTGCGCGAACTACATTTTCCATAGATACCATCTTGCAGTTCAAAACACGCGCTGTTATTTCCCCCCTCCACAGCGATGTTTTTTTTACCTTTTATATAACGAACCAGAGTGTTCTATAATGCGACCCATCTACGCAGGCAGCCAATAATAGTGCTGGATTTTGGGTAAGATAGAAAAAAAAAGTTGATTTGAAAGGGTTAGAAAAGGTAGAAAAGGATTTGAGGTAGTAAAGGCCATGAGCGGGCTTTTGTTGCTTATTCGTTCACTTGGCCAATGACCTAAGTTCATTCGCAATGCAGGTCAAATGTTCACGTCGGGATGTTAACATAATTTTGTCCTGCTTTTAGGTGAGAAAGGCTTAAACTCTCTCGCATGACATGTAGCCTATATTAGGACTTATCACCGTACGTCTAGTAAGAACTGAATAGAAATATTTTTTTCTGAAATAACTATTCTGCTTTCTTTACAACATTTCTGCACACAACCAAGTTTAAGATTATACATATACACATTTATTTTAACTTTCCGTTTTCAGTCCATATGTGCCGGAATTCGAGGATTATTTTTTCATCTATACAAACAGTAAAAGAACTTCTAGTTTGAAATAAAGTTATAAACCGTTACTTTAAAACATAATGCTAAGCAGCTTGCATGCCGATTAGTAATGATTATAATTGCGATGAATACATGCTGTCTAATCGAACTGCAAATTTTTTAAGCAGAGAAATCCGCTAATTAAAACCAGCCCTCTAGGCAATTTCTTTATGCACACATTAATTTGTTTCATACTTATAATTCTATAAACACAGCGACACAGGTTGATGCTGAGAATTCCAGTCATCAATACGTTGATTTATTACACGTATTATCTGCACATAATGAGATGCAAAATATACAAAACGTAATGAAGACATTTATAGAACGTGAAATTTAAGCAGAAAATAGTCTTAAATTGTGATGGATTTTACTTTGAAGGCGATTGCCCTGGTTCTTTCAGGAGTAAATCATTCTACTCACACTTTCGAAATCAGCGGAGTTCATATAAAATCTGAGCTAATTCACTCACTTTGGCAATAAATGTAAATGTAATAAATAAATCAAGTTATATACATGTATAAAATTAAATAGTAAATGAACAAAATTAAGTAGTCAATTTAAACTCATATTCCACTGAAATGGCAAGCTAGACCAATAAACAAGCAAACCAGTGAGTAGAACTACTGCATAAAACTGAGAAAAGTGATACACAAACGAAAAAAGTCTGTTACAAAAAATCAAAACTTCAAAGTACCATAAAAATTAAAAATGGTAATTTGCATTTCTGGTGCCATCTTGGTTGGGGAGGGAGAGTGTGCACACACAAACCGGTTTAACTATCGTTTTTCGAATTTATTGCATTTTCTTTATTATACATATAGATCTAAATATATACACCTAGCACTGGTGTGTATTCTCTGTTAATTTTACACTTTACATACTTTTTTTTACTTTGTTTTAAACGCGTGAATCAGAATATTTTGTTTTTGAAAAAGAAGGATTTACGTTAGCCGCCTTCAAATATTTTTTAATATAAATTTTTATATAAATATTTAAACAAACGAATTTTACATAAATCTTATTATTCGGAATAACAGAAAGTTAACATAGGAAGGTTAACAAGTATGGATTTTCGTACATTTCTTACTAGCAATTTTTATAATATAATACCCTCATCAAAAAGGGAAAACATAAAGAGCTTCGGTTTCCTGCCTCTAAATAATTATATAAAATATTTATTACGTGTTTTAAATGTAAGTTAAATGCACAAATAAAATCAACATTATTTGCAGAACATTTTATTGCTACAGCCAACCATCGAGTATAAACATGTAGCTTGAGAGAATTTTCCCAACTAGAGGAAAAATTTGTTTCCAATTTGAATTTAGATGAACAGGTAATTGATAAATATGGATATTATTGATTTTGTAACCTCGTATACACCATTAACATAGATATAAGATTATTGTATAATAGTACTGTTAATAAATTGCATACTTACGCTATATTATGGCAACTAAATAAATGCTCAGATTATATAAAAATCATGTACACCGGACCATCAGTATGTTATTTATGTAGGAAATGATCATCAATTGGCTTACATGGGTTTTATAACAGTTAAGAATTATAGAATCATTAAATGAAATGTTACTGGCATTAATCAAACCAAGTCGATCAACATGAAAAATCGTTTAATAATAAAAAATTGAACCTTGCTTTCTAACACGGGCGGACAGAATCATCTCCAGATTGCATCAAATATTATTGTTCAATAATAGAGGCTTAAATATTATAGTTATAAATGTTTTTATTTTGGCTTTTCTCCTTTTCTTACGCAAGAAATTTTTTGATATGTTAAAGGTATCAAAAGAACTAAGAAGCAGTATTGAAACATCCATAATGGAATATCAATCATATAACCTGGATTTCTTACATTACATAAGAAACTCAGGCTTGTAGCTGTATCCTGTAGCTGTTTCAGACCTGCAGCTGTAGCCTGTAGCTGTAGCCTATAGCTGAAACTCAGGCCTGTAGCTGTCTAATGAAGGTGAAAAAATTTGCTAACTTATAGATAGAAGTACTGGTACTGTTGTTATGAATGAAACTAAAAGGACATTTAGAGTTTTTGGAATCGAATAAGCAGTGCACAAGATTTGCGTTTTATTTAACCTTTGGTTTTTAAATTTCTGTAATAAGTTACCTTATGCATGTAAATGCTTTTCTCTTTCTTCTTTGAAACCCATGATGATAACTATTAAGTTTTGATTAAATCTGCAATGTTTCCCTCTGTCTTTTGGCTTAGACATACAACTTGAAATACGTTTCAGAACTGCTAACTTCAAACTTAACAATTTAAGCTTTAAAAGGATTTTTTCTAAATCTGGCACTCACAATTTAAGAATAATAAAGTAATTTAATGAAATTTAAGGAAAATAAAGGCCACGACTGTCAAATATAAGTTTAAGTAGAATAATCCAAAATTTCTTTTCACACTGAATTACGAATACGAATAAAAGTTATTCCAAATCATTCAGGTTTATATTTATTTATCGTTATTTACCTACCATATTTATCATTCATAAAACTTTTCTTCTACTCTCATTTTAAAAAGCATAGGACATTAAATACTTGTAAATTAAGATAAAAATGTAGAAACATATCCAAGCCTACTTCTGCAACAACTTTAAAGAATCTTAAACTTATCAGATCCATACCGATCAACAAAGATTGTTTTACAGAATAAGTAAGATGTTTCCCATACATTCGTATATGATAATCTTAAATGTGCATTCAGATCTTTATTAAATCACTCGTAGTTTTACGACCAGAGGCATGTGATGACATCACTTATCGATTTCGATTATAATGAGAAGGTTTTCATAAATATATTGATTGATTGATTGAAATTATTTCTATGGATATGAGATTTCAAGTTGCAAGACATGTCTTTATATTTCTATTCTTGAGAAATTTTATTCTTCATTTTATGCTTTTATACATAGTTTCTAGTTCTCTGCTAATTATTACTTTATCCAAAATGCAATCATTAATAATGTGAAAATATTGCATTAGCAAATTTACCTCTAGTTGTCAAAATGAAATAAACCTGTGAAAGTTTTAAAAATCCTCCTGTAAATGATTCGGTATGAAAAGGATCAATACGATATTCGTTACTATTTAAAACAAGTGCACTAATTTTCTTGGTCTTGACTTCACATACTGTTAATTTTTTCAAATAACCATGGAATCCATTCACTCGTTTAGTCAAAGGGAACTGTGTAAGAAAGCTTGTCGTCATCAATATGTCACATATAGATTCTGAAATTTTACATGTCTCCTTATGCAGATTTTATGCTATGAAACGTGAAGTATTTCATTTGGATCCACAAGCCTGAAGAATAAGCTTCCTAGCGCAAAGTGGTGGCAAAATAGGAGAAGATAGTTTTTATAAAATCGCATATTAAAACAAATCATAAAGTTCGATCAGCACTGGAATCTATCTAAAGAAATGGCATGTAGTCTTGCAAGAATGTTTGAAAATGTTTTTGGAAGATGGGGTGTAACCATGTAACTACCAAAACACGCAGCATATTCTTTAAGTAAAGTAGCATTCTTATTTATTTAATTTTCTTTTCTTTTAATGAAGTAGTGAGCGATGTGAAAAATACTGTGAGCAGTTCCACTAGAAAATGTTTGATCCCGACAAACTTTCAAGTCAGAATATTACTGAAATTGCGTCAAGTTCAGAATGTTGCTCACATACACTGGACCACAGAAATGTTCCTTACAAGAAAATTCCGTATGCGATCTCCTTGCAGATTATTTCTTTCCACGATGCGCGTAAAATTTAATGCTTGCTGATATATGTTTTCATTATGTGTCGCAAAACTTCTGTTGTGTGATATGAAAAGTTTGATTATATATTTTAATTCAGCAGTAGAAATGTAAACTTCGATTCTCTATTACAAGGAAAATGTAAGCATTTGCTACTCTTTTATTATGCATGCTAACATAGGTTAAAAATATATGCTTCATTCGTTTTCAAGGTCAGGCAGTTAGAAAGCTTTCAGAGATATGATTTTTAATAAGTTATTTTAATGATTTCACTATTTCTAGTGATGGAAAGCAGTCGGTATAAAAAAATATTCAACTACTGCAAAACTAAAAATTAACCATCTGCAAAACTTTTTCAGCATAATTTTAAATATAATTACTACTTGTTCTACTTTTAACCTGAGTCCAATAAATTCACGAGTAAATAATTCTGTGTGAAGTATGCGCATTCAGTTCTAATTTTTTTGCTTTTAATAAAAGCATAAAAATTTTATTAAATACTCCAAAATATTTAATTGTTAATGCAAAATAAATTTAAAAATATTTCAATTGCAATTTTTCAAATACAAGACATTTTTCGAGGGAATTTCTATATATTGACTGCCTTGATATGAAAAAGGTACCGCTTTCCTTCTTCCTTTCTTTTTACTTCAAAAAGTTTAACAATTTTAATTTATTGTTGTGTGTCTAATCTTTGCTAAATTTGAGTAATTCCGTTGTTATCATTTAAATATTCCCAAATGGAGAACCTGAGATGAGCAGTTCTAAAAGGAGTAGCGTACTTACTTTAACCCTCTAACAATAACTGCTGATTAATTTTGCTTATTATTAGCCTGCAATTTATAACTGAGTCGCACTGTCCTAAGTCCATGCTGAAGACATTCTTAGGTAACTAGGCGTTTCCGCTATAAAGTACGCTACTGAGAAAAGTACTACCTTCCTCAATTACACTCAATGAAAAATGCATTACTTATTGAAGTTTACTTTGCATAAGTATAGGGCCTATTTTTTATTTAAGTCGTCTAATTAATCGTTTATCTTTTCCTTAGATGTAAAAATGTGGATCGCATGTTTCTGTCCGCAATATGTCCACAGAAGTATGCATGAATGAATCACACGTAGTCAAAAACGATTTAGAGTACCTTAAAAATCCATCCTTGTGTAAAATCTACCTTATCTTTTACAAACACTTTCTTTTATTTATTAATTATTATTATTGCCCTTTATTTCGAAATTTATTATCGTAATTTATCTATCTTATAAATCGAGAATTTTATGGTTGGAATTCAGTAATTCACTTTTTATTGCTGTGATCTATACATGAGTTTACTTGCAAACAAGACAACAGACTCTATATATTCATTTTCTACCGGATTATAACTTTCATTATGTTAATGATTTTTTGCTGTAGATTATAGGTTTTCCTGTCATTGAATCTATTAAGTTATTAAATAATTTCAATCGTTATAGAACGATACAGATTCTGCATTATGCTACTTATTGAAAATATATAACATAGTGGGTGCAGAAAAAACTGCATTTTTATTTTTCGCAATTCTTAATTTTACTTTTTTTGCGTTTAGAAATCCTTAGCAAAAATATGTTTTATAATTTAGTAGAAACTGCGTCTCAAGTAAGTTTCCGAGGCGCTACTATTCATTCTTCATGAACAGAATAGAATTCGGAGCAAGTCTGTGGTCATGTTCGAAAAGCAACTTTCAAGAGCTCTGATCGAGAGTCATACAAAGTTTTCTCAAATATCTTAATTAGTGGAATAGCTGAGTGAGGAAGGGAAAAAGGAGCACGAAATGTTTATCCCTAAAATCTATATGATACCGGAATGTAAAATTAATAACATAGCAGAAAAACTGATGCAGTCTCTTAATACAAAGTAATACGTAAATTTTGGTTCATTCAATTACGGCAAATCATACTCGAGGTATCTCCCTAAGGGAAAGGATGACTTCGTGGAGGATTTTTCTAAGGAAAACCGACTCGTATACACGTTACACATAGGGATAACCACGGAAACGCCCATGCAGCCAGTCCGCTCATCGGGATTTGAACCCGGAGTTTGAATTAGTGTTTAGAGACTTTACCACTCGGCCTCTGGTGGGCGTCAAGTAACAAGCTTATGGATTTTATGCTCGATTGCTTAATACTACCTTAAACATATGCTATAAACTATGAAAAATTAACCATCTGCAAACGTTTTTCAGCATAATTTTGAATATAATTACTACTTGTTCTACGTTTAACCTGAGTCCAATAAATTTAACTTGAGGACCTAAGCAAGACAATCTCATAGAGACTCACAATGCCCACTTTTCTTAATTCAATTAGGGAAAAGATTATGAGAAGTTTTAGTACCACCTTTGAAGACCCCTAGGGTCTAGGATCTTGGACTAAACGGTGTTTGAAAGTCTTCAAGCATTAGTCTTGATTATTTTCAGCATTTTGCTTTTTAAATAGTTTTCTAATACTACATAAAATAAGTATTTTATCTGTCTATTGTCTGCCTGTCATGCGTTTTGAAAGAAGCATAGAATATTACATGCATATAAGGATTTTGTATGTGTGTATTCTGAACTGCATTTAGATGCGTAAATTGCATAAAGGTTAAAAATGTTAAACTTTGAACTAAGAAGAGAGAAAAGAAAACCCAGGGTGAAAGAAAAGATCGATTATAACTATTTCTTCAAAGCATTTCAGAAATATTTCCTATTACCATTATTACAAGATTTATTTTCAGGAAAATCTTAAATGATACTGCCCTCTCCCAAACTGTTATAGGGAAGGGAAAATCTTAAAGCACTATGTCTTGCAGCTAAAAGTATTAAATCACTATTAGAATAACATTGTGAACACTGGAATGAAAGAAATATTCTCAGGCGATGCATATGAGCACTTACTTGTAAGTAGTTAAGATAATCAGTACGTTATGAAGCGAATGTTAAGAAAGCTGTCAGACTTCACTTTGGCTCACTCGTTTAATACAGTAATCGTCTGAAGATTATGAGTTCGAGTATCTTGTGAAGAAGTTGTGTTTTAGCAAATGCAAGCAGTCAAGTTTCTTGCCACATGTAACATTTATAAATTCAACCATTGCTTGACTGTAAAAAGTCTCATTTCGTGACAGAATTGGGGAATATATCTTTTTCAGTATCGAATTCTTGGATGAACCAGGCCCACCAGCGGCCGAGCAGTAACGTCGCTGAACACTGGTAGTTCGGTCCGAGGTTCGAATCCCGCGAACGGGCTGGTTGCATGGGTGTTTTCGTGGTTTTCCCCATGTGTAACGTGTTTCCCTTAAAAAGTCCTCCACGAAGGCTATCCCTCCCTTAAGCCAGATAGCCCTCGAGTGCTTTGCCGTAATCTAATAAACCAAACTTGGATGAGCTATTCATGTAAATCCGTGATGTCCATCATTTTTATGTTATTTTACTCAAATATCAAACATACATGAACAAATCTATTTACATGCTTATTATAGGAATGCTTAGAACACGGTGATTTTTTTTTATTTCGGTTTCTGTCAGACGGGTTCGACTTACTGCCCATGGGCCGCATATAAACCTCAGAGCCCAATGACCTGCTGTGCGTCATACAACCGAATATTTCAAGCTAAGGTAAGTGCAGGGGATGATGAATAAGAAAACTATAACTGGCTGGACAATTTTGAGTCAATACCACTGTTTCCTTAAATATACGTCTTCAAGGCCAAAGCAAATAATAAATTATATTTCAACAATGACAAAAAGTAAATAATATATTATATTTCAAAGAATGATAAATTACATTAGAGGAAATTGCAGCAAATAATTTTGCTTTAATGGAAATAGCTTAATTTACTTTGAAACTCTGAACAAAGCCATAAGAAAAATAAAACATATCCAGCTTTGACTGCCATTTTATAATAGATTTCGTAATTTAAAAAAATACTGGCTGCAGTTCCTCATTTTTGTTATTCCATCTTCTCTTGACATCAAACTCTTTTGTAAATTAACAAATGGTTTGAAGTGACTTGGAATCAGATACGAAAAATAAAGAAAGTATATTGAAATAATATTTAAAAATTGTACTTATCTGAAAAAAAAAACGCAGTATTAAAAGAATACTCTGTACTCGTTACTATTGTTGTCAAGGTATATAAAATTGTGAATAATGCTCTTTATTTACATTTCGCATGATGCAAATAAAAATTAAATAAAAACAAAAGTTTCTGACGAATATTTTGTATATATTCTTGTCAGTTTCTTCCTTCTGTTTAAAACTACATTTAGATGACTTGGTCTTCCAAAAAACAGTCTTAATAGTCACGTTAAAATATTACGCTCATAACCAATATCTGTTTTTCGAGTTAAAAAGTTAACACAGATTCAAGAGTAATATATGTTGTTTTGTGGTTGATAACACATATCACGTTATTTATGCCACCTATAAAGCATTTTTTTTTTCAATATTTTCATTAAATGTTTTACTTCTATGATTTAAAGGACTATTTTGGTGCAAATGTTAAAAGAAAATATTTTGTAACATTTCCTTTGAAATTCAATAACCCTGAATAGACATTTGGCTTAAAAATACTTTAGAAATTTCTTACTGATTAAAAGTATGCTTTTTCCTACTTAGCTAAATCTGTAGTTCCTGAAATACAACAATATAAAATGCAGTTTTCTTTACTTTCAACTCCGAAATTTCAGCGCTGAATTTCAAATTGTACTTCAAGATAATTTCTGTAGCCTAATTAACATGTTCAACTTCTCAGGTTGTAAATTCAGAAAGTCGCACTCCCAAATTCCGTCAGTGTAATTACGTGGGGAGGCAAGAGAGAAAAGTGAAACTCGAAACGAAGCATTCTACGCGATTACTGCCTTTCTCTTTTTTTACGAGTTACAACAATTGTTCGCAAGTACTTGTGACTTCCCTAATACCTGGATGCGGATACGGACAGCAAAAGCTTCGAGATTAAAGTGCAGTAAAATATTGTAGTTATTCCTGCATCTCTGAATGACATTTCATCTACAATTAGCGTAAGGGAAAGATAATTTTTTCCCTTCTTGCGTTGGCGCTTTGTCTCAAACGGAGGAAAATCATCTAAAAATATTTCAAATTTAGCATTCTTGTAGAGCTGAATTCATTTTTAAAGCGTTGGAGCTTAGTTTTTAATGAGGAACTCCCGGTAATACTTTCACCGAATGACTTTCTGCCTCACAGGCAACGATAAAACTTCTGTGACTTTCTTCGCGGTTTTGCCCAGTAGTCAGAGAAGTGATGCATTTTTAATGAGAACTGGGAGTTCCATTAGCTAAGTGCAAACACCACTTCGAATAGTTTGATAGTCGCCTCTGAATTCCTCAACGTTATCTATTTCTTCTTACGTTTGCAAATAGAGAAAGAGCTGTAATAAACGAATTACTCCAAATTGCAGATTCCATTTTCCGAGGCTTGTCCCGCTTACAGTATGGAGTAAATGACGCTTTTCTTAAATCTTAATCTCTTAAATTAGTATTTTTTAAAGAAAAATATCATCAAGTACAGAGCAAAATTTTTGGCACTGAAAGAACATATTTTTTTTTTTGTTCAGTGGCATTTACAGACCCATGAGAAACAAGAATTGACTGCTCTAGCACTGTAGATGACCATTGGAAACAATTAGAAAGTTTAGAGACATTTTTTTTTTTTCATTTTGAAAAAAGTGGTTTTCTATAATCATCGATATTCACAAGTGCGTTTCTTTCAATAGGAAACTACTTACTGAATAAGATACAGACCATACTACTGTATTTATAAGAGACATTCTACAATGTTGAATCTAAAATAATATATCATAACAAAGGCTATGTTAATCGCAATACACATCTTTCTACATGAAAGCATACCTCCTCTTAGGCAGTTAGCCCTCATGGCTTTGTCACATTCAAATAATCTAAACTAACATAACTACTTTATGATGGAACCTGAGTGAAAACTGAATATTTGCTTCAATTTCGTTTGTAATATGACTGAATTTTCTGGAATGTGCAGTTATTTAGAAGTAAGATAAAATGGTTGTGAATTTATTCAAAATAGAATTCATTTACGTAATCTTTTATTTTAATAAGTTTAGCAAAACTTGGAAGTTGGCCTAATAAGGTTTGATTGATGAAAAGAAATACTTTGTTAATATCGAAAAATAAAATAATGTTTTTAGATTAAAATTAAGAATTTCTTTAAACAAAAACTCTTAAATACAGTAGAAATGTAATTAACATAATTCATCTTCAAACTTATTAAGGTAGATGAATTTTAATGAAGTACAATATTTTAATTATTTTATTCAATCCAAGCTAATAGAATTGTCCTGAAAAGAAACTGATATATTGAACAGTAATTATGGATAATATTAAGCTATAATAATGCAAAGAAATTAATATTTATGGCTGCATATTTCGAACTTGTTAAGATATGAAAACTTGAACGTTTTCATCAGATAATATCACATCGGGGGTTGAACGAAATTATGTGAGATATGACAAATATTAACGTGCTTCGTGGTTATCATATTTCCTAGAAAACCGAAATTCTAATTTCATAAAAGCGGTTGTGATAAATTCTAATTAAGTTATGTTTACCTAGTATGTATTTATTATACATGAACTGGACGTATATTATTTTACTTTTATTTGTTAACAATTTTTTCCTTTCCAAGACCTGAGTACGTGTCTTTCTTTATGAACTTGGATAGCTAAAAATAAAAATTTTTTCAGTCGTTTACTAAATTGTAAATTCGGTTTTATATCTTTTAATCCTAATTTAAAGCTTATAGTCACATCTTAAATATGTGCCTTCCCACCACTCCTCAGGCACTTAACAAACGTTTATTCTAGATCATCTTTTCTGTGTATGTCTTAAAGGTGATAGCAATACATGTCGTGACGTATTTCTTCTTATTATCTTATTAATCCAGCACCTTCTATTTGCCTCCTCGTAAGAGACGGCCGATGGCAGAGTTAAAAATGAATTATGCAGTATCTTATGTACTTATATATATGCTTTCTTTCGGTTAACCGCAAATAATTGCGTTCAAATGATTAATTTATTTAATAGAGAACAAGGTTCAGTTATTCCCTAACTAAGATTTAAAAGTAATAATTTAAAAGTAATCTATAAAGCTGAACAGTCTGTAAAATTTAGAAGCCTTTCTTATTTGGAGAACGGAATGCTTTTTTATAAAAGCGCAGTTGAATTAAGCTCCAACCCTAATCGATATTTCTTAAATTATGCATTCATCATTGAGTAGCTCTGCAGAGGATTTGCTCTACTTATTAATATATATGTATATCAGTTCTTAGCAGTTTCGTGGGAGATATATAAGAAAAAAGATACTAATTGAACGAATTTATATTTCAAATGAAAATTTCTATGCAATGCAAAATTTATTATACTTTTAATTTTATTTTATTCAGAAATAAATCATATTCATAATACCTCTTTGCTGTTTAATCTTTTTCATTCACTGAATAATTTTTTCCTAGCAGTTTAATAAAAGTATATAATTAAATTATTAAAATAATGTTAAATAAAGATAATTTTTAATAATTTTATATTCAGTTGTAGATCGATTACTATAATTTTGAGTTATGTAAAGGCTTCATAATATCTAATCAGAATATATGTATTTTTCAATAATTGTCTTAAAAATAAATTAATATTCGAAAATATTTTTCTAAGAAAAATATAGTCACGTCGAGTGAAGGTTTTAGCACTTTTTAAAAATCTTATAGCAATTCTAAGTCTATTTACTAATGTAAAATTCTGAATTTCTATTAATAGGTTGTAAATTTAAAATGCATTCATTTCTTTCTAGTTGGAGATAAATGAGAGAAGAATTCTATTACCAGGACTGTTATATCAATAAAAATTTATTACTTTACTGCGCATTTGTACTTAATTCTTTTAACAGTTCGAGAAATGTTTCCTATAAAATTTCTGAAAATTTAAAATTTTCATTCCATCTGAAAAGTGATGAAAGGTTGCAAGAATTTATTTTATTCTAACCAATTATTTTTAGTTTGACTTTTTCCCCCTCCTGATTTCAGTTTCCTGCCGGAATGTAAATTTGTATGACGCAGTATTCAAATTTAAACGTGTTTCAGAAGCAGTATTTAAGCTGCGTTTCAAGTCTTCAAAGATAGTAGTCGCGGACTTAGTTCCCATGTTTACGCTGCGAGTTTGAAACTAGCTCTCTAGTCGGTGTTCGACACCTTTCAGTTTATACTGATATTTCTCTGCTTGGCTTTGCTATGTACAGCTGATTTAACGTTAGTTAAGCTAAGGAACCAGTCATTAGATATCTTAATTTACTAGTGTTTTGTTACATTCTTTTTTTCTGTTAATTTACGTAGCCGCAAGTGTGAGAATTTGTGAGCACTAAGTGCGTGCATCCGTTTTAATTTAGTCTAAATAAAAAGGGTATTTAAAACCTTTCTTCTGCAGTATTTATTCTTAGAGACATAGCTTGAATTCGCTACTTCATCTTCGATCGAGTCCAATTTCTATGATACCAAAGAATGCTTATAGACTCTATAAGGTTAGTTATGCCATTTTACCAGTGTTTTACTAAGGCTGGTGTAATTCTTAATGCTTAGAGATACTGGGCGTAAAAATGAAATTATTACAATAATATCACGATACAACTTGTGGATCGTAAAAAATTAATTACGTCGTGCAACGATCATAAATGGCAATACCTTCATTGAAAGAAAGAGGCGTTTTTGAGTGTTTGGAGAATGCC
Source organism: Stegodyphus dumicola (assembly GCF_044657685.1). Classification (NCBI taxonomy): domain Eukaryota; kingdom Metazoa; phylum Arthropoda; class Arachnida; order Araneae; family Eresidae; genus Stegodyphus; species Stegodyphus dumicola. The sequence goes on along the minus strand of NC_140780.1, from coordinate 181,991,346 downwards.
AGTCATGCGGCTTTCCACACTTTGGCCAACTTTTATCTCTTGTTAGGCGCAGATGGTCTTTAGTGTACCACTCGTTGTTCGATCATCGTTCAGACTGTTTACGTAGGCGAGAAATACAGTAAGCATGTGGACTAAAGTAGAATGTAAACATGAACATCGTCCAGGAATTGTTTGTCATTGCGTTGCACATGCGTTAGTACATTGTGCTGCTCTTAATTGGCCACGAGAAGAGGTTAGAAATAAATGATAACAATAGGCTCCCAGCGCTTCAAAGACATAACGGTGGATGGTCAGTGTAGGTGGGATTCGTCTGAGAAAAAGATGCTATGTTATTCTCTGCTCCATCCACGATGATTTAGACAGCATTACAGCCGCAGACGCTTGCGGTGAAAAGTTAAAGGCAGCCTAAGCAATAGACGCTTTGCAAAAATTCCCAATCCTTGAAGACGATTTTGCATCAAACGTATGCAAATAGTTTCCGTGTAAAGCAGCTTAAATCTTGAGCATGCGTTTTTGACATGATAGCCTGAAGGGCTATGAGCTATCAAGCCAAGACTTTGCTCGATCTTGTGACAGGGCTAATGTACTTCACTAAATCTGTCCTTTTTAACCCGCCTCAATCATTTAACTCTATTTGTACACTTATGACAGCAGTTCAGCTAACATAAGCTGCTAATCTTTTACACGTTTCTCTATTATCTCTGTGAATGTTTAATATACAGCACGCAATATATTTTTCCAATTGTTACATTATGGAATTATGCTGTAGCGCGTTTTACAATTGAAACAGTAGATTGTTACACACTATTGTTCAGATTTTCATCTGATGAAGGGTTAGTTCATGAGATATTTATTGTCAGTACTCATAAACTTATAGTGTTTTTCAGATGAACATGAAAACCATATTTTAACAAGTCTGCAATTTCTTGAGGTGCATGTCCCTGATCCTTCTCAACGGGCCTCAGTGAAAGGTCAACAGCCACAGCAAGCAAATTGTCTGAGATAAGATTATCTGAAAGAATGTCTCCTCCAAAAAGGTTTGAAACCATCCCTTCCATTTGGAACGGGAGACTGATTTGTGACCCATAGATTTGTGCAGATTTTATTGAACTGCATTTAGAGAGTGCTTTGTCGTAAGCTCATGATATATAAACAGCCTCAGAGCCTCATGTATCAAGTTTTAGCACTGGAATTTTTGTACTACAGTCAAAAGTCGTTAATCCGGACTCGTCGGGACTTCGGCGATTCCGGATTATCGATTTTTCCGGATTATAGATCATCAGTTTAAATCTGGTAAGATGGCATGCAGAAATTATAAAATTAAAAATATGAAACCGTAATTAATGAAATAAAGAACAATTCGGATCTAAAGAGTATCACAATTTACAAAAAGTAAAAGCTTAGTATTTATATGTTTACTTTATTAAACATTTCTTTCAATGTAAGTTGTTTAAGTTGCTTCGTTCCATGTGATAATACTTTATCTTTAATTCTACTAAACAGACATGTTTAGTTACAAAGTTCCGCTGTTACAAAGTCCTATAATTTCTGTGTCGAGAATACCGACTAATTTGTCAATCGAAATTTTTTCGTTTTCAATAACCTCTGTATCACTTTCTTCACTATCGGAAGCGAATTATAATGACGAGAAACTTGATTTAAATCATATCAAAGACGGAGTACATCGAGATGAAATACTACATTTAGTAAGGAATTATAAGCCAAATAAAATAAAAACCTCTGCCCTGAAGATAAGGATAGTGCTGACAGATCAACTTCCAATTCATTGCGCGCTGCGTCGTTTCCCTCCCCCCGCAGAGCAGCGTGAAATTGATAAACATATTTCGGAATGATTAGATAATCAAAGGATATACCTTTATCCATTTTTTTTGCAACAATTCCACTTTCTGCTTAATGGACTTCGAAACATACTTTCGCTTTGTAGATCCTTTACATATTAGTAAATATATATCGGAAATTCTATTTGACATAACCGAAAGTTCAAGCTTACTTTTATAAAATTGCTCTAACAGTCTGCAAAAAATAATAAGCCGGATCCAATTCGAAGATTAAGGAACAACGCAATCTGCAACATTAACTGTATTAGATAATTTTAGCTTAGCTTATACCGTCCGTTATACATTAAACGCTCATGCGTAAACGTATTATGCGCATGCGCACACGCATATTCACAGCCGTAAAGGTCTTACGCGCATGCGTAAACGCCTATGCACATGCATCAACGCGACGCATGCGCAGAAAGTTTGTAGCTTTGAGGTCCGGATTATAGATCATTCCGGATTATGGGTGTCCGAATTAACGACTTTTGACTGTAGTAAATAAATTCTGCGGTGTAATATAAGAGCATATGTAAAACATGTAGAGAGTTCTAGGTCATTGTGAAAGTTTTTAGAAGAATATCCAATTTTTCTCATCAACTGACATCATTTTTTGAATCAATTGAAAGCTTCTTTGGATAAGAGATTAGAACTTCTTTGATGCAACTTTATTCATTTTTTAATGCACCTTTCTATAACTAACTCACAGTTTGACAGTATACAACAGTATTTCTCAAAGGGTTAATCACAACCCATAATGAATCTTGAGTCACGATTATATGCTGTCTATTTTCTCAAAGAATTTAATTTCATGAATTTTACTCCCAGCTGAAAATACAGTGAATTATATTGTTGATTCATGATTCCAGTATTAAATCATGCTTTCATCATCTTCCCCACGTAGCACATGACGTAGCAAAGACGTTCCCCCGCCCCCTTTGCAACCTCTCGGACCAGTTTGGAGCATCTTTGCTACGTCATGTGCTACTTGGGTCCCTTGCTTTAGCTTTTTTACTTAGCTTTTCTATTTTCATCATTTAAACTAATCCATTTAATCTACACTATTCCCCTTAACGTGGGGGAATGTATATCTTATATGCACTGAGTACCCACTGTTTTCACTGCTTTTGTTGCTTTAGCCTGAAATTTATGCTGCAGTATATAATAAGTCTGACTTTAAAAATTCTCTAGTACTTGCCTTATTTCGTTTGTACCATATATAAAACGCTATAAGCACCTTGACACTGTCATTTTCATCACTTTCAGTACCATTCCTTCAAGTTTGCCATGTATCTTTCCTAGTAAACATTTCATTGGAGTCATTCCTAAAACTGATTTCGCAGTATACATTTAGGTTTTTAGCTCACTATACTCAGAACGTATGATATCTTGAATACATATCTTGATATCACGAACAAGATGATTTTTCAAACCACCTGTTTTATGTGTCGGTTTATAACAGCAAGAAACTGCATTTAACATAAGGTTTCTGGAAGCGTGTTCCTTGAACTACCTTCTCTACTTTTAGCCACCATTAATTCTCAAAAAAACTGATTTTTTTCTTTTTTTCTTCCATGGCAAACCGCTATTGTTTACTTAAGCAAGTTTACAGGTTTTTTCTTTCATTTGTCGTCTGCGATTTACGACAAACTTGAGACTTCCATTGCGGAAAATTTACCCATCTGATGAAACAAAATTTCTACTTAAGGTATATACTTTTAAAAACCTTTCTCTTAAGCATCCTCCACATAACAATCACCAGGTAGGCAAGGTAATATTAAATTTTTCTCTACACATCTAGCTTAGAATATACACCGTGTCCACAAAGATTCTTATCCTGCCTTTATTTTTGCAATCGTTAGTCGTATATATATATTTCTAAATGCAAAAATTGTTTAAAATGACGCAAAGCTTAATAGTTTCCTATTTCTAATGCATAAAATATAATTTTATATATAATACGATATTTTTTTATATTTTCTTCTGTTCCTTATGACTATATACTTGTTAAAGGAAAAGGTTATGAAATACAAAATGCGAAAAGTTTGACTCCGGTAAGATCAAGTTGAACGGAGATATTTAATTTCAAAATTTGCGATATTTGACAACATTTTGACTTTGTATTGAGCAGTCGTTTGATAAATAAATTAGAATAATTCGAGATTCATTTTTTCCCTTTAAATTTCATTCAAATTTCATTCTTATACTCTTTTATGATTAACTAGTATCCTTAAACTAGTATATTGTGAAAAAATTATTGGAGAATAAATATGTTTCGTTTTTAGCTAATGAAAATAAAATGTCGAATTAGCCACGCGTGAATGCTGAAGCCTGCCAGTACTTACTAAAATACGAATAATATAAGACTGTTTGAATAAGATCTGCATTTTGAAAAAAATTATATTGATCAATATTGTTCTCAATAATAGGCATAGAAATCCTCTTCATGTATCTCTTAGAATCTGAAGCCTTTTCCTAAATGTCATTTTATTTTTAGTTATATTATACAAATGCAAACATTTCGCTTTTCAATTTGTGAACCACCCCTGAATAGGATTTTCAATTTTAATATCAAATATCTTGGTCAATCTTTTTAACTTTTTATATAGAGTAGAAAATTTTCTTAAACATAAGCATAGGAAACTCTGGGAGAGCGTGTAAAAAGTTAGATTTCATTTTTTATACAAAGTTAACTATCTTTAATTTAAATATATGAAAACATGAATCTTTGCATCATTTAAGCATTTTTTGGGCTGGACGTATATATTTACCACCAGGGGTTGCCAAAATAAAGGCCTGTAAAGACATTTTCAAACTCTGTGTAAAATTATCATGCTATTTACACAATAAAATACCAAACACTTGTTAGTTTCGAACCTGTATCGAATTTTATTTCGATATAAAAACCTTTAATGAGTTTTTTGAACCTATATTCGATATAAGAATCTTTGCTGGCTGTACTTGAGAAATTTCTCAGTGGTGTACAGTTTTGTGGTGTTGTAAGGCCATTTCCTGAATAAATATGTTTTATAAAATCTTGCTGTTAGATCAGTCTTCTCCCCATCATTTTTTACAATTCTAAGAAACAGAACAAGTCTTTAAGTTATAAGAAGTTTGTTTTAGGTATCATGAAATAGATACCTGATCAGGTACAATTGCACTTTTAAAACTTCAATGTCCTTTGCTTGCCCTGAAACAAAACTGGCACCAAGAGGTATATTTAGAAGGTTATATTTCTTTCTTTTATTCCTCTTTCATGTGATTAAAGAACACTTTAGAAACCTTGAAACAACTACATAGTACTTCTCTCGACATTGACACATTTGATTTTTGTGTGTTTTTTCAGTGAACATGAAATTAGAGTCCCTTACAATGCTGAAGCCAAATATTTTGAGGTCTCTAACTGGTTGTAAAACTTTTCTAGTTTTAAAAATGTTGCTTACTCGATGGATAATATGCTGAATTGAGAATAAGAACAATGACTCAATAAGAGGGTATCTGCATATCAATAAAGACTTGTTTCATGTGCTTTCTGAAGCACAATTGTTATTGCAAATCCCGTATTTAATATTTATTATTTTGATGTAACTTAATAAGTATATTACCAATAATAAAACATTTGAGACTTTGTGAAGCAGAAGATTTTTGTAATTACACCATGTAATTTTAGATGGGTTATACAGAAGAACTGAGATGTAAAAATCCAGTTTGCAAGTTTAATTCTAGAAAAGAATGTTTTTTTCAAAAATGCCATTTGATAATTATAACAGCTTAAAGTTATAAGTTAGTGGAACTCAAACTGTTTTTTTTTTCAATCTTTCTGTGACTACTACTAATACAGAATATAAAATGTGTTAAGAAAACACGCTACGAAAATGTTGTTTTCCAAATACCTGAAACATCTAGCTTATTCTAATAAATTTTGGTCATATCGTCAAGTTATATAAAATTTACTTTTGTAAATAAGTGATAGTTCCCTCATTTACTGTTTTGAATGAATGGTTATTATGTGATTCTCTAGCAGTTATTTTTACTAAAATTCAAAGGTGAAGATTTGAAAGATTGTACTAATTGGTTTTTGGTTTTTGAAGCTGTTTTTAATTAAATTTTCAAGAAATATGCTAGTACATTCTACAAAAATAATTTAGAGCAGCAAAATACTTTTTAAAAATATTTATAAATTTATTCGTCTGTATTTCGCCCAAACAAAGCTTACAGATTTAAAGAAAATACACTACAAAAGTTTTCTTCCCAGCGAAGGATTACAGCTGCAAACGAGATGAATATTAAAACGATAAAATTAATACAGTTATTGGAATTAGGTGAATTCACAAAACTTGTGAATATATATTCATTTAGGTATCCTAATCATTCAAGATTGTAGATAATAGTATTGCACTAGCACATTTCGCTGCAATTTGCCTGAAGACACACTCAAGTAAAATCTTTTATTTAATTCAAAAGTAAAAGAAAAACATAAAACAAAGTAACATTATATGTTTGATTTATAATTATAGTGGTTACAAAACTGCTCATTTTAAACTTTAGCATCGCATTAAATCAAACTAGTCTAAATAAAGACTTACAGATACGTAATAAGAATACATTTAATAATAATAATATATTAAATTACATAATAAGAATTACATAGTTTTGATGGAAGTAATATAAGCGCATGATTTCAGTGCGATTATGATTTATTCTTTCAGCTTAAGTATATTGACTCTAATAAGAAAAATGAGGAGTTATGTTTCCTTATTAAGGAATATTTCCATAATAATTTAAGAAATAAAGTTAGCCAATAGATAACAGCATCATCTTTGCCTGCACGGAAAATTCATATTAGTCTAGACTTTGGGGAATGTTGTCTCAAACCCCAGGACCTTCTGCAAAAGGAACATTTCTAGTTATTATCGCATTTAATTTATCAGCTGCAATTACACGAACAAATTAGTGTCATTTTCATCCCAAACACATTCTGACTCGATTAATACGTAAATTATTTCATACTACAGGACAGAAACATAACCTGAAGCCATAAAACAAATATGCCTGTGCTCAGGAATATTCAACCGTCTTACACTAGTTTAGTTTTAAAAATATTTAGGAAAACATTGGATGCCATTTTGAAAATGAATTGTAATTAATAAAAGAATTATAAGGTACTTCTCCCACCTTCTTAGCATGTCATCGTGGTTTAATGGTCAGCACAATCGGCGCTTATTCGAGAGGTCCGTGGTTCGAGTCCCGGTGAAGGCATTGCTAATTTTTCATCTCTCCTGCTTCGAAATAACCTAACGTCTCTACAGTGGCGCCCAAACTAAAAAAGGTGGAGGATGATGATTCTCTACCACCAGGATTTGGCGACTGGGTCCTCTAATCCCCAATCGCCCTTTAAAAGAGTAAGGTATTTCTCCCACATTCTTAGCATGCCTTCGTGGTGTAATCATCAGCACACTCGGCGCGTTTTCGAGAGGCCCGAGGTGCGAGTCTCGGCGTGGGCATTGCTCATTTTTCATCTTTTCGCTTTCTAAAATGCCTAATGTCTCTACAGAATGTAATAATAACTAAGTCCATAATGACTTTATTTTCTCTTCGTCAAGACCTTTGAGATGTCCTGTAGAAGCCATATAATCTGGATGGCTCTAATTCGCTTAAATTTTTCTCCAGTGTTTCTGCATCCCAATATCCTGCATATGTCCGAAAGAATTGTAATTCCTTTAACCAGGATTAAAACTTCTTTTAAAAAATTAATCATATACAGCGTATAGAATGATAACATGCGTATCATCATTAGCATCTTATTTTAAAACAAGAAACAGAATATTTATAATTCAACTAAAAATCAGTTTAGATGCTTTGAAAGAAATTAGTTTTCTTTCGCACAACTTCAACAGATAGTATATATATACATTTGCACTACCATGCGTTTGGAATGTTACGGTCTCCCTTTGCATGACAGATATTTTTTTTAGCATACTTTTTCCAAAATCCAAGATTTCTTCCAATAAAATTTTCTGAAGTTTCTTCTCAGCAAAAGTTTTACATGGGGTGAAATATCCTTTTTCGCTATGTATGAAAATTTTATCTTTCTTTAAAGAAGACTTTTGCATATTCCTGATAAATATTTGCAGTACTTTATTTTTAAGCAACTTTTACCTGCACAAAGATTCATTCAAGTTTAGAATAATTTGTAAACAAAAACTGCCATTAGAAACATTCATGGAAGAAAAGACCAAATATTTCAATTCATTTGTAAAACGATTGTTATACAAAAGATTTAACAAAAGGTAATATTTTGAAATACGTTATGTTCAATGAAATAATAAAGTACATTTAAACGAAACCTGTATACATTATACGAACTGAATAAGAAAAAGTCACTTACCTGTACTCCAGCAGCTATACCTTTTATATGGAACAAAATTTTGCAAAGTATTATTTGTAATATGTTTATCCATAGAATAATTCTAACTATTATATAAAAAACTTAAGTTTAGAAAGCAGTGGTCGAGCGAGTCACTTGGTAACTTGCTAGGAGTTATTGCGCAATCACTGCACGGAAAACGAAACTTTTATTACTGAAAAAAACCCCGCAGAAATTTTAAACTTTAGTTCATTTTGTGAACTTAATTTTTTAATATTTAAAATTGTATTAAACTGCTTAATACTTATAACTTACACGTTAGAAAACACATTTTGAAATGCAGAGCAAAGCATTTCTTATCATGTTTTAATTATAAATTAAGACAATTTGATTTGAAACCAATTTCAAAAACTTTAAAATGGACCTATAAGTCTGAAACAAAAAAAAAAAAAAGCCTTATCTTCCTTAAGTATTATAATATTTTTAGATGCTAACTGATGTGAATAAATACAATTGATTTATATTTTCTTTGTCAAGAGTTTATCAGATTCTTAATTTAACTATCTCAATACTATGCTAAGGTGAATAACAATCCACTCTCTACGTTCTTTCGAAAGGGATTATTCTTTTTCGAAAGCTTATCACTTAATTTGTTCATCAAATGTGTTAAAATATTTCATCGCAGTTTCTCCTGTAAATAAAATCTGGCTTGAAATTTATAAATTTTAGAGCTAAAAATAGAAATCTGGAATTCTGCTTAATTTCTTAAATATATTTCCAATATGATATTTAAAGTAAGTTTCCTCTTAAATGAGAGAAATCTTAAAAAACTGCCATCACTAAAGCATTAAACTTGCAGGCATAAAGGCAATAGTATGATTAAATATTCTGAATTATTTCATAAATAAAGTTATTTCTCTTCGAACAAAAAATTAAAGACTCCGCTTCATTAAAATTTTAAATCATAGCTATCAGTGTAGCAGACGAATTTTATTTTATTAAGGATTCAATATTTCAAGGGTTACCTTTGCTGGAAATTTCCTTCTCTTTCCGCCTTCTTTATTTTTATTTTAATCTCAGCCTTTCATAGACGCAAGAATGAAATAGAAATATGGAATATGTGGTACAAATCCTGAAATTAAAGGAAGAGAATTTTTTCCTTTTAAATCATAAAACTAAAAAAATAATAATATATTTCTCATTAAACTTCACAATACAAAATCATATAAAATTTGGTAATGGAATAAATTTTATTTTAAATCCTGAGCTTTAATTTTTTTAATTCATAATAAGCAGACTAAGAATATTAAAAACATGAAGTCGCATTTAATAATTACCCCTGAAACTCAACAACTGGCATATAGCATTAGTCTTTGCAAGACATTCAACATTATTATATTCCTTGAAGCCTTAGTAAAAGGAAGTCGCATCATGTATGGACAGTAATATGAATTACTTGATTTGATGCTGTTTGTTAAGTTAGTAGTTTGACTAAGACAAGGTGTTCTAAAAGCCTCATAAACTGTAATACACTTATTGTGAACTACTTAGGATCCATGTATTTAAGTAATTTTCTTTGAGTGAAAATGAGTGGAATTAAACTTTTAACTGATTTTCTTAGCTAGCTAACTTTCTTTTGTATGCGTGCTTTTCACCCACTTTCCACACGTATCACAGATTTCAGAAGAAAGGTTCTCTAGCACGGGACATCTAAAAAAACACATATCTAGCAATCTTATAATTGCGTAACTTTCAGAATTTCATAATCGATTTCAGCATGATGTAATTCTTGGGGATATTATTATACACATGGCAATTACAATAGATACAGACCAGTGCAGTGTAACCAAAATTCATTAATTTTATGGGGGTGCAAAACTGCAAGCCATTCTTAAGCAGTGATAATCTGATGATAACACCAAAGACAGCATCCTTTTCCTTAGGCAGATTGCATTCGCCTGCTTTGCCAGATTCAAATAACATAACGTAATCGTATCTAGGCCTTAAGTGAGGAAAACAAAAAACTAATATACCTTAAAACAGAAAAACATTGTTGAAAAACCGACAGTAAAGTCAGAAAATCGCAATAAATCCAATCGCAGCGTCACTAAACACCATTAATTTTTAATTAGTGCTTTTATTTTAGTGCTTTTATTGGAATACTTAACCATTTCCTTGAAATTGGAATACTTAACCATTTCCTTGAAATCTTTAAGTTCTCAATTTGAGAATTCTAATAATTCTATGTAATAATAAAATAAATCTTACGTGGTTTCCTTCGCGTAGAAATTAATACAAACTAGATTTTTTAGCTGTGAAAGATTTTCTCTCAGACATATAATTTTCCCTTTTTTAACCTTTGAAAAGATACATTAATTTAATAGCAAATAATTGGGTAGCCTTAGAAATTATATTTTTCCTTCTCTTGAACGCAACTTCCTAAAAGTAAGCACCGCACGCAGAAAGATGAACATATTATTTTCTAATATTTTGTGACAGAATTAAAGTTTATTGGAAAACTTTCTTATGTCATATATTCAAATTTTAAGAAGAATAATCGTTATTTTCAGACGCTAGCTCTGCAAATGCTTATATAATAATATAAAAACGTACTGAAACTACAAACAATTAGTATTTGATTGACTCTTTAACATAATCAGCTCCCTGTTATGTGGGCCCCCTTGTCTTAAAATTGGTTGGGTTGTTTAACTGCGGAAAAATGGGAAAAGTACTATTACAAACCACTAGAATAAAGCTATGTATCTGTAGGAAATTTGAAAAGAAGAAAAAAATGCCTGAGGTAATAGCACTGATAGCAAATGATGTCACAATATTTAAGAAATGATTTTATCTTCAAAAGGGTATACTTTAATTGCACATAGAAACACTAAGTCATTCATTAAAAATAAATTGCTAACTCGAAAGCAAATTAAGCGTACAGCTATTAATCTTCTGTTTCCCATTAAATCGCATCGAAATGCAAGAAATATAAAACAAAAACATTAGTTTTTCTGTTTTGAAGTGTAGTCTTATTTTAGCCCAAAGGGCGTTAGCCCAGAAGAGCTATTAATTTCCTTTTGGCATTTTGCGTTGGTTCACTATAAATGTCGGTTCACTTTTCAAATTGTTGTCACCAAATATTAGAGCCCTGTGTTATACTTAAAGAAATTAAATAATGAAGAATCTGAATACATGTATGTATATTTCTCGCATTGTGATGAAGCAACGGTACCTAGAGCCATCATATTTTGAATAACTAAAGTCTAGACTCGAATATGGGCATCTGGAAGACAGAATTTGGAATTTTAAATTGATTTTGTTATCGATTTCCTATTTTGTAACACTTTAATGAATTTTTTATTAACAAACTCAACGATTTCAAAGTGAGCAATGGCAACCCTATACGGAAAAAAAACCCCACCATCTCCAGCGCACGAGACTGTGTATCGAAAATTCTAAAGATATACTCATTTTAAAATTATTTTGCGATATTGCTGTTGAATTGAATTTTATTGCTTGTGCGAAGAACATGATATTTAATAATTAAAGGTAACACACAAAATTTTAGATAAACGCCTCTTTGAAAATGTAAAATCAAAGGGAGCGTTTTTCTAACGTTTAGTGTGTAATTTTTTGTTAATAAAAAATAATAAAATCTGAAATATTTTAGATTTTATTAATTTTTTTATTAATGCTGATTTCATTAACATAACCAAATAAATTTTCTCTCCAAATTAAACTGCTTAAAATTGCAGATCAACTACGAAAGCATATTCTATTAATATAGGTTATTCCTCTTTCCTGTCATTTTTTAACTGTTGTCGGATTAATCGTGGGATTTTGAGTTAACCGTAGTGCTGTTAATTGTGAGTTTTGTGTTTGTTAGAGTGAAATAAAAGTGTGATATTTTACATTGAACGCTATATTATTTCATACTTTTGCAAAGTGTTATTTGTTGAAATACTTAACAAAAAATATGGATAGATCTGTCAAACGTAATTTTCATAACCTTTTGATTTTTAAAAAAATGACATCTTGAAAGCTGATAAAGCTGAAGAATTATTTTTGCTTCAATATGAGCTATTAGCAACAGTTAAAAATACCTACGCTTACTACTATTTTTATTGATATAATGGAATTCAAATTGTTGCAAAAAAGAAGTTTGTCTACTGTTCATTTAATGATAGTCTAAGGACCTGTATTAGTCTTTTCGTCTGAGTCTCATAAATTTAAATCCCCTTGTAGTAAATTTGCCTAGATGCCTACATATATTAAATTTATCCAAATATCATAACTCAAACACTCATGTTAGGAAAATTTATGATATGTGGATAAAGGAAGTCTCGTAACTTGGGTTGAAATGCAGATCAAAATCCTGCAAAAACGTGTTTTAAAGAAGAAGGGTCGTTAAGTAGAGAATATGTGCTAGAATTTTAATAAGGCTTACATATTATTTACTTTGAGGATACTTATTCTTTGTTTAGAGAGGAACTCATATTTTAGAAAACTTGATGCACGAAGATTCTCCAATAATCACCTCTCGAAGCGTGATACACGCTTTAACCAAGAATTATATTAATCGAAAATGTTTCCAAAATTAATCTGATGTGCGCCATCGTGATGTAAGAACAACGAACGTCGGAAACTAACTGGAAGAGACTGAAAAGAAAGGGTAGAACTGTTGCTACCTAATTAGCATAAGATACTTAAGCGCTGTTGCTAGGGATTTAATTATATTGTCAATAACTTATTTACCTGCTTCAGATCTTCATATCTTGTGAAAATGAATTCATCAAAAATTGTGAAAGTAGAAGTAATAGGGTTTAGTGATATTACAAATAAATATCCTATGCAGATGTGTATTGAAATAACAATAATTCGTCCCATAAAATTTGGGAAATTTGAAAAAAAAAAAAAGAATTTGACTTTTTATAGTTTATATTAAGATAAATAAAAACCTTCGCTTTTAAAAGTTCAAAATAATGTACCTCAAAGTGATACCAGACAGAGGAGCTACAATCCTCAAACAAGTTGCTGACAGAAGTGGAATCCCTGACGGTAATGAAGCAATCTGTAAATAAGAGAATAAGTTCATAGATTATAAATGAAACATAATTTTTTTTTGTTTTGTAATTACTTAGCATTCAATATAAAAGTAAAATAATGTATATAAACTTGATTTTACTATACAATTAAATTTGAAGTATCAAATAACGTCATGTAAAACTTCGATAAACAAATACCATTTACAACATTATTGATTAAAAAAAGAGATTTTTTTTAACTCTGATTCTCTAATGCTCATTTCTGCAAAGGTGTAAAAATATCATTACATCCCCTGATAGCTTAAAATGATATAAAAAGGATATTTTGATGAAATTTGTTATGTACAAATTTGCTTTTACCCAGCAACGTGTGAATTTTCTGTAATCTGATGTCCAGTGCTCTTTGTGGAAACATATAAATACTCAAAGTAGTTTTGAGTACATATATAGAGAAAGTTGTTCAATAAATCAAAAAGTTTCTTTCATTAAACATTAAGACTGTTTCCACTATTAGTCAAATTTCCGTTTTTGTTTGAGTTTGATTAATAGTCGAACAGAAATGCAAAGAGTAAATAAATTTTACTAATCAAATTTTCTCATTTGCTAAATTTTTATGTTCTTATAGTTGTAACATAAATTCAAGTTTTAAAACTTTATTTAAATCCCTTGACAAACTTGAAAGTTTGTTAAACATTTTTTAGTGTTTGGCAATGGCAATGATGAAAAGATGAATGTATGCAGACTTGTTTCTTTTATGCTTCTCAGCATGTTTAGCTGTACCTCTTGAATTTGTTTCTTAACATTATGAATGTCGTTACTTAAAATTAATGATAAATTTTTCATAAAACTTTAAGCTGACTTTCGTCGTTTTCACTATTAGAGCTTGCTGCAGATTTATTTCAAGACGCAAATAATGATTTCAATAATTTCAGTAATAATGACTGATCTTACATTTTTATATGAAATTTTTTATTCACAGAAATTTCTCGTTATGTTAAGAAGCTAAAGTCCCAAATATTTTGCATTTTATTCTAATTGGATGACTAAAAGTTCAGCTAAACACAATTTTCTGATACGAAATTTCCATCTCTAAAATTTGTTTGAATTAAAAAACTTATAGCTACTGAGATTTAACTATCAAGAAAGGAAAGCTCGTTTCCAAAGCACTCTATTACTTCAAGTTTGTACTGACTTTGATGACATCGAAAACATTACGTTTAATTATTAGAAATTATGTACAATTTATCAAAGTAAGTTATCCTTTCGGGAAACTTAGTAGATAGACAATGTCTAATAAAGGCAATAATGACTTTTCAAAATCTTTGTTAATAATATAGTATATCTCCTGCTTCCAGTGAATTCATTTTAGTTTATCCTCAGTTCTAAATATGAGTTTACCTGTACATTTTTTAAAAATTTTGTATTTTATTTGAAACGTACATTATACTTAAAGCATCATTTTGTTAAATTAAGCTGCATAAATATTTCAGATACTGAATTGATATACAATCTTTATTCAAATATAGATTTAGAGATAATTTTCAGCTTTTTAAATAATCATTAAAGTTAATCTCAATTCGTTTTCTAGCCCTAGCTAGTAATTTCAAGCAGCCCTAACATTCGCTTAAACTTTTCTTTCACTTACTGCGTATTCCTTTGTAAATTGAACGCATATTAAGTTTTGTATTTATGCATTATAAGCTATGTATGCTATTCTCGAAGAGCAAAGTTATAATTCTCAAATATTCTTAAAATTTGTTCTTTAAAGATTCAATCTACATTATTTTTTATTTCTATATTAATGATCAATTTTTTTGAGTAAAATTTGAAAGAAAGATTTGGACACAACTTAAATAAAATTATTTTAACTAATAATTTCTCAAACGCTATGGAGTAAAGGAAGAGTTCAACTTAGAGCATTGACCTTATGAGGAAAAGAGTTTGAGAAAATTCTTGAACAGGTGAACCTCAAGTAAGGTCTTAAGTTTCCCTAAAAGGCACCCCTTTCTTTTCAGAACCCCTCTTCAATACGTGTGAAGGAATGGAGCATAAAAAATCTCCTAGAGTTTACTGACTCCAGGATGAGAAGTAGGAAATAAAATCTTTGCAAGGATTTCTGATCCAACTTTAGAGTAGCATGTGCATCAAAGGGAGATAACATGAAACTGTGGTTAGTTTGTTATGACTGGTATGTGGCTAACAAGTTGTTGCTTTACAGAATTCCTTAAGAAAACAATCAAGCAGGGCTTTTCTTTGTTATTTGGGTTTGTAATATGTATACAAAGTAAATAATTGTCTTAAGTCTGGTTAAAAGGTTTTTAATAACGCAACTGAAACAAATCAAGATATTAAATTCATACAGAATATTGCTCTTTTTGATGCGCTGAAAGACATGCTTGGTTTAGAGCTGCCGCAGGAAATTTAAAAAAAGGTTTGAGGAAACATTTTAGAGTCTTCAATACTCTATGCATGTTCGCAAGTTGGCTGTGTTTTATATACTAAGAAATAAGGATCTTTAGCTTTAAAAAATAAACTACATATATTGATAAAAATAAACTACATATATTGATAAAAATAAACTTAAGGGCAACTAGACAAAATTAGTAAATTTCCAGTTCTTAGTTAGCAAAGGGCTATATGAAACATAAAGATTACACATTACATAAAACATATTTAAAAAACTAGGTAAGCTCAAATTTCAATATAACAAATAAATGTAAAGAATTCAGTGTAATATAGTAGCGAAGTACATTAAAAGTTGTGGTAGGGGTAGAATGATAGTTAATAAATGTTTTTGAACTTCTTCTATACGCCTCTCATTCATGTTATATGTTTTTTCTTTGTGTGTATATATGCTCATGAGTAAACAATTATTTCAATGAATAAGTGAAGTTGTTAAAATGCAAAGAGTAACCGAAGGTCCTAGTACGTGTTATCATTTCCCTGTGCCGAAGAGTCTGTAAGTTTCTGGTATTACAATCAAGCTTTTATTATTGCTCAGAGAATAATCTAAAGGTACTGTAGTTTTCATTCCGTTTTGTAAAATAAAATGTTTATATCCATGCTGTTTTATAGCCATTTTTACCGTAATGAATAAACTGAGATCTCTACATTTATAAGTGTAGAAATAGTTGGTTTTATTTTATTGATAGGAATAAAAAAAGTTCTTATATAGCTAATGAACTTCTCTGTGATTTACTGCTAACCATTAATTAATAAAATGATTCGCTTAAGATTTTCATATTAGAGATGTATTTGCATAATTTCAATGAATTTCATTTTTTCTCCTAAACTTCGTGATATATTTCTTATGCGATATATTTTAAAGTTTATTTTAATTTATGATATAAAAAACTTTAACTTACATTTAGCTTAATATAATCATTTTAAATTAACAGTTGCTTTGCTCAATAAATGTTCATAAATTTTCGATACCAGTAGGAATGTTCAAAACTGTATTAAATAACTATGATTATAATAATCCGTTTTTATCAAATTATATATTAAGAATTATCTGGTGTTTTCGTCCACTCACATGCATTATTTTATTATGTTAATTGTATCGTTTTGTAAGGAATTATTAACAATCAGGCTCAAAACTTCTTTAAAGTTACTTTTACAATTACTGTGAACTAACTCTTATTTTGTTCAATGAATCTGAAATCTTCACAGTATTCAAATCTTCACTTCTTTCAGGAAATAAACTCACAATACTTCAAAATTGGGTCGCAGTTTGATAAAATTAGTGTAATCTCATAATGCAGTGCATGAAATAACGAAATAAGACCAGAAATTACGTTTACCTTGATTTTTATTAGCACAGCACACGAATGAAATTCAATGGTGTAGAATACCAGTTTTAGACACACATATGGTCGTGCGTTTTATTCAGACTGTAAGTGAGATTTGTTTCCTGAAATTACTGCTATGATACTATTAACTAAATTTAAGGATGCAGGTTCTGTTAATAAATGTTTAGTAAAATTATTTACTCTCATTTTACTCTGATTACCCAATCAGTAATTGTGTCATAATTTATCTCTATATGTATTCAAATTATCATTCTGGAAGAGAAGTACAGATATGATATTCATTTCTATTAGAAACATAGGATATTCTTCTTTAATATATATATATAAACATGTCGTTTAACGTTGCATTTAAAAATACTCGTATATTTTAATTATTTTAAAGCTCTATAGTGGATGCTTTCATATGATTGAATTTTAAGTAAATCTTACGTTTCTCTCTTTTTAACACTCTAAGCGGCAAGGCCGTATATATACTGCCTAGAATATTTTTTGTGATATCTGTAAGAACATGTATATACGAGCATATTAAAATATGTCAGAAAAATTAAGGCAATGTATCAAAAGAAAACAGATCCAGGTGTGAAATACCAGGAGAGTTTTTACATTCAAATAAAAAAAAAATTTTTTTTTTCACAGTAGTTTTAGGAAATTTGTGCTTTCTTAGCAAAAACCCTGGCCGCTCAGAGGGTTTTAATCGTGTTCTATAATTTCACTCCTTCCTATTTCTTATATTTACATGCCTTCACTGCGCATCTCAATAAAACTTGCAATTATGCAAAGGAGAGCATTATTTTGTGTGATTACATAAAGAAATAGGAGGAACTGAAATAAATACAGATTCCATCTGTCTGTTTACTCATATTACTACTGTATTTTTTGTTTGCGTAAATTTAGTTTCTATTTGTTAACAGTTACTCAATAAAACAAACTGAAACTAAATTTTCAAAGCACTCCTTCAAATAAAAACGTGTCGCATTTAGAAATCAATCGCTCTATTTAGGCAGAGCTGCTTCAGACGTTTTAAGGGAACTGACATATGAAAATAATTTTTCTTTATAAATATCGCAGATGAATTATAATGCTTTAGTGTTTATGAATAAATTGAACTTTTGTTAATTGTTATTTATTAAGTAAATAACATTTCCTTTGAGAATTAATTACATAGATTAACTACGAATAATTCAAAGTATGCCGATAAAATTTGCATTAATTTTTTATAAGGAATTTCAGTACAGTGTCTTTTAAATTGAGACTATATTTTTTAAACACTTAAATTTTTCGACTCAAGGTTTCCTTAAGAATATAAAAATATGTATCTAATTAAATGAATTGAATTAAATGAGTTTGAATTAACTGAGTTTGAATTAAATGAGTAATACAATAATTAAATGAGTTTGAACTTTTTATGAAGAAGAAAAATTTCCAGACAATAAAAATAGGAAAATTGTGAGAGTGTTGATAATTTATAACATAAACAAATCCGTAATTTTTTTTTACTTTTTTATTTTTAAATGTTTGCAAATACAAAATTATTTTTTGATAAGAGTGCAATGGATTTTTTCAAAAATTAGTTCTTCAATAATAGTACTTTTTACAAATTAGCTAAAATTTCTCTAAGAACATAACAAGTTATGCTTTCAGTTATTGAAGTCTTATATTATGCAAATTTTTTCCCTCATTGTTTTTCTTTCGAAATTCGTATTAAGTCCGTTTACGTTATGTAACTCTCAGATTTGAAATATATAGACTGAGTGTAAGCAAATAAGGAATTTATTTTATGCTGAACTGCTTCCTAAATTCACAGAATATTTCAAATCCGAAATAGATTCAGCATTTAGCATTCCAAATAATTCATTCTTTACTCTTATTTATGTAAAAAATACCGTACTAATAACTTATTAAATAGCACTAGAATATCATGCGTATATTTTAATGGCAAAGTTTAAAATATCTCATTTGTTTGTTTAAACTATAGTGTTTATTGTATTTAGATCGCTTCTGTTATATAGATGAGATTACCATAAACGTAAAGTTTGATTTCCAATTCTGTACCCTAAATTTACTCATGTAACTGAAGTCATACTGACTACTCATGTATATATTTTATGCTAATCTTTAAAGCCTGTAGATGTAGCTAAATTAAGTTTCTTTATAATAGGCATGTAATGCTATTTGAAATAGCACTAAAATTCAGCAGAAGGGCTATTAAACCATCCAAAGGTTTTCTGAAATTAATCCCTATTAAATCAAATCTATGCAGTCTAAAACTACTTGCTATGATGGATAAGCAAAATAATATATTTTAAAATAATAATACTTCAGATAAGCTAATAATGCACTCATTATTATGAGTCTAACATTCTCTTTGTAGGTAATAATTAAAAATTAAAAAAGCATTCAACTTGTGAGATTATTTATCTATTTATTTATAATAAACAAAACATTTCTCTTAGCTATATACTGTTTAATGAAAAGATTAAAAAAGGATACTGCTAGATAGTTTGTAATTCTATTGCGTTTTTCCCAAACTCTTCAAAAAAGATCAGAATTTCAAATTCAGTGATTAAACGTAATGGCAAAAGTGCATTTTACATGCTTTTTTTTATTATTCCCCACTGCATTCGCGTAAAATGAACTCAGTGGAATGTTTGCAGAAATTAAAGTAAAGAAACTTATTGTTTTTCTTGAAGCAAACTCTTTTTGCAACTGGAAGCAAACTCCTTTGTTTCAGTAAACATATCTTTTATGCAGAATTCGTTAATTTTCAAAGCAATCCACTCAGTTATTAACTATTTTTAGGAATATCTTATTCTTGGTATTTGTTGATTATTTTTCCCATTTCATTATATAAGCTAAAATTGCTTACGTGATGTGAAGACAAAATTTTAATTTGTTACATGGACATGCATTGGAAGTCATATGTCAGTAGAATAGAAGACAAGCGTCAGTGTGAGCGTTGTCATATTAAAGCATGTGTTAGCCGATTTTCAAACTCGAATGCAAAAGAGTTTCGCTACCTGAAGGGGCCATTTTCAGCAGATCTCTAACAAAACTTGTTTTGCGACATACAAAGTAAAAGCACAGAGTCTTCCTATAGAACGGTTCAAAATTAAACATGTTTTAGAGAAATATTTGTTTTTTAGAAAGAAGAGCACCCTGTACCTATAATTATGAAAATCTATTTCAAATTAAATGTAAATTCCAGGTGATGACACTGTAGCGAAATAGCAAGTGAATCGAAGTGAAGGAAGTAACTAATTAATAAAGTATATGCATTTATAAGAGTTCGAAGACGATCGTTCAGGATTTTATTGGCAGATTATATCTACGAAAAGTGCAATCTATACAACAAATCAATCTTGAAAATGCATTATAAATACGTTTCAAGCAATTTTTACCCATAGTTCTGGGTGCATTTAAACACTGAGTAATTAGCAAAATTTTTTGTGTATCTTACTATGTTATTTCGTACATTAACCAGTATCCTAAATATTATCGTTTAATGATAAACAGAGCAAATTT
Organism: Stegodyphus dumicola; assembly: GCF_044657685.1. Lineage (NCBI taxonomy): Eukaryota > Metazoa > Arthropoda > Arachnida > Araneae > Eresidae > Stegodyphus > Stegodyphus dumicola. The sequence goes on along the minus strand of NC_140780.1, from coordinate 181,970,762 downwards.
GAAAAAAGAAAGCAATTTATAAAATCAGCCTAATATCAGCAAGGGAAAGGAATATCATCTAAGCTCCTTTTCTAAACCAATTTGATTCTAAGCGTAATTAAAAAGTCAAAGATGTAGTTGGAGTGCGACTCCACATTTTATAAAAAATTGAATAATTTTGTCATCTACCCAGATTTCTCTCATTTTATACTTATATCACTTTAAAGAGTATAAAAGTTAATGTTTTGCGAAAAGGATATCTACCATTGCGAAATATAATACGAATTGTGTACTTGATTATGTGTAAACTTTGCCTTTTGTTTCTCAAACAGATTCTGTAATTTTGATTGGTATATCGATATAGAATATCCATAAATGTATCAAGTTTAATTGTTAAAAGCAGTTCTTATAGATAAGAGATTTTGTATTTCATGAAATACACTGTTAAAAACAAGTGTTTTTGTTGACGTAAAATAGAGACAAAAACTGAATGTTTATTAATCGTCTCTTTCAAATCTTCTGATTTTTTCCCTTGAAATTTGTTGATTTGTTTGACAATGTAGTTTCTTTTATTTCAATCAAGCACGAATTAAATTAATGTGCATTTTTGAAATTTTGAGAAAGAATAAACTGCACTAGCCTCGAAACGTTTTCTTAGAAAATTCCAAAAGTGTAGAAGGCAAGTCTTTATAATAGGTAGTAGGTAGATAGGAGCAGTAAAGAGTGTGCATTTAAATGGCGCATTCAATCTCCGGTCCACCGGTCACGCTTAGGTGAAAACTGCTCCTTAAGAGAAGAACGATCTCCAAGTCGTTACGAAGAGGTTTCATGGACCGTGCCTAGCATTAGACATATTCCATGAAATTGCTTACCGTAAATGAAATGAAAGTAATGCCCTCGACTTACACGGTTGCTTTAACGGCGAACGCCTAACAAGCTCTTTCCACAAGACGACGAAACAGTTCGGCGCGTTTGGCTGCAGCGAAATCGGTTATTTTCATTTTAGTTTCTCAGAAATGCAGTAGAATTTTAAAAAGTGTGCTTAGAATTCGTATGTAGATTGCAAGCTTTGAACACTCAGAAACTTGAGAAAAAAGATCTCATTTACTGATACGGTATTGGAAGGAGTTAATAATAATTTTCGTATTAAAACGCTTGCTAATTAAAAACGTGTGTCATTTTAATTGCTTAGCAGAGAAAAAATAAAGGAATCATGAACTATCTACTGTGACAGCTTGTATTAATTTTAAAAGGAAATTAAAATAGTAAGTCAAATAATTATGAGCATTTAAAATCCGTCTTCTTTTATGAACTTAATTTCACATTAATATTGATTTTTTCTGAATATGCCTATATTAAAATTGAGTTATATGCTATGAGAAAATCTACTATTAAGGAAAATAATTAACTAATAAAAAGACAGATTTATTTGGGGAAAAATAAATAGCTTCGATGCTGCATTAGCCTGACGAGGTCACAGCCGCTAGTTTATTAAAGTGTTCGCTTCACCTCACACACCACGAAAATTAGCAAATAAACTAGTATCTGTCATAATGAAGTAAACCTTCTTGAGTAAACAAATAGCAAACGATAGAAAGTGGAGAACCTGGAGGAACTACTTTCAGGCTGCTTTGAATCTTATATTATCTCAAGCATAGGTTCTCGCATGTATCGCTTATAGATAAACAGGCCTCTCTCTCTCTCTCTCTCTATATATATATATATATATATATGCACATTTATATAGTTATAATTATATATATATACACTGTTAAAAACAGTGTATATGTATATAATTATAACTGTTAAAAACAGTGTATATTATATATTTATATTATCCATATATATAAATAGATAAATTTAAGTCGCTATGTTATTACATTTGAACAAAATAATTCGTAAATATATTAATTTGTAACTGCTGCTTTGTCCTGCGTTTATGAACTTTTTTCTCGTTTCTATAAAACTTTCGGGTGTTTTTATGCATTTAATCCTGACGACTCTAAATTTGACATTTACTTTTAACTGTGATGGATCTATTTTAAAAGCTCCAGATTAAAGGAGATTAAACTCACTTGGGTCAGAAAATTTCTCTTAAAATTCATGTCATGTCTATGCATTTCTATAATAAATAGTTTAATATGATTTCGTTTTATGTGAAGCTGGCTTAAAAAGTAAATATTTTTAACTACTAAAGCTACACATGTCACATGTTTCTTACTAGAAACAGAATTTTCCTTTAGTGAAAAATTTTTTGAGGTAGCAGTTGTACCTTCTTTAACTATTCTATTCACATATAAACAATAATATTTGGCAAAACGTTTTCAGAGTTAGTATCAGAAACGCATTTGTTTAACATAGAAGCTCCAAACAGAATGTTTTTAAGACCATTAAAAGAAATGGTCGAATTTGATATCAGTGGTTTCATTCTTGTTTATAGGAATAGAAGAAAATTCAGTCTCACTAAGGTGGAAATGACTTAAGACAGTAGCTTCACAGTAGCTTAATATTATATAACAACTAAACCAAAAGTTTAAAGTTCTTACTAAGTTACTTGCTCTTTATCTTCAAATGAGCCTACTTAATGGTATATATAGGAAAAATATTTATTAATCATGTCATCTTTCTAATGCAGGTACTAGCGACTTTCAAGCTCTAGAGCTTGCCCTGTCTTGGGATTCAAAATTAAGAATCAAATGGACACAATATTTTAGATGCTTCTTTTTAAGGGCACAATAAGCTTAGTTTCATAGTTTACCTGTATATAGCAAGTGAAGTCTACGTAATAAAGTGAACGGTTCGCAAAGCCTACAGTGCAGTGACTGTGTATATAAAAAAGAGAAATAAAAGCATTAAGGTATTGCGAAGAAAAAAAGGTTGGCCACATTTCCTTAGAAGTGAACCCACCTCAAGAGGAATTCCCTTAGCGAATGCTCACAACTGGCGGTATATTATTCTCAAAGATGGATTGATTTACCACATTACAGTACGATTATATGCACTTTATTTTACCTCGTATTCTCAGGCCAATAAAAAGTTATAAAGAAACTTAAATAAAACTCATTAAAAAGAGTGATTATTAGAAATGTATATATTAGGATAAATATTTTTCGTAAAAAAAAAGCTTTACAAAGCATAGCGCTTTAATAAAGGAAGAGGATCCATTTATCCATGGTCACTGTATTTCAAAATTTACCAAAAAGTACACGTAATTACTTTAAATTTATTGATAATCTTCTAATAAAATACTGACGTTTGGTTTTTATTAAGCTTCAAGTCGTAAATTAAATTAAAATCGAGGACAAAGATACAGAGTGTAATTAAAGCAAACTGGTTGTAAAGAATTTGCACAGAAGAAAAAATCAGGGATGACCTTCATTTAGAGCAAATGGAAATTCGAAATCACACATTTCACACATTTCATACATTCATGGATATTTTGTTTCAACCGTTTTCAGTGAATAAGGTTACAAGATTTCACGTTTCAAAGGCTGTGATAAATAGAACAGAGCGGTAGAGTGTTAATCTATTGCACCATTATTCTAGATTTAAAAGCGAGTGTGTTATTAAGCTGTAAGAATCGAACAGGTGCAGATGTTTTGCAAAGCGAAGCAATTTTATCTTTTACTACGCCCGAGGTCGTAAAATGCATCCGTTTCAACACCCTAGTCTCTCTTATGTAAATTGAGCTATAACTAATAAAGACCATTCGGATACTGATTTGCCTGGATGCATCGTAGACACAACAGCAAAAAGGTCATTTCCTGCTGCCTGTTGTCCCAGACATAGCAGTCTAGAAATCCAGCCCCTCACTTTTATTTTCTCATCTGCGTCTCTTAAAAAAGCACACCATAACAGATTCATTGGCTCAATTTCGCACCAGATCTATCGTTACTCATATCTCTCACGCACTCTTGAGTCCTGTAAACCATAAAAAAGCCTTCCTTTTCTTTCTACGTTAAAATAGCACATGTAAATGAATGTGAATCATTACGAAAACTATCTGATTCATATAAAAATATTCAAAAGTATAATTTGATATGGCTTCTGTAATTTGGAAAACTTGAAACTTATTAAATTTTGAACCTTCTGTACTTCAAAAATGGATATATCATAAACTGGAGGCAAATTTAAAGTGCGCATAAAAATCTCGAAATTTCTTTCAAACTAAAAATTCTCTATAGGATTACTATACATGTCAGAAATAATCTCTGTTAAGTGATAAATGTCATCACATAAAATAGTGTCCTCTAAACATTTCTTCCTCAGTGACTTCCTAAAGAAAGAAAAAAAGTAAACTACGTTAGACAGACCATTTAGATAAGAAATAAATCATCGCTTTTATACTTTAAATGTTTTTTAAAATACATGCTTATAAATACATATTAAATAGTTTAATTTAAAAGAGTTTTTGAATGTAAGATAAATAATTTTAAAATAATACCAAAGATTTTATTATTTTGGACTTTATTAAACCATAATTTATGTTTCCGTAAAATTCCAATTTAAAAATATAAGAATATCGGAAAGAACATATAGTTAGTCATCACTTCTTACAAAAGATCCAATAAAATTTGCTGTTTTGACTATCTTTAAAAAAATTATATAAAAGATAATCAATATACTGGTGTACTGTAATGACGATAGTATTACACTAAAAAAGTGTACAAATAGGAATTTTCTGAGACGGCTGCCGCTGCTTTTAGTAAGTTGATTAAGGAAGTTTTGAGGGAATTCCCTGAAACCTTCCTTACTTGATTCACTTTTGAATGATACTATTCCCTCAAAAACTTCCTTACTCGACTTTCTGGAGAATAACAATATTTTGAAATACAGTTGGAATATACGTATATATTTAGATTTTGTAACGCTAATGCAGGAAAACTTATGCACGCAAGATATAAAAACGCACAAAGCAGAAACATTTTTCAGATATTATCGAAACATTTCTGTATATTCAAATCCTGCATTCTGCCAAAATTTTGACAGTCAATTTTCAAAAGCTTTATCTTTAGTGAGATAACCCTTGTTAATAGAAATACTGAAACAAAGCCCACAGATATATTAGGGAACTCTTTCTTAAAAGAAAATTTCACTTTGATTTTCTTTGGAAAACGAATATTTTTTACCTGAAAAATTAACTCCTGGAGATAACACCAAGCAATATTTTTATTGCATTTCATCCTTTTAAAAAATAAGTTTTTTTCCCTTTAAGGTAAATTTTTTGCAGCTATTTTTTTCTTCTGAAGATAGCTGTCTTTGTAATTAAATTTGCCTTTCAAGGCAGTTGATTCTCAGACGAGAATAAAAGGATTGTGTTCAGGACACTACTTTCTTATGAATTCTGCATGAAATATGCTTCTTTTTTCTAAAACCATCTAACGAAAAGCCAAAACTACATTCACAGTCCTATCCATGAATCCTAAAGTATGTGAATAATTACAAACTTCTTCGAGTAATGTCTTCTCCGAGGAAAACTAATTTTGAATGAGGTTCGGTTGCAAAATCAAATGATAAATATTTTAAAAATAAAATCACCGTTTAGAATTAACTGGTAACTTTTGTTGTTGTGTTGTGAATTATCTCTCTTTTTTGACGAAACCCACGAAATTCATCATGGCAAGGAGAGCAAGTTTGTGCCTGTCGTTAGCAAGAGCCTTGAGCACCCTACAGTTGACAGTACGACTTTGTTCAGTTACGCCTCCAATTTTCATGGACAGCTTCCCACTCTTCCCCTACCAGCAACCTCTCGAGAGGACTTTCAGCTCGTAGCATATTTAGAGTGCCTGCCTTGCCCCACAGACACTATACATTTGCAAACATCCGTGCCTTCTCTGGGATTCAAAGCCGGGCTTTCGGCAGGGCAGTCAGCTTTCTAACCACTGTCTCGATTGGGCTGCTAATTGGTAACTAATGCAATGAACAGAAAAAAAAATGTGTTTCATATTAAACTGCTGTTTATTTTTGCTCGATTCTGGGAGTCATTAAAACCACTGAATTGAATAAAAATCTATAAAACTCCAAAGCAAACTCTGAGCAAAGGTACTCTTATCTAATAAATTGCGAATGGTGAAACCGCTTTGAGTTATCATAAATATTTATAAAGTACTATGTTAAAAGCTATGAGTGAGTGAGTGCAACATAGAGTGCAATATCTACTAAGCTAGTTTGTTTTCGTTGAAACATTCTGCGAAAACAAAAATCACAGAAATTACAAAATTTATTTTAATTATATTTTATAGCTAATGAATATCCGCTAGTCTTTTTGCCTTTTTTCAATTCAGCAATCTAAAATTAATTTATTTCTGCACTTTAATAATAGATTCCAATAATTATTAATTCTTCCTCTTATTCCCTTAAATTTTAAATTTAGGTATCTCTAGTATATGCTCTCTTTAACCGAAATTAAAAGCGTACAGGATGTGACAAACTTCTGATAGAATTTGCTTTTATTTCATCGTCATGTTTATTATGACTGGAGAAAAAATTCAGTTTTGTAGACATATAACTGATACTAATTCAGAAGTCAAACAATAAAAATCAGCGTTATATTTTCAAATTCTCACAGGACTACTTTCGATGGTTTTACCGAACCACCATCCTCAGCTGCAAAAGCGAAAAAAATCTAATGTCTTAATCTTTATCTAACTGATATTTGAAGGAAATCTAAATAACAAAATGGAAGCCGTATTTGTGGATCCAAAAGATGTGTATTTTGACTATATGTCGCTTATCAAAATAATTTTAATCACACATTATTCAACTGTAGGTCAAAAATCATGCAGTTGGCTATCAGAATAAACAATTAACATTTTAGTTAAATGAATTGAATGAATTGTTAAATACTTATACTAAAGATCTTCAAAATCCAGTTAATTCACTTTTTTAAATTTCTCAGAATACCCTGCTGGTTTAGGCTAAAATTTTAATAATTTCATGTTAAATTAGTTTTTAACTTCTCTAAGATTACATTACTGGAAAAAATATGCTTTGGAGGCTAAATGTTTTCATCTTAAAAGGCTACTTGATTTCACTGCAGCATGACTTATATTTTTTTTATATTTCCATTACAGATATCTAGTCCCAAAAACAGGATTATATTATTTTTCATTGGAAAACGTTTAGACGACAAAATCGTAAAAAAAAATGAAATTATTACGACCTCAGTGTGCAGAAAATTTCCAATATAAAGACTTCAAAAATTACAAAAAATTCCCAATATTAATAATACGTTGCGGCGAGTAATCATAATAACGCGTTGATTTCTTTGCTTTCATGCTTTGCAGCGCCTAAATTTCTTTTGCCCGCCTCTGATTTAAAGGCATATTGCTTGAGAGCTCTTCATAGCAAAGCAAGCACGCCGCACCAGTTTGTGTAGAGAGCTACCTTGTTAAGCTATCTGACGATCAATAGGCTATCGGTATGCCACATTCGAGGGAAAATTCTCTCCCCCCCCCCATGCACACCAAAGAAAGCCTGCCTTAAAAATTCAGAGCTTTCGCCTAAACGCGCATAATGAGCCTATAAATTGCGTCGAAACTCCAAACACTAGCCCGCTTCGATCCACGGCTCCAGTAAGACATTTTTTAACCGACATAGAAGAAGCATCATTATTCGTATTAGAATAAAACGACGCCCCGTTATTTGCATGCAACGACCCACCCCTCGGACTCGAAGTGCTGGCCCCGCCCTCATCCATGGACTTCCGCATTGATCCTCCGCTTCCGGAGACTGCATCATGGGATGGGATGCGGCTCTGCAACGTTTGGCCTTTCCCCTGGCGGCCGCGCGGTAACTAGAGGCACCTCGCCTCCGTCCCGGAAGTGTTGTGTGGCCCGGAAAACACTCGTCTCCAAAGTCCCTCAACCCCAAATGCTACGACTTGAAGCGATACGTGGGAAAGGGGTGACACGATTCTACATATTTCTTAATTCAAACGAGGTAATGCAGTTTCGAATAAAAATTCATTCTTTTCTTAAAAAAGCTAAAAGCTGTTTTTCCCCCTTTTTCTTTTATATTCTTAAAATTTTAAAAACGAAACTGCTGTTATCTCTATAGTTTCAAACGTCTCAAAGCCTTGAATAAATTATTTTATTCTAAGGAAACTGAAATGAATGGAAACATAATTAAATCATAAGCTTCCGGGTTCCGCGCTAAACGTCACTATTACGGAAATTATTTTTGGAGCTAACATGCGAGCTACAGTCAGCTCAGGATATCCTAAGTTTGGGGTGAATTAAGGAGTAAAATCTGATTAATTCGAAACTCAAGGGGGCAAGTAAAAATCCTACTAAGGAGGAAATTTCTATAATATAAAATTTATAGCTGAATGCTACTTTTTTCCTAAATCCTAAATTTTCAAGAGATATTCTTATGCATACTTACCAAAACGTACCATTTTGGATCCTACATTACTAAATATAAACTTCCTCCTTTGCTTCTTCCCATGTAAGAAATTCTAATGCAACAGAAAAAATGTCTAGACGTTAAGTATTTAGTTAAGAACTTAATTGCAATGACGAGCATTTTGCACCATGTTATGAATTTTGAAATCTAAACTTGTAGGAGAGTTAGATGTTTCAAAAGGTAGTGACAGTTTCATTAGAGATTTCATAGTTATATCCTCTTAAGAAAGCTAGTTTCAGAAATAAAATAAATAGTTTCATCTAAACTAACTGTGTTACAAAATAAATAATAACAGAATTTTTACAATTTTATTTACGTATACTATCAACAGCTTAAGACCATTACTGAAGGAAATTCTTTTACAATTTGTTTCCAAAACATTCGAAATATTATCTGATAAGTAGCAGAAATTATTCAACATGGAAATAAAATAAAATGAAACACGAAATGAAGGAGTTACCTAAGACAAGAAAACGAATGAGCTTAATGTTTTATAAATCCTTATCTAAACCTATCATTTCTATTAAATTTTGCAGAAACAAAATTTATATCGATAACTGAGCCCACCAGCGGCCGAGCGGTAAAATCGCTGAACACTGGTAGTTCTGTCCGAGGTTCGAATCCCGCGAACGAGCTGGCTGCATGGGCGTTTTCGTGGTTTTCCCCATGTGTAACGTGTATACGAGCCAGTTTCCCTTAGAAAGTCCTCCACGAAAGGCATCCCTCCCCTTAGGCAGATAGCCCTAGTGTGCTTTGCCGTATTCTCAATAAACACACAAAATATATCGATAACTATCAACATAAAATCTTCTATCTGTTATTTCTAGTAAATTTTGTAGAAAACAATTCATATTGGTAACTGAAAAAAGAGGTTAGTCTGCAGAAAGGTTTCAAGAATAAAATCTAGTACTGATCTTTTTATGTTACAGTACACTGTTTCAAACCAGAAAAGCACAGCTTTTCAGAATTGTAAGCTTTCGTATGAATCTCTAAAATGAAACATTGAACATGTTAAATTATGGAACTTGACAGCTTTGGATATCAAGAGACTATTGTGATTATTCAAGGGCTATTTCAACGTGAGATTGGATCGCATTATGTTTAAGATAGTTGCGGTTAGCTTCCTTAAGGAAAAGAAAAATTTTCCTATTAACGTTTTGGCTATATTCTCAGGCATTTAATTTCAAAGGCTTTTATTCAATGAAGACAAAGTCTTACATTTTTTAATGTCTTTTAAATGAATAGTGCTTTCCTATTTGTTAAGACTTATTTGTCTTTTTAAATGCAAAATCAAAAGTAGAAAAATTCAGTTTCTCTTTGTTCTGATTTTTCTCATAGTTATCTAAAGTACATTAATAAAAACATTATATAAATATATATAGTAATATGCAGTGTTAATCTAAAATAAAAAATAGCAACTCAATTCGCATCCCTTTATATGCAGTATATTGTTAACTTGTGAACGTCTGATTTTCTTATTTTAATTAACCTTTTACTAGTTTTTCAAAATCTGTTGAAGAAATTTTTTTTCTCTTAAAACATTTTTCTGAAAATTAATTTAATAAAATTTATTTTAAATTGATTTAATGAACTAGGTAAACATTAAACATATACTTTCCAATTTAAAGCGATTCTATTATCTATGATGACAAACCGGAAATAGAAAATCGGAGTTTGTTGAAACTTGTATTGTAAATAATACTTCATGCAATCATTTTGCTTTCATAAATGTTAGAAGCCTGAATCTGATGTAAACTTTTGCCGTAGTAAAGACAATTCTGACTTTGAATAAAAATATGTCTGCATGTAAATAAAAGAAATATTATTTCATGTTAATTAAACGTCCCTATTCAATAGAATTTTACTCACGTCTTGTTTGTCTATATTATCAAATACCGAGAGGAAAAAACATTATTTATGTGGCTTTGCGATTATAAATAAAATTTGTAGAGTATGTATTTACACATCTAATAACTTTCTTCAATTAATTAGAGAACATTTTATTAGTTGATAAAACTTTCTACGAGCAAACCTACTATATTTCTCAGAGAAAAAGAAAGCGTTGTGGTGAATAGTAAAAGACATTTTTATCTTCACACACCTATTTTCTAGCAGATATTTTCTAAATTATATAAGTGAATTCGGTCGATTTTGTTCTTTATTTCATAGTTTTCCTATTTTTATTGTGAAAGCAATTTTGTACAGTTATGTTTTACACATGTTGAAATACCTAAAGTATTTATCGGTATGTATTGTCAGTATATAATGTTTGCTTTATCTCCAATATGTACTAAATGATTGTTGCAAAGTTGTCGAGTAAGTCGAAATGTAAATCTAAGGTTGCAATCTAAGGCTTAATATTTAATTAATATTAATCTAAGCAATCTAAGGCTTAATATTTCTGATTAAAACCGCTTTTATGTTTTATATAAAATTATAATAAAAGATTTTGAAACTTTTCCTGGTAGAAGGGTGTTTCTATCAGTTTTCCTGCTAATAAAGTAAATCAGCGCGTCGATTTCCCAGAGAAAGTCTTCTACAGAGGTATCAGTCTCTTCATTTATGCAGCTTAATATATTAATCCCGATTTATTGTCAACAGATCAAATACATTCTTAAAATATTTATTTTTATTGCGTTTTTGCGCACTTTATAGATTCTCAGCTCATAAGAAATCAAATCTTTTTTTTTTTTTTTTTTTTTTGGAATGTCGGCTATGTCAGTAATGTGGATAAATGATAAACTTTAACTGGCCGGAATTTTACAAATTGCTTACTTCTGTACTGCTCTTAGAGACTTAAAAGGCTCCCTATTTAAAGTCTTAAAGCTTTTTTTAACTACTAATTCTCTACAACATTTCATTAGCGTTTTAGAACTGCTTGAAGGAGAACACTTATTCCAATTTCATTACATGTTTTCCTGGATTTACAGTTAGCCTGGATTCGCAAGCTTGTGGTTAAGTTGAAAATTAAATCAAAAATGTATTTTTAATCTACTTCCCTTTATTTAACACATCCTACTGTAAATGAGTTCAGAAGAATTAATTTATTGATCTACTCATAGGCAAAATTATGTAACACGAAATTTAGATTATGGTTAAGTTTTGAACATGTTACATAATTTATTATATCTAATACTGAAATAGAAAAACAGTTAGTATTGCTGAATATTCGTTGTTTACGCAAGCTATTAAAAGCACGCTGAGCCTAAAAATATTTGAAAGATTTACTTCAACTAATTACTTGATGGCTGTGATTATACAGTAAACAAGATCATAAATTCACTCTCCTCTGACGAAGGTCGATATAGCTTATAGAATATCCTGTAGCATCGCCATTTGTTGACAGTTAGCACAGTATTCTCTGTGTACTAAATAGTCCATTTTGCATCAGTTGTCATCACATCCTGCTAACATTTGCTTACACGTCATTTATTTTATGACTAATAATTACTAGTATGAAATTAAGTCAGTACTAGTATGAAAAATAATCAAATATAAAAATTTGAGTTGTTATTATTTAGTACTTAAAAAATTACAAATATTGCAGTGAAATGAAGGCTTTGTGTATGCATTGTTAAAGTGTATGGACAATATTCTGCGATGAAATGAATTTTATGAAGATTCAGATGATTTTTCGCAAGACGTAATTTTTGCCTACTGAATATTTAATATAATTTTGAATTCAGAAAAGCATACAGCATTCATTATATATCCTTACATAAAATACTTCATATTTTATTGTTTTATAAAAAAGTGCATGTAACATCTGTTTCTAGAAGTCTAATCTTTTCCTATAGAGTTACTAACATTTGTCTTAATTTTGTTGTACCAGGTGGTTTTGTTGGTACTTTGAAAAACGCTTTATTTACAAATACTAACACATTTGTAAAATAATAAAGTTGGTCAATGGATTAAACTTGGATTTTAGCTGAAATAATCAGAATGAAGCATTTCTTTACTGTGAAATACACCTCGCTTATTTTTTCTTTATTTTTAAACCAGTTCTGATTATTATCACCTATTAATATAAATATGTTCAATAAACAAGTTGTACTGTAAAGACAGAAATGATACAAAATAAGATTAATACAAGTTATAAGAATGCTCTTTTCTTTAAGTAATATACAATTTGTTAAACACTCTCTTCCACAACTTGCCTATTTCATTCAAATTTAATTTAAAGTTAACAGAAGCCCTTCAATTTCCTTCAATTTGCATGCAATAATTATCAGATTTCTGCTTTACATTTGAGACTTGTTTATTTGCTCTTAAAGCTAAATGAATAAGAGGTATGTTTTTTAATTGTTAATAGATGTTTAATTTGATAAAAGCGTTTCAAGTATTCCGGCGCGAATTTCATATCTGTTGAAAAGAAGTGATTCACAGTTTTAAATATTCCATTTTAAAGCTCATTTTTAAAACGTTCTAAATTTTTACTCACTCACTTTCTTCACTCACTTTAAAGATTTAAATGATGATAGTTTAAGAACTATTGTAGAAAACACAGTTCAGCCTCATTTGCATATTATTTTGATTTAGGAAAATATACTCAAATTCGAAATTCTATGTATGAATTTTGAAAGATTCAAATGAATCAAAAATTATATGTCAGATCCTATTTGAAACACTTACTATTAATAAAAATTACTTATAATCTTGAATAACCTTTCAGTGATAATAACTTTCTGTCCTAAATAACGATAATTTCAGCCTAGATTTTGGGAAAAAATAATCATCTACAAATTTTATTAAACGCTTGTTTAGTTATGAAATTAATTATTTAACATTTTCAGGGAATTTGAGCACAATATTTAAAGTCATGGACTGCTTTAAGCAAATATAAAAAACTTATAATAAACTAAATACGGAACCGATATCTTCAAGTATTTTCCAAATAGCGCAAAGTAAGATATAAATATTGAATTAAAATCCGAAAATAGACTTCACTCACTTTAAAGATTTAGGATTAAATATAACCAGGATAGTGGTTTGCGGCCAAGATAGTGCTTAGCGACGCTGACTGAATCTCGGAGAAGGCATGGAAGTTTGTAAATGTATAGTCTCTGCGCGGCATGGGGCACTCTAAATATGCGGCGATATAAAAATCCTCTTGAGAGGCTGTGGTTGGGAAAGAGGAGTGGGAGACCTTCGGACCTATTCCCCCGAGCGTTTTTCATCAGAAATGGGAGCGAAGCTGAGTTAAGTCGTACTGTCACTTGTATGGTGCTCAAGACTCTTGCCAACGATAGGAGCAATCTTGCATTCCTTGCCACGAGGAATTTCGTGGGCTTGGTTTGATGTTACTGTAACACGGGTGAGATGAGTCACAACAACAAGATTAAATATACTCATTAAAGATACATAAAAGATCTATTCAAAATTACATAGGCTATTGTCAATTGTTTTGTTTTGTTCAGGTTTAAAACAAACATAAAAAGAAAAATTCTGAAAGGTTTCAGATTTTAAATTACGTCCAAAGGGGCGTTTTTTTAGCGCTTTATGTGTTACCTTTATTTATTAAATATTATGTTCTTTGCACTTAAACCATAAAATTCAGTTCAATAGCAATGTCGCAAAATAATTTTAAAACGAGGGTATCTTTAGAATTTCCAATACACAGTTCCGCGCGCTGGAGATAGAAAGGTCTTTTCCCCACGCAGAGTGTTGCCATTGCTCGCTTTCAAATCGTTGAGTTTCTTACTCAAAATTCATTTTAGAAAATATGAAATCGATAATAAAACAAATTTTAAATTTCAAATTTGGTCTTCCACATGCCCATATTCGTAGGAGAATTACGTCATTCAAAATTCTATGGCTCTATGTACCGTTGTTTTATCACAAAGCGAGAAATATACATACATTTATGCAGATTTTTCATTATTTAATGTCTTCAAATATAATGGAGGACTAACATTTTGTGACAACACTTTGGAAAGTGAAACGGACATTTATAGTGATTCAACTCAAAATCGCAAAACGAAAACAATTGTCCTTCAGGGGCAGAGCCCCTTTGGACTAATTAACAGTTACAGTCTACGCTGTAATATTCGCTCCGAAGATGATTGTGACTTCCCTAATTAGAAAACTTGATTTAATTTTAGAGCATTGTGATTTTATCATTATCTTTATCAATATTTAATTAACTCCTTAAAACTGATGTAGATTTTTTAAAGAATTAAGACGCAATGATGTATTGAGAAATTTTAAGGTAGAGGTGAGGCCCCAAATCATTATATGGCAATTGAACTCCATAAAATAAAAAAACAGAGACAATTGTTAATTCGAAGCATTAGAACATAGATATATTTTTTTAGACAAAAGAGGCTTTATCCCTGAGAGGACTATTGTTTTCGTTTTGCGATTTTGCGTTGAATCACCATAAATGACCGTTTCACTTTTCATAGTGTTGCCACTAAATGTTAGAGTACTGCATTATGTTTCAAGAAATTAAATAATGAAAAATCTGAATAAATGTATGCATATTTTTCGCATAGTGATAAAACAACGGTACCTAGAGCCATCGAAGTTTGAATGACGTAATCCTCCTACGAATATGGGCATGTGGAAGATCAAATTTGAAATTTGGAATTTGTTTTATGATCGATTTCATATTTTGTAAACCTTTAAAGAATTTTTGAGTAACAAAATCAACGATTTAAAAGCGAGCAATGGCAGCACTCTACGGGGGGGGGGAACTTTTTTTTTATCTCCAGAGCGCGGAACTGTGTATCGGATATCCTAAAGATATGCTCGTTTTAAAATTATTTTGCTACATTGCTATTGAACTGAATTTTATGGTTTAAGTGAAAACAACGTGATATTTAATAAATAAAGGTAACACACAAAACGTTAAAAAAAAGGGCCCTTTTGGAC
Organism: Stegodyphus dumicola; assembly: GCF_044657685.1. Taxonomy (NCBI): domain Eukaryota; kingdom Metazoa; phylum Arthropoda; class Arachnida; order Araneae; family Eresidae; genus Stegodyphus; species Stegodyphus dumicola. The sequence continues at coordinate 181,955,504 of NC_140780.1, read as the reverse complement.
GTAATTTAAAATCTGAAACCTTTCAAATTAAAAGAATTTTTTTTTTTTGCTAAATTTTATCATTGTGGAATGATACAGAATCTAGTTTTATTTTATTACAAAAAATTCCGAGATTCGGAAACGGTAAAATGACATCAAATAAAACTCTCTTTGCTTTGATCGATGTTTTTCCAAATAAATATTTTCTTTAGCATTTGAAGTCAGTTTTGCTTGCAATGAATAGCTCAATGAATATTCAATAACGTTTTGAAATGCAACATAAAATATATTAATAAAATGATATTTTATATTAAAAAGCACCCTCTACGTAAAACCGAAAATTATGTTTATTTAACAAAAATTAAAGGTATTTATGTAATCTAATTATTATGTACACAGTTAATGTTAAAAATTATCAGCGGAGTAGTTTAAAGTGTATTAGAGCTGAAGAAAACTATCTTATTAAGCCAATTCCATTTGTGTTTTCCAATCCAGTTTTCCTTAGCTACCCTCTTTTATCGTTAGCATATTTGAGTTTTTAAGGTACTCCCCACTGTAATTAGGGCAAAGTAGAAATTAAATGGTAATTACGTAAAAACGTGAAGTAAAATGTTAAAAAAAAACTCGCAGATGTATATAAAATCATTTTTGTAATGCAAACTTTAATTTTAATTCAATGTGTATATTTAAACATCAGTGTATGCATACATTTTTAGAAACATCGTTATATAGTATCAGATTGATGTTATATCTTACATTATTAAGTCATGTCACTGAAAAACTTTTGCATTCTCTACTACGAATCCAAATTTACAACTGCAAATACTGAGAGAAAAAAAAGAAACAAATCCTTTCCTTGAAACAGAATTTTCGATTTTGAGGATTGCATCCTCAGTTTTGCTAATGTACTGCTATATATAATACGTATAAGATAAATGGAGAATATATCAGTAGCATCAGAGTTTGAATAAATAACAATACTCATTTATAAGAACGCATTCACTTACTTTTAAAATAATACACTGTTGAAATCTGCGCTTAGATTACTTAAGCAAAAGTGCCATACTACATGCTATTTCCTCTTGTAATTAATTTATGATACTTTACTTTGTATCCGAAACCAGTAGCTTTGTACCATAATTGAAGATTAACACAGACCAAGGAAGAATCTGAGCGTTACGGCCTTGCCCCTGAAAATTCAAATTTCCTCAAACTGCCATGAGTAAATGATATTTTCTCGATTGTAATTTCAGAACAACTCTCTCACTTTGTACCTTGACTCCTTTTCTTCCAATATACATCCAACCTGAAATCGGATGCATTAGAAGCTGGCAGAAATTTTCATGTAGCCTTTTATACGAAATTTTACCTCAATAACCCTTAGAGAGTTAGAATTTATTTTTTTAAAGATGTTAAACGTTTAAAACTGCCTTTAAAAGTACTGATCACGCTAATGTGAAATTTTACTGTTTTCATATACACTTCTGTTAAATCTGTTAAAAGTTTTGGTTTAAAACTGTCTGAAAGAAAGATTATGTTTTGAATTGTGAAAATTTAAATCTGCCTCAAAAAACAATTAAGTGTTATTCAGCTTAAAATCTGTCAACAGGAAACCAATGTATGCCCAAAATATTAAAAGCAATCACCTTGATTTCAGGAATCCCCTTATTGTAGGTTTGAAAATCACAGTTAAGCGATTATTTCAGGGGTATCATATTCCACCTAAATCACGATATGTCTCGGTTAGCACAGTTCATACTTGCTCAGCAGTTCCCTAGCTAACCGATATTTATGCTGTTAAGCGAAATATTTAAAATTTTCTATGTTTTAAGTCTTCAAAATAATATTTAAAATATTCTATATCCTACATCTTCAAAATATTTTAAAGATAGGAATATCTTAAATATTCTTATGTTTAAAATATTCAAAATCTCAGAGGTCTATCTTACAAGGAGGTTTTTCTTCAACTGTATCGCTTTTCATATGTGACCGCAAGCGTCATTCTAGTTCTTCGGATCCAAATATTGTATTGACATACATTGAATTTTTAAGTGCAAAAATAGTTTAATACTCAAGTAGTTTATATTGTTACAGTAGCTTATATTACAATTATATTTTTAAAGAAGGGGTGGTTAAACCTGCAATTTGTTTTTAAATTATTTTGAATTAACTACAAACTAGTAGAACATACATAACAATATCATAGTTTGCATATGAATTCTTCACATTACCTTTTGAGAAAACATGCCTCTCAGGAAAGATTTTTGTACATATCAGAGTTTTCATTTACACAAATTACTTTCCATCTCGCCTTTTTAAAATTAAACTTCACTCAAAAACTTTTTCATAAATCTAAATAGCAATCACTTTCATAAATGCTTCCATAATTTCTTTTGAAATTTACAAATATTATGACTTTATTAATACAAAATCTAAGTTAGGCAAGAACTTTTTCGATTAGAGCAATACAAACTTCACTGCTCTGAATTCTGTCGTTAATAGTTATCTCTGTTTAGAACTGGGCATTAAAATTAATTTTATTGTACTACAATGATAATTTTAAACATGATTAAGTAGTAAAAAACAATTTTATTTTAAGATATTATTTGAAAATCTAGTGAGTTCAGTACCATAATACAGCAGTTAGCATTATTGTTTTCTATATATCTCTATTATTTCGAATATTTGTGCCATCATTTTACCGTCACAAAATGGTTAATCCTTTTCTGTTTACATACGTATTTCTGTTTTATAAATGAGGTATTGAAAGAAACAAAGTAAAACTGATGTAATATAAAAATTTACGCTTTATATCTACCCGACTGATATTTGAGAACATTTTTATTACTGGAGGAATTTTTATTACCGAACATACTTTATACATTCAGTACAAAACTTTCTTTGGAGATTCATTTTCCAATAATTTCACACAGAGAAGTGTCTTGTCAAGTGTACTTACTTTGTTTTTATCATTATTTCTATCTTTCTCATAAGTATTATATTAAAAAAATAATTTTTAAAAAGCATTTTAAAGGTTTCAGATCAAGTCAGAGCGTTTTTACTAGCAATTCACTTAGAAATACTCTCATTACATTATATAAACTCTAATTTTGAGAAACCAAGGTATTTTAATGCATATTAGAAATACTGCATGATACAATAGCTTGTTTTAAAAGATCCAAAGCCTAGTATTCTATTAGAGTGGAACCTTGAATGACGAACGTCTTACTTTACGAGCAGTTCTGTTCTCAAACAAATTATATAAATAGAAAACGCCTCGGATGATGAACTGTGTCTCAGATTACAAGCACTGATGTCGGCCTGAGTGTTAATTATCACTTTGAGTGATTTGACTTGATACGCAGGACTTTTTTTTATTATCTATGATACTGTGTCTGTAGGTAAATCCATAGACTAGAAATTTAAAATGAAGAGAGGGAGAAGTTGCTAGAGGACCATAAAAATGAGCTCAACAAGGAATTGAAATTTTAGAAGCAGCAACAAAAGTCAGTTTCCATTGGAAACAAATAGGATCCTACACCTCTTATCCTCGAAATTTGTGCAAAATGAATTAAGATGAAAGGTTTTCAAGTCCCGTTATCGCGCCGATAAAGCGGTGTCACATTACAGTGTAAGCAATTTCAGTGATAATGCAATGTTTGGCTTTAGACACATTTTAAAACTTAGATAACAACAAATAACAGTCATATTTTGAGTGAACAATATCTCAAAATTTGACAATATTTGGAGTAATATTGTCAAATTTTGAGTGAAACAGAGGCCCAGTGAGTCTCAAGCGAAGTCGAGTGACGCTGAAAGAAAAAAAAATTAATAAAATAATCCGCCTTAAAGACAATTTCCTGATGTATTTCAGGAAGGGTAGTTCGCAGCCAAACAATAACACCATCCTGACCATTTGCCACTTATGCCATCCACTCTCTTTCGTACAGGTGGTGTGAAATTAAATAAAATTTCCCTCTGTTTTATCTGTTTAATAGTATGCTTATTATTTTGTCTTTACACTTAATAATATGTAGTTTTTTTAGGAAATTTCTTTATGTCCGTTTATGTTTGCTTATAATTTGGGGTTATATAACCTATGCACGAAATACTTTCTGTAAAGTTCAAGGGAGCGGTCATATGTGAATCAAGAACGAATTAATCCATTTTACCTATTTTTTATTTTACCATTCCTATGGAGAGAACCTTTTCGATTTAGGAACATTTCGGTTGTTCGGTTCTTTTCAGGAAATAATTAAATTCATCGATGAGGTTTCAAACTATTTTATAGCTTTGGAACTGAAATTTTAATCTAGTTTTTATCAACTTTTATTATTAAAACTGGGATCACACTTTTTAAGTAATCAGTACTCTTACTCCTAGTTTGATATTTAACTTTCAAAATTGCAAAACAGGTAAATTTTAAAATGTAATAAAACTAATATAGCAGTATTGAGAGAAAATAGATTAGTAGGTGATGTAAATTGTTTGTAGAGCTTTTCAAGAAGCGTTTCACTGTTTTGTATGCTTGATCCCTGTTGGTATATAGAGTTATTCATCAAAAATGCAGTTTTTTTCCTGGTTTTTTAACACTGAATAAAGGTAAATCTCAAATAAATTGTAATTTATAAGCATTTTATAGCAGCGTTATGTTATTTGGTAATGAGTTTTCCAATTGAATCTTTACTAATTGAATTAACAAGTGTTATCGTCATCAAATAATAAAGGATTGCCAGAGAAGGAAAGAGAGAAAGACTGACAAGGAAATTGAAAAACAATTTACGACACTATAACACATCACTAAAAGATTCAGTTACGAACTATATAACAAAACATCTAAGTTACGATAGACATCTTAAAATACTAATTAATAAAATTCATCTAAACAGAAATTAAATAAAACAAATAAAATATAAAGACAGTCAAATTTAATAATATATATAATACTGTTTTCTGTTTGCAAAGTGCGGAAAACCATCTTCACTATCTAATTCATTTTATTATTGCTTTTGATTTTTTCGGAACCCAGACGTCTCGTGCAAGCTAAACACATAAAAAGAGTTTTTAAATTAAGTTTCTTCTCTACTCATTCTATAACTATTAAAGAAATAAAAGGGAAATACTTCGAATATAGAATTCTGAATAGTATTTATTGAGATTTTACACTCTGAAATAAAAGTTTTTAACTTTCATTAAGCTGTACTTTATCTCTCCTAATACTTAAACAGCAAATATTGTAGATAAAATTTTAGCTGTCTTCATTTTAAAAATTCTGCAGAATCATTTATCTTGTAGTTAATTACATAATTGGGTATGTTTTGTTTTGGAGGTTTAAACACAACAAAAGTACATTTTTATTCAGAAACTCGCTTTTTTAACTAAATAAAAAAGAAATTCTCCGAAGTTATTTCTGATACAAATTTTACTTTTAAAATACAGCATTATAAAATATAAAGAATATATTACCGATATACTATATGCATAAAATGAACGAGTACAAAATATTAACTTTCTGTTACTTTTACTATATATGTTACGGATATAATAAATGAATAAAAAAGTGCATACAATGTTCGGAAAGTAATTTTGCTGCTAATTAGCCTCACTTTACACAAATTTGACGAATAAGTCCAAAGTTAAAACACTGCAAGATTTTTAAAATCGGTCCCACAAAATAATTTTTTGAAAGCCTTTGAAATTCGAATAAATGCGAATACTGGGTTCCCTAAAACCATCATAAACTAGTTGAGAGTTTCAAGAGTATGGGAAACAAAATAGTTTTAAAAAGTTGAAGTGTACATTCAGATGTTTTCATCAGATTAGAAATTATCTTAAACCTCCTAAAATAATTTTGAAGTACCTAAACTAATTTTTGTTAAAGTTCTTAAGAATAAATGAAGATTTAAATGGTGGAATTCTAATAATATGTTTTCATTCTTTCTTATAAAAGCATAAACTTGAAACAAAGAATGAAAGTAAGTTTGCCAGCCCTTCTTTTTTCAATAGATTTCCTATCTGCGTCTCTTTATTTTCTTTTACTTTTTGAGAATTTTTCATCAACATGCATGCATGCTGGCTCATAATATTGTATTCCGAGGTTTGCTTCCACAAGAAGCTGTTGCTGACATTTTGCAAGAATTCTTTTAAATACATATGCTTTGCCTACTGAAATTCTTAAAAAATAACTTTAAAAAAATATTCCGGCTCGTAAGTGCAGAATAATGCGATTTTAGTTGACCTCTTTCCACAAGAAACTGATGCCAGCAACCAGAAGGCCGTTGTTTTCCTGGTATAACCCACTTTTATAATATAGTCGAGTTTAAATTCACCCCTTTGGTTCCGTCTGTTGCAAAGAGGGACCAAATGTGACCCATATGATTCGTAACTGTTTAACGTGCCTAGGTAGGGAAAGCCGCTTGCGAAGCCTTTTTTGGGTGAGGAACAATACCCCCAATGCAGACGTACAGCATTATTCCGGTCTCCCATTTTTTTATACCTTTTCTACCTATAATAGTTACAGCTACATGTACCCTTTTTCAAACAGACATGCAACACACATATGCATTCTCTAAATGTTTTGCCCTACATTCTCTCCTGCTATAACCTTTAGTTGCGTGATTTGAATATTCAAATATTTGGATGGAACAGAATAAATATAATATGATGATTATGAGTTTAGGGTTATGGGCAAAATATTAAAATTCCCGGCAGACTATGAGACAAATTAGTCAAATTGAAGGTATCGACTTGTAAAATTTCTTTGCTAGCATCTAAATTTCGATATGCAAATTGTTTTGGTTGATTTTTCTTAAATCAGCTGTTTATGTATATGTTCAGCTGTTTTTGCCCCCACAATATGGTGGCTTTAGGTCATTATCCTAAAACAATGTTATTTCGAAGAAAGAAATGAAGAAAAAAAGCTAGTGTCCATAATTGAATCCACTAGTTCCATGAAATTTAGAAACTATTCTAAAACTGTTTCCAAAATTGAGAAATCATGTTAAATGCGTTAAAAAGAAATAATTCTGACATACTATTTAATTCTTTGAATCAAATGGGCACAACTCTCTGTATTTTTATATTTTTAAAATTCCAATGGAATTCCTTTAACTTCACTGCAAGCATATAGATGTTTTAGTTAATGTTTTAAGTGACTGTATTCCTTAGCATGAGGTTATATATATATATATATATTAAGTTTTTCATCAAAGTAATTGACAATCTTTATTTTGAAATTTTCCGATTTAAATTTCATTTAAACACTATCATATTTGTTCCTACATTAGTGAATTAATCGGAATAGAAAAAATAAATAGAAAATGAAATACATGAAGAAGTATTTCAGATTTATTAAAATGTTATTTATAATTTATGGCTCATTCAATGTACTCATTTAATTAAACAATAAGATACCCAGATGTCAAATTTCCAAAGTATGAGATAAGTAAGGTTCTCGATTTTTTAAATATCTTTTAGGTGTATGCTTTTTAACCGCAACGTATTTCGTTTAACTTTGTTCTGTTTTTTAAACGCATTTTTGTGTTTAATGCTAATATCATCTTTAATCTGAGACACGTTGATTAAGGTAAGTAAAGTAGGATTTGTGCACCAAAAGGTTATACTTCGATCAATTACTTCCAATTACAAGGCAAATTATACTTTAATTTTAAATTCCATGAATGTTTACTTATTTTTGCAGATACATAATAAAATTTTAACTTCTTTACAGAGAATATATGTTAATCATATCCTTTTTAAAACCAACCTCAAATACTTCATTTAACACATGACGTAGAACTCAGTACTGAACAAAGATACACTTCAAATATTATCATTTAAAAAGTTAACCAGTTATTGCTGCGAAACCAGTTATTTCTTTCAGGCAAAAAACAATATGCAAGCATTGTACCTTTTCTTAATTTCTTTAATAAAGTAAAAATAAAGTATGGTTTAATTTCTCAAACCATACTTTATTTTTAAATTTTAATATTTAATATTTTATTTTAAGGCTCTAGAAGATGTAATAAACCATACTTGTGTAAAAATCATGTTTCCCTAACCTAATATTAGCATTAAAAGAGGATATAATTAACTAATAATAATTTCACACCCCAAAGTGTTATCAAGAATCATTAAGCAGTTAGACCCCCATTATAGTAGCTTAGAATTTAAATTTTCTTAGAACTGTTTTGTTCATGAATAAAGAACTCTTAAACAAAAAATTTAGAATAAACGAGAATCATGAGACGTCGGCAGGTAAGTTATTTTGTATAGGATTACTCAACAGTTGTCAAGATCCGATCGTCCACGATGCTTTCTTTACATACAAAATTATTTTGCTGAAAATTTAAAAGCTCTTAAGTAACGTCATTAATAAATTAACTCGAATGCCCCCATTTCTTCTGTGGCTACGTTATTTAGATGTTCGTGCTACTCAATTTGTCATATATTTGGAGGAAATTTGTTTCAACAAAATTTCGTTCAGTTTTACAAAATTGCAATTAATCTCTTTATTTGTAAATTAAAAAGTAAATTTATCTAAAAGCTCAAAGTAAAAATCTATTTTAAATTCAATTAGTAGATCATTGAATTGAATGAGGCTTTTTGAATTTCATTTCAAATTTAGATATCAAACTTATTTAGCTATGCATGAGCTTCCTTCTTAAAATTACGGTTTATTTTATTACAGTAATAAGGAATTTCTCGGAAACTCCTAAATACCTCTATAATCGTAAAGAAATTCATATAAAATATTGTTTTTTCGCAAAAAATGCTTAATTTTCATGCAGCTTAAGAAATTCATTAGCTCGTCAAACTTCTTAATTTCGCATCTTCTTCTTCTTGACTTTATCGTTAGGTTATGTGACTTCGTTACATTATCTAATAAAAGATTCCGGTAAAAATATCTTAAAATAAAATCAAAATCGTATGAAAACTATCTTTAAATATCACCTTTTTTGGGGGAGGGGGGTCCTAAATCAATACTTTAAGTCCAAAATCTATCCTGATAGAGGCAGGAAAAGTTCGTGCTTCAGGTTGAATAATAACTTATTATGCTTTATAGGAAACACTGGAGAAAAGCACGAAATTAACATGCTATAAAATGCAAGTTCAGGAGGGGGGAGGACATTTAAAGACGTTAGAATAACTGCTTATTAACTGCCAGTTTTTAAGGGTAAGATAGACTTCTCTATACTTCCGCCAATGCTTCTCTTAACTGTCACTGATTATTTCAAGTAAATTGAAATCTGATATGATTTTAAAACCTTAAATCGTATATAGCAGGTCTAATAATTTATATTCAGTAATCCAATAAAATTCATACTACTGTTCCTTCTAAACTCTACGATTCTTAAGCAGTTGATTCATCAAAAGAAACAATTTTCTATAAATTAAGTTAATTTTTGTAGAAATTGATGAAATATAGTCGTTCACTTAAACTTACGTGTCAGACGTTCTAATTAACAACCGTCTTCATATTAACATTAATATTTTATAGCCTTGGATAAAATTAGAAGAGCAAATATAATTTGATCATAATATTTCGAAGCATTTTGTTGGAGGGAAATAGTAAAATCATGAAAGAGAAATTGCAATATAAGAATACAAATAAAGATTGTTGGTAATCTTCAGTATCATCCGTTTACTAACAAAATTGAAAAATAAAAAAAAAAATTATTTAGATTACTGTTGACATATGAGTCCTGGAAGAGTCTTTTCTTACAAAACAAATTGACGCTTCTTTGATATTTTAGCGTTATTGAATATGGATATGGATATGGATATGGAGAAGTGTGGTGGCACCCATTGTTTAACCATTGGCCATGTGAGTGTTGTCCAGTAACACTAGATATCCAGATAATTACACCCCACAGGACTTACAGAAGACCCTGCCAGGCGTTGCTTACAATGCTTTGTATTTTACCACACCGCGAGTGCCTTTCTTTTTTCCTTATGGATCTTATGCATTGTGAAAAAATGTGATGTTTCCTCTGAAATTATGCTTAATATAACTTCTAACAAGGATTTTTGATTCTGTGCTATCTGTTGTGATGACTTAAAGAAAGACATGATTCAGGTCTATCGTGTAAAGTCAGCGTTCATGAGAAGTGTGCTGGTGCCGGAAAAGAGATCAAAATGTATTACTGCGAAACATGCAACTGAACTCATCAAGAATGAATAATTGACGCAGTAATTTTTTTAAGATTTATAGCCTAATATTAATAGTAAGATTAATAATTATTTTATGTTATTTGAAAGCTTTCAAGTTATGGTTATTGTTCTTTTTATACTAGCCTAACTATAAATTAGCCTCAGATTATGTGTTTCACTAAACTGTTTAAATAAACGAAATTCAATGTTATTTCTTCGATTCTCACATTAGGCCTATTTTATGATTATAAAGACTAAACTAAAATCCAACTCTTTATTCCTTGTGAATAATGCGAAGCTATATGTATGTTTCAATGTATTTATAGTGGCCTGTGTTAGTTTCTAACCAGAATTTTATATTTACGAATCACGCTTAAAATAATTTTATACATTATACTCACTTGTGTTAATATGATACTGTATTAAAAAGAAAATAGCTATAGACCATTTCATAGAAGCTCCCCGGGTCAATGAAGGCGACCGGTTTCCTTTATTGGGCCAATGGCACCTATTTTTATTTTTCTAATATTTATTCAATACTTCATAAATATAATGTCTATTCCTACAAAATATTATATTAATAATAAAATAATATTAAAGTAATATTTATATTAACGTGTACAAAACTGTAAAATTGCCAAGGTTGATGATTTTAATGATTATTTTGTAAAATTGGCCCCTCGATAGCAACCTTCCCTTGGGTACAAAAAGTTTTGTAAAACGAGCCTCCAAATGTGGTTCTCCTCCGTCCTCCCCGGGCCCACCAGCGGCTGAGCGGTAAAGACGCTGAACACTGGTAGTTCGGCCCGAGGTTCGAATGCCGCGAACGGGCTGGCTGCATGGGTGTTTCCGTGGTTTTCCCCATGTGTAACTTGTATACGAGCCAGTTTCCCTTAGAAAGTCCTCCACGAAGGCATCCCTCCCTTTAGGCAGATAGCCCTCGTGTGCTTTGCCATAACTGAATAATCCAATTCAATAATCCAATCCTCCGTCCTCCCCCTTCTGAATATCCATTTGATATATAAGTTGTAGATTAATGCAAATTACTCATTTTTTTCCAGAATAATCTACTTTAATCACTGTAAATATCATCTTACAGAATTAATATAAACTACTTTCCAATACCTCGTAGAACTAAGACACTACTTCCCCGCATTACCTAATATGTGTTTAGAACATTTCAGTTTTACACCAAAGACTCTTCTTTAAATCATATAGTTCTTTAGAAAAAAAATAATTGAGTATACTCTTTTTCTTTTAATGATAAAACATTTTCTTCCTGATTTTCTGTTAACAATGAATGCAATGTGTCTTTTAATAATAAAACATTTTCTTCCTGATTTAATATTTAGGATTATTTGTTTTTCAAAATTAGGAAGACTCACTAATATAATATAGACTCACTAATAATTGTAAACAAAATGAAACAGTTACATTTGAAAATTATACTGATTTCTTCATTTTATTGTTTCTTGTGTTGTTCAAGTCGATAATTTTAATAATCTTTCTGATAGATTAATACCAGTTTAATCTAGTTTTAATAAAACGTTTCCATTCTTAAGTTAAAATCTCAAACCATTCCATTCATTTCATTCTTTAGCATGAACCAAATTTTAAATGAATAATTTTTTATTAATTCTTAAGCATAACTATAATAGTTTTTAAGATCAGAATCAAGTTACTTTTGCTGAAAACATTTGGGTTGCAAATTAAAATAATAAAGAGAAACTACGCTTCATTTTATTTACCAAAAGCTGTGGAACTAAAAACGTCTCTAAGCAAAAGTTCAAATAAAATGAAAAGCTGTGAAATTTAAGAGGTATAATCACATATTTACATTGGTGGATAACACGAGTAGAATTTAGCAGATACTCACCAAACTAGATTTAGAAACTTAAGTGGTATTAAAATCGAGACCATGCAGTTTCTGTCTTAATTTACTGAATTTATTTAAAGGAAACTTTAGAAGCATTTTCAAATAAATTGCAGAATTATCAATATACCTATTTGAAGACTTGAGTTTTTTTATAGTTTTATATAGTGAGCTTTAGTGAATAACACGCTATCCTGTTTTAATTGCTTACTAATTGCGCCTAAGTTTTGAAGAAGATCTGGACAAGATTTCATTTGTATACTTAGGCGAATAAACGGCTTTCAGATGATGTTGACAGGAGCGGTGTATAGCTTTTCCTGCCATCTACTTCAAGCGGATATTGTGCCTCTGTTTGCTTATGCATATACTTCACGTACTTCAAAACTAGAAGAGTTTCTCCTTCATTTGCTTCAATTCATATCACTGATTTTCTTGGTTTAAAGATTCGCTAGTTACGAGCATCATAAGTAAAAGTATTTGAATTTGTGCCAATTGAAAAATACTTCACGGTCTTCGATTTTAATTCACCTAAATACCGAGCTACTGCTTCACGGCAGAAAGCGCTGCACATATAATCTCAATCATAACACATTCATTTTTATTCGTAATAAGGAACTCATCTGCGCTGTAGATTTTAGAGTTTTGTTTGATGAAAACTCACTAATGGAGTTTATGATCTATTCAGAAGGCAGTCAAGCCACATTATTTAGCTAAAATAATTTCCTGAATGTTTGACCCATTTCACTCCTGTAATGCTGTTACTGTTTACTCTTTTAAGATCAAAGGTTTTCATGTTAAGATCCGTGAAATGAAAGAGGAGTTGAAATTTTCGATTAAACTCCACGTATTTGTTTATGTCTCACCGAAACAAGTTCTCAGAAATTCCAGATTTTATTTTTTAGACTTATGATGCATACCAGTGCAAAATACTCAAACTGAATTTTAAAAGTGTCCGATACACACAAGCCGTATTTTATATTCCCTTAAATTTAATATTATTCCGAAATTCCTAGAAAAATGGGACTGACACTTTATATATAAATTAAAACATCTTCTCAAGATTACACATGTAATTCATTTTTTCAATAGAAATTGATAAAATCGCAATAAGACACTAAGTATTTTACAATAAAATTCAAAGGAAAATAATAATATGTGATACTCGGTATTATTTTTTATCTGCTCTGCAGTAAACTCATCATTAGTTAAGCTACTTTTTCTATTAACCTGCACAGAAATTACAATCAAATAAGTATCAAGTAATTAATGACATTAAGGAATCCTTAAACACTGAGATGTGTATGCTTTTCTAAGTACCAAGGAAAATTCGAGCTTTAAAAAACTTTCTGAATGTCTCTCTTGTTTTATAGAATTTGCATTCTTAAGCAACGGAATGCAACAAATGTGACTTTTCATACGATATTTACGCTGAGCGAAGCAAAGCATTTTCAAAATTCTAAGTACCTACAAAACAAATTTGGAGCTTAAGAAATGTAGTACAAACATTTGTTCAAGACGCCGGCAATCAAATATATTTATTAAACAGATTTGCAGTTTCAAAGAATAGCTTCTAAGTCTTCCATAACATTGAATTAGTGGCGCAGATCAGACAACTATCGCTCCTCAAACACATAATTTATCGATTGTTTTCATGAAATTCTTGCTAAGTAACGGCTCAGGTTGAACTCTTTGATTGCTTTCTTTATTGTAAGGGAATAGGTATAACCATTTACTGTATGAATAAATAAATACGAGGTGAAAACTCCTGTACGGTGTTAAGGACTATTGGGGTTTTTACTTCCACTTTACTAAAGTGACTAATATGTTTAAATATGACAAAAGATCGAGACACGAGATACCAAAAATACAAAACATCCCTATACAATGCTGGTATTTTTACGAACACTTGGTGTCTTCTTTTGTTTAGATTTTTATTTATTGTGGCTCTCATTTAATTTGGTAGAGGAGACAGACATAGCTTAAAATTAGAAATGTAAATTACTTTAGTATTTAGAGGCCAATATTAATTGAAGCATCCATCGAAAGCTTATAAAATATTGTCCTCTCTCTGATTTACAGAAATAAACTTATAATGTGAGCTGGACGGTTATAAAGATTTTAGTTTCTCGAAGGACATGTTAGAAACATATAAATAGCATTTTCGATTTTCTCACGTCGACGTATGCAACTAAAAATGATATTGTGACTACTACCAAAAATCTTTTAAAAGAATTTAGAAATGGAACTTTACTTTTCAAATATTTTCAAATCTTGCAAGATACAGCATATTTATAAATGAAAGCATGACGTTATTTAATGATTTTTTTTCCACTAGCAATCTTCCTGTTTTTTCAGAAATTGTTAACTTTTGACATTGTTGCTGTTTAAATTGATTTGAGATACGTATCCTGTTACCTATCCTTGTAGCCCACCTATGATGTTCTAACTCAGAAATCAGTTTTTGAATTTCAGTCATAGAGATCACTGACGAAAAAGAAATTAAAAAAATTAAAATTTTACAGTTTAGTATAATAGTGATTTATACTCCTATACATTATGCTTTGCCTGACGCACCATTTTCAAAGATGTTAATGTGAAAAGAAGCTAAAAATCATATTTCTTTATCAAAATACTAAGTTTTGGATGTAAATATTTCAAAATATAATTAAGTAATTAGCCAAGTAATTAGCCAAAATTTCGGCTAAAGCTAGGGTGGAAGGCATTTGATGAAATTTCAAACACAATTTTCATTCCTTTGTTTCGGAATTACTTAAAAATATACTGGTACTAAAGTGTTTTAAGAAAAGTAGTATTAACTGTATGAAAGTTATTTTGAAATTAAAGAAGAAAATCTTAATGCTAATGACTGAAGTTTGCTAACTGAGAAGTTTAACATCATAAGTTAATTTAAATTACAAATGTATAGTACATAAAAATATAAAAAGCAAAATAAAAAAATGAAAACGTTACATTTTATTTTAATTTATTTTGCCCGCTGCAGGTATTAAAAAATTTCGAAACTGCGTTTCTTTTCATATCTTTAATAAAGCTCGGAATTTTCACCGCGAATGCTGTTTTGAATGCCTGCCAATCTCGAAACAATGTTATCTTTAGTATTCTTTAACAAATGGTGAGTAACAGTGCATGCTTATGTATGCAAAGTTTTAGAAAATTTTCTGTATCATAGAAGTATATATATAGCATCAGCTAGATGCCACAAATTTAAGTCTTTAATTCATTTCAAATGATTCTAGCAGAATCTAATTCCAAAAAAATTGAAATTGAAAGAAAAATTGCAAAAAATGCTAAGCAGTTATGAGTATCCTACTTAATAATTTACGACATATTTTAAGTTATTAATTATCTTAGTTAATCGATTTTATATGGCCTTAATATATTCAACCCAACAAAAGATACTGTAATATTTGAAAATGAAAGCTTACACAAAAAAAGCTATCATTGCTATTGGCATTTTTACTAGATCTGCATTTTAAACAACAAACAGTTCTATCTTACTTATAATTTAGCAAAATGAATATATTTCTTTAAATGCGCATATATACACTGTATCGGAGAAATTAAACGCTAGATTCTTTGCTCAAGTCATAGACTGAACAATTTCAGGCAGAAAATTCTGCTTAGTAATTAATATGTATTCTTTCTAATAGAAAAGTATAAGTAGTTTTGTAAAACGTAATTAGAGCCAGAAGTTCAATTTTTTTCAGTGTGTATATTGCTAAATAGGAAACGCACAAGGTATTTTTAAGAAGCACACATAACACTCTCAAGACTTAAATTTAACCAAAGCTGCTTCTTATTTACCAAGTCGGATGGAATTGTTTTCATTTAATTTTCAGACCACTTGGGCAACTATGAATTTCACCCTAGACTGAACTGATAGTCTGCCATTTTTTTTATTTCCTAGTAATTATTCTTCAACCATATTCAGTAATTATTCTTAACCATGCAAGAACGCTTATTACACGTTAATGGTTCTGCTGTACCAATACTTAAGCGAGAGAATATTTTCCACCTGACGTTTTACAACATGTTCCGATTGTTGCAAAAGTATACTCAATATTAACGTGAAATCTTGCATTAATATAGTGGAGAACTATTTTCCGTGCATAATACCGCTTGCAAACGACAAGGAAAGGAATTATACAAGTTATGAATAATATTTAAAGAAATAATGCATCATCCTTAATAGGGGAACCGCTCATATTCCTGCAAAGTTGGTTTAGCTGGTGCATATTTTCTCCCTCCTTTCCAAATGCATTCGTCGTGTAACTGTTGCACACTCAATGCGTATTTGAGAGTTCCTAGTTTGAGCACCGGCGAAGGCATTGCTCGTTTTTTTCATCTCCTGCTTCAAAATTACCTAATGACTCTATATATTTTGTAACTGTATTCTCCAAATATATCACAATGGTTAAATAATATTCAAATTTAGAGAGTCTTACTTCATATTTTTCATGCTGTTTGTTGGGCAAAACTAGCTGCGCAGGTAAGAATATTATCGTCAAGCAAAATGACAACTCTTGCACGATATCACTATTACATCACTGGTTGGACTTCGTTGGTTAAAACATCGACATATTCCTTGGCAGTAGGTTTCTGTTTTCATTAGGGCCTGCAGAGACATAGGTCTTTATTAGATGGCTGCCTATAAAACTTAAGATCCGCTTGTAATAGTTAGTAGGAGACAACTTCTATCGTAGTCTTTTTTATGTATCCTTTCTACATATCTACATATCTATCAATGTGAACAATTATTTGTCTGACCAAATGATACTCATCCAAATTACCATTTGCACTCCTAGCACCATTGTAGACGTCAAGTGGCTTTGGTATTGCTACTCTGTCACGAATCTTTTATTTGTAAACATTCGTAAATTATCCACAACATAGCACGGCTTTTTAACTTAATTTCTACTAGTTATTTGAAGAAAAACATCTACACTACTCACAGGAAGAAAAACTGGTGGCAATATGTAATATTTTATAGATATGAAGCACATGCATAAAAAGTTAGTATTAATAACTGTTTCCATCTTTTGGGCATTTATCAGCATAAAGAGATATAATTTGTATGCTATTACATATTAAAATCTCTGCCTAACTCGACAATCATGTATCACCGTGAATTTTATAACATGGCCTTGAGAGAATTTTAACTTAAATTACGATATGTAAAGAACTTAGGGAAAAAAGCATTAGTATAATTTTCTAAGAAACCTGCTCTTGATGGTAATCTACCCACAGACCTCTAGATCTATTCTGATTGCTAAACTACGATTGTCACTAGCAAACTTCTTAATTACTAAACTTACAGTTTGCCACTAGCAAACTTCTTAATATCTATATAAGTTTCTTCGGAGTCATCATGGCATATTTTACTTGTTACAAGAAATATATTTATCAAACATGTCATTTTAAGTAAAGCAACCGAAAATGAAGTCAAATATTTAAAACTCCTTTTATTTAGCAGATGTAGTTACCTAGGCAATGAAACTATTAAAAGAGGAAAATTTCTTAAACAAAACTACTAAAAAAGAAAAAATACTTGAACAAAACTAATGTTTAAAGCTGTAAAAGAAGTAAAATAATGAGTTTGTACTATATTTTCTTCTTATCTTCCTTTCTTATCCAAAATTGTCGAAATGATACGTATTAAGATATTTTTACGTTTACAATTACTCTTCAAATTCAATTGAAAACTGTATCCTTTGAACTCCTTTCATAAAGGGAATTCAAGAGTCGGAAGCACACGAAGTCTGATTGGAAATAGAATCTTTATTTCGGAAGTCTAAGAGGTGCTAATCTAAAATAAGAATTTTCAGAATAAGTATATTGCTTATCCACATATTAATTCTCTTAGTTCCAGAGAGATTCTGATTTTTAAAATGGAAGCTTGCATCTGTTACACGAAAAGTAAAAGAGCTTTGATCAACAAATGATCCCTTTCTTTCAAGATTGAAATTAATTAAGGAAATAGTTTGATGACTGATAGCTCTAGTAATGTTTCCTTATAGTTTGAATCCTTCACTTTTATTCTTTTCTAGATAAAAACTAACTAAATATAATACTTACTATTCCGCCAACACATATTTTTTCCCACGAAATAAGTATTTCTAAATTACTTCATTAATATAATTGAAAGATAGTTATGCATCCCATGATACAAGTGGAACAATTATATATAATATAATTTTTAATTAAAGATACAGTAAAATATTGAATAGTCATATAATTCATTAAAACAAAATGAAGTTTATAAATTAAAATATCACGAAACGCCAGAGCTTAGAGAAGACAAAGATGCTTTATCTTAGCTCATATATTTTAAATAAAATGAGTATTTTAATACAGTTAAGTATTTTAAAAAAGATATTTAGAGGTAATTTGTTTTGTCATTAGTATTGCCTTACGAAAAGAAAAGTATTTAAAATACCTGTATTTGAAACAAGGAAAGGTTTAGTAGTGTGAACTTTAAAAATATTCGTATGATGTAGGCATCTCATATGCATTATGAAAAACTGAAATATGACCAAATTTTGGGAGTAATTAATGCAAATATATTTACCATTGATATGAGACCTTTAGTAATGCAATTAAAGTCTTCGAATTCCAATATAGCACTAAAAGTTGGCTCAAATCATCACTAATAGGGTTGGCTTTGAGCTCACTCAAATTTTACGGTTATTTACTTGACATATTTCATTTCTTTAAGACTTTTAGTAACTATATTAGTAAAATTTTAAATGACTTACATACAACTTTCAGGTTCGAAAACTATTTTAAATATGTAATCCCTGTCTAGAGCCCAAGTCTTCCAAAATCGAACTATGCTTCTTCTCATTTTTATCATTAAGTTCAACTGTATTTAAATTTCAGAGAGAGTCATAATTGATACAATTTTTTTCTCTTTAATCTAGTAAAAATAAACCATAATACGTGTGATATTCATCTAAAAATAAAAAGTGAGTAATATTTTTTGGCATACACGCAAATCATGTATGCGCATAAAGAGTCCAGTAAATATGAAAATAATGTTTTGAAAGTATGGTTGCCTCTCAGTCACATTATACAAGAAAATTCAGTGATTTCTGCATATAATTTATTAAACATGTACCAAAAGAAAGCAACATTGTGAAAATCTCGTTAGATTTTAGGCACAAACTATAAAAGAAGAACATTATTTGTTTTCTCAAATAACCTCGTAACAAACAAAATATCACGAAAAAGGTAAAGCGATTTTTAAGATATTCTTTGATGCGAGTTAGATTACTAGAAGAAAGTCAAATAAAAAGATTTAGATTGAAATCTTCAGCAAAATGAAAACTCAAAAGGGGTAAAAGAACTCATAGAAATTTAATGAAGGGAAATCAAAAGAATAATCCCACCAATGAGCAAGAAATTTACTCGCTTCTAAAGACAGATGAGTTAATGAGAAACTAAGTCGTATTTCATGTATATTTATGTTAGTAGCAATCGATATCAGAGAAATAATTAAACTCTCTAAAAAATGAAAGATGGTTTAATGTTACAAAAATTGCAGGCTGGAAATGTTATTGCTTTAAAAATTACATTCAAATTTATACTCTAAGCACAACTGAAATTTCAGTCTATTAATGGAGGCAATAAGATCTAGGCATTTAACTCAAAACAACTCAAAACGTCTCTAATTAAAATAAGAAACGTATGAACAGTTGCGTCATCTAACACACTTCAAAGGCAAAATAAGGAAAATCAATATATTCTTAAAAATTATATTCATACACACTTACAACTCTAAACCCCCTCTTAAAACTGCTTTAAAGTAAGCGAAAACGTTTAAATGTTTTGCTTATTAACAATTTAATAAGCTGTAGGAAGGCTATAAGTATTGTTTACGAAAAGTGAAGAAAATTCTTGTCAGTCGAGGGAAACATGTTTCGGCATAAAACCAAATAACCTCTCTATATAAAATATATTTTGTTTTTTCTCTATCATCTAGAAAACTACATGAAAATTTTAAACAGCATGCAATACTCAACCGTAATTTGGCTTTATATTCAAGTTTAACGTATTACGAAAAATAGACGATTCATAATTTGTTTTATAACTTTTTGTTTATTTTAAAATTTATGCTAACACGCATTTATTATGCAAGAATACCGTTACCTGAAAGTTATTAATTATAGCTATTCAAGTCTTGCTTATTAGGCCTGTGTCTTAAAATTAAATATGTAGTTTATAGTTGGAAACAGTTATAAAATACTCAGCTATAAAGTTACTACGTATAAAATGAAACTTAAGGAAACAGGTGAGCAATGCAAGGATTTTTATGGTTAATACAACCAATTAGGCACTGACAAATATACAGCGCTTTCTTGTAAATTTAGATCAGAGTTTAATAAAAGTACCTTAAACAAAAACGAAAACGAATAATAAGTAACATACCATATACAAAAGATAAACAGGTACCTGAAATGCATTTATCAATCGTTTCGAAAACTAATAATTGCTTATATCTGACTATTTTTGTTATTTTATAAATATAAGAATTCCATCTTGATACAAATAACAGTTGCTAGACTTACTGCTTAGCGATTCATTAAACGGAAACAGGTGAGCAATGCAAGGATTTTTATAGTTAATACAGCCAATTAGCAAGCTCTACGCACTGACAAATATACAGCGCTTTCTTGTAAATTTAGATCAGAGTTTAATAAAAGTACCTTAAACAAAAACGAAAACGAATAATAAGTAACATACCATATACAAAAGATAAACAGGTACCTGAAATGCATTTATCAATCGTTTCGAAAACTAATAATTGCTTATATCTGACTATTCTTGTTATTTTATAAATATAAGAATTACATCTTGATACAAATAACAGTTGCTAGACTTACTGTTTAGCGATCCATTAAACGTACTGTAAAAAATGATTCAAGTAAATTCCATTGTCTTCATTCTTTTTCTCATAGGATTGTGAAATATTGCAAAGCAGAGTTTAGTAAAATTCCTCATTGTTAATTTTAGCACATTTGCTTCTGTTACTAGCAGCCCAGCCGGTATATTGGTTAGTGACTCGACTGACACAGCGATAGGCCCGGGTTCGAATCCCGGAGAAGGCATCGTTGTAGCTGTCTGTCGCTTTAATAGGCCCATTAGGCGCTTCCATAATGAGATGGCCACCACTTCCCGCCCCTATAGTGGTGCATGCTAATGGCTATTAAATAAAGTGCCCGGTCATTTATAAAAAAATGGTTTCTGTTGCTTAACTTTCCCATCTTAAAAGTCGCAGTCTTGAATCTTTCAAAAAAGTTGCGAATCAGATTTGTAACATTTGAGGCGTTTGGGCTAGCCTCATGCAAAACTTTTTTTTTTGATTAGTTTTGAAACCCAAAAAATTTCTTATTGTCATTACACTACCGACCTACATTTTCAACTCGGAACTTTTCAAAGATTTATTAAATTAAGTTATTTTCTCCTATTAAAAGCTCTGTGTATTACAAAAAATTATGGAGATGCCAGAGTATATTTCTTCACATTCGACAATATGTTTAGTAAGAAGCAACATAGACTACTTTTCCTAGTTATATTTAGGGTATGACACCTGATTCAATGTTTACACACGGTGTTAGACATCCTTTAAGACAAGCCTTACTTTTCTCAGCTTAATAAAATTTTAAAGCACTAATTTTTATGTTTCTATCGTAAGAAAGTTTTTATCAGTAAATTAAACTAATCTTCATGCTGCAACGTTTTTCAAGTTTTGTTTTTATACCGTTTTGTTTATTTTAAAAATTTATGCTAACATGCATTTATTATGGCAAGAAAACCGTTACTTGAAAATTATTAATTATAGTTATTCAAATGTCTTGCTTATTAGGCGTGTGTCTAAAATTAAATATGTTATTTATAGTTGAAAACAGTTATTAAAATACTCAGCTATAAAGTTACTAAGTATAAAATGAAACTTACGGAATAGGTGAGCATTTCAAGAAAGTCATCACAACAGATGTAATTTATTGGCTCATCATATAAAGACTGAGTTTTTTGCTTATAATTCTGCAGTGGATGTTAATTATATTTTCATAATAAGTGTTTTATGTAACACACTTTTTGTCTTGCATGTGTTATTTTAGAATGAAAAATAACACAACATTTATTTTAGTTTAAATACGTAGTAAAATAAATAAATTGTTATAACTCTTATGGTTTTACTAAAACTATTTGTATTGTAAATTTATTCTGCAGCACCGTTTTACAGTTTTAATAAATTTAATCAACGGGCTGATGATAAATTTCATGTTAAGATAAAACTTATTTTGCAGTGCATCTCCTAAAATAGAAGTACTTACTGGTCTTTTTTTCCGTGTTGCTTGTGTTACACAATGATGAATATTTAACTCCGATGTACAAAACTTATTATAAAAGTACTTTTTATGCTGTGGTAAAATGTTTGGCTAAATGATCTGATCACTTGAAATCTATTGCTTCGTAATCCAAGATACCTGATCAGCTGACATTCATTGCTTCATAATCCAAATGGAAAACGTATCAGTTAGATTTCAAATTAATTTTCACGCTCATATGTATGTTTTAGTTAAAAATGCTTATGTACACTTGAGAAATAGGTATATTCATACAAATGTTTCTGTTAAAACGTATGCACTAAAAGGAAAATCAAACATTTTTTTAATAAACATGAAAGAAAGTCTAGTAGTTATTATTTCTTTAAAAACCATTTTTTCAAATGTTTTTTTTCTTTTTTTTCTTAAACCATTTTTTCAAATAAAAGCGAATATATATTGAAGACATGGAAATCTTAGAGTTTAATTTGCAAATATGTCAATTTTATTCTTAACGTAAAAGTACCATACGAAAACAGAAATCAATTTAACAGATTTTTTAGTAAAAATATATAAATATATGAAAACAATTTGCATCTGCGTATAATATAATTTTTGTAGAAATGTGAAAAAATTCTAAAATTTTCTGTTAATATGCTTTATAGTACAATAAAATAAGCAATGTTTTCGCCGACTTTAACTTTGCTAATACATATTAAAGAATACATTAAATATACGTAAAATGCATATTTTTATTTAATATTAAACATACACATAAATCAAACATCCTTAAAATACTTAAACCTCAAACTACTCGCTTTGAAAATAACTAATATTAAATAAATTCCTTTCCTTCCAAATCTAATACATTTTAGATTTTTAGGAGAAAAGATTTCATCGTGCTTATAAATGTTTTAAACATTGCCTGTAATTTATTCGTTATTTCTGTGCTCCTAAATTTTGAATCAAATCTCTCGCTAGTGATAATGTCTGTGATCTTTTCTATATAGTATAAACGAAAATGACTTCTACCAGGATGATTCATATAATCGAATTTTATAATTAAAAATGACAAACATATTTTACACAAATACATATTTATTTTAAAAATGTTAGTATTTTATTTTAACACTAAACTGTACCTCTATGTAAAACTAACTAAATAAAGACTACGGTAATAAATCTATGCAGTCTATGAAGTTTCATCCCTTTTGCATTCAGATATCAGATTTAGGAATAATGCACTCCCCAAGCAGGCTTTATCGTATAATCCCAAAAACTGAATTAATAGAACAAACAAGTTTCCAATAAGAGAGACAAAGGCAGGCTAGGAAAGTTAAACATAAGAATAATCAATGCGAGAAATATCTTAAAGACTCCAAGATATAAATATTTGATTACTAAGGCAAGAGTGATTTGTAGATTTTGAAACAGTTAGCTAACCGTTCCAATATCTTGTTGCCATACTTTCCCCTTAATGTTACCCAGGTAAGTTTTAACTAACTCGGGAAATCTAGTCTTTGGATAATCGAATTTTTGCTGTAGACATTATTCAGTCCACATCCAAGAATAGCCGAAGTGTTCTTGATCCCACAGGAACTTTTGAATCCTTAGAATTGAAGAAATACGTACATCTACCTTTCTGCCAGATCCAATTGAATGAAGATTATCATATATAAAAACAATTTATACCAACATAATATATATCAGTATAAACTGCTTACTGAAAATTATGTTTCAGAATTAGAGGTGCTTTGCGTCTGCTACTTAAATGGAAAAGGCATATATGCCATTATTATTTCTTATCCAATACCCGAATAAATAGCCACCGAAACGGCCTCTTTTTGTCATAGCTCTTATGACTTCTAAAGAAACACCTACTTTGCACAACTTTTCCTAGATTTGATTGAGGATAAAATTACAGGGTCTCTTACTCCTTTTTTTCATAACCTGCCCCTCGGCAGGAAAATTCTCGTCGACAGATCTTAACTGCATCCGTACCACAATGGCATTACCTAGTTAAAAATATCCCTGCCTTCACCTGTTTTCAACAATATGACAGCCGATTTTCTTTATCCAAAATGCCATACAAAGCTGGACGAAAGTTATTTAGCACTTATCTACAATATTGCTTCATCAAATGCGGATAATTAAAGGGAGAGCACACATGTTCTTTTAAGTTTTTACTTTTTAAACACGAAACTTTGTGTGTATAACATGACTTATAACATGATTATCAAACAAGTGCTAAAATTTCATTTTTTAAAAACAAATAACTAGTTGTTGTAATAGTTCTCCTTGCACTCTAGTTTTCAATAATTGTTTCTAATTTTTGCATTAAATTACTTAATACTTTCAAAAATATTTCAATATCTGTTTTTAAATCTAACGAAAAGTACATTTTTAAAAATTATTTGTATAAATTAAAACCCAGTTTTGACAGAAATTTCATCATTTGGTAAACGCTTTCTCAAGTTTCCAAATCCAAATATACATACACGCATTTATTAAAGCACTTAGCGAGATAGTTTCTTTCAACTATCATTAATTTTTAACCAAACGTTAGTCGCATGCAGCATTATCAAGACAAATGAACTGCTAAAACATTTTTTGAGAAAACTAAATTTAAAGTTTCACTTCAAACTTACCTTTTAATGCATTTCCAAGAGAAATACTTAATTTTCTTTATATTTAATTTTTAAATATTAGATGCTGTCTCCTCATTTAAGTATCATTAGTCTCATGCTACTAAATACAATACAATTAAACATGTTAGGACAATCTGCTATATCATTCACAGGTATAGATAAAAACTTACTTTACTGATTTGATAATATCCATTTAAAATATTAAAATACATAAGTTCATTATTTGAACTTATATATTTTATATGAACATATATAAGTTCTAATTATATCCATTTAAAAGCCTACCAGCGGCCGAGCGTAAAGATTATTTTGTAAAACTGGCCTCTCGATAGCAACCTTCCCTCGGGTACAAAAAGTTTTGTAAAATGAGCCTCCAAATGTGGTTCTCCTCCGTCCTCCCCGGGCCCACCAGCGGCTGAGCGGTAAAGACGCTGAGCGCTAATAGTTCGGTCCGAGGTTCGAATGCCGCGAACGGGCTGGCTGCATGGGCGTTTTCGTGGTTTTCCCCATGTGTAACGTGTATACTAGCTAGTTTCCCTTAGAAAGTCCTCCACGAAGGCATCCCTCCCTTAAGGCAGATAGCCCTCGTGTGCTTTGCCATAACTGAATAATCCTATTTATTTAAAATGTTAAAATTCACGCACGCAAAAATCAAATTCATTAATAGTTGTTTATATTGACATTTCTAGCCCGAATTTTAAGAAACAAATACATAAATTAACTCAGTAGATATGTGCTGAAGCATATTTGTTTACAATTTCACCATAAAAAAGTCAACGTTTGTGTTCTTTACACATCTTAATGCTAACTTCTTAAAAAATCTGAATACCTGAATATGGTTTCTCGCATACGATCCGGTTACTTATGTTAAAAATATAAGAATTAAGAAAATATAACTTAAAACATTGAAGTTCTATCAAGCATTTGGTTAATATGAAACTTAAAAATGCATGAGGCTTTCTTTAATGTGAATAAAAACTGGTAAATAAAAAATTGAAACCTATCTAATGCCTCCTAATTATCGGATTCTTATTTAACTTATATAGAACCATTAGGACATTTGGAAACAGGAGAGATGAAAAATGAGCAATGCCCTCGCCGGGAATCCAACCACGGGCCTCTCGAATACGCGCCGAGAGTGCAGACCACTACACCACGAAGGCATTCTAAGTAGACAGGCGAAATACCTTATATACTCCCCCTTTTAAAGGGCGACTAGGGATTAGGGAACCCAATCGCCAAATTCTGGTGGTGGAAAATCGTCATCCATCACCTTTTTTAGTTCGGGCGCCATTGTAGAGTCATTAGAATAATTGGAAGCACGAGAGATGAAAAATGAGCAATGCTCTCGCCGGGAATCGAAACATCGACCTCTCGAATACGTACCGAGAGTGCAGACCACTACACCACGAAGGCGCGTTAAGAAGGCAGGAGAAATACCTTATAACCTGATTCAAACACACTTTATAACAACAAAGAAATTCTGTGTAAAACTTTCTGTTTGTGTGATTTATGTATTATAAAGGAAATACTATTTTATACTGAAATTTACGTTTCTAAAAAATATTTTAAAGTACTCTTTATTAAAATCTTGTGAAATAATAAGTGGCTTTCTTTTTTCATATCTGGAAAGAAACAAATGATAATGTATATATTAATATATATGCGCCGCTTTACGCACATATTTACATGTATACGCATTAGCGGGACACTAGAAGTAAGCTAATAAAAGCGTAATTTTGGGTATGAGAGGAAATACATTTATTATAGAGTGTGCTCCAAAATCATTTAATCATATATGTTATTAGTAAAGTTTACCATCTCCTTTTATATTTCGCATGAATTAAATAAATTCTACTTTCTTAAGTTAAATCTCATGCGATGCAATTGCTATCCACCGCATTTAATTTGATGTAAGACTTCAAAAGTTTTTGTTTTCAGAAAAAGGTTTTACAGAGTCGAAAGCTTAAGGAACTTCTGCGATTAATTTACTGTATAGAAAGATCTTGTTTGCAACCTAAAATTAGCAACTCTAAAACTAAGAAACGAGTAGAAGTGGGGAATATTTTAATTTCAGTTTACGTAGTCAGCAGCTAATTACGTCTAATCTGTCTATCTAATCATCTAATTAAAACCTGAAAATCAATTGTGAATTTACCATTTAAACACGTTAAGCAAATTTTCCATCTCTATTTGTTCAGAAGAAATTAAAATGTGACTTAAAGGACTGCTTTGTGGAAAATATGACAACAATATTTATTTTAGCGAATATAGGTCTATGAAGGATGATGCAGAGAACTGGGAATTTCAATATATTTATTTAATTTTAAATTCTTCCTCTTAATTGCATACGAATTTTCAACAATTAACAATTTTATGCAAAAATATTGAAACACTGTGAAATCTAAAAGAGTGAAGGATTTACAGATACATTACAAGTTATACACTAACATGGGATAAAGCTGCTGCTAATGAGAACGAAACGGCTGAATCGTATACTTCTAACATCAATTCTTAATTAATAAAAGATCGAATGTTCTTTGCACAAAAATTGAGAGCTTCCTCTTACGCAAGATATTAAATTTTAAATATGAATATTTTGCAATAGTTTAGTGCTTTTAAAATAATATTCTTTTAATATTTGGCTCATTTTTTATAAAATAAAGTCACTGCAATTCCCAATAACTCAATACATTTTGCTTAAAGAACAAAATGTAGTTACATCATAGTCTCCTCTTGAAATTATGCATATTTTATTGTAATTAGTAGGCAAAATAATCCCCATATGTTTGAAGAACCTTTTTATTTGTGTGAAGCTTCGCATTTTAAGAATTCAAAATAACTCCTATCACCTTTAAGCTATTGCTATATATTTTTGTCAATTGGTTTTGCTTTAGTTATTGCAAATATATGCCTAGAAAATACTAATAATTTGCAAACTTTTATCATAACTTTAAAATCAAAGTGATGAGGTTATCTACTAAGTAGCTTAATAAATTTAATTAGTTTTATTTTTTATTCTTCGCAACCCAAAATCTGAAAACAAATTAAAACGTTTTTTTAAATCTCCTGATTATTTGAGCTGTAAATCGTCTTTAGAGTACAATTAATATTATTACCTTCATTTCGTTACACATTTATCTGCCACCCTTTCTCCTGAAAATAAAGCAAACATTTCACTGCAATTTCACTTATAGAAACTTGCTGAGTACTTTCCACTCCATAGTAGTGCAAATAGTTCAAATGTGGTATTTATATAAATACTTTTAGGGTAGTTCAAGTCTAAAGCTTTAAGTTCTAATTAGAAAATTTAACTTATAAGTTTAGGCTGTCATGCATCGAAGTGCAAAAATTAAAATGTCAGAGAGGCAAAAAAAAATAATGATAAGTGTTCTTTTTTGCAATGGCGTGTAAATAACAAAATATAGGAATGTTAAGCCATATTAGATTTTTGTAGGGAAACGAGAAAAAATATCCCAGAAGGAAAGCAATGGTTGAAGTGTAGGTTTTTTTTAATTTTTTTTTATTTAGCACAACCGTCTTATCTTGAATTTAGTACTAGAGAATTATTCAAAACAAGACCTTTAAGATTTCCTAGTTTTACACTATTAGGATCTTAAATAGCTAATTAATGAGGCATTTGCTGTATTTATTCTCTTTCTGTTCGTTACAGTTATTAGTCTTCTTAAACTTTCCTTATGAGCTCGATCCTAGCCTAGCGCAATAGAACCCTGAACATTAGTAGTTTGGTTCCGGATTCGGTTTCTGTAACAGGCAGCTAGTGGAACCGGGCACAGTAACGGAATGTAACAGGCCTACAAGGATTGTTTAAATGTTTACTTTTCAAGTGATACATGAAGTAGCAATATTTTTTACTCTCTGCTTAAGGAAAAGGACTTCTGAACTCTGATACTAATCCCCAAGAGGATGATTGCTAACTTATTTTCATATATCTATATCTTCCTCGTTCTCCACTCCCAGGCAAACAGTATTGCTTTCCTTAGAAACTGCATTATGAAACTAGTTCTGTTAATAAAATGCATGTAAAAAAATACATGTTTTTGTCTTATTGTCAGCTTAATTTACGTGTTTGAAGTTTCTTTTAATTTTAAATGTACTCATTTTGGTTACTCGTTTCCTGGAGAAAGAGTTAGTTAGGGTCTAAATTTGAAAACCTATCTGAAACAAAAACCGGAAAAAAAATGCAAACTTACGGAATTCTTAAGACGACCATCTAAACGTAAACTTAACTAAATCCTTAAGACGGTCAATCCGTGTTCTTTGCAAAAGAAAGTTGAATTCAAGGCTACTCTGGAGAAGCAAAAATTTTGCAGTTATTGGAAAAAGTATGCGATAAGGTTCAAAGGGTTCAATAACAGAGCAAAGTATTTTAGCGTGTATTCAAAATGCCCTATCCTGTTAAACTTTGTGCGTGGGAGTGCCAAACGTTGGGTGCGGTCTGTGAAAATAATTACCAATGAGGAGGGTGATCGTGTTTACGTTTAGATGGTCGTCTTAAAAATTCAGTAAATTTGCGTTTTTTTTTTTTTTTTTTTTTTTTTTTCAAATAGCTTTTTAAGGCTCAGATTAGATCGGCAAGCAGAGTTAATTATATTTAGACTGTTTTAATATTTTATTTAAAATCCTCTGATGGGTTTCGCTAAGAAAGTCTAAATTTGCTAAAACTGCCATACGAAAGAGGTATTTTCTTGATTTTAATGGCAAAATGCGACTGTTGATTTATAACTGGATTGTTAGTACCTTAACCTTGGACATATTTTAATATGCACGTAAATATACTTTGTTAATGACATCTCAAAAAACATTCTAGACCGTATATATAAATGGCGTTGCCAGTCAGAGGATTTTAATAGCTTAGATATTTTTGGCTTACATTTATGTTTTTTTTTCATTTGTTTCAATTTTTTGGCGCATAAAATTATTTATTGCAATTGATACTTTTTCAGTTCAGTTGCTTTTTAATATGTGTTTGTTGTTTCAGGAAAGTAAGAAATGATAAAGTATACAAATTAAATAATGTCCTCTTAATCATTTGGCTGATTATATTTAACTTAGTTTTTAATTAACTCAGTTTTATTTCTTCTTCCCTCTCTCTGAATATATACAGTGTCTCACAAAAATGATCTGGCGCGACAATATTTTTACTTTTTCAGTAATAGAGAAAAGCTCTGCAGTAAACTAATAAAGAATATTTTACCTTTGAATACATATTTTCTTAGCTGTCTCTTTATACTGAATAAATTAAAAAAAAAACGGAGTGGTAAATTTAAAAAATAGCGTTTTATACTGAAATGGAAGAAAAAGATATCACAAAATTATTCGTAATTTCTAACTAAAATCATTTCCAATAAATAAAAAACGAAATTTTATCCAATTAGTTTGGATAAAGAATCTAGGCAAAACTCTAAAAATCGTTTGAGTTCATAATTCGAATTTTCGTTTTAGAAAATATTCGTTATTTTAATGTTTTCTTGCAATGGCTCGGTCACGAAAGGAAATATCGTTAGAAACACACAGATTAGTTATTGATTCGGATAAAAAAAAGGAAATTTATTAGAAAAATTGCCTGTTTACTTAATTTAAGTGATTCTATAGTTTTTGTTATAACTAAACGGTATAAGATACAGAATCGTATTCAAAACAAAGTAAGACAATCTAAGTTATCTCATGGAATGAAAAGCTTTATTCTAAAGAACATTAGGAAGAATCCAAGACTGAATGCTTCTAAACTTGTTGCGGAACTTCGGGAATTATATGGAATATGTGTAAATCCAGGAACTGTAAGAAGAGTAATGCGATCTGCAGGATATCATGGCCATACACGCAGAAAATTTTGTGTCAGTAAAAAAAAACCCGAAAATATCAACTCGCTTTCGCAAAATCGATGAAACAAAGGACACCCGACTACTGGAAAAAAGTGTTGTTGTTTGCTGACGAAAGCAAATTTAACATCTTTAGCTCAGATGGACGATTGTTGGTGTGGAGAAAACCAAAAGAGCAGTTTCGGAAGCAAAACTTAGTACCAAGTGTTAAACATGTTAAGCATGGTGGAGGAGGAGTTATGGTATTGGGATCTATGGCACATTAATATAGAGTTCGTAGGATAGTATAATTCATCAGTTGACATCTTGAAGAGAAATTTGGCATCGTCAACATAAAAACCTTTATATACAAAATAGTTTTAAATTTTACTAGGACAATAATCCAAAGCATACTGCTCACAGTGTCCAGAAGTAATTAAAGCACCACTCCAATCGCCAGATCTTAATATTATTGAACATATTTGGCAGGAACTTCGAAATTCGAAAACAAAGCATACCTTTGGGACATCAACTGAAAGCTGTGATGCAAGAGGAGTGGCGTAAAATAAGTCCAGAAATAATAAAAAATATTTGTGGAGTCAATGCTAAAAAAATAAAATGAAGTGAACAAGTGTAAAGGTTATGCTAAAAAGTATTAAGAAGCAAAAGAAATGTACGTTTTTGTCATTTTTGGCTGTTACTAAAAGTGTCCGATTATTCTTGTGAGAATACTTTTCCTCATTAAACAAATGATATTGATTTTGGAATTTAATTTTCGTCTTTTCGAAAATGTATTTACTATAAACAATGTTGAATTTATATATAATTACAATAAAAGCTTTTCTTTTTGTTTTAACTTATTTTTATGTTCATTAAAGAATACAAAATCAAAGCACTCTACCATTTTTGTGAGCCACAGTATATATATATATATATATATATAATTAAAAAACAGAAATTGGAGTTAGTTTAATAACCAAGGTTAAAAATTGTTTTAGGCTTCCCAAGCAAATATTACCTAGCGCAAATGCAGCATTAATTAAATGGTAGTAAAATTTATAAAAATAGTTTTAGAATTTCACACTTTCCAAAAAACAAGAAGCTATAATAACAGCGCAAATCAAGGTGTAAGAAAATGTTCAACGAAAACAGAAAATAATGATATGCAATTAAATTTTTTTAAAAACATTTGGAAGGACTGAAAAGAAGGGAATAAACAAAGTATATAAAATTTACAAGCTAATAAGCTAAAATATTGGAATGGAAAGTTTTTCTTGTTTCCTTTCGGTCTCAAAGGGATGGCAGTAAACAAGTGAACTAATCCCGGCCTAATGTAGTAAGTAATTCCCATACAACGTTTCTTAAAAGTATATGTTAAAAGTATATCGTATAAAATTAGCTAAGTTCTGGGCTAGGAAATAGATAAAAACATAAAATAAAGGAAGATTTAGGACAGTTAATTTTTAATAATTTTTCAAGGGTAGAGAAAGAGAGAAAACAATAGTTGTGTGCTTCTGACA
The DNA here is from genome assembly GCF_044657685.1 of Stegodyphus dumicola. Classification (NCBI taxonomy): domain Eukaryota; kingdom Metazoa; phylum Arthropoda; class Arachnida; order Araneae; family Eresidae; genus Stegodyphus; species Stegodyphus dumicola. The sequence continues at coordinate 181,923,164 of NC_140780.1, read as the reverse complement.
CTTCTTTAACTTTATGCTATTCTTAACAGATGGAACTAATTACTATGAATTTTACTCATTAATTTCCTTTCGAATTAACAAATTACTTTTTCAGATTTCTTCTAGGTCTCAAATTTACGGTGATGAGTAAATGCAATAACATAAAATTAAACATAAGTAATGGGATTTTGCATATTGTATCGACATCACTAATTCTGTAGTTCCCATTTCTAATTGAAGTACATTTCACAAATATTAAGTTTCAAATTTTAAGAAACGATTTCAAACTATTTTACAAACATGCGAAATTCAAATTATCTGCAATACATGCAGATAAATGCATTCCAATACAAACAACTTCCACAACAAATTGATTTACAAAAATTATATGTATTTTATGTGTGAATATTTAGAGAACTAGCACATAATTTCCTTACTATTTAATTTCGCCCACTTAACTTTCTGTTACGAAAGAATGTCGAAGTAAAAATGCAAAATAAAGCTGACAAAATAAACGTGCTCTTTTGTCGACTTGTGTAATACTACTACTTTTACTACTCAAAAATTAGTTGCTGATTTAGCTAGCATGTGATATGGTGAAAATTATTTTCGAAGTTTCCGTTTTTGCTATTTATGTTTTACAGATCAACAAACAAATCTTTCAGTTATAAGACATTATAAAAATATAACCGAGACTCGCCAAATCTTATTTTAAGCCTTTAGTAAAATTCTGAAATAAAGCATACCTTCTAAAATCAAATTATTTTGTTTTAGTAAAAATATAAGATTTAAAATAAGGTTTCTTTAAATTTTATATTTTCCCTTTCTCAATAAGAAATAACACTCAAATTTGAATTATAACATTTTAAAATAAAACATAATAGTTCTGCATTTAAAATTCAGGTTTCTAAGTTAAAGATAAAGTTGCATGCATGATCACTAAATTAATGTTTTGTAATCACAGCTAAGTCTACAAAAATCTTAACAAATTGTTGTTTCCCAAATTATTGTGAATAACCTAATAAGCAGGGCTACTTCAGCAATAGGCCTTACGCTTAGTTTGGTGCAGTTTGATGAAAACGGTATATTAAAATTTAAGTATTTGTTTTGTTTTGAGATTTATTCAGCTTCTTTACCTACAGTTTTTTACTGTTTAACATGTTTTATTTAAACTTTAATCATAAATTAACAAATGTTAATTAATTAATACAGTTAGCAATCATTAAACAATTTTGTCTTCTGAACGTCATTTACTAAATGGCTTTAAACTGAAAATGTGAACGGTGTTTTCTAGTTTTTTTGGTCAACTTATTCACTTGATTTTTTTTTATTATTATTATTATTTCCCACGCCCCCCTCATAGTTATGATCACTTTCCTCGCAAGGGGGAAAAAAATGATGTATTGAAAAAAAAAAGAACTAACTTTCACTTTCGCCTTCGGGTACAACAATAAAAAACTTTTCCACAAAAAAGCTGTAGGTGCTTATTTGCGGGAAAAAAACTCTCACTCTCTCGAAGGGAATAAAGAGGGCGGAGGCGTAAAAAAGGAAAAAGTAAAAAAAAAGCTCCCGTAAACTCTTAACGCCAGGTACGAAGCGAAGCTTCGATAAGAGTGAAAACTAATCATGATGCGCCATCTAGGGTTAGATCAGAGAACTGCGCTGTAAAGGAATCTGCTTTTGCAAGTAGAAGTATCGCTTACACTAGCATAATTATGCGTAGATTTACTAGCAAATTTTGAAGAACTACTTATATGTTATATCACAAGCTGCACACCTTCAGTCAGAATATGATTCTTCTTTTTACCCATAACTGTTAATTTTAAAAATATTTCCTAATTGCCAAATATATTATTCGCTCTTTTTTAAAAATCAAAATTTAACAGATAAATCTTAAAATTAAAAAATAATAATAACTGGCGTTTTTCGAGACATTTTTAATTGGGTAAAATTACTCTTTATTTAAAGATCAGATTCATTTTGTAGGTAACATATAACATACTTCATATTTGTTATGGTTTAGTTTAGCAGAGTTAAATAAATATTTTCCGTAGGATTTACTTGCATACTGCAGTGATCCTAAATTGGCGGCCGCCGAAGCAATTTTATGCGACCCGCGAATATACTTCAGTTACATATTTGTTGCAAAAATTTCAAGATTTTAGATATTTGAAGTCTGAGTTTACGCTACTTTTATTAACATTAAAAACGAACATGCATAACTCACCAGACAAACTAAAAATGGAGGTAATTAATTTACAGTGTAATATAAATCTTATTCAAAGATTTTAACATTCGGCTATTTTTAAATTTATTTCTTCCTTGTCAGAAAAAAATCAAAAATCTCATTTACATATTTTTGCATTAAGAACTTCCGCGCTTTCTTAGGGAATACATTTAAATGTGAAAAGCTTTTCTTCACAGTTGAGAATTAACACGAAAAGAACTTGATGAGTATCTAAAAATCCATAATAAAAAACAAAATTAGTAATTTCTCTCCAAAGATACTAAATTTACGAATCAAAACGCCATCAAGTGCTAAACTAGAGTAAGAAATAAAGAATTTTATAGTTATTTACACATGAACGTAGTTATTTTTGTTAATGCGTTGAAGAAAAATTTAATAACTAAGAGAAATAGTGTAGGTTGCCATTATTTATTTTCAAGATTTGTCACACTTGGAAAATTTTTATGATTTGCTTACTTTTAGTTTAAATTAAAGTAAGTTATTTAATGACTACTTAAAAAAATTAGAACTCTTTGAAATAAATGTCAGTCTGAAAATTTAATTTTCAGCTGTCAGTATACTTAAATGACAAAATGTAACCAATAAAGATATCTTTCAGGTACCAAACTTGGTATTCAAGATTGAAAATAAATTTAAATTTGATTTTTTAGACATTATTATTATTGTTTTTGTAAGTTTTGATAAATAATTAGTAAACCAAATTAAAAAATTTTCTAATTGTTTTTACTTCATGAATTAAAAATTGTCCTTTTGTCTAAAAAAACTTCGGATCCATCAATTCCTTTCAGATCGGGCCGCATGGTGTTTTGAATTTGAGATAACTGGCTTAAAAGAAAAATTAAACCCCTGTGAAAAAATAAAACCCTATTGTTCCTTGAAAATATTGTGCGAAAGTCATGCGAGTGGATGAAATATTTCACAATTTATGCAATAGCCTACCATTCTGAATTTTGTTTCAGTTTCGTTTCATTATATCTTGACTTTAAAAAACTGATTACTTTTGAATTTGTAACAGTATTTTTGACAGTTTTGAAAAATATTGACATTGCTTGTTGTTTCTAATTTGACATACAGTTTATTTATTTAGCTTCGAGATTTCTTATTTTTAATACTGTTGACGTTTTTTGAAATATTTTGTGTTTTAATCACCTAGAAGCAGATTATATCTTGGTGATTTATTAAAAAGACTAAATGATTTTTTTTAATTTTGTAAAAAAAATTCTATTATTTAATTTACTGCGTTTTTCATTTGCATTATTTAAAACGTTAATGCTCTTATATTAGTTTAATTAATTTAATTTATTAACCTTTGATCCAGACATAATTAAGAAACATGGCTCTGTTAAAACATTTTCGGCTGCTTCTTGAAAAATATCAAAGGATTTTCAGTTATTTCATTTATTCCTTTATATTACTTTTTATGTGTTATTTTATTAAATTGTTTTGTTTTTGTTCCAGCCTTGCTTATGTTCTTCTTTTCAGATTGTTAATCACTAAAATTTTGATTGAATTATTTAATTAATTTCGCAATATACTGCCCTACTTTCAAATAATATTACTTCATAATTTATAATCTTAGCTTTCAAATTCCTGAACTCTTGTTTATAAATATATATATGACGGGTTTGTACCCAAGGAATCATTTTAAGACGTGCAAAACCTTTTCAAAGTTCATATATATATAAGAAGTTCTTCGCTTAAAATGAAATATAAAAAGGAATTTTTAATGCAAAAAAGAGGAATGTCATAATTCATACATAATATATTCTATCTTCTATTGTAAGGTATATATGCAGTGTTGTACAAAATTTTACGAAATAAGCTGAAAGATTGTCTTTGTGCTTAAAATGTCAGTTAATCTTACTATTTGTTATACGCTAATTAATTCTTTAATTAATACATTTTCTGAAGTCAACGGTTATTTGCTGCAATGGAAATCAGTGATAGAGACAAACTTTAGGTTCATACAATTTAATATACTATAACCTTTTCTATCCTTTCTTTGTTTGCAAACTAAATTTATTATACTACATTAAATTTTACTGCATTTTTCAGCGAATAGATTTAAACAGAATTCTTGTAAAGTTTAAATTAGTGATTAAATTTGCTTTATACAGATGAGTCTTGTTTTGCAAACCTCCAATTTAGAAACTCAACATTTTTACTGAAGTTTGAGGTCAGGTCCTGGAAAGTTTATACTTTTTCAATGATTTTCTCATTTATGAACTTTCCATTTTATTAGCATGTTTCACAGTTCGTAAGAGTTCAGATGACTAAGAATCTACTGCAGCTTTAAGATTACTTAAAAAAATTCTTCAAAATCTTCATTTTCTTCCTTCATCTTCACCATTTTTCTTTGAGTGTTCATCAATATTGGTTTTTTCAATATCAAGATTTTCTATTGGATCACAACAAAAGAAAACTGAGAAGGAGTGAAAGGCTAATATGTTAACGTTGCGAAAGTATAATTAAAGAGTTATATAGAGAAGACGTAAGTTAAAACGCGTACATCATTTAAAAAAATAAAAACACTCGAGCAATTTCCATTACCGAATTCATTTTGCGATTAATGGCTATTATGATACGAATAATCATTTGAAAACTGCTTTGAAAGATTTAAAAATTTGGTTAGTGCCGGCTATATTAATTATAAATATATTAAAAGAGAGAGAGAAATTAAAATAATTTCCTAATTTTTAGTTGAAGTTTTTTAATTTATGATATAAATTTATAGCCGTAAACTAATTTATAACAAGTATTTTTTTTTTTTATTTTCTTAATTTTTTCTGTATCTACTGAGTTCTTTTAATGGTAAATAAAATGGGTGCAAAATATACAAGCGGAGTTTTCATTAAATGTAATTTCTATATGTAACTCGTTTTTTATTTTCTATAATATGTTGTTAATAAAATACCAATTTTAACTAATTTTCCAAATTAAACCAGTGAACCTTCTAATAAAATCTGAATTTCGTGATAATATACATTTGATGTATATACATTCAAAAATTAGTATTTTGCGAAATTACTCAAATTTATGAATTGATTTTAACTGTGTTAGAAATTACAAAAAACAATTTTTCGTGGAATTTCCGTATTTACAAAAACTCTAGATAAAACTTAACTTTGCGACTTGCTAATTGAATTTTAAATTCATAACTTTTCAGAATTTAATGCATTTCATCTTTAATTAAAGAATCTCAAGCATATTGGCAAAGTTTTGATGTATGTAAACTGTTTAGTTGCACCTTAAAATAGAACGTTTTCCGTCTTTTTAGTGAATAATATGAGCTTTTGATTTAGCTTTTTATAGTATATAATAGCAACTTTAGCAATAGCTTTATACAGTAGATTTTTAGCAATTTTATGCAGCTAAATACGAAAATAGATTGAAATATTGAAGTATGTTATATTCATCTATAACGGGATGACAAAGTAAATGCAAATTTGCATGAGCATAAATTTCTCGAAGTTTGAGTCAAAGGGAAATCTTAATTCGAACATTTCTATCTATTGACGGAAGGGATTTCAGCTTGGCTAATAAAATGAACCATTTTATGTAAGAAACTTTTCTATGAGTATTTTATATACATAGTTATCAAACATTATGGGAAGTTGTATTTCTTTAGTTCAACATTAGGAATATCAGGACAATACAACGATTCCTGATTACTGTTGCTGCAAATAGCATTTCGCAAGATAGTGAATATTTCGTTACGTATTTGCCTATTTTGTTAGATAGTGAACATTTTGTTTTTTTATCAGTGACAAACAGTAGACCTCCTCAAAATGTCTTGAGAGGGATCGCTGAAATTTCTGAAATTTACAATACTAAGTTGAAGTGTTCATGCGTAAATCAATTAATTATTGGTATATTGCAATAAAAAATTTATGCTACAAGCTGTGATAATGCAAATGTCTAATTGCTGTGAGCATGCATAATTCAGGCTGAACTATTTTAAACTACTCAGTAGTATATAATCATTTTATAACCCACATGCAACTCATTTAGTTAACACCACGTAAGACAGAACAATACTGGCAAAATTTTGCAAACTGCAATATAAGATAACGAAAGGAAGAAAGCCATTAATTGAAATCAGTCATAATATGCAAAAATGTATTTGCAGACGTACATTTAGAATGAATAAGAGTTTGGTGAGCCTGAGAGAATTCTCATATGAACGTGCGATGTGTTTCGAGTTTGCTCGCATCTTTGCTTTTTATAATTTTAAAACATCCAAACAACTATGTACTACTCCAGTTTGAGCTGATGCTCTCAAATAAAAAGACCCGAATTTGCATAGTAAATTGAATTAGGGTTAAATTCTGATGTCGTTCTTAAAAATAGCGTTTTAATCATCCAATTGGAATTATAAGGAAATATTATTTCTTGTAATTGATACAGTATTAAGATTTTGATCACTATGTAGAGACATTAGGTTAATTAGAACAGAGAGGAAAAATGAGCAAACGCCTTCGCCGGGAATCGAACCGCGGACATCCGGAACACCGGCCCAGCGTGCAGAACCACTACACCACGAAGGTACCCTAGGAAAGTGGGAGAAATACCTTACATACTCCCCTTTTTAAAGAGCGACTGGGGTTTTCAGGGGACCCAATCGCCAAATCCTGGGGGTGGAGAAACCTCATCCAACACCCCTTTAGTTCGGGCGCCACTGTAGAGACATTAGGTTATTTGGAAGCAGGGAAGATGAAAAATTAGGTACGCCTTCGCCGGGAATCGAACCGCGGACATCTGAAATACCGGCTCAGTGTGCTGACCACTACACCACGAAGGCACGCTAAGAAAGCGAGAGAAATACCTTATAGCTATACTAATAGTTAGTCTTCTAAATCTTTAGCAACGCTCATAATCAAATAAAGAGATTATTTGCTTCAGGTTTGCTTAAAAAGCAACTAAGATCTGAAAACATCATTGATCATTAAGTCGTTCAAAGACAGAACAGTTGACTGTATAAGATTGATTAAATGTTTTTAGTCCTTTTAATGTTAAAACATGCAGTTTGTTTCGGAAATAGGTCTACTGATCCGAATTGCAAGGATAATACTACAGCTTAAGGAATCTGAAATGTGTTCCTCTAGTTAATAATGCCCAAAGGGTACTTCAAATGCAAATTAGTTTTCTGGTTGAAATATTTTAGTTTAGATACTTAATTTTTGATTGATTTTCGCCAAAGGAGAGGCTGTTTAAGTCTTTATCCCCAGAGTTTAAAATAATAGCTCATAAATTTGCATCATAAAATAAAGTGTGCTAGATTCTGAATAAAACGAGTACTCTTTATAAGAGTTTTGAGATTTAGTCGAGATTTCTGATCAATTTTTTTCCGAATTTCACCGCTGAATGTAACGGTAAGCCGAAAAAGGTTATAAGCCTCTTCGTTATAAGAATTTCACTTATGAAACGCGAGAACAACGGAGATTTGAAAATAATGAATTTATAGGATTGCTCTGTGTTTTATTTGAAAGTCCAATTAAATACTTAAAATTATAAATTTTTACTCAAAACCGTATATAAAGAATTATATTGTAACTCAAACGTAACATTATTCCGCAGATAAAAACCTTACAATAAGAATTGTTTCGATTTCACATACGTTTTTATAATTGCCTTTAAACATTAGGCTTTTTTCCTTAATTATCAAATATTTTTGGTATTTTTAGCATACATGGAAGGAAAAATGGAACATCATTTCTTAAATTTGCTTTTGAAACTTTCCTCATTCACTACCAGGAATAATCTTATGAAGTATTTTACTGCATTGTTTCCACTTGAAAACGATACTTTTTAAGCATGAGCCCTAAACCTATTATTCCAAATGAACGTTTGATGAAATTTTGAAGCGTGGATTGTAGAGTCATTAGGTGTTTTTTCGAAGCAGGAAACATGAAGAATGTGCAATGACCTCTCCGGGACCAAAACTGGACCTCTCGAATACGCGCCGAGTGTCCTGCCGCTTACACCATAAAGCCATGCAGGAAGCGAGAGAAAATACCTTATAAGATTACGTGAAAATTTTTTGGCCTCTTGAGCAAAATCAAAAACATGTAAAGTCGTACTCAGACTAATAGTCTGAGCACGCAGCAGAAACAGCAAAATTTTAAATGTAATAATTATCAATCAGAATCAAATTGATGCTGATAATAGGTTCTATATATTTATAAGCTTACAGAAAACGAGTGCCTGTAAAAGAAATGTTGTTCAGAATTTGATGAAATAGAAACGTCTTATTAATGCATATCCCTTTGTCTTATAACGCTATCTTTATTGTTTGATGCATCAAACAACTCAAATCCTCTTTAATAGCTTTCGCACTCTTTCTGGTAAAGTTCACAAGTGGCTGGCTTGAGAACTTGACTGGTCTCTCTTCTTGGTCAAGTGTTTGAGGTTTTTCCCAAGTTTAAAGTAAATACTAACCAGATTCCACTAGAAAATCCTCCACGAAGGCGGTTTTTCTGAGACTTACAGACTTCTTATATTTTACTACTATGTAAGCCAAATAAGTAATCTAATCACGCTTTCATTATAATCAGGAATATCTACTTTCTGAATGTATTATTATTAATAATAATTTTTGTTTTCCACTACTCCATGCTCTAGCGGTGCATCTGGTGGAAAGTCTGGCTAGCAATTGGGAGATCCGGAACTCGAATCCCGGTGAGAACATAGCTGATTTCTCACATTTCCTGGCTCTGCAAACGTAGTAGTTTAATATATACTCAGCTGAAGAAAGATCTTTCAGAGAAGTTTAACAATTTATTGACATCAGAGAAGATAACATTTAGAATGGTGCAATACCCTTTCCTTTTTTTCTCACAAAACTTGCGTTTAAACAAGAAAATTTACATGAATTCCTTCATTCGTGTAACTTACCGAGTAATAATTAATTCCTAGAATAATTTTCCGATTTCATACATTTATTTTCTAGGCCAATTTTAAACATAGTTTAACACATTTTAAATGTTTATATTATTCATAGTTGCTTACAGTAAGTATATTCAGAATAGAACTCTAAAAAACAAGATATTTTTTTATATTTCTTTAATACATTAGAGAACCGGGGAATCCTAATGTATTTCTTTAATACATTAGGAAATCATGGACCAGTATTATAGGGAATTGTTTTCTTGACAGTATTTGTTACGTTCTATCTTAATTTTAAGTACCTTTGAACAGAAAGAAACTCAAAATTTGTTAAACTTCTTGCAATAAAAATTTACTGATGAGTTTCTACTAATTAGGATGATATTAAATCAATTTTAACTGTATTCATTTAAACATTTGTATTCCATAAAATCCAAAATACTCAAAAACATGGTGCTTTGCTTCATTTTTTAGACTTTATTTTGTAAATAAATACATTGCATGACTGGAAATTCATTAACTTGTATGATTGGAGAAGAATGCAGACTGCAGAACATTTCTTTACAACTCCAACTGTTCATAAAATGACAAATTCCTAGAAAATATATTTTACATTTATTCTTCTGTTTAACATCCAAAGAAAAATGGATACGTGGAGTAAAATGGAAAGAATATGTGAGATATCCGTTTTGAAGTAATGGTGGTGGTGTGGTGTATTTAATTATGGCAAAGCACACTAGGGCTATCTGCCTAAGGGGAGGGATGCCTTCGTGGAGGACTTTCTAAGGGAAAGTGGCTCGTATGCACGTTACACATGGGGAAAACCACGAAAACACCCATGTAGCCAGCCCGTTCGCGGGATTCGAACCTCGGACCGAACTACCAGTGTTCAGCGACTTTACCGCTCGGCCGCTGGTGGGCTTGAAGTAATGGAAAAATCTGTAATGTAAGTAGAATATAAGCTCCATCTATAACTATTAGAAGAATCAACTAGGTGACATTAAAACATGATGTTTTACATATTAATTATATTAAAACGCCTGAAAAATGACGCAGTCTGTAGTTGTTCGCCACAGAGAATCTTCGCAGCGTTCTGTTGTAGAGACATTAAGTTATTTTTTAAGGCAAGAGAGATGAAAAATGTGCAATGTCCTCGCCGGGAAACGAACCACAGACCTCTGGAATACGCGCCCAGTGTGCTGACCACTACACTACGAAGGTATGCTAAGAAGGCGGAAGAAATACCTTATATAATCTCCCTTTTAAATGGTGGCCTGGGGATTAAGGGACCTAATCGCCAAATCCTGGTGGAGAGATTCATCGCCCACCAACCCGTCCTTGTTCAGGCGCCACTGTAGAGACATTAGTTTATTTTTTAAAGCAGGGGAGATGAAAAATGAGCAACGCCCTCGCCGGGAATCGAACCGCGGACCTCTGGAATACGCGCCCAGCGTGCTGATCACTACACTACGAGGGCATGTTAAGAAGGCCGGAGAAATACCTTATACTGTTATCTTATTGTATATTGTATTACTTAGCATCCAAGCCAAGTAATGATAACTTTACTATTCTTCTGAAGATGACTTTCATGTTAGAAACATGTAAGAATTACATCTATGAAAATTTTATGGATATTGCCTAATATAACAGTTTTGGGTAACAAATATCCTCTTTAAAACTTGCAGTTTTTTTCTTTTTTTTTAAATTTCTTTCATAAAATGTCAATGATTAAACATCAGAAGGTCTGTATGAAATTTCAGATAAAAGGACAGAACAGAAAGTAGATGATTTAATGATAAATTACACTAAAGCAATCTGATGTTTGGAGGATACTTTCTTCAGAGACTTGATCAAAGAAACTGCCTAGATTATAGGATAAATCACAGGAAAGCTACAGGGGTTGGACAAAAATATGGAAACACCTTTAAAAAAACATGTTTCTTTGCTTAACATGGTGTAGGAAACCCGTTGGCATCCAAAACAGCTTGCAGTCTTCTCGGATTGGATAAATACAGTTCCTGTATGTTTGCAAGGGAATATTATACCATTCTTCCTGCAAAACGGTGGCAAGTTCAGATAACGATGTTGGCGGTGGATAACGAGAACGCACTTTCCGTTCCAATGTAGACCACAAAGGTTCGATAATATTCAGGTCTGGTGACTGTGGTGGCCAGGGGAGATGGGACAACTCATCCTCGTGCTCAGAAAACCAGTCCTGGACAATATGAGCTGTGTGAACAGAGGCTTTGTCGTCTTGGAAGACACCATCACCATCGGGGAAAAAGTTTGTACTATGGGATGAACTTGATCGGCCAAAATGTCCACATAAGTCTTGGCAGTCATGTGCCCTGACACAGTTATCATGGGGCTAGCAGAGAACCACGATATGGCTGCCCAAACCATAACAGAACCCCCGCCATGTTTCACTCTTGGCAACAAGCAGTCTGTATTATAGGCTTGAGATGGCGTTCTCCAGACGTAAACTCGGTCAGAAGTGGGAAACAATGTGAAAGAAGACTCGTCAGACCATATTACTCGCTTCCACTGCTCTATAGTCCAGGCTTTATGACTTAAACACCACCTTTTCCTGTTACGGACATTAGCATCACTGATGAGTGGCTTCTCAATTGCAGCACGGCCAGCAATTCCCTGTTTATGAAGCTCCCTTCTAATTGTTTTGGTACTCACAGGGTTCGGTAACACAACATTCATTTCAGCAGTAACTTTTGCAGCTGTGGTCTTCTTATTTTTCGTCACAATTGCCCTTAATGATCGTCTGTCACGATCACTCAGGACACACTTTCGTCCGCGCTGTGATTTAGCAGATGATGTTTTTCCGCTTTTCAAATATGCGGAATAAATCTTCGATACAGTACCTCTTGAAACACTAAACACCTCGGCTACCTTGCTTGCGGAAGCACCTACCATACGTGCTCCAACAATTTGCCCACGTTCGAAGTCTGTTAACTCTGACATAATGCAATGACAACCTCACATAACAGTACTCCGACAACAACTGAACTGTTTAGCACATTTACGAAGTTGTATAGGTGGCTTCAGTAGTCAAAAATGCCAGCGCCACCTACATGTTTCATTAAAATCAATCTTTCTTTTCAAACATGCATTTCACAAGGTGTTTCCATATTTTTGTCCATCCACTGTATATGCATCCCAACCCTTCCAGCAGTTAATATGTGCTCGATAAGACCCCTCGGTCAAGCGGTTTTATGTACACTGATCTCAGCAGATAAGTGAAAAATTAGTTAGGTAAATGAACTACAGAAATTCACTACAGATTCTCAAATGAAGAATTTGGGCAAACTAGAAATTAAAATTACTTAAATATAAACGATACTGGAATGTGATTCTAAACTTGTTTAAAAAAATGGTTCAAAACAGTAGTTGTTCCGGTAAATTAGTAATTATTTTTATCAGTTAATAATTCCATTCGTTTTCTATTGTGTATTTAGAGATAGTTAAATATATACACGGGGTGGACAATAAAATGTAACATTGAGATTTTTTAACAAAAGGGAATAGTGAGGATGAAAAACTCATGTATAAAAAAATTACAACTCAGTAGCATCACTTGTAGGGAACAGTTACTTTATGAAAGGTACATCTTGAATAGTTAATTTCTAAAATAAATACTCTGTAGTTATTTACTTAATTAGAAATGTATCTTTGATTTATACTCAATATTATCCTTTATTTTGCTTTATTTGCTAAATTAACGTTTTCTCTAATCGGAAAAGTTAAGCAAATGTTTTCTAACAGCTTACAAAGAACGTGTAAAACAAAATTCTAGTTTTTCTTTTACCATTTTGCATGCATTCAACTAAAGCGTACTGTAAGCAATTTTATTGCGTTTGCAAATGAACTGTAGCCTTAAAGACTTAAGTTTAAGAGTCCTACAATTTCAAGATTATGGCCTTAAACTAAAATTTTATGAGTTTTGTTTATCAACATCATTTGGTTTCATCTAAGTACAGTTACTCACTAATACAAATCTCTACTTTTAGATCATATAAATAATTTTAAATCATAAACATGTAACATAAATAAGGGAAAGTTAGCGAACGCATCCGCTTATTTAATGTTTATACCAGCCACTTCAAAATATTCTTGAAGCCATTCCTCACATTAGCCGTAGCGAGCTTTGTTGTATTCATAGAACCTAATCTAATCTTCTGCCTTTAAATAGAAAAAGAAGTGAAAGATACACCTTTCTACAGTGCTGTCCTACCATACGTTGAGTCACAAGAAATTAGCAGCCCTCAGTAATTCGTACATCTTAAAAACAGATATAATGTATGCCTGTACAGGTTCCTCTCTTTAAGCTTAAGAAATCAACAATGAGGAAGAGTTTTAAAGTTCAGGTTACACAGCTTACAATTCGAAAAATTTTATGAAAGTGGCGTAAGTTCATTACACGTAAATTTTAATATAAGCAGAGGCCTTTCTCATCTTTACACTTGGTCATTTTGTCTACTGAGTCCTGCAATACCTAAATGAGCTTCACAAAACAAATCTCATCTGTCAGTGTCCTTCTCATCTATAGGGTGTGGTAATTTAGACTACTAAATCTTCTGACATCCAATTTAGACTACTAACTTTTATGATACCCAATTTAGACTACTAAATCTTAGGATACCCAATGTTTACCTAATCCTCACATAATATGTTATGAAGAAACTTCGTGTATGCGTCTAATACAGCCCTTCGAGTTTCCTTCGACTACCTTTCATTCTCCATTTTTTATAAATTATGAAAGCTTTTAAAATAAGCATAGGTTTTAAAATACATGGTGCAAATTATCATTTTTCTTGAGTATTCAGACATCAAGGGATTTTTTTAAATAGTGAGAAAAAAACCACTTTTTTAGGCAGCAATATAAATGCTGTTTCTCTTTTTTTTTTTAATAAAATGGGTGCTTTTTATTGAGAATAAGTATATAATGCTTGATTAGGCTATGCTTTAAATAATAATTACTGCATGTGCTTTTAATATACAGTAATTATTAATAGCTGCATTTTTAATTGTTTTAAAAAGCAGTCATTTTTGACCATTTTTAAAGGAATTTAAAATATACATTTTTAAAACTATATTTTTAAGTGAAACAGCAAAATGACATGCATTTTAAATATTTGAATAAGATTTTTATGTAGAATTTTTCTTACCTTCTCAATTTTGGGCATCATTACGTTATGTTACATTGTAAGGAATTATTTCTTTTGTGGTATAAGCGGTTAGCTCGTTCAGTTCGCGAATTCAAAGATACGTGTTTTAAATCCCAGCAAGAACGCTGTTGACGTTTCGTGTTAGCCACACAGAAAGACTTAAGAGCTTCTGCTATGCAACCAGGATATTTACAAGATAGGTGCTGCTATTCCATGAGACATGTGGCCAGGTAAAGAGTCATTTCTTAGAATGTCCAAATTTGACGTGAAATGAATTCTTAAATTTATTTGTCAAATTATAACTGTTAAGTGCTTAACATATGAAGGAATTTAAAAACAATAACTTTTCTCTTAGTAATATATTTTTTAATTTCGTGTTTTTCATTTTATGTGATTGACAGAACTTACAATTCCTAGCCACCTATTCGATATAGTTTGTTAGTGATTCTGACTGCGGTAGCTAGGGGCCCGGGTTCGAATTCCGGAGAAGGCATGGTTGTGACTGTCCCTCCCTTTATAGAAGGCAACGGTAGCCACCTATTAGGTGTTTCCATAATGAAATGGCTACTACTTTAATTTCGGTCCTAGTAGTGGCGCAAGGCTAATGGCTATTAAACAAAGTCCCCGGAGTTAAAAAAATAATATCTTCAAATAATAATTGTTATGAACATGTATACCATTATTGTAAATGATAAAAAAATGTGTTAACCATACACAATATGTGTCACGATGCCTTGGTACAAAATAATCGCTTGCCTTTGTAAACTTTTGAAATTTCTAAAATTATTTTTAAAACTTAAAAGCAGTTTAAAAGCGTATTAATTACAATTTACGCAAATAGAAATAGGTATGTTTTGATAGTAGTGCAGGATAATTAAAATTTTAAAAGCATGTAGAGACATTAAGTATTTTTTTGGAATTTTTCTTCGCCGGGAATTGAACCACACCCCTGGAATACCGGCGCGGCAGAACCACTACACCACGAAGGCACGCTAGGAAAGTGGGAGAAATACCTTAAAAACTCCCCTTTTTAAAGGGTTTTCAGGGGACCCAATCGTAAAATCCTGGATGTGGAGAAACCTCATCCAACACCCTTTTAGTTCTGGTGCCACTGTAGAGACATTAGGTTATTTGAAAGCAGGAGAGATGAAAAATTAGCAACGCCTTCGCCGGGAATCAAACCGCGGACCTCTGAAATACCGGCTCAGTGTGCAGAACTACTACACCACGAAGTCACGAAGAAGAAAGTGGGAGAAATACCTTACAAGCAAAAGCTTCAGTGATAAAGGAAATGTCCAGAAACTAAATGTTTTCTTAAAATATATATTGTGACCTTCATCACTAAATAACGTCTACTTAGAAATGAATTTTTAATTAAGCAGCACAAAATTCACTTTATGATTCATACATTTCTTCGAAATATTTTTATTTACATGCGCAGTAAGGTGCTTTGGTCGTTAGAATACGAACTTCTTTCGAAATTTGGAAGTTGAAAGAAAAGGGGACATAAATACATAATTATAGTGGAGGAGGGAATGAAAAGTGTAAATTTAGTTAATCTACATTGCTACAATTAGCAAATATTGGTAAGGCTATGTCTATCTGTAAACATGGATGTCAAAGGCTTATGTGAAAACTTAAAATACTTATGAAATATATTTACTACAAATAGAAAACTCGAAAGCCTCTTATTTTTTCTAAAATAAAATTTATCAAAATGATGCAATTTATATAGGCATTAACGTATGTTTTTCTTTTCTAAAATCGAAGCGAGAAAGTTTTAACATCATATAATGAAAAAAATATTACGTAATAAAATTTCGCTATAAATATTCCCTGTTTTAAAATATGAAGGAAGAAATTAAGGACACTTTAGGGAAATTAAGAAGTGTGTGTGTGTGTGACCATGGCAAAGACTCGAGGGCTATCTGCCTAAGGAGAGGGATGCCTTCGTGGAGGACTTTCTAAGGGAAACTGGCTCGTATACACGTTACACATGGGGAAAACCACGAAAACGCCCATGCAGCCAGCCCGTTCGCGGGATTCGAACCTCGGAAGTAAAATATTTTTTTCCAGAAGTTTTCTCCTTTTAATATAATTTTTGCACAAGTACTTTTAAATATGTGTAAAATGTTTTCCTCCTAAATCGTAAACTGATATGCTGGGAGATAAACTGGAACCGCTTTGAGATTCAAAGCTATTTTTAGGTTTTTGCATTTATTATAAGGACTAATTTTAGTTGTAGTTTAAATATTTCACTTTGAGAAATAAAGCGCATTAAATCTGTTAATCAATAGTTACTTCAGAAAAATGTAATTACGCTTTTTAGTTGCCGCAGAAAAATATAATTACAATTTGTAGTTGCTTTAAAAATATATATTTATATCTTATGTGGAAAATGGATCTTTTTTGCATATAAAATTTTTCGTATTACATCAAGATTATTATGTTAAGTATTTTTTTACTCTTATGTTTTTTGACCTTCCAGTGGCCAAGCAGCAAAGTCGCTGAACACTGGTAGTTCCGTCCGAGGCTCGAATCCCGAAAGCGTGCTGGCTGCTTGGGCGTTTTCGTAGCTTTTCCCATATGTAATGTGCGTACGAGCCAGTTTCCTTTAGAAACTGTCTCCACGAAGGCATGCATCTTTATGCAGATAGCCCCCGAGTGCTTTGCCATAATGAATTAAACGAAAAAAAAATTACCCCTTTTTTTAGCTCATTTTAGCTGATCTGCTTCTAATACCTTAGGATCGAGAGACTTTTAATGAAAAAAATATTTACAATTTGCTACTGTAGGCCCACCAGTGGTCGAGCGGTAAAGTCCCTGAACACTGGCAATTCGGTCCGCGGTTCGAAATCCGTGTAGTGGCTTAAGGGCGGAACACGTAAATAATAATAATAATAATAATGATAATGATAATAATTTGTTACTGATAATTCATTTCCCCAAAAAACGTATTTTGGAACAACAGAGGCGGCTTTCAGCGTATGAATTAGCTTTGGTTCCATCTGATCAGAAGGAAAAATATTTTTTTATTTCGGAAACAATTCAAACTGCGAACTTTTATCTAAAAGCAGAAATTTCACAAATTAAGTGCTACTACATTGTTAGTTTCATCTGAGGATAACTTAAACAAAATCTCCTATTTCAACTTCATGAGTAAAATTTGAAAAATAAAATATTTATTTTGAGGTTAAAATTTTTAATTTTAGGTAAAATCAGATTAATCAGATAATCAGATTAGATAGTAAAAATTCCAAATATTAAAAGATAAATAAGAAATAATGTAAATAATATAAGTTGGAAATATGTAAAAATGACAAGACCACGAAGTTTTTATCGGTATTTAATTATACTGTGGCAATTCTTAAAATCACAAGCAAAGTTTAAGATCTTTGATAAATATCCAAGTAACACCGTATTTCAGTTCCGTAACTCTTGCTTCGAGTATTACAAAGAAATATACATACTTTTCACTAAGCATTCAGCTTTTACCCTTAACATCAAAAGCAATAAACAAACTTAATCATACATTACTTTAATTTAGAATTAGGATGTGCAAAGGCCACTATTTCTACGTTATGTGAAAAATATGAAAAGCAAAATATTTGCTAAACAAAACTCTTAATTTTAGATGAAATTAGATTAAGGTATAGAATGGGAGGATCTTCAAGTAACGCAAAACAAATGCGCATAATTTTAATTCCATATTATTGACAAGACTGCAGACTTTATATTGGCATTTAATTACTTCGTGACACTTTTTGAAACACAAATAATTATAAAGCCTATGATAAATCTCAAAAATATTTCCATATGACATATGTCAGTTTTATAGGTGTCGTCCCATTGGTAGTTGCAAAGAAGTATGTGAACTTCTCATAAAGCTTTCAGCACCCTAATTCAACATCAAAAGAGATAATCATAATTACTTGCAACCGAATGCGATTCAAATTTTGCTGAAGAAATTCGAAGCTTCAGAGAACATTTTACAAAGGGTGTGTAGAGTTTTCGCAGGAGACTTGAAATGTCATTTTACTCCCTCAGATTTCTTCAAAATATTTTAATTCTACCTCGCTAATCCTTTCTGAATATATCAGTTGATTAAATCTTGCTCTGTAGTATGCTTTATCAGTTGTGTTATTGAAGTAACCCGTGAAGAAATTCATCAGAAATCATGGTAACAAACTAATTTCGTAATATTTCATTTCTCGTGGAATCTTAAATCCCGTTTTAAAATTTAAACTTACTGTTACGCAAATATAAAATTAAATAAATCAAATTAACTAATTTATTAACTTGCATACTAGATTCCGTGTAACGTAAATTAAGATTTTAAAATGCTTAATTGACTTTTACTTGAAAATATTCATAAACCTATTAATTTGATGTCTTATAGAATGCCTTCTGTTACTGCAATTGCAAAAGAGGAGTCATTGATATGTCACTTGAGTTTTGAAAAAAAAAAGTTAATTAGATGATATTAGAATTTATTAGTTTTTTTAGATGATATTAGATTTTTCCTGTTTAGATGATATTAGATTTTTCCTGTTTAGATGATATTAGAGACTTAATGTCTCTTTCAAGAAAACTATTCTACATTTTCAGCAAGTAACAAACTGAAATTTAGAAACAATATTACATGGGAATTATAGTTAAATGAAAACCTGCAACGTGCAATGTTAGCGTCGTTATTATCTTTCGGGAAATGACACAAAAAGCAAAATAACGTGCACTTGCCTTCTAAATCCATAGAATTTTGTTTAAGTTAAAAGAATTGTTTTCAAATTCCATTTGAAAAACGAACTTCAAACTGCAGTGCTTTCGTTTTTTTATTAAGGGAATTATTGCATTTATGGAAATAAATCTCACGAAACTAAAATATTACTGCATTATTGACTTCTCACCAAATATTTTGACTTGGAATTTTGAAATATTTCATGACTCAATGGAATACAAGTGTGGATAATGTTGAGCGGCGTGACTCCTTTATAAGAGAGTGAGAAATTAAGGAGCAAAAATATTTAGTTAAAAACTTTAGAAACAAATATTGGTCTTCCACAACATATACTCTATTTCTAGTTTAAAAAAGTAAGTGAAGGAGATAGATTGAAGATTCTTTCGCAACTTAACTAGCTTCAACTGTTTTTGAATTGTTGTTTTGTCTTAAATATTCTAGAATGTTACTGATTTGAGAGATGGCTTTTCAGCACTCAGAACTTCTTGACAGATGCTGTCAGGATCAAATATATCAAACAGTTTTCATTGATGTAAAAACAAGACAATAATTCCTTTTATAAATACGGTACAAATATTTCTAAAACAGCTTCTGTTATATAATTATGTAAATCAATTTAAACAAAAAATCCTTCAAATTTAGATTTAAAAGCTTTCTCCGTGCCACACGAAACACGCTTATGATCAAGTAGTTAAGATATTGAAACAGAGACTTGAAAGTAGTAGTAATTGAGATAGATGATGAAACAAAGAGTAAAAGTATTAAGTACTAGAATATTAATGCTAGTACCGCAGTTGTCTAATAGTAAATTTTGTATGTAAAGAAACAAAGGAAAATTCCTTCCAAAGAAGAAAATAGAGTGTGAAGAGTGAAACTGTGAAGAGTTTTGTTTAAAATTTAAATCTTCATTTCAGTCATGTAGTTCCCTCATTGCAAACTAGAAGTAAGTGTGGGAAAATACTTCTCTCTAAATGCTAGCTTTTAAATTATAATGCTAGCTAATAAGGCTAGCTTTTAAGTTAGCCTATTAGCACTATTAAAATAGCACTTACTCATTCTTGTATCCCACGAACCCTTTCATAAAAAAAAGTCATACCAGATTCTTTGCAACAATACATAAAATACTAAGCATTTGATAAAAGTGAAACTCCTTGTTTTCCACACGCATGCTATGGATTAGTTAAAATACACTTTTGTAATAGCATGATAGTGAATAATTGTAGAATTAAGAGTATTATCATCTATAATTGAGATAATTATTTCTTGAAGGAAGTTCTTCAAGAGTGAGAAATTTTGTGTTAAGAAGCAAGTTGAAATTAAAAATACATTTTGTATTGATACAGTCCACTGCTTTTTAAAATAAATTCAAATGATTATGCACTTCATTAGCTCCTTGAAGGCGACAGGGAAAAATATTTCTAGAATTAACCTTTTAATAAAAGGCCGCAGGATTCATTTATGAGTAGAAATAGCAAATTATTGCTGAAGGAAAAATATGTTGCTCAGGTGCTTGAAGGAAATAAAACTGTTGCAAAGAATAACTTCAATTACTATTTCACTCAGCCAAATATAATACACAATGAAATAACTCGTAGAACATTAGAAATAATTCACTGTTTAGTTTCCTGGATTCTAATTTCAGCATTAACCAGATTCGAGAGTAATTTGCATTTTGGATCTGATTTTCACTCAATTGATCAATTTCTTTTTCAGTTGAACAGAACATGTAAATTTATCGATTTCCTAAGGAAATTTCCCTTTTGGCTACATTAGCAGCTGAAGAATATTTTGAAACAGTTAAAGAGTCATTTTCAAAACTGAATCAACAACATTTCAGTTATTTAAGGGTGAGGTATTTAACAAATAATTTCACTGCCTAAAGTCATTAACTGACTTTTATTATTCCATTATTCCTGATAATAAACTGAATATCAGGAATAATGGAAAAGTATTCTCAAATCCTTTAAAATTTAGTATATTTAAAGAAATTCCTGTACAGTTTTATATGCTTAAAGAAATTCCTTTTAGGTAGAGACTTCAGGAAGGAAAAGAGACTAAAACACTTGTAAAACCCTTATAAAAATATAATAAACTGTTCGGGGAGAAAAGAATCTTTAAATATGATTCATCTACTTAAATGTATCTGAAGATTCGATTTCACTTAACAATATCTGTCTTAAGAGTTAAACATCTGATTTAAGCACTAAAAATACTAGGCCCTATGAAAAGTGAACAAAAAAATGAAGGAAAAAGAATTGAGCTTCCAATAACGTGCAAGGGGGTATCAAATTATGCGCTTGAAAGAGAATAGAAAAGAACACATTAGCCGTTAAGTGAACTTGACTCTAAATTGCTTACCAAGAAAATGCTAATTTCAGATCCCAGTCTATATGTAATATCTTTCAGAAAATATGTCCGCAATTAGATTTTTGGAGATATCCTTTAATGCTGTTTCAGTTCACAGTTTTAAATGCAACTTTTCAATTACCTATCTCTAACTTCTTTTCTGTTTGGCAATAAAAGCAGAAAATTCCCTTATTAATTCTTAGTTTACTGAAGATCTAATGCAAATACCAACATGTTTACCGATATTTCATATTCATTATTGACATAATCACATTTAAGACGCTGAAGACGAAGCTGCAGATTTCGAGGGAAAAAGAAATGACATGAAGGAATGGCATGCGTAAAGTTATAGTATTACAAAAATGTCTTCGATAGAAATACATGTATTTTGGTATTGTGTATTTATATATATATGTGTATATATATGTGTATTTATATATATATATATATCTAAAACCAAAACAGCCACATGCGATTCCCAACCTAATGCGGTACATAACCAAATGTGATTCTCATTTTTCTGTAGAAATCCCGAAACTTCAGAAAACATTTTAAAGGGCGTGCCGAGGATGTTCAGGAGATTTAAAATGTCATTTTACTCTCTCAGATTTCTTCACATTTTAATTCCACCTCTTTAATCCTTTCTGAATATATATGTTGATTAAATCTTTCTCTGTAGCTTGCTTTATCTCTTGTGGTATTGAAGGAAACCCGTGAAGAAATTCATCAGAAATCATGGTAACAAACTAATTTCATAATATTTCATTTCTCGTGGAATCTTAAATACCGTTTTAAAATTTAAACTTCTGTTACGTAAATAGAAAATTAAATAAATAAAATTAACTAATTTATTAACTTGCGGACTAGATTACGTGTAACGTAAATTAAGATTTTAAAATGCTTAATTGACTTTTATTTGAAAATATTCATAAACCTATTAATTTGATGTCTTATGGAATGCCTTCTGTTTGTGCAATTTCAAAAGAGAGGTCACTGATATGTCATTTGAGTTTGAAAAAGAAACATTAGTTGGATGCTATTAGAATTTGTTAGTTATGGCAGGTTTGGTGCATTACTACTAGCGAGTAGCTCTTTCTACAAAACTATTCTACATTTGGGCAACAAATAACAAACTGCAATTTAGAAACAATAACGCCTGGGGCTTACAAATCGATGAAAACTTGCAATGCTAGCGTAGTTATTATCTTTTGGAGAGACACAAGTACACAAAAATCAAAGTGAAATCTAATGAATCGGCAGAAACTTTGGCAGATCCAGTTCTGGTTAAAGTATGTTATATACCGACTTCTAGAGGTTTTTAGTTTTTATTCATTAAATCTTTTTTTTTCTTTCATTTTATTACCATCTGAAAATTTCCGAATAACTACCGAGATACGTTCATCTCTTCAGAAGACTGGGTGTATTCTTGGGTGTATTTTGCAAAAAAAGTTTAATATAATCTCAGATGTGGCATATGTTAATTTGACTGAATTTTATTGGTACTTTTATTTTTGTACATTTTTGTGTATATGTTTCTCTACATATACAGCAATGACCGTAAAATACCGTAAAATGATTTCATCAAATTTTTATTCAAAACTTTAAAATTCACATAAAACCGAAAACTCGAATTTCAAATGTACCAGAATTTTCCCTACACATTTTCGAAACACTTGGAAAAAAGAATAAAACATTGAAAAAAAGTGCCAAAATGACAATTAAAAAATCATAGAACTTACATTATGCACATTGCAATTAGAAATAAATAAATGAATAAATAAAACAAAACAAAATTGGACTAAAATCAATATATGCTAAGCCGAAATTAAAAAAACAACAAAAAGGTCTAAAACCAATATATGCTAATCCGAAATTCAAGAAGAAATAAAGAGCAAAGCTAATAGGCATTTAAACAAACTAAAAAATTAGGAGGTCCACTATTGAATTAGCTAAACTTAACTTATCAAGAAAACAAAAAACTGTACTTAGAGAGATTTCTATAAATAAAAAGATTAAATTTGAGCTTTAAACAGATGAAAACTGAAAACCTATTTGAAACAATAATTGAAAAAAATTTTAAAACGCAAACTTACTGAAATCTTAACACGACCTTTTATGTGCGAGATAATTGAATTCTAAAGATGACCGAACTGTATTCTTGCTAAAGTAAGTAGAATTCAAACTGCTCTGGAGAAGCCTAAATTTTGTAGTTCTTGGAAAAAGTATGCTACAACGTTCAAACTGTTCAATAGCAGAACAAAGTCTTGAATTTCGGATTAGCATATATTGGTTTTAGACCAATTCGTTTTCTTGAATTTCAATATACATAATGTAAGTTCTATGGTATTTTAATTGTCATTTTGGCACTTTGTAATGTTTTATTCTTTTTTCCAAGTGTTTCGAAAATGTGTAAGAAAAATTCTGGTACAACTGAAATTCGAGTTTTCGAGTTTATATAAATTTTAAAGTCTTGAATAAAAAAATGATGTAATCTTTTGCGGTTTTTGATCTCAAATGGACCAGAAGAATGAAACATATTTTCGAAACCTATTAATCGAATTTTATGAAGCTTTAATTCATTTTCCCCTGAAGAGATATGAACTGGAGTTTCAATAAAAGGAGATTAATTTTTATTCGTATAATTTTGCATATTTTCCCATTCGCAATTTTATTTTGAGATTGTTCTACTATGAATTCTCTCTCTAATTGGGTTAGTTTTGATACTGTGTTAAACCTCTTATACGCAGTCGCAATTATTATATTATAATGGAAATGCCTAGCTTTTATTCCAATTAACTAAGGATATTTTTGGATTTTTCCTTTTGGATTTTCAAGAAGGCAGCTCTGGATAAGTATTAACTCTATGAAAATTTAATTGGCCTGTCTCAAATCGGGATGACCATTTCAGCTTTGTTTCACTTGATTCACCTTTATTTGGATTTTGTAGTTTCTTGTTTTCTTTCTTCATTACTTATACTGATATTCTTTTGTCATTGTTAATTTTTTTATTCTTATTTTTGTCACTGATAACTGTATTACAAATAAAACTTCTTAAACAAGGCATATATATGTGAGTGTGTACTTACTCTCATACGAACAAAAGAGGAAAAAAAAAGATTACTTAATGCTATGGAAAGCAAACCTTTGTACCTGAAACCAGAAATGAAAGTAATAAAATAATTAGAAGATTTGAAGCAATTAGATTAAGTTCGTCATTAGAAAGCAGACCGCAACCACCATAGTCTTAAAGCTTTTCTGTATAATTTCTCTATTCATTTCATCAAATTTTGATTTTTGAAGATATAAAATTGCTTGTTGAATTTAAGTTAGTATGTAGTAATTCCGTAACCAGTAATAAGTCCATAAACAGAACTAAATAAGCCCAGAAGCGATAATTGAGAAGAATGGGTATTAGGCGGAATACGAGATGAAAATCGCCTCAGATTTCTTAAATACCAAACAAAATAAAATAAAGTTACTGGCATCAATACTATTTAAGTATAAGAGATCTACATAGAAGGTTAAAACTTGTCACCTTTAAATATAATTGTTGTCAATTATTTAGCATAGCTTTCCTTGAGGAATAAATAAGATTTTTTTTTGCAACTTTTTGCTTACATTTTACAGTTCTTATAGCAGCAGGTAAACCGCAATTTTTATTTCATTTCTCCTATATTTTGAACTATATATATATATATACATACATATATATATATATATATACATATATATATATAACATACGAAATTTCTACATTCCAGTAACGTATTTATAAAACAAATTGCTTTGAATCGCTCCTCGGAAAGAATGTTGTGGCTGCAATGTTCTTCATATCTTCCCTAATATATTTCCCAGAAGAGGTTTCCAAATAAACGGCAAGTATTTTGGGGAAACACATTTTATAATTCAGGTAAAATTCAACTATTTATGAAGAATTATCCTATAGCAGTATCATCCCAAGTAGCACAGCAACGTCATAACGACGTTGCAAACTCGTCACGGATCTCGTTGCAAAAACGTTTCAATATGTCGTCTTTAAGACGCCCAGATGTCCGCGAACATCCACTGTTTTGCAACCGTTGCAAAGATCATTGCAGATGAGGTTTTTGTCGCATAGACGTCGTTATTGCGACTTTCGCAGGTTGTATTTTGGTTGTGAAAGCATCCTTTCACGACGTCTTAACGACGCTTAAATGTTCGCAAAATTCCACCTTTCTGCAACAATTGTGAAAACGTCGTTATTATGTCCTTGTGTCACATATTAATTTATGCAGAAAAATAAGCTTAATAATTACAATATTTTTCTTCTTTTTTTAAATATTTTATTTCTTGTAGTTTTCTAAAGTTTAAATATTTTATCATTTCCTGAAAACCAGAAGATAATACAATTTTTTCTCTTTAGACTAAATATGCATAATTAATAATAGCCTTACTTATTTTCGGTACTTTAAACTATCGATATATTTTTTAAATAACTTAAATTCTAAGCTACGATTATTTAAGATTTCATCATTTTTTTCTCCTTAATCCTTTAGTATGTAAGTGAGAATAATTATGAAAGTGGTTATTATAAATATATAACGTTAATAGTAGGTTTTAAGTAAATAAAACTCAATCAGATATAAATAAAAGTAAAGATACATATGTGGGTAAAAAACAACGTTTCTGATAACAGCATTATCACATTTATTTCTGTTAAATCTCAGAGACATTGAAAATTGCCCCTGTCATGATAAATTAGGAAGCGGTTCTTAAGGTAACATAATCAGTATTTTACCTGAACCCAAGAATAAATTTATTCGCGTTTCACAGTAAAAAATATAACCATTAACTTCTATATCTCCAACATATGCAAATGAAAGACAATATAAAATAGTTAAAAAATGTGATAAAAAACATACCTAAATTTAATAACTTCTCATATTCATATCTAAAATGAAATAATAACCTAACAAACAACATACATGACAGCACTATTTAAGAAAAAACATGAACTAGTAGTGTTTGAAAGTATAAGTAGCAGAACGAAGGTAACAGAACTAACATTTCCAATTATTTAAAAAAAATGTGTTCTTTTAAATAGTAAGCAATTAAAAGTGCAATAATTATGGATTGCAGTATTTGCTAGTAATGCTGATGTTTCTTAACACCATTTCTTTCGAACATATGTTAATGTATTTACTAATTTTTAGTTTCTACATTTTAGAATAGTGGAAGATTATAATGTTTATTTCATGTACTTTTTATAATCAATAACTTTCCTTTTGTTACTGTACAGAAATAATTTAAATAATATAGTATACGATAGTAAGCTACGTACGTTAAAGTAAGCTTTTCGTTAAATAGCACACGATGAAACTTTTTGTTTCTACTTATTATGAATTTCTTTGTTATCACAAGCACATAAAAAGTAAGCGAAGAAAATAGAATATACTTAAAGTTAATAAAAATAAAACCTATCGATATGCGATATAGCACTTAGGACGTTATAACCGAAGCACAAAGCTAATAAAGGTATACAAATATTGCACCGCTGGAACCACAGTGATTGGAGAGACACTATTTCACTAACCACAGAGACACTATTTCACGAACACTATATTCCACAGACCACTATAGATCACAGAGACACTATTTCACGAACACTATATTCCACAGACCACTATAGATCACAGAGACACTATTTCACGAACACTATATTCCACATACCACTATAGACCACAGAGATACTATTTCACGAACACTAGATTCACGATTCGCATTGCAACATTTCTTGTAGAGCAGATATTCACACACAAAATAAGCACAAATTCAGCATTCTCACGTTTATTTCTTCTCAATTCAGAGGTTCCAAACAGGAGCTCACAGCAATGGAATTTCACTCGCTGAAGGCAGTTGAAGTAAGTAGATACAGAACAATGAGAAGATTCACAATGCGTTTTTTGAATGACAGTTCATTACATTTGCTTTTAATATAAGCAATAATATTTAGATCAGTCATTGTTTGATTAAATTTCAAACGCCTTACAGATGGCATCTTTACCAAATTACTTGAAATACCTGCTAAAATCTGAATTAATTGGCAGCTAGCCAAAGCGCCCAAATCTCGAGATGTTCGTTTATATAAGCATCCAGTAAATAATGTACAGGTCTGCTTCTCGTTCCGCCATATATATTGGACAGCCGTGAATTCGTCCTTACTTCAAAAATAAGAAATAAAGTCATATTTCAGTAGTGAAATAATTGCTAATATGTGATTTGAATTAATTTCAGAAATATGATTTTTAAAGTATATAAAATGCATAACTTAATAACTTACTTTAGAGATTAGTTTCAGTTTTAAATATTTTGCTATAATATTTATAAAAATATTTTAAGTATTAATTATTTTAACAAAATTTTAAATAATAATTTAGCACGTATTTTTAGATCTTATTAAATTTAATAAATAAAACGTAATTATAATAAATTTACATTTCATTAGATGAATCTACCTTATATTAACATATTTGGATGAAATAAAGTAATGAAACATTGCAAAGTAAAGCTTATGCGGACTTGATTCTTGAAAGGGCAGATTTAGTCTCTTTTCATTCTAAAAGTAATGCTGATGAACTAAAAAAATGCTAAAAGGACCAAGTCTAAAAGCGGTCATGTCATGACGTTTCAGCGACGTCAACAAATTGCCAAGATGCAACGGCAAATATTTTACTTCTTCGCAACGTCTACGTCGTAAAAGTTACCCCGACAACTTTGTAACCTCTCGGACCAGTTTGCAACGTCTTTGCAACGTCGTGTGCTACTTGGGATGAAGCAATGTTTTCGAAATCTTACATTTTGCTATTTTACACGTGCATAAAAAGTAAACTTTCTTTCCTGTCGTGAAATAGTAATGATAAGTAAATCAGGAACAAAAATGATTTTATTTTTACTAGTCTTATTAAAAGAAATCATGGTAATACATATGAATGGAATAGAGAATGCGCAGATTTGAAGGATAAGTCCTCTCTTTCTCAGTTTTTATATGCATTCGCTTACTTTTCCTGTCCGGATGATTAAAAGAAATCATCCTAACAGATAATACTGATAAATTTTAAAAAGATTACTACTTCAGATTTTTAGCACAAGAGAGAACAAATAAATATTTTCTTGTCAAGTGTGTGACTGTATAGGAAACCAAATTAAGAGAAAGCTTTTAAAAGTCGCCCTTAAAAATTTACAGAGCGAAACAAAGAATGCTTTTTGCTTTGTAAGCCTCCACTTGAACAGAATTTTAGTTCTCCATATGAAAACAATCTTATTTTGCTTATTTTATTCTTATAAATTAATAGCACTGATTTCACGAATAAATGAAATAACAGATATTCGAAAGAATTCAAACAAATATATGAAAAGAATGTAGCGAAAACATTTACTAAATTTTAAACATCAGATATTCATAATTTTGGCAAGTATATCCGTGCTGTCAGAAAAAATATTAAATTAAAAGGAACATAATAACTAAATAAGGCGTGTGATACTTTCAAAACATATCTCAAATATATTTCAGCAGATTTTATGCTACTGATAACTGTGCCCAGATCTTCAATGTAAAAATTGTTCACTCAAGTCTCTTCGAAAGTTTCTGTGGCTTGAGGAAGTATCTTAACAGTGCAGAAAGTTCCTAGATCATCTTATATATACTTGCTAAGATTAAGTTTTGAGTTGCCTTTCTCATAAGCAAAGAATATGTCTCTTGAATCGGTTGTTTTCTTAGCTTAATACTACGTCTTAAATCATAGGAGTCCTGAGCCTCATCATTATATATACTAACATTCAATGTGAATTTATCCACTCTGTCATAAATATGAGAGGTTTGACAGCGTATCTTTTTTCTCTTCAGACCACAGTGCATCAGGAATGATGTTAGCTCTAGATGTTAAACATTCTCTGGTCTTCAGGCTAATTAAATTAAATATTTTAGAATGTAATTGTTCTGTTGTATGGGAGTGTAATCGTGTAAAAAGCTAGTAGTCTTGCGCAAGGAACTCTTCTTCAAGCCTTCATTGGGGGGGGGGGGATACCGAGCTTCCAGTAACCAGGGCAATAACAAATCCTTACTCGGCGAGAATAGACCAGCAGGAATTAACTGGGCACGAATAGTTGAGTTGATCAGGCAGGTATTCGAAAACATCCATTTTTCTCATACAGTTTTAGCCCTAGATACTGTGCAGGAATTCTGAAGTTAGTACTTATGTTTCTAAACTACAGAAAATCTCATTTTTTGCACGCTCTGGATTCATCTTCCAAACTTATATGTACGTCTGCATGTTTTTATTAATGACGCTTTGACACTATATTTTAAAATTATATTACCCTAAAAATCTCATTCTATTACTATAATAACCGCTAACTAGCAAACAACCTAAAAGGCATGTTTTTATGGTAAAGTACCGTTCTTTTGCATAACATACAATAGCTCGGATTTATTAGTCTCAATATAAATAACAACTATGGATTTTTAAGTAAAGAATTATTGAGATTTTTCTTCCATTTCTTGTTAAACTGCACGAAAATGTTTAGTTTAAAATTAATTTAGTAATTTTATTCTTAAAAATAAAAGTTAAAATTTCCTGAAATATGAAATAAAAAGTAAAATTTTCAAACATTCGTAATAAGGAACATTTGTAACAAATTACACTTTTCTTGACACTAAAAGGTGAAACTAAATAAAATTAAAAATTCTACATATTACTCTTAAGAAGTCCAAATTGCTTTGAATTAATTCTTTTATTTTAGTTTATTGTTCTTCCATATTAAATTTTTCCTCATAGGTCTTCTCACATTATTTTTTTTTATTCTAAATTTTACATTCTGACCATCATAGTACCTACTGCCATAATAATAGCATAATATTTTTTCAACATGCTATAGCTTAGCTGAAGTTATTTTAATGGCATCGTTTTTAATACTAAATAAATTAAATTATTCTTAAACTTCGCAAGTTTCACTTATTTTAATGTGTTTCATTAACTTCTTCGTTTAAATACCTCAATGTATTGTATTGTTGATGTGTAATTTTTCCTTTGTATCAGTATTATTTTTAAGTATTATTTTATTTTTAATACTGTATTATTATTTAGTTTATTTCCTTTCATAGGAGTATTAACATAGTTTAATTATTCATGGTATATTTTAGCATTTTTATTACAATAGTATTTGTATTTTATATTATTTCTTTGCTTCCTCCAGACATAAATATTATGTTTTTATTGTTGAATTATACCTCTTTGTATTATGAGTCATTTACTTAACATCTGTAAGCCTCGTGGAATACTTGGTGGAGCACGAGAAGTTTTGTATTTGTTTTCTTAATTAAAATATATAAATATATAATGATATTATCGTCAAATTTCTTTGAAAGTAAATAGTAAAAGTAGCAAATTACGAAGAACAATTCTTAAAAATGATTTTAATACTTAATTTGTATTTGATTTTTTTCAGTATAATTGATTGAAAGAAATTTAGCAATTGGCTTGAATTTTTAAAATATATATTTGGATTTGTAATCCAGTCATCGGAACTATTTTCCAACGCTTATTAAATTTCTCTTGGAAAAAAAACAATTCTTTTCTCACTTGTAAAAATGTAATATTTAGTTTTCTGTCTGCGGTTTAAAAATCCAATAAAAATACTACTTAATTTAACCCTAAAGCAAAGTAATAAAAATTACTGGAGTGAAGTAAATTGATGTCGCCCTCTCAGGCTTTGATTGAATTATCTGGTTATATTTAATGGCGATTGAAATTCAAGTGCAAATCTTAAAAATTATAATCTCTCATTCCTTTTTATGCAGCAACAAATTATTATTCTATATGGTAGTATCATATTATATGACGATAAAAATGTCTCTCAGTAACTACTGTTAAAAATTAAAACTTTTGTTAAGAAATTGTTGAACTTGATTTTATATTTAATCATTTTTAAATGTTTCGAAGGAAATATTTTGAGGTGTTTATTACTTTCATTTCCTGAATTTCATGTCCTAAAGTGGTGGTAATGTTTATGAAAATCCTTAATTACATAGTATAAAATTATTATGTTATTAATTATGAATTAAATGTACAAGTATCCTGAATTGCCTCATTCAAAAATATAAAAAATAAAGTAAAGATCTAATAGTAATTTTGCTCATTACTTTTAAATTATTTAGTTTGGTTATCGAAGTAAAATTTGAATTTTAAAATTAATTTGAAGATCATACTAATTAATGTATCTTATCAATTTTATTTTTCAGCAATTAATTATTAAACAATGACGTATATTTTCTATGTAGTATAATCAATATTCTTTAGAAACCAAGCGAAATACTGAATCTGAATGAAAGGTCCCCCCCTCAAAATTTCGCTGCGCAAACAAAGAGCTTTTACTACAAAAAAAAGATACTTTTAATAATATTATGCTGAAAAGGCTTTTTTTGTAAAAATTCATTACATTTTTTTTCTTTGCTGAAAATCGATAGAAGCAAAACGTGTTTCGTTAGAATAATATCATTATTCCCAAAATCATTCTTAATAGTTTAACTCTCAAACACTTACAACCATAATACGCAATTTAATTATTTTTTATAAAAATTTTAGTTTAATAAATAAATGAAAAAAGTAAAATAATTTGAAAAAATACCCCTTCCAACAACAAAATAAAATAAGCTTAACAGCGCATTTTTCTTAAATTTATTTGTGTGTTAAATATTAGTATTATGAAACATATTACTTATTGAATTAAAGCTGAAATCTGGCCAGCAACATGTATGCAACTGAATGAATTTAACAGCGGAAATAAATAACAAACTTTAAGCAAACGGTACATATTAAACCGTAGAGAAATTACCGGTACTCCTTTTGAAATATTTCATCCAATGGGAGTTATGCGATAGAATTAAGAGCGGAGTTTTAAAGCGAATATTAAAAACGCAAGAAAAAAATCCAATTAGACGGAAAGTAAAGGTTCCGGCAAACACAAGGCAACCAATACAAAGCTGTGTTAATTCGTTGCAATATAAAAATAAAAACTCTCCTTGATAAATATTTTTCGAACGGAATTTAAATTCGTGACATTGTAATTCGAAATGATTCTCTTTTGGGATGCAATTCATTCGGCTTGTACACAAAGCTTAGCCAAGACATAACTATTATATGTTTTAAAGAAACCTATGCCTTTGGCATTAAATATCATTCGATTTGCTTATAAAATAGAAATGCTGCCGCATGAGGGAAATGAAATTTTCTCTCTCAATTTGCTTTGCGCAGCGCGATCAAAACTAATTCCAATTACTAAACAGTGTGCTTTTTCTTTTCTTTTGCAGGTATTTGCCTGTTTCCATTTCTCTCTGACGTGGCTTATGGGCCATGAAATACTCCAGATCTGATTATCGTAAATAAGGTATCACCCTGTAATGTATTTGCTGAATTTTCATTATTTGTAGATGTCCAGAAGTATGAGTAGTAATTATATATGCGCTCATATATACACATGATTTGAATATATTTTAATTACCACAAATACTAGTGAAGAAAAAGATTTTATGTACGTATATAGAAGCACATATATACATATAATACGTTCATACCATATTAATACATAAAAAGTAATAAAAGTATGTAACTCAGAAGATAAAAGATTCATTAGACAGACGATACGTTTTATAACTATCTACCTGTTACCATATTTTATGGCTTGGTAGAAAATATTTTAAAATGATTGCAGGAATTGTTTCCCGAAAAATATAAATATTTGTCATATGAATCTTGACTGCTTTAATATTTGTGAAATGCGCAGAATCTTCTGGTCTTAAAAAAGTCTCTCTCGTTAGCTTCAATGATGTCGATTTGCTTTTTCTTTAATTAAAATTTCGGCAGGCAATTTTTTAATTAAATTTCTGAGTTATTTATTTTTATTACGTTTCTGAAGGAGAGTATTATATTTTCAGTATATAAATGGAGAAGCAAAGGTAACAAAATTATAATACATTTACTTAAATCAGAGTTATCTTTAAATGAGCAATACATAATTCTGTTAATATATCATGAAATTTACACCTGATATTTGGTTTTCTATTTATATAGACAAAGTGTGTTTCTTATCAGAGAAAATAAATGCAAATATATGTATGATGAATGAAATGTATATAGATTAAAAGATCATTTGTAAATATTCCAATATGATGACCCTAAGTATCTATGAAAGGTTAAATGTTGAATAGAATGTCAACTCTCAACAGTAAAATGACTTAAAATCGAATAATATACGCCTTTATGAAGATTAAGGAAGCTTACCTTATTATGAAATAAATAGGTTCCACAAAATTAAAAAAAAACAGATAAATAATCTGCTATAAAATGAATAATTGTTATCAGACAAAGCTAGGTTTAAGCATTTTGAAAGCCAAAAAACACATGCATCTTTCTTCTATACGTAAAATGCAATATACATATTACTTAAACTGAAAATTAAGCAGTGTACGCATAAGATGACTAAACATATACTAATGTGATATAAATCTTAAAAATTCTAAAATTTATAGATATAAAAGTTAACATCTTACATCTTACGTACATGTGTGTAGCTGTATGTCTCTATTGCTTCTTTACGTGAACAGAAAAGTTTTCGTAGACATTTTTGTCTGTCTACAGAAATACATAATTCAGCGGTTATTAGTATTTTATAAATAAGCCTTATTATCGATAAATATTAAATAGTTTTTAGATTGCTTCATAATGATGAAGAGTTTTCTGAATCAAGGAATAATGATCATCAAGTTAATTTTTTTTCGAAGTTAATCAAAGCTGTTTTTAAATCAAACTTGTTAAAGTATTCTGCTTTCAAAATGTCGCATATCTTAATAATAAGTATCATTTTTCCGGTAAAGACGTGAAATAAAATTCCAGGCTTTGTTTAAACAGCTGCCTTTCTTTCTTTACACTTAATCATCCTTAAAATGAAAACTTCCGAGGCATCTGAAATGTCGCATCATCGAAAAAAGTGTTATTGGAAGCCGCTCCTTTACTCTTTTAACCGCATTGCGTCACATGAACTTATGTTTGAAAAATGAGTTGGAGCTGAAATTTTTCCCCCGCAGCGAAAACGATTAATTTTACGTCAAAACGCTCTTATTAAAACAAGAAAATTCGCAAAAAGTGTCAAATTTTCTTCCAAAAGAAAAATATCATCTTCGCTTCGCTTCTATAAAAAGGTTATTCTTGCTTATTAAAATATCTCACTTTTATTAGTTTTGTGTTTTACAAACATTAAATCATAGCGCGCTTCGACCGTGTTCATCGAAACTTATTAAAATGAATTTCGCTGGCCTTTCTGAAAAAGTTCTACCTTTACGAAGGAGTAATAGCGATAATGATAACTGACTTATAAGGGCTGTCACTCAAATAGCAAAGGCGCACTCTGGAGTTTTTTTCCTTGAATACCTCTCTTCGTTCATATGGCCCTTCCAGGGTACCGCGAAGGTTTCATTGTTAATCAGGTTTCCATTGAATCCAAAGAGCTTCTCAGGTTGCTAAGCGGGAAATATTTATCGCCCTTATTTCGCACCGTCTTTTCACCAAAAATTGGCCATCAATTTTCAATGTTGGCTACAGTTTAACCTCTTTCATCTTCCAGACACATTTAAAATTTCAGTCCCTTCGCCCCTCTCTCTAAAATTTACCGTTTCTTTTTCCTGAATTTGACATTCCGTAGTTTTTCACTACTTTTAATTAACGAATGTGCAGGATTAATCTAAATATATTGGTGTTCAAAAGTTAAGCAACAAACGTAGAAGGTTGAAAGCTTCTTTGAGTAACTGGCAATGAATAATTGAATTGATATTTTTAAGTAAATATATTTCCGATTTTAAACATGCTTAAAAAAACCACAATAATTCTAGATTTATTGCAGTAGTATGGAAACTTGTCAGCTGTTATAAATTATTTCTGTCGTGATGAAATACGTTTAAACAATTTAATGCAGATGCCCTTAAGAAGCTTTTGAAGCAATCATGTGAAGATAATATTAAGGAATGGAGCAATAGAAAGCTTCAATCGGAGTAAAAAGAGAGCTGTGATAGCTATAGAAAGTAGGTATTAATCGTAATAATGATTAGATAAGATAAGAAAATGATTAGATAAGATAAATTTGCGGTTTTGCAGCTGAGGATGGTGGTTCGGTAAAACCATCGAAACTAGTTCTGTGAAAAGTTTGAAAATATAACGCTGATTTTTGTTGTTTGACTTCTGAATTAGTATGGTAATGTTTTTTATATAAAATAAATTTTGGTGGATTAACGTTTTTGTAAACGATAAGCCATGTAGATTGATAACTCTGTTCCCTTACTCTAAATTATTTTATTGAAACATTTCGATTATTTAAAAGAAAGGAATTAACAGATTATGCACGTCATCCAGAAAGTTCAGATTTTTTTTCAAGAATGCAATTAAACAATGAAGTTCTCACCTGAGGACCTGACCTATCAATTAAGAAAATTCAATGCCAAACCAATATCATTGCATTACTTTTCTCAACACAATATTACAGGTGTTGCCAAAAGTTTCTTAAAAAGCGCATATTTGCGCTTAAATGATTCTTTTTCTTGTATCACAACGGTTTCCATACAATAGTGAACACTGTCTTTAGGAAAGAGTTATGTCTTTAGGAAAAAATAATGTGCTGCAATAAAAATTAAAAGCCTTTAAATTCATAATTCTGTGGTTGTTGCTCAAACTTTTAGAGCTATTATAAACATTTTACATGATATTAATGAATTAAGTCATTTAGAAAGTTTTAGAAATCTTTTTCCCCAAGCTTAATCTTCGTCGGTATAGAAAACTGCTTTCCTGTTAATTTCAAAGCAATTATGTCTGCGTTATGTCTATTTGATTTGTGTATGCTACATTATTTTCAGATTCTAAAGATGCGTTAATGACTAATTAGAAAGTAAGCCAAATAAAATGAGCTAAACAAGAAACTAGTCTTAATTGACAAGAGCCAAAGTTACTCAGTAATGAAACTTATCCATTTATACCAAATTATTACGTAAAATGGCATTATCTGAATTATTAGTAGGCTATATTTATAAATGTTTTAATAAAAGCATCTTCATTTAAAACAATCTTTAAAAATAAATTTAAAGTTAAATATACTAAAGTTAAATTACCATAGTACTGTATGTTAAGTAAATTAAATACAAAAATAATCCTTTTATTCAATATTTATTCCAGTTAGCAGGAAAACAATGGGAAAAGAAAATGAAGGCATCAGAAATAAATTTAAATGCAAAATTTAATTAATTTCATTATTGCTTATGAAAGATAAATTTTTACAGTTAAGAATTGCTTTTTCTGTGCTTGGTCTGCATTATAAAAAAATCTGGAACAGAAGGTGAACTTCAAGTAAAAAGTTATGCAACAAATTATTTAAATGAACATGAAAGGTAAGTTTTCCAGTGCAATTTTTTTTAATACAATGCAATTTAATGGCATTCGTTCCTTCTAAATTATTCTTTTATTCTATATTTCTGTGAAAGAGCAGATAAGTCTTTTAATAGGAATGGGCAAGAAAATTAGGATATGGTGACTGATTTTGTAAGCTTTTATCAGCACTGATCGTAAGAAAAACATATTTTTGAGGTTAAAAGTCTACTACTATTATGAAACTCGACAAGAAACTGAGACTATTTTAAAACTGATGAATCTTAGGAAACTACAAATCATCAGTAGTGATCATTCATAATTAAAGTTACTTTTTTAAAAGCTAGTTTCTAAAGTACTCTTTGTCATTAAACATTATAGAATACTGTAGAAAGACTAATAATTTGACAATATTCTGTAAGGAAAACAATTTAATATTATTATACTTTATTACATCCAGTCATCGAAGTTTAGTTACTCCTTTCGTTTACTGAGTTAAAATATTGTGCTTTAAAATTTGTCATTATTGACAAAATATCCAAACTTTTGTTTTAAATTTATAATCATAAAAAAATTAAACCTCGTCTTTAGCAGTATTCGTTTTTTAAACATATTTTAGAATTTTTCAGGTTTTTAATAAAAAAATAATTATAATAACAACGTTTGAGCTATAAATTATCTAGCAAAATTAAAACGCAATTAAATTGTACAAACGTTGAAATTTAAAAATATATGATATGCAATATAAAATATGTGGAATAATTCAAAAGCTATGATTATAGGAATCAGAATGATGTAAATTCAAGTTTAGGGTTAATAAAAAGTAACAATTAACGGAATAATTCCGGCGTTTGGTTTGTCTTCTTGAGACATATCGACTTTTCGTCATTTATTTTCTTCATACACATGCATAACAAATGATAGTTATAGCTACTTATAATAACCATTAATTATAGCGGTCATTTAATTACAAGACCGATACAAAAATTTGCCATGTCACGAGAGTACACAAAGTGAAAAGCTAAAAAAGTAAATTTAAGAATATCTTTTATCGCTTTATTTTTACGGTAATTGTAGACGTTAGTTATTTATAAAAGGATTGATATTCAGCCATATTTTTATTATTAAACGGAAAGATGAGAAACTGGCTGTAGTATTTGGGCTATTTATCAACATTTTTACATAAATGATTCGAGAATATGTATTTTTTTGCTCGTGCACTAAAATATAAATAAAATAAACCAGAAAAAAAATGCTCTTTCAAAGCATAAATACCTTACGAGGGCAATTGTTCTTCGCCTATATTAATTTATCATCCTCAGATTACATAAGAGTAAAGGTATACTTTTCTTTTTCTGAAGCTAAAAGTTATTTTTAACCGAAAATAAATTTAGCAGGACAAAAAATTCCTTATTTATTTGGCCTGAATTTGCGTCCAATCATGGCGTTGTTAACAGTCTTGGCATGATTAGCTCTTTTCAGACGGACATGTCACACGGGAAGATGAGGGCTTCACGGTGTCAGCTGGAAGGTATGAAGGAAAAGCAAATGACGCGCCTGGCGAGAAAAGCGGAGGAGAGGAAGAAGGAAGTTAGAGAGGGTACAACTTGTCTCCTCAGTTATTTTAAATTAGCTGCCTTAAGACCAGTGTGGTATGTGAGACCTCCGAAAGGCTTAGTGGCCAATCTCGTCAAAATGCGTCTTGCTCTTCGTCGCAGCAATACTGGGCTTCCTCTAATTCATTTCAGACAATGACATAAGAGCCTGATCCGTACTCATCGACTCTAGAATGACAACGAAATAATCAAGCTTTTTTTCTTTGTTTTGGAATGGTAAATGAACATTAATTTAGAGTCATTTCTTTTAAGTGTATCTTGAAAATAAATCTCTGGAGGAGAGCCTCGTTAGGATTTTATTTCAGTTGGTTTCTATGTTATTGTATAATTTATGTGACAGATTTGTATTCTGTGCAATATACCACTCTGCGCAATGTAATTTAGTTATTTAATTGTGAAAAATTTAATGAATGGAAAAAAAGCAAATAAATATATTTCTTTGAAAACAAAAATGAGAAGATAATAATTTCATTATTCTTTTGAAAAAGGTTCAATGACAAATCAAATACAGTTTATTACATCAAATCTTATAGCGGTCTTGCGATTCATTTTTTGGCTATGATTTTTTAACTCCTGGTACACTTTTTAAATAATTGCTCATTATAGAAAACGCTCTGAGCTCCATGACCGGCTTTATGAGATTTTTTGCCACTTTTTATATATTAGCTTATAATTTAAGATATGCCGCCCAGTTGTATAGTGGTCAGGGAAGCTGACTGCGATGTCGAAGGGCCTGGGTTCGAATCCCGGAGAAGGCATGGTTGTAACGGTCCGTTCCCCTTCATAGGAAAGGCGATGGTGGCCAATAAAGAGACCACCACATCCGGCCTTGTATACATTAATGGACTGGGTTACATTTGTAATTATTCACAATCTGCCATTTAAAAAAATATAAAATATTTTGCTTTCTTACTTTCATTAATAATAATGTTATAAATGCCATCTTGATGAATGTAAGTTTATGAAAATAGAGACTAAAATAGACAAATATACATATATAGCTGATAAAGGCTCTTTAAATACAGGTTTTGGTGGCAGATCCAAAACCCCGAGCCACTTAGAGTATTCAAAAAGGTTATTTTATCAAGAAAGATACATAAATAAAATTACCCTATGTTAATATTCGCGTGCCTTTAAACCTCAAGTCATTGAATAGCTGTAGGAGTACAGCTGTTTCGCAGATAGTACCTCAGTGTCTGTTATTATGAGTGTATTAATT
Organism: Stegodyphus dumicola; assembly: GCF_044657685.1. Classification (NCBI taxonomy): domain Eukaryota; kingdom Metazoa; phylum Arthropoda; class Arachnida; order Araneae; family Eresidae; genus Stegodyphus; species Stegodyphus dumicola. Next base: position 181,883,516 of record NC_140780.1, on the reverse strand, counting down.
ACATTTTGATGTAATATAAGTGCACTGATTAAATTTCGGTGTCTTGTATCAGTCACTTTTCAAAGCTGTGAATCTAAATGAATTTTGTAGGACTAAATATAACTTTCTTCTTTTAATCATTTACAGAAAGGAAAATGATCCTGTTGTATACGTTTTCTAACTAATAAATAAACACTATTAATTACTAATGAATTAAACTAATAATACACAGGAAATCTTTGTTTAATATGCAAAGAATACGAATGTGAAATTAATTTCAAGTGAACGTGAGAATTTTAAAACTGTCAAAAGCCTATGGCCAAATTATTGTTGTTGAAAAGTAGGACAGAGATAAAAAGCTAAAATGAAAACAAAATTAAAGAAAAAGAAGAAAATGATGCAGTCAATTGAATAAATTCAAACTAGACTATCGTCAGGGTGTGTTTAAATGTATGTCTAATACCATCAGACATTTGTGCTGATAAACTTTATTTCATAAAATATATATATAAAATCTTAAACGTGTATTTTACATTGAATGAAACAATAACATACATCCATTAAAAATTCCACATTTATTCTTCTCTTCTTTAGATAAGGAGCAAGCCCAAATGAAATTAATTTCGGGAATTTTCACAAATAGAGGGCAGAAATTGAAGGTCATTTCAGAGAAATAACTAATACGGTTTTAAAAAATGTGCTATGTTTCGAAAATTTTTAATATATACACCAATGTAAGAGAGAACAAAGCATTTTATAATATAATGAAAACCTCTAACCTTAAAAATTCTTTTCGTGTTGGTTTATACTTGATAACGTGTCCGTGATACAAGCTTGGATATTTGCTGAAGCATCGTTTTAGCTCTAGCATTTTATTTACTTCAAACTTCCGTATTTACAGCGATGAACAAATTAGAAATTTCTTTTAGTTCGTTTTAATGAATATGTGATCACTGTAACATCTTCTGATATGAAAGCATGGCATTCGTCACATTCTGAGGTATTTCAAAAGATATATTTTTCAAAATTTGCAGAAAAACAGCACAATTTTCGGTTATGCTTTCTCTCGACCGCTTACGTTTACAAAACGTTATTTGGATTGCGTAGTGCTTCGTGAAATGTAATTAAGAGTTCCATGGGAGTATTCACATATGAAACGAGAAGAATAAATGGGTGTATTTCTTTTAACATTTATATTTGAATTATTTTTAAATGTGTCTAAGAAGGTATTTATACCGCTTCAGTCTCTGTGTATAAGTGAACTGAGTTGCATTAGTTTGTAATATCACTTGTATTAAAAAAATACACAAATCCACCACTTCTGTTCTTGGCCAGTATGAGACATTATATTATATTTAATCATTAAGATGTACTATAAATGTGTATACAATCATTAAGATTATATTTAATCATTAACTTGACTTTTTTCCAAACTTAAATGCCTTTCAGCAAGAAATTAAATGTGACACTCGCGACAAAAATCTGTGTCGCCTTCGGTATTTAAATACAGTCAATAAATTACGAAACTTTAATAAATGACAGCAATAAATTTTATTTTCATAGCTCACTTAGGATAGAAGAAAATAATTTCTAATTGTTAACATTTAAATAAAATTCCATTTGAACTGACATCAAACAGTCGATTCTATTAAATGAATACAAAATATGCTGACTTATTTGAAAAAGCAATTCGTACTTTCTCGCTTTTCGCAAGCATATGTATGTGTAAATATATATATTTTTTATGCTCATTTACAAAATGTAAACATAAAATTCAAGTGCCAATTTTTCTAGCGCTCCTTAAAAAAGTTTGAAATAGTTTTCTGAAACTCAAGTTTTGGGAAAATTAATTAAAAGCTTGCTATATTCGAAATTTCGTGAAATTTTTGGACAGAACGACAATTTTTAGACAGAAGAAAATGAGAAAATACAATAAAAACACTTTGACAGATTCTCCAGTCATATTGAAATTCTTAAATTAAAAAATAACATAAAAAAGGTTGAAACTTGCATCTTTTAATTTTCTCTTTAAACTTTGACTTCCGGTGTGGAAGACAGTAACCTCCTTTTTGTCGTCTGTCAGAAAAACTGATATATCTCCACTTTTAATCAACATAATCAAGAAGACAGAAGTTGTTTTTGATAGCTAGGAATGTGGCCTTTAGAAATGTTAAATAAAACAAAATTGAGATTTTTAGTCAAAACTGGCCTTTTGAACGAATTCGGTTACCTTAAGTTACGAGAAGAAATTAAAGTTACTTACTCTTATTTACAACTTTGAAAATGTAAAATTTAATATTTTAATTTTTCGAACAACAGTGCAACTGATCAGTTTCTTATAGCACGGGATATAAATCCTCATATTTTGTAGCAGAATGAAATTCAGCTTTATTACAAAACTAGCATTTTAATAAGTAAATATGGACATGGCGCCTATATCCGTTGACGACTTTTAATATAATTTCTTAAAGCATTCTTTTATAAATTCAAAAATAATATGTCTTAAAGTTTATCGTATCTATGAATCATACTCGTTTTGAATTCAATTAAATTAGATTAAGCCATGAACTGGGTCAAGTTAATGATGATTTGAGTCCAAAATCTGCAGATCGACTTTTTCCGTATTTTGGAAAAATCTTTAACAAAAACCTCACAAAGAATGATAAAAATAAGTCTAATGTGCAATAACTAAAAGCACGAAAATCAAATTAAAAATAATAATTTTTTAACAAATTGAAGGAACGCTGTCTGAAAATTAGAGTAAAATAAATGTACAGTAAATTAATCTTTATTCTTTTAAAAAATTAGTTCCATAATTTTGCAAACAGCAAACATAAATTAGAAGACACTTCGATGAACTTGGCGTAATTTAAAGCTTGGAATTATATGATATGGAATATTACATAATATATATATATATATGTACGTATGTGTAAATTATAATACTCAGAAAATTCGCGTTGATTACTAAAATTAGCTGAGCAAAGAAATAGCAACAGCCTTTTTTGATGGAAAAAGCCCATTTTTCTACGAATAACTTTAAGCATTTAATAACAGACTGAAATTTTGAAAACCGTTTTATAAGTATTATATTAATATATATAAACGAACTGTAAAATATTTGTTTTCTTTATTATACTTTCTAAATTTGCAAAATACTGTAATTCATACTGTAGACATAATTTTTGTTACGTTACATTAATGTTTGTAAACTTTCAAGCTAATTCTAATGGGTTTACGATTTAACTATGACTAAGTTTTCAAAAGTACATCTACATTTTAATGATTATTGAACATTGTTAATCAATTATTTATGATGATCAGTTGTTATTTAGCAAACTCTATCAGATATTTCATCTTTTGCTTAGAGTTTAACTACCCAATTGCTGTTACCCCGTAAATTAAGAGACATATTATTCTTTAAAAGCGAATCTTAAGTATTCCCTCCACAAACAACGATGCTTAAGAGCAAAGAGCTGGCTGGTGATTAGGAGATAGTATTGGAATTTAAATAGATGTTAAGACACAATAAATTAAAATAGAAAATCGGTCATTGATTAATGAAGACGATGCATTTATCATGCCAAAAAAAAGATAATACACTGTTTTTCTGTCTTTATTTTGCTTAGTATAAAACCTGACATGGTTTAGTATAAAAGCTACATGTGTACAGCAAACATTTGTACTGATATGCTTCATGTTATTATTTAAATTTTCGTACTGACATGTTAAGTTTAAGGTTTTTAAATATAATATATCAAATATTTAATGATCTAAAAATGTCCCAAGCGTTCTTATTCTTAATACTAAATCGTTTTAAAATTCATTTGTTTTACATTTATCGGCTATTGAAGAGGCATATAAATAAACTTTACTACCATGTGTAGTTTTAAATCAATGTAAAATTTGTACTAAACTCTTAAGTCACACTGCTGTTACATTTAAAGCAGTACCATGGATATATCAGTGATTCCAATGTTTTTTTAGAAATGTCAGTCTTGCTTTATTTAATGAGCAAAACTTAAAAAATAAATCTGATATTTCCAAAATAAATAACTATAAATTTTTTATGTTTTTCTTAGTTAAAGAGATATTACATTACGGTGTGAAACTTGTTTTATTATTTAGAACTTAATCAGTTTTATTTTCTTCTGATTGGTTCTGTCTAGTTGTCATTTCATAATTTTGAAAATAAAGAGTTTATCATGAACACTACTTCAAAATACTTATAAATTGTTTCATTCTTATTTACATGACTCATACCATAATAATACCATGACTCATACACCATAATTTTAAGCAGAAGGATTCCGTTTGCAAAAAATTAAATCTGAGTGTACCGAAATGATTTCTCTGGAACATTAGTTTAAACCAGTGCTTTTTTCAATCACGACCCCTTTTTATCAAAGATATTTTTTTCGCTACCTCTAGACCCCATAATATTTACGAAAATTTTGTGGTACTCTATAAGCATTGCACAAATCCGACACACGCGTGAGGGAAACTGCCAATTTTTTCACTTGCACTGTAACTATTGCTGTTTTAGGTCTTTAACTTTAATTTCTAATTTTAAGACATAGAACAATGTGAAAATTTTAAATAAGTAACAGACGAAATGACAGCGTCATGTGCAAAGCAAGTAAAATGAACGTTTATATAATAAAAAGAACGCTTTCGTTTTCGTCGTCGAAATGTTTTCGTTTTTCCTTTGTCTGTATTATCTTATCTTTATCTATTTTCAGATACATAGTGTAAAAATATTTGGTTATTGTAAAATTATTATAATAAGTTAAAGAAATATCAAAACTGCCAAAATTTTTAGCGACCCCCTGCTGCAGGTCCTGCAACCCCCATGGGGGTCGCGACCCACAGTTTAAGAAACTCTGGCTTAAACGATAATGCTTTTGTATATTACTATCTGTATATAGTCTGTATAATTGTAGCGTTTTAGACATTAGTTTTTTTAAGTCAAAAATATTTAACCTAAATATTCAATATCTCATTTAATTGTTTCTAAGTGTAAAATTCGTTAATAGTTACTCCTCAAATAATTTTAGAGATTTTAATCAGAATTGTAGAGTAAAAGTTGTGTGACTCTCCTGTGCACTTGATTTGAGTTGTATATATATTTTAGAGTAACAGGGCTTGAAATTCAGTTTTTATGTTACACACTTTATGATTTCGTATCTGCTCCTTGTAATACCGTATCACCTAAGAACCTAAACTGAATATAGAATTGAAAGTCGTAAATGTGGCCTGATAATTTTAATTTCGTTGTCAAATATTTGGAAATGGAATTTTTTAATTTAAATATTTACGAGAATTTCCTTTGCGGAAAGTAAATAAAAAGGAAAATGGATTTCTTTAAATTTAAGAAACGAAAAATTTAATATAATCGGAACAGTCTCCAATTCCCCCAACTATGAGCAAAGGTCTACTCTGGTTTAGCTTAAGTTTCTACAAACTTTTAAACTATGTGTGAATGAGATCTTGATTTTTAAAACTTAGATTTAAATATTTAAACTTTTTTAAAATGTTCTTAACTTTATCTTATTTAGAACAAAAATTTGATACATCAATTTAATTAAATATCCCTTGAAATGCATTTTAAAATATCTATGGACTTCATATATGAAACTGCTCTAGATGGGAAAAGGAATTCACAGATTTATAAATTTTATTGCCCAAAAGCAATAATGTTTTTCTGCATTCAGGAATCGAGTCATATTTTTCAAAGGAAACAAAATGGTATTTGATCTTTTAATGATTAAAACTGACTTTTCAATTTTCAGGATTTTATTAAATGTTAAAAATGACAAAAATTTTCAAAACTATTTTAACATTCAGAACTCTTAATTCCCCATTTTATTAAAAATTAAATCACTTTAAAGTTATGGCATTAAAAATAGATTTGCATTTTATTAGCTTATTTTTCCGTATACAAGAGAACTAATACAATGTTAGTTCATGTGGCACCTTCTTTCCGTTGCTTCGTATATCAGCTCTATTTTAGACTCTTCAAAATGGAATTTTATATTTATTCTTGTTTAAATTGTTCATCTTCTTATTCATTAAAGTATTTATGTATCGCAATTTTGTAAAATATTTTAATGTATCGCTACTTTGCATATTAAAACTTCTTACAAGGTTCTCCAAAGAATAATAAAATGTTCTTTTCATTTGAAAGTTTAACTACTTTATTCTTTTTGAACCTTCCGTAACAAGATAAAAAAAAAGTAAATACAAAAAACAAGATGATAAATTCGATGCTTTTATATAATTTGCCTTAATATTATGCCTCTACAAGTTACGATACTGTAGTATATTTAATGTTCAACACAGCTTGTTTGTTCTAAATTTTAAAAGCACTTTTTTAATATTAAACTCATATTCTGTTATTATGTGCGAAACTAATTAATAATAAATATTCTCTTACTTAAGCTTTCTTTGGAAATCATAAAACTTAGTTTTCGTTAAAAACTTTTACTTTACATTTTTAATTTTTTCTTCAGTTTCACCTAGACTGAAAAGCGTATTGTTATTTGCCTTTGGGCAATCAAACAAAACTTGGCTAATGAGTGCATCGAGTGTGATTTCTGAAGAGTCTGAGCTCCCGATTTGATTATTTTTAATTTATCTTGAGGTTACTGCATTTACAGTCGACATATATTCATCGTATTTATCAGCAACTTTTAATTTCAGATCCGAATTAGTAATTAATATGGAACTGTGTTTTGGAAATTTTACCTGATAGAAATGTGCAGTCTATTTATTGAATACTGACAGAAATGACGACTGAAGAGAAATAGGTAAATCTTTACTGAATACATTCTAGAAATTCACAAACTGTAAATTTCTTTCGAAAGCTAGATAAATCAATAATAAGCTTGAAATCCAGTTTGAATTATTTATACTCTGCTTCAGATTTAAAAATATTCCTTGAATCATTGATATATTAAGCTCTCCTTGTTCTTCCTCTGATACATTTAAAATTTTTAAGAAGATATTTAAACTCTCCAGTTAGCGATAGTTTGTCTAATTCCAAACAGTTCGACAACCTCTAACTTATAATGACTTTTTCTTGGGAATTTTTTCATTTTCTTACTAAAAGAACTCAAACAGAGTGAAATTTTCAGAAAACAGAAAGGAAATTACAAAATATATTTTGGTATCATTCTTTTTATTTAAAAATTTAAATCATAAGTGTTTCTATAAGGTAATATTTTAATAGATTTTCACAAGCATTTCCTTCTTAAATAGTACACTATTTTCTTGAAACCACATTAAAAAAGAAAATCCTGGTATGAATAGTGAATTTAGATTAATTTTGGTTGGAAAAAATATGTATGCTTAGCAAAACTGAAGAATTTTTTTTTTTTGATTGGTAACTGAATTCAGGTTTTATTTCTATAAATTTATGTTGTGACAACTAAACTATAATGGAATGGAATTTTGATTCAATTTGTGTTGTCTATTATGTATTGAAAAAATTTACATTAAATAAGTTTTTATTATTGTATGTAATACTATACTATAATATAAATGAAATTTTATTACTGTCCTTTTATATCCTAAAAGAAAATGATAATGGAAAATTACGAAATTTTTTGCTTAGTTACTAATCCTTGCATGTTATTATTGAAATTTCTCTTAGCTGTGCGTACAGATCATTTAATATGTTACGAAGTAGATTACAGTTCAGAGGAAAGACTGTGCATCATTGCATTTAATTCAACGTAATATATTATTAGCATTCCTACTCTTAATTTCTACATTTGTTCTTTTACTGTAATATACCATATGTAACAACTAAATTTTAGATTTATTTATTTATTTATTTTCATGAAACAGAAATAAAAATTTTTAATCTTACGTTTAAAAAATATGCTTAGTGCACTGACTCTGTACGAGGTCTTTAACCTTAAGATTCTCAGGCAAGAAATCTTTCTTCCTGTTCCGCAAATTCCCCCCCCCCCTCAATTTCGTTTGAACCCAAACCCTTTACTTCTTCTATCGAACTTATCAGACCCCTTACCGAGACAACATTGAAATTTGAAAAAAAAAAAAAAAAAGGTTCAACTACCGACCTCGAGGACATAAGGTGCACAGAAAGCATCGTTTTAACAAGCAGTATACTTTTCGGTTCCCACAGTAGATAATATTTCCACTAGAGGCCACTGACAGCTACATTTTTTCATAGAAGGACTTTGTAGCGTATGTTCAGCACCTAAGCGGAGATGTCGTAAAAGAACTTAGACTACGACAGATGAATTGTGTTATTCAACCTCCTTTTCTATATTATGCAGAACTTATTTTAAGATGTGCTCCAATAATTATTAATATTATTTAATTCACTTCTAATATGCTTGTTTTTGATTGTAATCGCGTTAGTTTTATAAATTACCTCAGAGAATGCTTTTAGCACTGAACCAAATCATAGGCATCTTAATAAGCATATTTTACATAAACACATTTTAAAGTCTTTTTTTTAAAACATAACTGAGATTTTTACATTCTATTGTATAAATCTGTTATTTATCATAAATTTATAATGCAAGTGTAGTACTTAATTAATTTAATTCTTAACTGCTGAATTAATAAAAATGATTATTCAGGTAGTCAAGGTAGTTAACTATTTTTAGTAAAAGTATTTTACGTATTCTTAAACGCCTTTTTTTAGACTTACAGCTACTAAATTACTTTGAATATAAACGTTATTTCTTTGATATAAAATATACAGATATTAGTCTTTTGTAACTTGAATGAATATTTTAGAATCTAGGTATGAAGAAACCCGAAATATTAACGCGTGATAGCGTGAAACTTGTAACAGATTAAACAAAAACTTTCTCTTAGTGTTAGTTAATTTTTAGAAACGGGAATGGAATAGCTGTATCAATTATTTTCTAAAACAGCACCTTTTTATAGCTTTCTTCTAAACTTCCTAAACAGATTTCTAATCTAAGACAGCATCTAATCAGTGATTTCCAAAAGTTTATGTTCTTAATCTTTTAGTTTATGTTCTTAATCTAAGACATCATCTAATCAGTTATTTTCTAAGATAACATCTTTTTATAGCTTTCTTGTAAACTTCCTAAACAGGTTTCTAATAAGAAATACTGCGTTACATTTAAAGCGCAAAGAAAGAGAAGTTTGCAGATTCTTGATTTAACTTTAGAAATTTTGCTACCTGAAAAGGATTTATCAATTAAAAAAGTTAAAATTAATAAATAAAAATATTTTCATAGTTTTTAATAAAGATTCTGTTTTAAATTTGTTTTTTCGTTTTCCCACACGAATGACATCAAATAATCAGAGATTTATTTACCGTTATTATTAGTTAACATTTCAAAACAATTTAATCCCCTTAGGCACAATTATTTGTACCTTTTTCAAAATATCAAATTATCTCATTTCATGCCTTAAATGGTTTACCGTTGTCATTCTTTTCGATTTAAGTTATTATATACAATTTTCTACAACCTCATTTTTGAGTTCCTTTCCACGCTTTAGGTGACTAAAATATACTAATAACTATGTTTGTTAATATTCTGTGTAATTATATTTTTAAATGCAAATACGCTCAAAATTCAGAAACCTTGAAATTGTTTCCTACTAATATTTTACGTAATAGTGTAAAATAAAAAATCTGAATTAATTTTTTTCTGCTTTTCTGAACTCACTTTCCCGATTATATTCCCGAGTGTGACGCCAGACGAGAATACAGAATGAATTTATAATGAAGCTTGAAAAAGTAATGCATTATAAATTTTCAGAAATGTTGATGTATTTTTGACTTTTTAATACTTTTATGCTGGAATGAATTTTCTACAAATTAAAGCATTTTTTCACAAAATAAAACTCTAGTTCTCCAAGGAGACATGCATAAAATATATTCTATATTACAAAGCAAAAAATTCTTAGTTATGCTTCAGTATATGCTTAGTTATGATTTTAAATAGATTTTGGTATTATCTTAATTCTGTTTGGTGGAACATAAAGCCATATTACTTTAAATTATAATTTATAAACAGCAATACTGTCATATTTTTCGTATCTATTTTTCATTTGCTTGTTTACAATCTTACTGTAATTTATAAAATGTACCGTATAAATTTACTATATATATATATACATATATATATATATATGTGTGTGTGTGTGTATGTATTCCTTTTTCTTATTTCATTTTATTTATTTTTGACTTTCCCGACGCCTCCTCAAATACACTTAGCTTCTCCATAGTGCCATATTCCTGGTCAGAGACTTTTCAGCTTCGTTTTCCCTTCTGATAGTAACAAATGTTCAGAAGTGTTCAATTTTTTAAACGAAGCAACCATCTCTTAAATTATTCTTTGAAAAAAGTAAGTATCTTCAACACATCATACACAAATACAACACATTGTTAGGAGACGTGATATATTATGCAGACACACGTATATACCATATATTATGAAGATACACGTGATATATTATGAAGATACACGTATATACAAGCTCATTGCACACGTATATACCAGGAGTTGATACACATAGTTTACCGATAGCTGACTTTCTACTTTTGTCTTCTTCTCTCGATGTAAATTCACCGGCCTCTTTCTGAATCTCAGCACAAACAATTCTGAACTTCAATTATTTGGCAGGCAGTACCATTTTCATTTATTAAATTAATTAAAACCTCAGTTATATAAGATAAACATTAACAGGTACTAATTAAAACCAACAAATTCCAAAAATTAAAAAGTTTCAAAGTTCTGGTTGCGCAACAAGGTATAAAATGTATTTTAGTTTTAATAATACCAAACACAATTTAATAGAAAAAAATACCGCTTTAGATAGTTAGTATCTATCAACGTAAATGTAAAAGTTTAACATGGCTGTATTTTGAATAAATTTCAATCTCTGAGAATTTAAGTTTATTAAATGTTAGCTTTTTCTTCTAAGAAGTAGATTACTTTTAATATTAATAGTGAACCTTTATAACAATTGTGACTCCAGAAACAGTGTTCACTCAAATTTTTGTTACAACTTCAAAGTACAGAAATGTACTCAGATAAAACTTAATTTGGATAATACATTGGAATTTTCCTTTATTATGACTTTATTATTATAAACGAAGATTCTTTTTTATTTATCTTGCTATAGAATTGTTATGGTTGTTATAACAACAGGAAGTAGATTATTTTTAGAAGAGTCGTCCAAATTATGTGCATTAAAGCTATGGAGGAAAAAGTAACGTTTTTAAATTTGGAGAACTAACGGGAATACGTCTAGATCTTACTTAGCAACATAACAGCTGAACCATAAATCCAGACTCACGCAGAAATATTTTTCAGTAAATGCAAGACAATATAAAAGAAGTGCTTTTTAAATGTTTAAATAAATTTAATTTGGAAATGTGATGATAATTTCCTTAATGTCTTGAAGCATTCCAGAAAAGCTGAGCAGGTGAAACATTTTAAATGAGATATGCGCTTCGGACAATCATTTTTAAGTTAGTCCTTTGCGGAGGAGAAATTTTCAAATGTATTTCGAGGTGGGTAAAAATATTTCCTTTATGAATCTATATTACGTATTAAGGATTTAAATATGGTAAGTAAATGCATAAATATGACATAATATTTAAATAAATTGTCTGGTGGCTAATAACATTAATAATGTTAACATGTTATAACATGTTAACATTATTACTAATAACATGTTAACTTTGATGAGCTCTTAAAGTTATGATAATACCTCTTATTTAGCGATGTACATTAACGGTAAACTACAGATACTGCACTGCAAAAAGTAATTTTGACTGAAATTAAAAGAACTACATCAAACAATTTACTGGATATAAATTACAATTTCGCTTACTTCAAACTATATTTAAAGTGATTGTAATATATAAATACATTTAAAGCTCAACCTCTTCTAACAGAGAAAAAAATACGAAGGTATATTCACAGAAGAAAGAATTGGTCAATAAAACTATTTTTAAATGTTAAGCTCAAAATCTGTATCCGCGTGCAATAAATGTTATGCTAATTTGAGTATTGTTTCGACCATTCAACATAATTTTCTGTAATGAAGCATTATACAAATTAAAGTTTATAGTAGTATTTAGTAGCATTTATAGTAGTATTACAGTACAAATTAAAATTTAAAGTAGCATTTTTCTTAATTTCTGTGTATCTATATACACAAACGCTTAGTTATTGATACAGATATGAAATTCTCGATATTACAAATATTTGATATAGTTATAAATTAAGATGCAGATTACAATAATTACAGATTACTTTGAATACTAGTTGTTTCTGCACAAATTAGATTGAGTTAAAAATATTTACACTTTTCCTTTTGTGTAACAAATCTGAGCCGTTTTCATTAGATCAATGGTTCTTAGACTTTGGTATATTCACATGATAAGCACGTTAATATAACAGAGTCTTCAAAGAAGGATTGGGAAAATTGGAGAATTGAAAAAAAAAACACATGATAACAGAAAACAAAATAGGCGTAGAACTCTGCATCCGAAGAGAAGTTTTTATTTAAATACCGAAATATTTATCTATCATTCTTGAAAGACCTGTTAAATTTCCTACAAAGAATAGTTAGTTATGTTTCTTATTTTCTTGAGTATACGCTTTTCGAAATTTTTAAAATACCGAACAAGATCGCAGTCATTTATGTTTCTCCAGCCTAGCATGCTGACCACAGAGTGCGAATTGCATTCAGTATCACATATTTTTCTCCTTAGTATCTTTGCATCATTTCTGAACTGTGCATCGATGATTCAGGTTAGCGTATTTACACCTCTATTATCAGAAACAGCTACTGAGAATAAAACTACGAGTTTTCATAGAATTTGACAAGAATATCGATGCAAGTATTTCTCTTATATGCGGTGAACATCATTCAAAATAAATAATTATGCAAATGTGGAGGGTTAAAAGGGAAAGATTCAAAGTCCAGTTCATAATGAAAAAGGGCTCAGACCCAGCTCCTCAAGGAACACATACATGAGTAAGGTCAGCTTCAGATGTCTTCCAAATTACCAAACCCCCAGAGACAAACTTTTGCATAATAAAAAATACAATGACACACACAGCCCGAGTTCAGACTTAACAATACCGTTACGAGTTCCTGCCGCATCTGAGACGACCACCCTAGAAACACTGGTTCTAATTCTGTGAAGGCAGGCTAATCTCCCCATACTGTCCACACTCAACGTATAGGCAGAGCGAGTGACCATCTCGGGGCAATGATTTCATAAACATCATGATTCAAAGTGCGCAGCGAATTTATCTGTGGAAAATATAAGTTTTACGAATGTAAGTTTTTTATTTTCGTTACAGAGCTTCTACAATATACACCTTTGCTTAAGAATTTCTTAAGAGTAATTTCAGTGATCCTGGATACTTTGAACACACATTTCACTGTTAAATTGGCCATAAATTCTTAAATCCAACTTTCCTCAAAAAAAATTCTGAAAGCTTTCAGATTTTATATTACCCCAAAGGGGAGTGTTTTTTTTAACATTTGTGTGTTACTTTTATTTATTAAATATCATGTTCTTCGCACTTAAATCATAAAATTGAATTCAACAACAGTATAACATAATAATTTGAAAAGAGCATATCTTTAGAATTTTCGATACACAGTCTTTCGCGCTGGAGATTAAAATGTTTTTTTTCGTACAGTGTTGCCATTGCTTGCTTTGCATTAATAAGTTTTCTAATAAAAAATTTATTAAAGTTTAAAAAATACGAAATAGATAATAAAACAAATTCCAGATTCCAAAATAGGGCTTGCAGACACCTATATTCGGGTGGAGGACTACTTATTCAAAATTTGATGACTAGGTACCGCTGTTTTTTGATGACTAGCGAAGCATACATACGTTCATGCAAATTCTTCATTATTTAATTTCTTTAAATATAATACAAGGATCTAATATTTGGTGGCGACAATTTAAAAAGTGAAACACTGTTTTTAGTGAGCCAACACAAAATGTCAAAACGAAATTAACAACCCTTCTGGGCAAATTGTCCCTTTGGGCTAAAAAAAAGCATTTTCATACGAAATGTGGCAGCCTGAAAAGAAGCTATTTAATTATTTTACGCTACAAAAAAACTGAGATTGCCTTTTTAAATTTATAAATATAAAGGTTCACAAAATGTCGTATAATATTAGTTAACTTAAGAATTCAAAAAGCAAGTAAATTTGCACCAGTCATGCCATGTTTATACCTCTCCCCAAAGCGAGATATCAAGGGAAGCTAAAAATCAAGCTAATCAGCTCTATCTTATAACTTTACTAATTCCAATTCGTTACAGGATCTCAGTTATTACTAAAACACCTCATCACTAGTCTAGAGGTCAAAAAATATTTTGCTTTGCAGTTCATGAAGGTTAATATTTAGAAAATACGACGTAGTTGCTATATTTTGCATGATATATAATACTTCTATTAAAGCGCAGAATTTATAGCTCCTTCAGGGTACATAAAGTAGGCAATACAGAATAGATGGTTGGTATTTCGGCATCATCGGTTCATAAATTCGGATGAAGAGTTAAAAACGAATATATGTATAAACTACCTTTAACTCATAATGAGAGCTTAAGACCTATGCACGCATAAATTAGCCTAAACTATTTTACAAACACATCATCGTTTAGACAAAGATCAGCAACAAGCAAGATGCTTTTCGAATACCATAAACTGAAATTAATTGTATAAGAGAAAAATATAGCCCCAGTATGTAGGTCGTATAAATGGTATTCGAGAATGCAATGCTTCTTTTCGTGCTATTACCAGACGAAAGCAGAAGAGTGTTTCAAAGACGAAGGAAAGCACAGGAAGACGATCGTCATACGATCAAGACGTTTTTAATTTGCAGTAATGCATCACTGATAGTATTGGCACACCAAAAGTGGACATAATGCATTTGCCAATGTCCCTGTCACTGTTTATTACGTTCTATATTGCGGAAGCGTTTGGTTACAGGTTTAGGACGTTCTAGATTACGGGTGTTTCTTAGATTGTCTTTGTCATCTCCGAAACCTACTGCCAGAATGTAATGGTATACTGAATGTCTTGCGAGGTAGACTTAATGGCATGACATTAGCTTAGATGCTTCAGCATTAGGTGAAAGTGATGGTCGCATATATAAGAGAAATGAAGACTATTCATACCTAGCATACCGCGTCTACAAGAATCAATCTTTTGTGGAGTGTTATTGGATTCAACAGCAGATTATCTCTTATAAGAAACTAAGCCACCCTACCAAATACTCGCTATGTCAATGAAATTCTAAGACCAGGTGGCTTTTCTTTTTGTAACGTCTTCTGGAGGGAACTTCAAGAGTAATGCAACTCCAACTACAGCAATGAAATTAACAACGTTCCACTTCTTCTTTGTTCCCTTAGATCACTTGGATTACCCCTCATTGGAAACGTAGGGAATATGAACAAACGAAAAGTAACATGTTATAACATTTCTACAAGAAAATCTTGACGAAATTCTGTAGTACATTGATGAAGCTTGGATAGCGATTCTACAGCCAACATTAAACTTTAAGTGAGTACCATGGCGTGTAGATTAAGTCCACAAAATGTATTCAATGTGCTAGATCAAGCTAGAAGAGAACACGCAGGATGCTGACAATATAATGTGTATAGCTTTAATATAGTGTCGTTCTAGCCTATATTTTTAATATTGTACTATAAAATTCAAAACTTTAGCTATATTTCGTTTAATTGTTTCATTGGGTAAAATCGTATATTAATATTTTTCTACTGTCGCAAAGCACATTTTGATCTGGAAGGAGCTCCCAGTTTGGACGGTGCCACTGAGATATTTGACATTCTTCTAGGTTTTCAAACTCAAAATGACGTACGTTGAGAGAGCAGCTTTAATATTTTCGCTTATTCCGCTTCTGCTATAACCGCCAAGCATGGTAGTGTTGTTCTCCATCTCAACATAACTCCTCTGCAGACAGAGTACTCTGGTCTTTAACGGAAGATTAACATGAAATGTCTAATTTCATACAGAACAAAACAGATTGTTCCATATTAATTTTAGGCTTGTTAAAAACGTATTTCAGATATTTCAGACACTAAAAGATTGAAAATGTGTATTCCAGTTTAATATTTTGAATTTCTAGTCATTTCGGACAAATGAACGGATCCGTGCAACCCTATGAATCTATATCTCTCCCATGTAAAATGTGCATGCCAAGGATTCCGCAAGGGAATGGAATTTGCTTTAGGTGGCTTTAAATGCTACCCTTGGTACGTTCACAAACGCTTGTAATAAGATGTACTGCGTGTGACTTTTCTGACGAGTTGTATCTGTTCATTTCTTAAGCTCATTCCTATGGGTTTCAATTCTAATCTGGACGCTAATTTACGTTGATGAAAACACTCACTTGACTGTAGAATCCACTAAATTTATTAAATTAACCATAGCCACCTCATTTACCCGATTACAATCTTATCGCACATGTCTTCAACACCATATAACCCTCTGGAGAAATCAGAAATATTGAATTTGAATATAAAACAGAATTGTCGAACACTTTTAAGAAAGTGTAAGGTTTATGGCCTACAGAATACTTTAAATTCGTGGAGTACACACCCTGGCATAATTCTGAAATTCTATACGCTTTTTAGGAATTTATTAAGTATTAGACTGTTTACTTATTTTCTGGCCTTTCCGTATGTGTATTCCGTATGTGTATACTCTGACTCAAGGTCAATGAAATTATCCCACACTGTAGAAACAGTACCACAGCCAGGAGCTGAAGAAATGGTTGAGGTACATGTTGGCAAGCAAATAAAAGGAATTTTATGCTAACGCACATCGTCCCAGATCCTGCAAGCTAAAATTACAAAATGCCAAATTTAAATAACATCACTTTGTCGACTGTTTTGCAGAGACATTAGGTTTCTTGGAAGCAGGAAAGATGAAAAATTAGCAATCGCCTTCGCCTGGAATCGAACCTCTGAAATACAGACTCAGTTTGTTGACCACTACAGCACGAAAGCATGCTAGGAAACCGGGAGAAATACCTTACAGTTTATGAAGCTGTAAAAGCACCAGTTGATGGATCGCGTGTAAAGAAGAAAGATACTGTCTGGATGCCAGAAATGATGGTTTGCACTCTTACTTCCTCAGAGGCCTTACCATTTCAATGAGAATCCCAGGGTTGCCTGCATACCCTATAGCTCGCTACATGTATCATTCGTATAACACAGTCCGACAGAGTTGGCAACAGCGGAGATGTGAAGGGACCACATGTGGTGGATCCTCTCAGAAAGAACTAGGCAGACCGTAAAAGAATTCGAAGAATCATTCTTCAGGCGAATGCAGATCCAATGGCTAACCAATCCACTGTGTAGGCAGTTGGATAGGATAAGCTGAACGTGAAAAACCATTGCAAGACGCCTTCAAAAAATTAATCTGTGATCTAAACAGGCTTTAACACCAGAAAATCACGACTTTCCAATAGTACCAATCCAGAGCAAGGTTCCGGTGAACCTCTAGTCAACAGAATAATCATAACCTAGTTTTCGAATAGCACATGTGATCAACAGTAAGCATTATGAACTAGGCAGCCATATCCTACGATAGCCTCCCTTTTCTACCTGAGGTTCATAGTAAGTTGATAACCCAGCCATGTGTGAATGAAACTGTATGACTACAAGCACTTTGATTCCTTGCTGAAAGTTGAATAATGCCTGGATGCATTCGGCATAGGTTATGCATGCGCGGACATGTTCAAAGTCATCGTGTGAATAACCTATGCCGTTTAGATGTGTCGCTATAAATTTAAAATGCACCATTCGGCAAGGGCTACGGGTAGCTGTAACGGGCATATCTATTGCGGTATATAGCTGTTTTATCGATCGGATACTGAGCTCATAGCCGGACTGTTTTGCGGCATGTGTCAATGTTTCACATTATGCGGCAGAGCAACACCTTGTTGAAGAGGATTTTATTATCCATTGCGTTGCTGCTCTGGTTTTGAGATCATGTGTATCTTTTATATATATCCCTATGTTAATGAAATTTCACTTGCGTTCAGTGCTTTCTTCTTAGTGTGCTAATGTCACTGACCATCAGAGTATACACGACATGAAAATTCGTCATTACATTAATAATGACAATCTTAAGTTTTCTAAAAGCTCTTTATGGAAGGAAAAGAAAGCCAATATTATAATAAAGCTTGAACTCTTGAATGAAAAAGACGAATAAAGCCAAAAAATATTCTAACATAAACCAATGGCATTTCTTTTAAATAGCAATTAATCGCTATTTATATTCTGTGTTATATTCAGTTCAATTTTCTTTTGTTTTATTTACTTTTGGTATATTATATTGATTTTTGGTTCTCTTTGTAATAGTGATAAAAGAATAAAAGCAAGTAAATTATTTGCATATATGTTTTGTACATATAACTGCAGAAACTGGGAAAGAAAATTCAAAATTGAGTTAATAAAGATCAGATAACTTGAAAATGTATTTATTTTGATCAATTCTTCACCTCCTCCCTAACTACAGGCTATGCGCATACAAGAAAATTGACAATATCCAAACAGCTGTATACATAGTTCAAAGGTCACCCTTTTATTCGGATTGGTAGACATGTTATAAGAGATGTACTAAATTATAAGTTAGGAAATGAAATTACTGTCATGAAGATAGCAGCGCAATTTTATGTGTATGTTCCAGGTGCTGGAAATTGCCCTATCGTGCTCAAATGATTGACAGAAACAATTAAACCTGTTGAAGCAGATTTCCTACACTAGCCATGTCGAAACTTTTATCTTGAGGTTAAAAAAATGATGAAAATACATCAAATCAATAGATAAAAAAAGGAAGAGAAAAAAAGGAAGAGAAAAAAAAAAGGTTTGATGAAAGAGACCAACGATGTATACCGTGTTAAAAAAACAATTTATTTTGCTTTTACGGTACAATCAAAAGTATATTGTTTTATCCGCGAAGAGCTCTAATGCCCTTAATGGAGTTCGGACATCTATAGATAAGATGAAAAAAGTGGCATTCTAAAAACAAATCATTTTTCATGATATCTTCATTTTGAAATAATACGCTTAGTAAATCGTTTTCAGCCAGGCAACGGAAAAAGGTAATTGCAAATGCCATAGATTTATGGTATACATGTGAAATGGTTTTAAGATACTCTAGCTAAGCTTTCTGACGTTTCTGATATTGCTCCAAATATCTCCATGTAATCAAAACTTTCTTGGGAGACTTTTCATTATTTCATATGTAAGAGTTCATTTACTATTTTATGCAGTATATTTATTGACAAAAGCCTTCTAAACCGTATGTATACCTTCATTAGTATATATATTATAAACTAGGTTGTAAGTACAATACTAAAAAGACCAATTTTGGTCAAAATCTTTTGCACAATATGCTGCAAAATTAAGAAAATGAGAAGAGAAATTGTAGTTAGCTCGCCAAAAAGTTACCAGGAGCTGTGGCTCCAAGAAAAAGTTCAACACAGTTTTTTTAAAAAAATGACATTGAATGAGGTGAAATATTAGGCTATATGCGAAATAAAATGTAAATTAAAAAACACAGTAAAATACTTATCGTTGGAAACAAGTTAAAGGTGAAATATAAAACATAGTAAAAAACCAATCGATAGAACAAGTTAAAACATATAAAAGTAAAAACATATAAAAATTAAAAAGCGGAAAATGGTAAATTAGCTCAATTCGAAGTCCACCCTGGCTTTTCAAGGAAAATTGTTTTGGTTGAACGTCGAACCAAGCTATATATATATGCCAGTATTTTTAATTAGATTTCGCTCATTCCGTCTTGATCGGCCTAGTGGTTAACGCTGATGGCGTATCTTTGGACCCGGGTTTGAATTGGTTGTTTGTAACTGTATAGCGTCTTTGTAGCATGAGGGTACTTAAATTACACAGCAAGCTGGTAGTCCTATCTGGTAGAAGGTGGTAGGGAAAGAGGAGCGAAGACCCTTGGAACTGTCGTTCGGGGCATTCTCCATAAAAACTGAGATGTACGTGGGCGTACTAGTAATGTCACCTACCTATATGGGACAGAAGGCCCATGCCAAGGAAGACGCAATCCTGCGCTCCTAGCTAAGCTAAAATTCATGGATTTTTTAATAATTTTACTGACGGATAAATGAGATAAATCGCAGCAAAAAAACAGATTTTATACAACCATTTTTAGTGCTGGTATTGTTTGCTTCAAGCATACTTTTTGTCCTCGGTTTATTTTGATTGGTGTTATGTTTTTGCTTTCAACTTGGTATTTTTTTAGAACAAACCTCAAACTGCCCCAGTAAACTTACACTTAATTTATATTTTTTTGCTCCCTAACATTAACAATTCCTAATGTTAATTGCTACTATTAATCTCTTCCTAATGTCTGGTATTCCCAAGTGTTGTAAAAATTAGCTTATAGTTATCAAAAAAACTTTTAATTTGGCATTTAAACTCAGAATTATAAACAAAACTTATATGCAGAATATTATTACCTTCCAAAACAGAAAAACCTCTGCAAAATATGTAGCAAAAAGCACATAGAAAGAAAAGAAAAACATAGAAAAATCAAAAATGTCCTCAATTCTGATAATAAATGATTCCAAGCTGCCGCTTTCTTTCAGGTAGATGTTGGAATTCATTAATATTAGTCGCCAAGCAAATAAATAAAAAAAGTTCCCAAAATAATGGAAGTTCTTTCGGGGCGAAAATAAGGAAGAATCGATTTGCTGAAAACCCTAGAGGGGTCCATGTTCAAAGGAGGAAGGCATTTTTCTCCAGCATGCGTTTTGGAAACTCAGCGGCGAAGAGTAGAAAAGAAAAAAGAATCTTTTATCCTCTGACGTGCCGTTGCTCTGCAAGCCGTTTTGCAGAAATAAAAATTTTTCTTCTTCGGTCTTCTTCCCCCCCCCGCCACACATTTCTCAGTACATTGCAGAAAGCGCCGAAAGAAAACAAGGGGGAGGGGGTGTTATACGCTTGAGACAAGGGGGGAAGGTTTAGATCTCATGTTCTCTGCTCTTTAAGCTTGGGCGCCCACAACAGTAAGGCGGCAGATAAAAGAATGAAACGAAAATTTAAATTGCCAAAGACAGAATGCAGGAGAGGGCGAGCGAAGGAGATATAAAAGGTTAAAAAGAGAGTAAAAAACGCGCTTCTGGAAATTAAAAGAGGGAAGATAGTAAACATGGGGTCCAAAGACGTGTTAGGAAGGAGTGAACGAAAAATCGATGCTCGTGCATGCTTTCCTGCTCCCGCTAATTAAAGACTTCGTAAAAGATATTCACGACTGGGTTCCAAGAATAAAAGTTTTTTGAACAACGCATTGACCGGGAAGATGCGATTGTAATGCTCTTCCTAAAGCTCTAAAAACTGAGCTCGAAAAAAGAGAACAACTAAAGAGGCAACAAAACTAATATTTTGAATAAAACTTTTTCCCAGCGAAAAATTTTCGTAATTAAAAATATAATTAGGGAAGTCTGACTTTTATGCCGCAGGAACCAGTTTCGAAGGCATTAACGGCTGGTATTTGTCGCTTGATTAAAAAAAAAAAAAAAAAAAAAGAAGAGACTCAGAAAAGCTCGTTCCGGATAATAAACACAGAAAGGATTTTCTAGAAAAGTCCATTGTCGTTCTAGTTTATAGAAGAGGAGAAAGTTAACGCACTTTTAATTAGAAAAGAGAGCGCTTTAAAAGAAAGATAGAGTAAAAATCAATATTTGCTAGAGAAGAGGAGGGCCATCATGAGCACGGTTTGCCCAGAGCATAAACAATTTCTGTATCTACCAACAGCCAAAAAAAATTAGCTCGCTAAAGGTTCATGATTGAGTATGAGCTGCCATCAGGCAGACATTTGTTGTAATGAGGCATGAAGGAAAAGAAAATATCTTGTTTCGGTTTCATGACACTAGCTTACTCATGAATCCAAACATAAATATTCGCAAGCAAGTCTAATGCACTTTTAAAGCGTTCATAGCACCTTCCCATCAAAATGGCCCTCAACGATTGTTTTTTAATGTTTGTTCAGATTTAATTCGTCATTTGACGTCCAATCTACTAAGCTTAATTTGTAATTAAGTTTTTTTTTTTTTAATTTTGGGGCTCAATGATGGCACTGCATAAGACATTATAATAGTAATCATCTATTTTTGAAAATGATCACCTCTTAATACCAGCTCATAATAAACTATCATTCTTTAAACTACTAATCTCCTTACTCCAGATTCAATGAAATAATAACTATTTTTTGAAACTCGGGCAAGGCTCAGTCGTTAAAAAGAGCTGAATACTTTTATAAATTTATATGCACAGCACATAATTGATATCTTATTTAAATAGTTTATTTACAAAGCAACTGTGATTAATTGACGAATGCTTTCACATCGAAAGAAAAATTTATTTTAATTTTCCGTTGACTTCAGTGGCAAAAGACATATTTCCTTCTTATTCAGATAGAAGTTAATAATTGCACTTTAAAATACACTGGGATCAAAACTATCAAAAACCATTCTTAACAATGAATTGATTCACTTTTAATTTTGATCACAGCCGATATTCTTCTGGACAATGATTCAACAAGTTGCTAACTTCATTCCTGAGGAATATTAGTCCATGCTGACAAACGGCTATTCTAATTTCTTTGAAGTTTTATGGTGATGTTTTCATACTTACGAGCAATCTTTCTACTTCAACTTACAGAAGTTGAACAGAATTGAGGTCAAGGAGCTGAACTTGCCACGGAAACAATTTGAACTCCAAATCATGCCCCAACCAATTAGAAATCAATCTTGCGTGATGATAAGGCGCATTGGCCCATTGAAAGTCACCGCCTGCATGAGGGAACGTCATTGATATAAACGAGTATACACGATTCAGCAACGATACTGAGGTGAGCTATTAGGCTGACAACTGTTTCCAGACGTATCGCGGTACCCACTATACTCTAGAGAAATATTCTCTATATAATAATTCTGTGGCCATCAGTTTAAAGAGTTTACTACTAAGCAATAAAGTTTCGTGAATTTCGTCAGCTTGCTATCCTCAACGTCAATTTTGGTGCCTCTGAGTCCGTAGCAACCTCGATTACCTGTTTATCAGTAATAGCATAAGCACCCTGAACAATTCCCTGCTGTTTAAACCACCGAAATCACCGGTATAATGGTGACTGCTGGCTACCATATCGTTAAATCAGACTTCGAGCCTGAGAAGGTTGTACAGTCATTAGGTTATTTGGAAGCAGTAGAGGTGAAAAATGTGCAGTACTCTCGCGAGAATTCGCAACCTGGACCTCTCACCACCTGGCGCCACTGTGGAGTTATTGGGGTTTTTTGTGTTGAAGACATGAAAAATGTGCAATGCCCTAGCCGTGATTCGAAACCTGGACCTCTCGAATACGTTTCCAGTATGCCTCTAATTACACCATGAAGGCATATGAAAAGGAGGGAGAAAATACCTTATATGATCCGAATGTTTGTTTATAAATGCGCAGTGTCTGTATGGCATGAGGCACTTAAAATATTGCCAGCCGAAAACCCTCATAAGTGGTTTTAATTGTATAGAAAGAGGTATGGAAAACTTTCTGATCCTTCCATCGGGGTATTTGTCATAATTTGGGCGAAACTGCACAGTTAGAGCGGAGGGACTATGCCTGTTAGACCAATGACGAAATTCTGGTGTCCTACCAATTTTACTTATGCCTGCTGCCTAAATCTTCCATTGCAAGATCCATGGTTTTTGGGTTCGAATATGTATTTTGATGCATCTGAATTAATTTGCGGTGTTGTTGCCATTTTGTTCTTGGGGACTGTTTATGCTAATGGCCTTTCACCTCTTTCATTCACCATCATTTTTTCAACCAGCAACCAGCATTGTACTTACTGCCTGAAGGTTTTTGCTTAACTGTCAACACATTTCATACTTTTACCACTTATATGCACATGGATGTACCTGTCACATTTCGGCTTCATTTCGCCTACTAAAAATCGAACATAATATGCAAGAATTGTGTCTGTTATAAATTGATAGCTATAGTTCTCCATCCGAACACGTGTGAGACATCAAACCCAGGTGACGCTGCATCACCGTAAGATAGCATCCTTGCCCATACAGTATGCACCACACCACTCTGGTTTCCAAGCACGATAATTCAGTTAAACAGGCACTTCTGTAAACAAAATTAAAAGACATATTTTAGAATGCTCAGAAATGTTTTACCTGCTGTATTTTCTGTCTTTAATTTGGTAGCAAAATATCTTAAAATATCCTTAAAAACAGAAGAATTGCAGCGGAAGAGGTTGCAAGGGACTTGAACAATCATAGAATGCTGTTTCTTGAAATAATGTCTACACTGATTTCCAAACACTAAGAGAAAATCACTTCAAAAGTAAGCCAATCCGTATAAAATTTGAATATTTAGTCAAATAAGAGTTGCACAGTAAAATGGCGCTGCTGCTGGAATGCGTGATCTGCGAGGAGCATAAAATTGCATGTTTGAGAGCAAGGCTGCGAATTTTGCTGTGACACTGAGCTACGAAATCTGGTATAGCCAATTCGTAACAATGACCTCCAAACATCATTTGCCCGAAGAACTGTGATGGAGAGCTATTGGGAAAGATAAGACTAAATCAAATAGAAGAGGCCAGATGGCTAAATGTGAGTGCTTCTGTGGCTCATAAACTTTGGCAACAATTTCTAACCACAAATTCGGCATAAGCAGGTTCAGCCAAATACGGCCAACCTCTAAGTTTGTGGAGACATTAGGTTATTTCGAAACAGAAGATATGAAAAATGAGCAATGCCCTCTCCGGGTCTCGAACCACGGACCTCTCGAATACGCGCCGAGTATGCGCGTATATAAGGCGGGATAAATACCTTATATACTCCCCTTTTAAAGAGAGACTGCTGATTAGGGGATATTAATTTTAATCTTAATTATGGCAGCTATTAATCTGGCATAATCCAACTTTTGTTAATAGGTTAATTTCTTTATAATAATTGTATACTGTGTATTTGTAATTGTATATTCAATGCGTAAGTCTAGTATTAATGTAAAGTTACTGTGTAAATGTCTTGTTAGACTGGCATCCGATGCGGGCCAACCGAAAGCCCAGCGGGTGCAATAGCAATACCCGTAAACGTCACTGACGAAGTTATGGTGCTCCGTCCACTTTTCCCTGTCCCTGTTCCTGCTGATTAGGGGACCCAGTCACCAAGTCCTGGTGGCGGAGAATCATCATCTACCACCTTTTAGTTCTGGCATCACTGTAGAAACATTAGGTATTTTTTGAAAGCTAGAGAGACTTGAAAAATGAGCAATGGCCTCGAACCACAGACCTCTCGAATACGCGCCGAGTGTGATGACCGCTACACCACGAAGGCATGCCGAAAGCCAAGGTGGGAGAAATACCTTATAAGATGAGCACCTATGACCAATATTCGTAGTTATGCGCACGAAGGAATAGAACCGCGACTCCGACTCAACTCAGATCCTCCCTTGCTGCAGCCACCGGGAGGTTGGTGTCAACGTTAAGCATGCCTAGAAGGCTTCACGAAACACATTTGTACGTGAGGCTACCAGCCATTTGCGTGCCACTTACGCCACGCCATAGAAGAGAACGTTTGAAGTGGGCATACCAACCTGTCGGCTGATGAATGGAGGGCTGTTTTCTTTCTGGATGAGTTCAGGTTCAGCCTCCTAAGCGACATCATTTGCTAAGCGACATCATCTCCTAAGCGACATCGACTCCTAAGCGATATAACAGACATCATTTGATTTGGAAAGAACCTGGAATTCTTTATCATCCATCAAACAACCGTGAAAGACATACATAAAGAGGAGATAGATACAATGTTTGGAATGGTATCTCTTTGGGTGGTGGTACAGACCTCCATGTCTTTCCACGTGGAACAATGAATGCTCAGGCCTACAGTGATGACATCCTTGATGTTTATGTGCGACCTTATGCTGGGACAATAGGTGATGATATACTTTTACAGAACGACAGCGGGACTGACAGTATCACACATTACTGTATGTGTTGCATTCTTTCTAGGGAAAGTTTGCTATACTTTTCGTATAGCAAACTGACACCTTCAATTTGTTCATTTTATACATGTGCTAATTTCTATGCTACCATATTTGTCTGTTAATTTCCTTTTATGTTATTTGATACATTACTATGTGTTGTATATTGTGGGTAAGTTTCATTAAATTCTACATGTAACGTTTTCAGTAATCGTGATTTATCCTTACTTTATGATAACCAGTGTATTTCACTTATCTAAACAGATTTATTATTATTTATGTTTTAATTCATTCTTACCTGAGTTTTAGTACTAAGGTATTAAGCTGATTTAAAGTGTTTGATAAGTAAACTGTAGAAACCCAGAAGGCACTAAAATATTTTTCAAGCTACTAAAATTAAAATTGTTTCAACGTATTTGCTAATGAGCTAAAATTATCAGATATCAGTTTTCAAACTTTCTTCCTTGGGCGTAGTATAAGACGTATTTGTAATTTCTTTTCTGAAAATGTGCTGATTAAAAGGTATGATACTTCTTATTGAATCAACTGAAATGTTTAAAGCAGACTGCTGAGCCATGTTTAATATTTTTTCTTAACTTCAGCCTGTTCGACTCTATTACTTCACTTAATTGTGTTAGTTTAAAACAGCAATATAGAGTTGCATATTTATGACCGAAAAAATTTCCCAGCTCAAATATTCATCCTTATGTAACAGCACTGGGCATCCGAGCGAAATCAACATGTCGCCATATAATAAAAAGTAGTTTATGAAACGCAAGATGGGATCTCTAAGAACCAAATGCATAAATTATTTTTTCTGAGTACTCAAAAAATTCTTTCCTTCCAGATGCTTTGAGTAGCTTGTCCTTTATCGTGCAAGTTTTTAAACATAACATATATGTATTAAGTATATATATTTAATACAGAGAGAGAGGAATTTATATATCTATATATTTATATATGATTATGTATGTATCCTATATTTATATACATATATGCATTCATATACGTATGTTATGTATTATATATATATATATGTATGTATTACGTGCTTAAACACGCTAATGCACAATTTCTTGAGAGTATGTCATCATACTTATTAATCCACACTTGAACTGCATTTGATGTTCCTGACTTATATTGTTTTAAAGGTGCGACCAAAAATTAGTTTGTTTTTTTATATACGCCTTTGAAACAATATACTTATAGCTCGTCTTAAGTCCAGAAAACACATATTACCAAAGCTTTTGAATTTTTTTCAACGTTCTTCGATATTTATTGCATATTATTTTCACTACTAATTTCTATGTTAACCTTCTAAAATGAATTAACTTTCTTACTTTATTTAGTCCACAGAATTTTGCATGGTATTAGTCATCAATAAAAAAACCAGAATCAAGTGTAAACGTCTCGTTGCTTTGAAATACGTCAAAATTCTTCTCCTTGTTTTCTCGTGAGGTGTACTGGTCATGACTAAATTTGACAGT
Organism: Stegodyphus dumicola; assembly: GCF_044657685.1. Classification (NCBI taxonomy): domain Eukaryota; kingdom Metazoa; phylum Arthropoda; class Arachnida; order Araneae; family Eresidae; genus Stegodyphus; species Stegodyphus dumicola. The sequence goes on along the minus strand of NC_140780.1, from coordinate 181,855,995 downwards.
TAAATAATCTAAATTTTAAAGTTTAAATATTTACGTGAAACTCAAAATCCTTGATCCAAGTAATTTTAAGAAGGTCAATCTATTTTTAATAATTATAACAATACTATTTTGAGCAAACTAGCTCTTAATATCGAAAAGTGAAATTATTTACGAAAGTAAATAGTAGCTGATTGTTAGAATATAAATTAGTATATTAGATAACTTTCAAGAAAGGCACAAAAGTTCATTATTTTTTACAAGGCAGATTTTCTTTGTATATTGGCAGAAGTGAAATTAATTAATGTTATGCAGAAATATTGTCTACTTAATAGAATGTATTTCTGAATTACTTATTTATAATTTATGTGCATTAGATTTAAAAAAATGGGAGTAAAATGCTCCGAAATTATTAATCTAAATTAGAATCAATATTTTGAGTTGCAGACTAGCCTATTCTTAAAATATATCTATCAACTCTGAATACAATAAGCAATTCATCTGGGAGAAGTTTGTCTGATGGTTAAATAATAGCCCATATAGTAATAATAGTATAATAATAGCCCTTTTATATCCTATATAGGTCTTTCCAACTACACTAGTGTAAAAATTTTAAGCAACAAATTCGTTTTTCAACATACAATCACAAAACAGTTGAAAATCGCTTTTGCGATCAGTACAATAAAAGGCGCGAACTCAGTAAAAAGGTGACGCATAAGCAAATATCAGTGCCATAACTCCAAAGAATACGTCAGGGTACACAAAACGAAAGCAATCAGGCTCACAGTGTAAGACAACTTAAAAAGAACGGAAGGCGCATTTCCAGGCATTCTTCTGCAAGTGAAAGATTGTACTTGCAGTATGGCTACAAGGATGTATCAGAGCCCCTTTATACGCGATAGAATGAGTGGCAAGCAGGGGCATAGTTTCACGCCTGTTGCTCGAAAGTGATAAAAGTCTTGCTTCACGAGATTAGAAAGCCTTCCAAACGACAGGTGGAGCTGTAAGAAAGGTTAATGGTTGTCGACCAAGAGAAGCAACTGTGACTGATGCTAATGTATTGTCTTGCAAGGCAGAAAGAGATCAAAACCAGACAGCAGGCAACATTGCTCAGCAGTTAGTTTCTCACAGAAACCGGATGACATGTATCCTAGTTTACTGTAGTTTACGTTATAAAGATGGTCTCTTCGCCCGCCATCCTGAACGCGGAGTACAAATAAAACCAGCCCATCGCGGGCAGCGTTTACAATGGTGTAGAAAACATAAAAACTGGACACCTCATCAATGGAATTACCTCCGCTTTACCTATGAAAGTCGTTTCAGTCTGAGAGAAACGATTCTCGGCGTCAGTTGATATGAAGTGAGGTAGCAACATGCCTTCATCCCACTAACATCAGGCAAAGAGATAGTTTAGGTGATCCTCTTGTGCTTGCATAAGGAGATATTGTGATGAACGGACGGACGAAGTTGTACATTTTCGAAAGAAGCTCGCTTTCGGGGATCCATTCCGTGGTGAAGTTATCATCCCTGTTTTCGCCCTTTTCGGGGTGTCCTTAGTTCCAACCTTATTTTTATGAATGTAAATGGTCAGCCACACAGGGCTCATGCTGTTGAGGAGTTCATGGAAAGTGAAGCTATCCATGAAACAGACTAATCGGCGTGCTTCTCTGATTTAAACCGCACTGAAAGTATGTAGGAAGACACCTAGCTGCATGATCATACCCTCAGGCGACCACCCGACAAGTGAAACAGACGCTCCTTGAAGAATAGGAACTGTTGATCCAAGAAGTGTTATATAATCTAGTGTTGAGTACCGACAAAAGGGTGCAAAATAACCATTGCAGTTAGATAAGGCCATACTCCTTCCTAAAAGCTCTTTGGTTTGTTCTTCTTCCTCTTAGCCAGACAGTTTTTGTAGCTACGCCATTTTGTTAAGAAAGTATTTTTCTGTTCATTCCATATTGTATGCATCCTACTCATATTTTTGTTCGTATACCTTTCTCATCCTTTAAGTACTATATCGTGCCTCTGTAGCATAAATTTCATATTTCCCAATTTTTTTTTTTTTTTTTTTTTTTTTCGAAATTAGGACCAAAATCCGAAATGTTGCTTGAGTTTTTGACAATAATGTATTAGTGTCTATCATATGTGTTCTTATTCTACGCACCTTTTTAATAGTTTTTCTTTAGCAAAGAAGTGAAAACAAGACAGTATATTATGACTGACAAAGCTATTAATTGATGATCACCAGGCACACGCTTTAAATTTAGCTAAACTAGAACTTGTATTTATTCGTAATTGTCCTAGCTCTCATTCATTTACGCTTCTCTTTAGTGAAACTGTGCTTTAATGAAATTATCCTTTACATTCAACCACAGCTTTTATTCCCATACATATACTCAGAATCAGCATTAATTAATGCTAATCTTACCCATTGTATTCAATGAAAAGCTGTACTTAAGTCATTGCTCGCGATTCAATATGTTCCTTTTATTCAGCAACTTTAAATAAAAATTTGTTTTGACGATTTTATTTATTTTTAACGAATGCCATTGTTTCCCTGTTTTTTTCTTGTTTTTTTATGAAGATTGCATGTTAGTATTCATATGTATGCGAGCAAAATAATAAGAATCTCTAAAAAACTGTTTCTATTTAAGATATGTAGATAAAGGGCATAAATACACGAAACTCGGTATCCTGCGGCGCTCTGCAATTATTTTTAATCAGTTATCTCAATATCATTAAAGAGTTTAAAATGAAAGTTAAAAAAGTGCTTTGCTGCCTTTTGTTTGAATTGTATTTAAATAATAGTAAACCATTCTCCGAGCAATTTTAGACTTCAAATTTCGCTTTGTCTTAATTCAAATTATTTTTAAGATTTAGACATTCATCCCTTCCTGATGCTGATATTTCGCAGCAGCGGTCTTTAGTTTTTAGTCTCGAGTTTTATTTTACTCTTACCTGCACGGCGCCTCAAAGCTGCCTTGTCAGTAATAAGCCCTTTCTTATGTAAATTCATATCCTTTTGTGATGTAAATTAATTTGATGTCACCTAAATTACCTCTAGATTTCACAAATCCTGCCTGCTTTGAAGTTAATGTTGTTTGTTTAGTCAGATTTTAATGGAAGTGGGCAATTTTCTTATATCCTTAAATGCGCTCGGTAAAAAAATTATCTGAGTTATAATTTTCTCACAGTGATGAATGCCGAACTTATTTCATCATCTTGCACTGGTTTATTTATCTTTTTTATCTTTGTCAAATCCTAAATTTTCTATTTGCTCAGGGGCTTTAAGCCATTTCATCTTAATTTGTGCGATGAAAATTATTATTAATATTCAGACTAGAAAGATATTAAGTGTTTCCTTAACATGAATAATTATTTTCACTTCTGCAATGCACCGAAGTATAAAACAGAAGTAAATCAGACCTGTATAATTCACATAAACATATTGTAAATTTTAAAATCTCTCTCAGAGATTTAGGTGACTTCAATAAAATATTGAGATACCTGTAAATATTTAACCAATTGCAATTTATGCAAGAGAAAATATGCCATCATAGGCTTTATAATTAGACAAAATTCTGCCTTATATTGATACTAATTTTCAGAAATAATCTGTACATTTCCATACAAACTGGCATAAGTGTCTATCTTTCAAGAAGGGATTGGGCTATTCTATCAAACACCAATGCGTTAATATATCGAATAGTCTGCTAAATTATAGCATTTTTTACATTTAAAGCGAGCGCAACTTTGGCGTCACTACAATGCGAGGAACGGCGTACCACAAAGATATATAATTAGCACATTCATCATGCATTATCTCAGGTTATCTCAGGTATTAGAAATTTCTAAAATTTTAGATTTAGGCACAATTTCACGAAATATTGGCCATGATATTCAAATTAAGTTGTTCCAGAGTTAAGGGTATTTCCCACTTGCTCTTTAAATTTTACATAATGGATGTTGAAAATCGTGAATGAGAGAGTTTTAAAAAAGATGAGAGGAGCTCAAACTTGGATGAGTATGGCATAAGGATGTGACATAATGCTCAATTTTTGCTTTGGGAAACTAAGACCTCTTAAAGGACTTTTTTTTATTTCTTGAATGTGCATCATGCATTGCAAAATTTTTCTCTCATATTATACTTGGTCACTTACAGATCCTATGCTTTTCGCTCCTTCTGTAAATTAAGCAACTTCCGCTGGAAGCATTCTTGAATGTTTGAGACAATTATTTTCTTTAACCGTAAATTTTTAAATTACACAATTCCAACCCTTTCCTCAACAACTAACAAGATAACTTTTTAAAAGCAGTTAAAGAGAGAAAAAAATGCGTTTAGACTGCTATCCAAGCGAGCGTAAAACCTCAGCCCGGAAGTGTGTACCTGCTGGTGCAGCATCTCGAGAAGACATTAACCGGAGTTTCAGGATTCAGTGCTGCGAATATTCATTACAAAAGCAGAAAAAACTCTTTTTCTGTTCGCTAGCTTCAAATTTCTCTCGCAGCGGCGGAGCCTTGCAGAATAAAATAAATGAATATTTTGCAGTGCTTACCATTTCGTTTAGCTTAAACACTGAGCTTCTTTAGTGATTTCGTACGAGTTATGCAAATGCAAACAATTATGTAACCGTTCTCAGATGCTTGGTTTTGCACGTGACGGGGGTGAATGACGTCACGAGATACCCAGCACTCTCTCCATACGCAAACCGAGATCGGCCTCAAATTAAATAATGGGAATTTTATTCCGAAATTAGATGAACGAAGCGAAATTTTGCTACCTCTCCGCTTTCTCCCACAGAACGTGATCTACATTTCTCCTGCTTGTTCCGCATATGAAACAGAATACAGCATTGAAGTCCTGCATGAATTATTTTTTATAACCTCTCCCGCTTTTATTGTGGCGATTTCTCAATTGTGCGTCTACAGAATAAAATTTTGCGCCTTATATGGAGTGCAAACAGTTTTACAAAGCCAGTTTCAAAGTTATGCTGCAGATTCCAAAATTCCTGTTTGTTTTTTAAATTTTAATCTCAGTTTTCTGAGGCTAATGTCACTATATTTTATTTAAAGAGCGTAGTTTATTTGAAGCAGTCGAAATTAAACTATAAATGTTGTTAATATACATATACAATAAATGATTCGGGAACGCAATTCATGGAAATGTGCAGATTCAGTTGGTATCTTATGTAATTATATTATACTTTGTTTATTTATACATATCTTTTTATTCTAAAGATAAAATGGAAATGATTATGAAGCAGAAACTGAATCTTTATGTTATGTTTTACCTTTATGTGATTAATTATGAAGTCTGAAAAATTAATATTTCCTAGGCTTATCTTCACATTAAAGAGTAAGCAAGATTTGTAATATATAAGAAAATTTCTTTGTAAAGCGATTAGAAACTGCTTATTGAGTTATTATCTAATATATTTTTAAAAAGTGGATTTGTATGCCTTTTTAGCACATTCTTTTAGTTAATAAAAAGGAGAAAAGTAATGGAAGGTCACGAAAAACCTGACTTATTATTATTTTGTATTTTTGTAATACACTGACTACCAATAAGTATTTGGACACCTATGCAAATGACGATATCTGCGGTCCTAAGGTACGTCACTGACTCCGCCGGTATATATCGTGTAGGAAACAGCATCGGCTTTAGTCGCAAGCAAGATGCCTCGTAGTTCAGAGCTCTCTGATTTCGAGAAAGGTATAATTATCGGGTATCACAAATGTGGCCGATCCTTAAGGGACATATCTAGCGATCTGAAGTACCTAAAATCGACAGTGGCCTATGTGATTAAGAAGGTGAGCGGTGATTATCGGAATGTGCCCCGAGTCGGCAGACCAACGAAACTGGGAGATAGAGACCAACGAGTGCTGTCCAGAGAAATTCGGAAGAACCGCACCCAACCGATGGCCCTCATCCGCGAGGAGTTTCAACAGGCATCCGGGAGTATTGTTTCAATTAATACCATCAGTGAGGAAGCACATCTGCTTCGTTTTCATGGTCGTGCTGCTGCCCATAAGCCTTTGATCACAGAGTATAACCGCGCTGCTCGGTTAATGTGGTGCAAAGTACATCGAAATTGAACCGTAAATCAGTGGAAACGGGTTCTTTGGAGTGACGAATCAAGATTCACCCTTTACCGTTCGGATTGCAGGGTCTGGGTCTGGCGTCTACCTGGAGAACGTCTCCTGCCAGAATGCATTGTGTTAACAGTCAAGTTCGGCGGAGGTGGAATTATGGTCTGGGGTGTTTCTCCTGGTATGGGTTGGGACCCTTGGTCCCCATTCATGGTAAGCTCAACTCGGATGCCTACTGCACTATTTTGGATGACAATGTGCTTCCTACGTTGTGGCTACTTCCTACGTTTTACGGGTTGGACCCCTGTTACTTTCAGGACGACAATGCCAGTTGTCATGTTTCGACGTTAACCAAGGCTTGGTATGATGCCAATAGAGTTCATCGAATGGACTGGCCTGCCTAGAGTCCAGACCTGAACCCTATCGAGAACCACTGGGACGAGTTGCATCGCCGAATTTAGGGGTTCACTACCCGTGCAAAATCGGTGAAGGAACTTCTATGTCTTCTCTAAGCCGAGTGGAAGAAAATACCACTAGCTGTCATACAAAGACTTGTGGAAAGTATGCCCCGGAGAGTCCACGCTGTAATTACTTCTCGTGGAGGCTCTACCAACTATTGATTTTGAATAAAGTTAGTTTTTCTTTTCTATCACAGGTGTCCAAATACTTATTGGTAGTCAGTGTATAGAAAGGATCGCAACAATGTTAACTTCTTATGTTTTAAAGCAGGTCACTAAGCTTGAATAGATTTGCAGAAAAATATATATAAAAACTAAAAAAAGTATTATATTCAACAAAAAAAACAACAAAATAAAAAGCCTTAAGAAACTTTAGGTACTGTTGGACATTCCTATTTCAGTCATCTTCAGTTTGCATATTCTTGATCTGCAGTTTGAGTAGTGTATTTTGATATATTTGTTTTATTCCAACCTTCAGTTTTTAGAGCTAGTTATCCAAGCATTTAATCGCTGGATATTTTTTATATGAGTAGAACGTTCGTCAAGCAGGCAGAAGCACCCCTCTTTGCCTTTCACTCCCAAGAAAACCTCCCTCCTTTCTCTTTCATCCTAGCTCCCTCTTCACCCTCTAGCTCCGATATATTCTTATCACCGCACAATAACCCTTCTTTCCAACTTTTAAACCTTACCTTATTTTTTATTATTATTTAAGAAGAAGAATGTGAATAAAAAAAGAACTTTCCCAAGGCAAAGGGGTTCATCGGCCTCTTCAATATGTTTTTTCTTCACTTGTTCAATTCGGTCGATGACATCATGGTACACAGCTTAAGAAAATGAAAATAATTTACAAAATATTTTATAATTGTCTTCTAAAATATAAAAATGTTATACGGAAAACTTAAATGATCTGTCACATTCAACGGTTTGTTTACGTAAACCTGAGTAAACCAAGATAGGATAGTTTGAATTGAACCTCGGTCAATGACCTCCGTACAAATTCTCTAAACATTTTAAAATAATTTACAAAAATATTTTAAATTTAAAACAATTAGAATATTAACAGTTTTATAAAAGAGCTACCAATTACTTCGAAAAGTAAAGAAACTTGTTTAGCGGTGTTTGTAATTATAAATGATTTGCATAAATTTTTAATCTAATTCCGGAATAAATTCCATTATCATTTTTTAAACAAATTTCAGAATCAAGCAAACGTTCACCTGTAATTATGAGATATAAACGTTTTACAAGCAATTTAATTATATTTCAAATTTTATATAAAAAAATTACTATCATTTACATAACGTGATTAATTATTTCCAAATTCAAAAAGAGTATTTCTGAAAACCAGAAAATAAAGTCTTCCACCAAATTCTCCAACCCATATAAAAATGTATGCTTTGTAGCACTACATTGTTATCCAACAAAAGAGTATAGGGAATAATATATGTGACTTTAACTAATTTTAACAAAGAAATTTTCGTTTCCTTTCAAAATCATTACTAGTTTGAAGAGTTAAAAAACTTGGAGTCCAATTACATACATAAGTATTCATTTTTCGCTCATGTTGACGTCTAAAATTTTCATCTAATAACATTTTTATGTAGAGGAGAAATTATTTACTATTTTTTATGTACTGCATTTTTAACTTGTTCTTAATAAAAATAAATTTCTTATACAAAAAATTAGTATACATGTTTTCAGACTGCTAATGCAGGATAAATCTGAGCGAAGGGTGGTCAGTTCAAAATATAGTTCCAAAATCATTTGCAAATTTAGGAATTTGACTGATAATTTTATTGTTCTACGAGAATTCACTAATACAATAAATGATAAGCAATAGCTATGAAACTGTTAAAAGGGGAATCTTTCTCTTATTCTTCACGTTATTTGATTTCTCTCATTTGTAATTTTCATGTAAAACACTTAACCAAGAATTACAATGACAATATTTGAATGTCTTTAGAACTGGTTTTATTTGCTAACAAAAATTTCCGAAAACATTTTGTAATAACTAAACATTTTTCAAAATTATTCAAATATGCAAATTTTACATTTCAGGAAACCACCTCAGAAAAATAGCTAGAACATTTAAGAGGACTTCCAATTACTTATCAGAAATAAATAAGAAAAAAGCGTTTCTTGTAGCGTTATGTGTACAATAAACCAAAGAGCAGCATTAATATTTTTTCAGATAAAGAAAAACACATAAAGCTACATATGTTGATATTACAGAAATTATTTATTAAATCAAGTAAAATTCGGGTACATCATATTTTTTCTCATAAATATCAAGAGGTTATCTTTGCTAGTATAAAATGTTACTGTCAATGTACTCGAAATGCATATTCCCTTGTTGTTTGTATTGAGTTAAAAAACACATGGTATTTAAAATTCTTTTTTAAAAATTTTTATTGATAATTATAATAATAAAAGACGTCTCATAAAAGAGATGGAAAGTGTAAAGAAAAATACTTTTTAAACTTTTTCTCCCTATCGTTTTTATCTTGAGAATATGAAATTTACCTTGACTTAATTAACTGTCAACGACATATCCTGCCATTATACACATATTTGTATCAATGAGCCTAAATTAAGTGTAATTTTCTTAAAAAGTCGATTAAAGTTTTAAATGTGAAAACTATAACAGTTTAAAATCGGAAGCTTTCATTGCCTATTGATGAATATGTACTAAACTGCACTGTTTTAGCAGCTCTTGAGGTCATCAGTCAGTTTATGTCAGTCAGTGGCTTTATTTTAGAGAACCGAAAAAGTCGCGCTTCTACGTGGTATCGCGGCAATATCCGTCCAGCACGAACGATCAACCATTTTATTTTCTAGATTTCTTACCTTTTGACCCCGCTGTTCTCTTTTATCAAGATGGTTTCAAAGGGTCAAAATTTTCAGATAATTCAAGTTTTCCAAACCAGCCTATGATAAACATTAAAAGAGACATTTTCTCAATGCTGCTAGAAATGGCAGAATCCTTAAGACAAACGTCCGTTTTATTCAAATTTTATTATAAGATGATTATGTTATAAGGTATTTCTCCCGCCTTCTTAGCATGCCTTCGTAGTGTAGTGGTCATCAAGCTCGGCGCGTATTCGAAAGGCCCGTTGTTCGAATACCGGCGAAAACATTGCTCATTTTTTATCTCTCCAGCTTCCAAACTATCCTAATGTCTCTACAAAGTGATAATAACTACTTTAACTTTTCAAATCGAACTTCCCTTCAAGCATTTTCCTCAAACTTCTTAATCGTAGGATTATTACTCGAAGGGTATTTACAGCTTTAGAGCTCGCTATGTGAAGAAAGTTTATGTAAGTAGTTAGACTTTTTGACTGTATTGAAAAAGACTCCGCTTCTATCATTTTTGTTGTTATCTTGCAATGAAGCCTAAAACTAATGTCTGACGATGGCACATGGAAGCAATGTTCGTAATTTTACAAAGCCGGTGAAAGCAGTTTCATCCATCGCCACAGAAACAATAATGCATTGTAAAGAGTACTGAAGTATAAATTTTAGGTGTGTATCCAACTCATCAGCATTAAGACATGAATTCCACCAAGGGGAACAGAATGCATTTATATATGCCTGAAATAAACCAGAATGAAAATGCCGAAGATTGTATTTCAGAGATTTTTCCTTTACACGCGCTTTGAAAATATTAAGCTCCAGTTTCTTGTTTTACATAAATTTGTTATCTTAATAATTACAATATACAGTATTGATAGTAGTACCATTTACTCAAATCCAAATGTCACGTTAATTTATTTTCTTTCGTTCCTAAATTTGTGCAAATTAACATATTTCATGCAAATGAGATAAAAATTTAAGATTGAATTAATATTTGGAGGTACTATCTTATGACTCCCAATATTCAATTCAAACAAATGGAAGAGAAGGCTTTGAGTTCCTGAGATTATACAAATGAATTTGTCTTTTATCATATACTGAAATATACTTCTATTGAAATATTAGTTTATTTACAAGGGATATCGCCCTTCTTTAGCTACATGAATGTGCTAGGTTTATGTATTTAATATACGAACTGTATAAATGTCTAAGAGACAAACGTATAGTAATAATTTACTTAAAAAGTTAATTAGATTCATATCTCTCTTATAAAATTAATCACCATTCAATTGCTTTTAAGCGCAAGGAGAAATGTCACTTCAGCTGCTTACCTACTCCTTCCGTAAAAATATTTTCCCTTTTTCCACAGCATTTCCCTGATCACGTTGGTTTAAGAGGCATCAACTTACCCATTGGATGTGCTTTGTAAATATTCTTGTTGTTCGACTCTCTTTTCGCGTCTTTTAGGCGATATCTACTTTAGTTTTGTTGATTTGATTTATGCTGATTCGAGTTCTTGGTAAAATTAGCACTCTTTCCAGCGAGTCCTCCATCTTCATTTAATTGGAGTGAAGTAATTAAAACAGCAGATCAACTGCTTAGCTGAATTCGCTTTGCCACTAACTGCTATTGACCAGTTCAACCCAAGCAGACCTTAGTCGTGATTGAAGATCATCAGGTGTTTCCTTCTCTCCTAACCTAATTAAGTCCACCGATTCGCTTGCAATGCTTTAAAATCGAAACTTCTTTAAGGTGTTTATTAGTTTGATTTTTAATTTTCTTTTATTTGTGAGAAACATAATGTCCAAGATCATGTAGACTTTACGAGCAGCAACTGGTATCTCAGTTTATGGAAACTATACTTAACAACAACAATATAATTAATATAAGATTTACAAGAAAATGTTAATTACAATTTTGTTAACTTTTAAAGATTGAGAAATTATCTGAAGACGAAGCTTAACCGTCAGCTACCTTGCTTAGACAATCAGCATTATTTATTTACTCATTCTAAAGCAGAAGATTTAAATTTTTCAGGGCCTTTTTTTATTTTTCAGTGGGGGTTAATAGTTGGTGCATTTTGAGACTGCGTTGCTTTTGATGTTTTGATAACTTCATAAACTCAAAAAGCGTCATTTATTTTCCAGCATTCGGAAAATAAGCAGTAACCTATTAAGGACTAGGCAAACTTGTGCTATTTATTTTAGATTAATATATTATAACACAGTGAACGAATATAGACCTATGTATATTATGAACTGAATATAGGCCTAACAAATATAGGCCTATGTAGATACGTATATTTTTATTGATTCAGTTGCATGCAGTGCCATAAATGCGATATTTCTACATCCATGACATCGATGCTCGTCCACGTACCACAAAGGACGGCAACATTCGTCGATCGGGGCTAATTTGGTAGATTTCTTTCCTTGAAGGTAAGGATATGAATTGGATAGCCCGCAAGCTATATTTTCCGCCCTAAAATCTGCAGAAAATGTCTCGTACTCCGTTGGGAGGAATTTCGTAACGATTCCTCTGTCCCAGAACTCTCCATGATCTAAAAGCAGCGTTGCTGGAGTGGGGTCGACCTCATAGACCAATAGCCTCCGTTTCGTACGCTATCGGACACTCCGTTTTAATGCAATTGTAATTGCAACTCTTGAGATGGATTTTTGGAGCTACAGGTGGAGTTTGAAATTCTGTATATGACCATTTCAAGAGTCTGCTGTGTTTGCAGGAATTTCAACAAAACTTTGAATTTATAGTAAGAGTACGGCTATGAAATGACTCGGGATTAAGATGAACAGCATCAGCTAATAGTAATGATTTTACCTGATAGGAGCAAAACATTGCCTCAAGTAATATAAAAATTCTGTTCCTGTGCATCAACAAATATCAGCATTTTCATTAACAGGATTTAGTAGTCAATAACCAGGCAGAGTATCCACAATGAACGTAAGGTATAGAATTGTGAAGTTCACCTTGGCTCGTTTATTCGGATGCTGAACAATTTATCATGGAAAATGAAAGCCTTGCATAGCCAGTCATATTTCTAAACTGAAAGGATCTTTATGTGGACAAAATACCCCGAATTCACAAATTCTACATACCAGAAAAAGACTGTAAACGCAGTGATGGCTTCTTAATGGCGTGGGATTTAATTGACATTTATAGGGGCTTTGGGTGCGTCTATAAACATCTCTGATAGGTCAACACAATCGCAGTTGCACCAACTCATTAGTTGAATTTACACCCGGGCGGTTTACAGGGACTATTCGGGTATCGCCCGGAATCCGCAACTGTACAACGTCAGAACTGTTTGCTGTAGAAATGCAGTAGAAACAAATGCAGTAGAAAACCGGCGAAACAAATTCAAATTCGGATAAGTTGAATTTCGTATGAGGTAAGTATTTTCTCACAAGCGGTGACATGACGACTGCTTTTTAGTGGAAAATACTTAATTGACTATGATTTTCTTAACATTCCAACCACTTTGTAGCCAGTTCTAGACATTTAAGGGCTTGAATGCTCAGTAATTATTACTTTATTATCGCAACAAGAGTTTTTATTTCCTACGATTTCTTGCTTATTTCTAACAGATGACATGAAATAATCATCATTTGAATTTTCTAGCTAGAATCACTCTTTTCGTCATTCAGTCGTTCTTTTTTTCCCATCATAATTTAGATTTCTTTAAGGTTCGTATCATCGGTTTGGATTTTGTGTTTTCGTTACCACACTGTGCAATTTCATTATCGTTTTCAATATCATTTTCATTTCATCATTCATTGTATTATTTTATTTAAATTTTGTTCCAAAATATCTTTAGCTTCGAAACTTCTCAAGGATTCTGGGAATCTCTGGCCATCATGCCAGAAAAAATTAAAGCTTTTCTTCAAATCCTTAATTTTTGCAATCTGACTCTATAAACTGGAGTATTCGTGCAATTAATTAGACAATTTTAAAAGCTAAGCAAAAGAAAATCGGTCTTCTGAGTTTTTTTCAAGGAATTTGTGGGCATATCATCAAATAACAAGTGAGGTAAATCTTACAGCACAAGTAGCGTAAAATTACAATAGAAAATAACCATTATCCAAGGCACGTTGAAAGCTGAAACTAGCGATGACACAAATTCATTGATTGTACATCTAATTTGTTTCAGTTTATTTTCATATTGTTTTATAATAATTCAAATGCAATTTCTCTGGTACGATGACAGCATTCAATCGAAATTGGATAATATTTAACCTTTTGCACTGCTTAACTAATTTCTGCTCCCTGGTGAAACAAGATAATGTTTTTTGTAATTTTTCTGCAGAAAAGATTTTCATTTAATATTTATTTTGTTTCGGTAGTTTTTTTATTCGTTAGACCATTTAAACCTCGCTATAGCGACCCCATCCTATAAAGAACAAATGTTTTGGTCTTGTCCAATTTCCTGCATATTTAATGTTATTTTATACGGCTAAATGTATGAAAATCGAATATTATGAACTTAATGGCTATCTTCGAATGTAAACGTAATAATTTTGTAATTTTCGTGATTTTTGCAAGTTTTGACTGAAACATTATTAATTCTGAAAATTACTCATATTTAGTATGTTAGAATTCTGTCCATATTAGAACAGCAGAAAGCACATTTACGTTAACGTTCGTTTTATCTCCATGATCCCTTTCTTTGTGTTCTAAGTAAAGGTTACGCGAAGGCGAAGCAGGTATAACAAATAGATCTTGGAGGATAAGGACATATCTTAGGAAAGCATATGGTAACCGTTTTCGCTGAAAAAAATTTGAATGAGTTCTCCGATTCCATTCAATTTCTTTGACTTAGCTGTTAGACGGAGCTCTGTCCCAGACTGATTCTATTAGGAAACTTTTTAAATATTTGTTATTCATGGAAAGAAGTAGTGAATATATTCTCATGTGCATGGGGTTATACAGGTAATTCATCTTTTAAGGAAATGTTTTTATCCTTATAGATTTGTTTTGCATTTAAAACGCTGTCGAAATTCTGCTTTCTGAATGGGAGGTTTTCATTATTTAAACGTTTTGCAAGATTTAGGATGTTTTTTTATCAAAACTACTGCACCTTTTACTTTGCATAACGGATTAGCAGAGATATTATCTTTTATATTTTCCAGAACGGAGAAGCTTCACATATTCTTTTATTTTACTCTCTTTACTCTGTATCGGGAAAAGTTTTAGTGTCAAAAATTCATCCGTATGGCAAACAGTAAACGTTTTAAAAGTAAGGTGAGGATTGCTCTAAAAATACAGAATAGGTGTTGTCAAACTGGCATCTGACGGCAATTTAGTTTATCCGAATCTATGGTTACCGTGTGGAAAAATCGATACTTGATAATTTCTGTTGAAGGGGAAAATAGGATAAGAGGAAAACGTTGAAAAAGCAGAGCTTAAGGATGTTGAAAAAGCGCTTCAGGAATGGTTAATTTTGAAAGAAACCTCAAGAATTATCTGAACAAATATTAATTATAAATGTGTAGTTTAGATGGAGTTGTGTAATTGAAGGGACAGATCTAAATCATGCTTATATGCTAAATAATTTACCGAGCAAAATTATTAATGAAAAATTACGAAAAAGAAATTTAGTAATAGCACGTAATAATGATTGTAATTAACAGTTAGTACGATTTTTTTAAATTAAAATTATTATTTACTTATTTTATGGGATGTAACAATGCAAATTAGGCTTTTTTATCGTTAATCATTTTTTACATCATAACACTTTTACAAATATTTCTCATTCAGTTGCGATATAGCGAATGAAATTTCCCTTCCCTTAACACTCGTTTTATCAGGGTTCAGCTGTACTTCGTTTTCCATTTTACTCAGCAAATTTTCCATCTAGAAATGGTTTTTCTTTCTTCAGCTGTGATATTCTTCATTTATATTCTTTCATCATTTTTCAAGCATTTCTTCCAAAGTTTGGTCGTTTAATAATTTACAAGAATATCGCATACAATTTTAATTAATTTTCTTTTCGTTCCGCTTTTATCATTATGTTAATCATCACTTTTCAAAGTGCTCTGGGTTAAACTTACTTCACTTTTTCTATTACCCATTTAATAAAATAGATATATACACTTAAATATTTATATACTACTTTTTAGCTTATTCTTTTGCTGAGTAAAATGATTTTGTAACTTTAATTTCTACAGTCTTTCAGCAGAAAAATTATTCTTCCAATGTACATACTTTCTGAAAAGTCTAAATGATCAAACTTTTCTTGCATCGGGGGTCTGGGGAAGCTAAATTTTATTTAGAGACATATTTTAGGGAGGTTAAACCACTACAGTTTATTTCAAGCCTTAACTGCAGTGAAGTTTAGGATAATACATATGGATGAGAAAAACTAACAATTTAAAAAATATTCTGCAATTTATAGTGAAATACTAATTTCTTTTAGATATCTAAGAAACCGAACATTATAAAGATCCAAAGAAAAACTTTTAAGATCGTCTTCCTGTTTTAATACGAAATACAGTTTATTTTTATATCATTTGTCAATAACAATGCCAGGTAAACATCTTAAATTTTCTAATCACCCTTTCAACATAATTGTCAGCGCTTTGTTAATTAAAGTTGTTTCTCAGAACTAATTTTTTTAATTAATTTTCAAAATAGATTTTCGAATTAAACTCTTACTCAGAAATTTATTTTATGAAAAGTGATTTTAATTGCAAAATTTCTGCTATACGTCGTCATAAAACAAGTTTATGACTATGTTCTGTAGCAATTAAAGAATGTTAAATATTGAAATATAAAGCAAAGTAATATTCAATTTGTAAACGCTTCCGTTCAATCTAAATTTAATTATTCGCAAAACATTCATTAAAAAGTTTCTTTTCTAATTTAAAACACTCATTTAATTAATTAAGTTTTACTCCTTAAATTACGACAGTGTTCTCCGTGATTTATATTGAAGTTTACAAATCTTCCGATCCTTTATTGCTCAAAAAGGATGAAAAACCGAAGAAATAACTTAAATTTTCTAGAAAGAGTTTCATATAATTAAAAAAAGATTTCTCTTCAAAACAGCTATTGTTCTTTGAGATTAACATGATAAACTTCTTAATCTCTTCTCCCAAACAACAGCTGTGTCTACATCGATTTTATAAGAAGGATTTAGGAAAAAAAATTAATAAATTCCAGAGGACCTATAAGCGTCATGAAATGGCCGTTTAGCAAATTTCTTTTTCCCCCTACTTTTCACGCACCTATGCATTATCCCTCAGTTATGAGGGGCCTAAAGCAGGGAAGCGAAAATTCTCATTTCAAACACCAGGTGTCGCTCAGTTCGTTTAAACTACATTTTGGCCCAATTTTAGAATGATGGGAGAAAAATTTAAATTGCAGACTTCTTATCATTGCTAAGCAGTCGAATTCCGAAAATAGAAAAATTCTACAAAAATCAAAATAATCCTTTCTATTTTTCATAGTGTTTAGAAATATTTCTAAAATATATGTCATCAAAAACCTTTTCTTTCCGTTGAATTAATAAGCTCTTTTATATTTAAAAATGATGTAAATCACACATTAATTTAATTTTATGCGATTAGTTTTACTTAATTTTCTTTTTTGGTTACTTCAGATAAGGATTTTACAACACGTTTTTGGGGGAAAAAGTGTTTTCTTTCACAAGTTTCTTAGATGTTTTGTTCAAATTTGAATGTCATATTTATTAAAAGTAGGAAACTTTAAGCGTCTTTTCGTTGATGGCTTGCAACTTACGTGTATCTTAAAATTCGTTTTAAATCTTCATAATTTATTTGTTTATGTAAGCGATCATTCTTTTCTATTACTACTTAAGTTATTACTTTTTTAATGTATCATCACAGAGAGCACAGATCTTAGGAAAAGAAATCAGGCTGTATTTTGATGAATTATGTATTCCTCCAGATTTGTTTTTAAACATTTGCTCTTAATTTTATATCAACTATTTAATAAAGTCTTACATAAATTTTCTGTGAGGTAAAAGAGCAAAAAGAAATATTAAATTTGAAATGTTGGTTTATTTTCGGAACATGATTGCTATTGCTGCGGCAACGTTACTTTTCTTCAAAGTATAAAATTTATTAATGCTTATAAATATTTATTTTACAGTTACATAAAAGATTTTCTGTCTTTTAAGATAAAATTACTTAGAAAAATAAAAAAATGTAAATAAAATTTCTATCTTAATGAACTGAAGTAATATGAACAGTCCATGAAAACTAATAACGACTATACAGTCAACTGATAATCCTGCTTCTTGTTTGGGGTAAATTTCGAATGCAATACATTGGTTAATATTAATTCTTTTCAATATAAAAAAACTAAATTCAGTTTAACTCTTTACAATGTATTTATATAATAGTATCTTCCCATATAAGGTTTGAATGAAATTTTAAAGCACTTGAATAAAGGAAGGTTTTGAATATAATCTGGATAGACCACTTTATAAATGATATTCTGATTTTATAAACAGATCAGAAATATTAACATTTCTAGAGCTCTTAAAAAAGGGTTTTACTCTATTTGGAAATGCAAAAATTCCTGCTAAAAATTTCTAAAAATAATATGTTTTAGCATTAAATTTCTTGTAAAAATATTTTCTTAACTAAATGATTAGGTTTTGTTGCATTTTAACTAGAAAACTAGAAAAATTAATCAAGAAGAAATTTAGTGAATTTTCGTTTTGAAATAATGGTCTCTGAATATATTCTAATATAGCTTGCTTGTAAAATAATCCCATGGCTTGATTTTCTATGTAAATTTCTATATTTTGTCCTTATTTTTAAGGTCGGTATTTGAACAAATTTCTCTAGGAATGAAATTTAAATTCATAATTTGTAAATATTCTGGTTATTTTTTCTTTCAGCCTGCAGAAGAATCCGTTAAAGATGCATTAATTAAAAAATGAAACTAGACAATTGTTTTGTTAAAAATATTTTCTTTTGTAAAATTTATACTCTCACACGTTCAGAATAATATTTCTTGCATTCTTACATCAAAACATTAAGTGCAGAGGTAAAGTCAAAAAATAAGTGAATTTCATAAGCGTTTTAATATTTGAATTTATTATTGCAACTTTTCTTTTTCGCAATGTCCCATTTTTACCTTTAACCATTTTTTCTCAGTCTAGACGAATAAAAGTCACTTCTGTCTAATTCTCATGCCCGTTCTTTAAATGAAAAATGACGTCATACTTCTTATTATTTTGTTTTTTTACTTCTCAGAACGCTTCTTATAGTGTGTATTTTGTTCCTTAAATTTCCGCTCTTGAAAGTGCTTTTAACTTTCCTCGAGATTTTCAATAGTTTTAATATCAAATTTATTAAGATTAAATTTTTAAAATTAAAGAAATATTTAAGAAAAGTAAGTCTAAAGAATCTTACCAAATATGAAAAATTAAGCATTTCTGTAAAACCATTTATTAAAGATCCATATGTTCAACATTTGTGCCCAAAAAGTGTGTTTTAGCAGTATACTTTAGCAAATATCGGATCTTTAAAACAATTCTATATTGTTAAGGAGTTTATTTACGAACATAATTTAAAATATCCTCGCTAATATATATCTTAAGAAAATCTATGCAACATCCATACATGAGTGATTGCTGAGAATGGCAAACACAAAATTTCTTAGGCTGGAACGAAGACCACACGAGGGAGAAGAGTGATGTAGAAAATTTTCATGCTATACTTATGATAAATTTTTCCATAATTACAAGAGGAGAAACACGACAAATGTGAGAACATATAATGTAATTAGTATTTATTTCTATAATAAAAATATATGGGTTGAGCAACACGAGCAGCATTTTCTTCTCCCTCATATTGAACTGGTTGAAAATGAACTAATTTTCTTGAAACTGAGCATTATTTTAAAAATCGCTGAAATCTTACGTAAGACGGTAAAATAAACTTGAATTTTTAATCATTTCCTATCGAAATGACTATATTTAGCATGAAGTTCAAATTTATAAAAAAAACTGAATAAAAGGCTAACTAACGAAAACGATATGCTGCTCTTTTTAGGAACTGCTTTTTTGAACATCAAGCATCAGTATTTTAGCTAAACGTTTTCTATACTAATATCTTAACTTAAATTACCATCATTATCATCATTATAAATTTTAACATATTTAAATCTGTTGTCACTCTTTTTGTAGTTATTACTATGTACCTAAAAAGGTTAATTATTTTCTTTGTGTATTCTTTTCCTTTTGTAACATTATTTCAAAAGAAGTGATACTAAAGAGACATTAAACTTTCTGAAAATTCCATAAGGATTTATTTCTAATTAATCAGTCTAGCTATTTACATTGCCCGTTTGCGCCTAACAGATCAACAAAGTTTGTTCTCTCAAATGCAAGAATGTTCTGTGAAGTTCATTCTGAAACTTTTAATGGTTTATTTCTGATTAGTTTGTATGAGCGGTCTGCACTGCACTCTTGCACCTAACAGATCAACAGAGTTTATCGTCAGAAATATAAACAAGATTTTTATCCAAAACAGCTAGTATTTTTTATTAAAATAAAATCTCAAATGTACGGAAACATCGTACGTAAAGCAGCGTTAAGACTTTCATGTGAGGAAAAATATTCACAAATTTATCATAAATGTGAAAATTTTACTTGGTCAACATACAAAAATGCATTCTATTACAGTACGGAATTCCACCATGATCGACATCATTTTCCGTGCCTTCATGACAAGAAATCAATTTTTAACGACTTAGTCTGATGTTAGCATTTGTATTTCCCAGATATTATATTTTCTTATGGAAATTATAAAGACCAAACTTTACTAAATCTAGTACACGTGATATGAAATACAGACTAGGTTTCAAGAAATTTCATCGGCATCTTATTCGTTTCTTGCACATAATTCCTTTATGTTTTCCTGTTCTGAAATTTTCTTTTGATAGTAAAAAAATGGATGACTGGACATAATTTTTATACAATTATATATTCTGGTAATATTTACATGGAGATTAATAGAAAGAAAAGGAGAATATCTGTATTACACTGCTGGTGATTAAAGAACCACATCATCAAATTCATATCAATTAACTTGTTGCACATAACGAAATTTAAAGTCTACCATGCTATACAAAGCTTCCCGAGCGTAGAGAAAAAGCAGAATTTTCTTTTGATTCCCTTTAGGAAAATAAGGAAGTCTTTCAGATATTTTTTGACAGATTAGAATACCTATGGATAATTCCCAGTTACAAAATATGAACACGGAGGGTTTTATCAAGGTTTACGGTAACTGGCTATCAGAAAATCAGGTTTAAAGTAGCCAAGATTTGAATTCACAAAGCAAATTCCTATCAAGCTCTAGCTCAGTATTCTTCGAGCGTGAGTAGTATAGGACTAACACCGGTGTGACGTAGTTCTAAGAGCTGAAACAGGACACATCACGAAGGTCACTGTAGAAGCTCTCTCTCTATAACTTTCATTCTTTAACACGTGCCTACTTACAAGTTAGCTAACTTGTATCCTGGTAGAAGCCGACGAAATTAGAAGGCGTAGTACATAAAATAATAAGATGATGGGATAATAAGATAAACCTTTCAGGAATTCTTGCATTTTTAATCTCATGAGTAACATTTCAGACATTTATTAAACGTTTTTTGAAATATTACATAGCAATCTGAACAACAATTTTGTTTTCTTAATGATATTTAAATCAATACAGACGATATTTCGTTAAACATTTCAGCTATAGAAACGTTACAAAAACTGGATAAATTAAAATCTCCCTCACATTTTCCCCTACTTATGTTTGTCGAAGTTTTGAGTTCTCCAGTGCTCTATGTTTTTCCTCTATAGATAATCTTCTGTATATCTGAGCATATTCGTTTACATAATCATGAACTGTCTGCAATTATTTGTCCCTCTACATAATGCAATTACAGATTAACAACATTTCAGCAAATTTAATATGCTAAATATATGCTTCTGTCTCGTTTTTATATACTGTTTGCTAAGTTCACGGGGAATAAAATACCTAAAATAAGGAAATAAATATTTCATAATTTTTTTCTTTTTTATCCATCTATTGTTTTATTTATCAGTCTGTCTTTCGATTTACATTTATATTTTTATCTACCCACTTAGCCAGGCAGCTGTCGATGTGTAACACGTTTTATTTAACTTTTCCACTATCCGAAAAAGGTAATATATCCGTTGTTTTAATGAGTTTCCAGAGAAAATTTTATCGCCAGGGCCAAAAAATGACGAAAGAAATTCTATACATATCGTCTTTTGTAGAGCTGGAAAGCGCGGAAGACCGCTCTGGTTCTGTAACGGAAATGAACGTTTAAAATAAGAGCAAAATGGGTCGTAATATCGATATTTGCATTCTAAAATCGGCATCGGCGGGTTAAAATACAGCAAGCAAAACTCGTCCTCCGGCCACCCGGGTGAACCACAGATAGACCGACGATAACAGTCACCCGCGCGAACGGAAACATTAATTACAAACGTCGTGAAAAGTTTGCGCCGTATTAGCTGATTGGTTGGGGGAAAAAATTCGGAAAAGAAATCTGCTCTATGTAGAATTTAATAAACGCAGAAGGCGTGCGGAGATATTTATGACGCTCGAATGTCCCAAATTAAAAATCTGTCTGTATGACCTTTTTTTAGGAAAATTCGTTCGCAATGACCAGGATGAAGCATAATTTGCGTTCCTAGTTAATGGTCTCGCTCTTCTTTATAAACGACGCTAGAATAAGAGCTGATACGGAATCATTGCATAAGCTTTAAGCTCTGATCATCCGTCAGTGTAATGACTGAAATAGAGAAGGAAAAAATCGATATGCTTCCATTTTCATTAAATAAAATTATTACTCCCATTTGATACTAGTTCTTTCGCGAAAATTAATATTTCTAGGTAGGCAGCATTTAAACGGAAAATTTCAGTTACATAAAAGATTATCTGTAAATCTTTCGCCTTTAATAGTCAGTAACTTAGTAGCCTTCGGCATCTCTGGTGTTAAGTTTATGCATCTTTCTTGCAGAGCACTGAGTTAATTGTTGGATTCATTTGCATTACAGATAACCTCTCCTTTTTTAAACCATCGAGAGAGAATTTTAAAAGTCAACATTAGCTATATATGAGCAAATTATGCCATTATTATATGGGACCTGAGGGAATTGAGGCTTTCTCCTCGTGTAAGCAGAACGCCGAGGTAATAAAAAGTGTCTAATATTTGCATTATCTGTTGATACAAACAGAAATGAGTCTATTTTATAGCTATGTTACTCCAACATCTAATTTTATATCACAAACTAGAAAACGTGGTAATAAAAACCAATAGTGTGCTTGTAAGGAATTATCCCATTCCCCGTTGCGTGCTGCTCTGAATGCATCTAGAAGGCAGTTTGAAAGATCCGTGGTTTGAATCCTGGCGAGAACACATTTGATTTTTCACGTTTTTCAGCTTCAAGAAATCTGATAGTCTTAACAAGCTAAATCAGGCCTAACGTACAGAAATTGTACGAAGAAGAAGGACTGACCTGTATCTGATCGTCCTCGAAATCGATAGAGTTTTATTCAAACATTACGCCATAATAATATCGCTTTTTTTTTTTTTTTTTTTTTTTTTTTTGCTTAATTTTAAATTTTTCGTTGGCGTGATGATCGTTTAAGAAAAAATATCAATATTTTTATGATATTCTGAAACAATGTACACTCTTGGACAAAAAAATCGTCGAACAACTCGACATTTGAGTAGGAAAGATGCCACTATTAGACGATGTTGGCAGGAATGGGTGAACCATGGCCGCACATAGCGTCAGGATGGAAGCGATAGGCCTAGAGAAACGACAGAACGTGAAGACCGAGCAATCGTCAGAGCGGCACTCACAGCCCAGATGCATCATTATCATCGATTGTACGTGCAACTAGTGCTTCAGTGACCGCAAGGACCATTCATAGACGGCTCACAGAAAGTGGGTTGAGGTCACGGCGCCCTTTGCGCCGACTACCATTGACCTCTGTACAACGTCAAACCCGTTTTCAGTGGTGTCGGGCTCATTCGCACTGGAATGTCACTGACTGGAGTAGAATAGTCTTCAGTAATGAGTCCTGCTTTGAACTGAGCCCCAATGACCAGCGATGACGAGTCTGGAGACGCCCCGGTCAGCGGTGTGATACCAACCTGACTGTCTTCCGGCAGACAGGCCAACCAGGAGTGACGGTCTCGGGTGCCATTTCATTTCATAGTAGGACCCCTTTGGTTGTCATCCGTCACAACCTTACAGCACAGCGGTACGTCAACGAAGTTCTAAGGCCCGTTGTGTTGCCCTTCATGTCACGCCATCCTGGACTTACATTTCAACAAGATAATGTTTGTTGAAGATAATGTTTAATGAACTGCACATGTTTCTACTGCTTGCCTTAGTGCTTGCCGAGCATTACCTTGGCCAGCAAGGTCGCCGGATCTCTCTCCTATTGAGCACGTTTCGAGCATTATGGGCAGACCTCTCCAACCAGCTCGGGATGTTGACGATTTAACGAGCCAGTTGGGCAGAATTTGGCACGATATCACTCACGAGGACATCCACAACCTCTATGAATCGATGCCAAGCCGAATAACTGCTTGCATAAGGGCCAGAGGTGGACAAACGCGTTACTTACTTTTTCACTTTGAAAAGCTCTATCATATCAAATTTTTCTCAAACTATAATCATTTGTTTTTCTGTATATGTACATCACTTCTACCGATTTTCGTCCCATTCGCATAACTCCTTCTTGGTGCGGTTTTTTTTTTTTTTTTTTTTTGTCTAAGAGTGTATTATTGAATCAATGTAGAATTATTAGGGACAAAATTATGCTCTTCTGAATTCGGAAAATTGCATGAATATTGTAAGGAAAACATTTGATTCATAACATTCACTGATTTAAGAACATTTTTCATAAAAATCAATCTTGAAGAGGCAAAAGTTAACTGCTTTACAAATGCCTCAGGCATTTTTTATAATTTTATAAATTTAGCATTATTTCTGAGATTAATTTTTATATAGAAAGCATAAATTTTAAACTGATAGTTACACGAGATGTGAATGACTCTTGTATATATATTGCCCTTTTCTTTTTTCAGGCAGCTAATAAAATGAAATTAGTAGTAACTATCAGGATTATGCTGTCTCGCATAAAACTGATGAAGCTCCTATATATAGCTTTATCAGTCTTCATTTAGCTTAAATGAGAGTTGTCATAAAGAGTCATCAATTCTGTCTTTAACGTCTCATTCCTTTCTTTGACACTCTCGGTTCCGAAAGTTTTGACAATTCAGATGATGTGGGAAGGACCTTTTTTTTTCCACTAGTGCATTTTAATCTAATGAATATATCATTTAATTCCCCCCCGAAAGTAATTACAGCTGCAATAATAATATTAAATGAAATTTTCTCTTTCCACTTAAGATTTCGGGAGTAAAGAAAATATTCAATGTTCCATTACGTAGAGCGAAACCTATGCTAACAGTGGAAAGCATTCTCTTTGCATTCTTATATTTCATGTTTCTATCGCAAAACCTTATTTTCCTCCGTATTCAACTTTATTATTGATGTGCCTGCTTTATTTATAATATAGAATTATTTTTAGTCAAGCTTTTAAGCGGAATTAAGTTAATAATTAATTATTAACTCAATAATTACTTAATTACTTAAAGTGCAATCTTCTTGTTTATGTAGCTGATACTGGTGATATGACGTTGTATTAGATAAGAAAGAAAGAACGGTAACAGTTCTAAATAAGTAAAGTTGCTTGAAAAATAAAAAATTTCATTCTGAATTAAAAAATTCGATTTTAAAAGGAAATATTATGTTTTACAAATTTTACAGTATGGATGAAATTAAAGAACAAACCTTGTGTAGAACGGAAATACACTTTTTTTGTTCTATCTCTATACCCCGAAAACTGCTTATCGTTTAGCTATACAAAATGGGAAAAAAAATTCAAATAAAAATATATCTTTCGCTGTGCATTGAACTCATGATGCTTTTCATAATTTTTTAATAATAACTAAACCCCTTACTATCGAAATGTAATTGTTACTAATGTGAATTTTGTGGTATCAGGAGCATGAAAAATGGTTAAAACTTGCAATTTCCAATTATTTATTGTTTGCGCAAAAGCTAACAAAATATTTCTTTTTGTAAAAATAACAATATTTCGTAATTTCTGATAATTTTAACTTTTGATTTTTTAGTAAACAAACGGTGAAGGTACTTTTCAATTTTAATTTTATTACTCAAAAGAGTTTCAGATAAAGTTTGAATTTAGATTTCTGGAAAACTTCTGACGCAATAGGTTTTGACAGGAAAGTCGTTCTGATCAAGCCATCTTTTGCGTCAGCGCCACATACATTTTTAGATGCTTCACTCACAAGTTTGACACGCCATTCTACATCCTGAACAAAGAAAGCTTTACAATTTTGGTTGCAGAGATATGCCAGTCTTTAACAGAATTTTTATATCCTCATCCAATGTCAATATTCCTTAATACTGGAAGAAAACAGACATTGCAACTATCTCACCGAATCATGTTGAAGTAGTCTGTTGCTTGGAAATTGAGTTTTGGCGGAGTGATGTTTCGAATAGTTCTTCCCTTAAAAAAGTGATCCAGGTTTCAAAAATCGGCGAAGCCCTATTTCCTGATACATCTTTACGTCTTTTTTTATCCACAATCATTGCAAAGATAAAATTTTCGGGATGAACAAAGCAAACATTCCAATGAATTATTGGATTGATGACTAGTAAATTTTCAGTTAGATATGATGCTCTTCTGATGGCTTCAAAAACTGTCTTTGGACAGTCTGTGAAATTTTGATTTTGAACCAGAGAAGGATGTAAACACTAAAAATAGAATGTATCAAGAGCCTAATTTCAACAGTATGTTTTTCTAAGCTCACGTTAAATCTGAGAACTTGATTTACTGTCGTCTTAAATGCGAAAGCCGACCACGCTCATGAACTCATGAACAGACTATATTAGCCATGTAAATAATTTACATGGCTAATATAGTCTGATCCTGGTTCTTCTGCGAGGAAATAATGGTGCTCTTTTTCAGTTCTTTGAAAATACTTTAAATTAACTTTTTAATTGTTCTCGTATAGTACTTTCCTAAATCCGAGTGTAGAACACATAGTGTTTCCTTAATAAAATTAATTGCCAATCATATCTGTTATCACGAGTTTTCCCTCTTCTTATTTTGTTTTTGTCAATGACGTGAGAATTGTACGAAACAATTATCACATATGTAGTTACATAATATTTACAACTACACAGTATAGGACCCAGCGAGATACATTATAGTCGCCGTTTAAAAATGTTTGTAGTAAAAATTACAAAATATTGCTATTTTTACAAAAAATTCTGTTTTTGAACCTTTTCCACAAACAATAAATAGTTTTAATTACACATTTTAAATTTTTTGTGTTCCTCATACCCCCCAAACTTCGCATTAGGACCTACAGTGTTTCGATAGTAGTAAATTTAATAAATGTAAAAAATTTTCGAAAAACATCAGATTTTCACCATTTTCGAAACTTTGAGTGGGGAGCGCGAAAGGAAGATACAATAAAAATATGATTCTCGGTTCAACCTAATTAGCAAGTTTTAGGGAACTCCTTCTAGCCAGATCCATTATATTACATATATGACCAACTATTCAGCCGTTTTTTGGATCTTTATTTGCTTTTAACACAGCTATCAATCCATTAAGCATTGCCCTCGTAAGTACCGTCCACAAATTTATATAGAGTGGAATGAGGCGATAATGTCTGTGTCAGGAAAGATCAAGTGATGTCTAGCATTGCCTAGTCTACCTTCTCAACAAACGGTCCAAGACAACAATTTACGTTAAAATATCACTCAGTAAGCAGACTACTTGTAGAGCCTTTAAGATGTTTTATTCTGGAGAAGTGAAAAATATGCATTGCCTTCGCCGGGATTCGAAATCTGGACCTCTCTAATACGCTTTAATACCTTATACACTAATCGTAGTTTGTGCCAACTAATAATCATCTCACAGCATACAAATAATTTTCCATGGTAACAGAAATTTACTATCAGGATTATTTTATCGCGTACCTTTTTCTATAATATAGCTTTATAAAACCGTGAACGTCACCTGTGCAGGGTACTGTATTGGATTCTTTTAATTTCATTCATTAGCTAATTAATCACTGGGAATGGGAACACGTTTTACTGTGCAATGAACCGATAATATAATTTATAAGGCTTCATTTATTTATCTAACATTTAAATATTTAGTTCTTTCTTTTCCAGTCGATTCCTTATCTTCAAGACACCTACTTGGAATACATATATATTACTTGTAGAAAAGTTCTTTTTGCACACCAAATGTAGCAAAATTATAAAAAAAGACACTGGTAAATCACAAAAGAATATCATTAAATGGCATTTAAGGTTAAAGTTATAAGGTATTTCTCCCGCCTTCTTAGCGAGCCTTCGTGGTGTAGTGGTCTGCATACTCAGAGCGTAATTGAGAGGTCCGCGGTTCGATTCCCAAAGAAGGCGTTGCATATTTTTCATCTTTCCTGCTTCCAAAAAATACCTATTTTCTCTACAAAGTTCGACCTCAAATTATCGTAATTTATTTCTTAATAATCCTCAGTGCAAATTCAGATTGATGTCACATATTATCAATTTTGGAATTAAATATCTCATTGGTGGGGTCAGTTTTCGTCATAGGGTGGTCAAACATTTTGTTTTTTTATTTTTAATAAAGATAAAAATTATCTTAAATTTAAATATGGAGACCGGAGGAAGGTGAAAAAATTTAGATTTCATATTTTATACAAAATTATTAAGAATATGAAAGCGCGAGTCTTAGGGTCACTTAAAACATTTTGAAATTGGAAGTATACGTCTACGAGGAATGGTTGCACTAATGAAGACCAGGTAAAAACTTCTGTGGTCACACATTATATGCATGAAAATAATGCTCGTTAGAAAAGAAGAAATAGTGGAAGTGATTCGATATGACCCTTTTGAATCGATATGACTTGATGCGTTTTGTTGCTCATGCTAGAGCAGTAGCTAGTGTGAATTAATTGAACCTCTCTGCCGTTGCACATTTTACAGTTGCATTTGTAAGTTGACATTTGGAATTCGTTGAGATTAGCAGAAATAAGTAAGTGGAATTTAAGCTGTTATATTTAAATTAATTCAACAAGTCATGACACATGAATAGAATGTTTAAAGTAGAATGACTAGCTTATTTAAGTTAATAAAAGCTTGTTTGGTCTATTCAAGAATTTGGGACGATAATATTTGCAAGCAGTTCCAAATCTGTAATTTTTATTTTTCTGAATTTAGTTATACTATTTCAAGAGTAATAAAAATTATACGTGTGTTTTGCATCTTCTTTCGTATTAAATTTAATTTAGCTCGGAAGATTGATTTGCACTGTGGTAAGGCGATAGCACATGTGACACAAATTAATGTTCTACTAATTAGTCAAAGACAGATTTTACGATTTCTGCTTTTACTAGGTTAACTCACTAGTAGCGAATGCATGAAGCCACTGCCACTTTCGTTCGGATCATTCCCACGGTAAAGCAGTTTAAATGTAAGAAACTTTGGCCAATTTTCCTCATGTTTAAAGGAATACGAGACAAATTTCTTTTATTCCTCTTAAAAGATAGCTCTTCCCAGGTTAAAGATTCTTCATGTATTTGCCCCTATCATTTGTTTGGCCTAACTTATTACTAGCTCTCTCCGTTTGTCGACACTCTTTGTATGCTTTCACAACTATACTACCCGAGCAAACCACATGCTTAGGTTATTTAAATATGACAAAGAACAAGAGGGCAGTCTGCCTTGGGAAAGCTATACCTTCGTAGCAAAAGAAGTAAAACTAGCTCGTATTCATACAGCACATTGAGAAAACCGCAAAACCCAACCATGCAGCCAGTTTGTTCTCCTGGGATCGAACCCGAGTGGAATTCTTCCCATACAGCGGTCTTAATCCTTCGGCCACTGATGAGGCCAAAACCACATACTCACTACTTTGTGATATACAATAATGCCAGATTGTTCATTATAGTATATTTATTATCTTAATTCTATAGTTGAACTCAAATCGAATTCAATTAAACATACCTCATGACGTTTATATTTCAAAAATTAAGATAACATACTGCTTCTCATTTGATTTAGAATGCAAAATGTGAGTGATAATTGCATTAGATATTCTAACAAGAATGCTATGTTATTGTCTTAAATTAAAATTGAATAAGATAGGTCATTAGACTAATGAGGAGTGAACATACTTTCTCTAAACCCTATTCGGATTGCAAGATACATCAATTTACTGGTAAATATGAAAGAAAGATCAGGATTTCACTAAATATTCTGTTTTTATAGAGTAAATATTTTGAATTATAGTTTTAAAATTATTTTAGATCATAATTTAATAATAAATATTATTTATAATTTATGGCTATTCTAAAACATACAAGAAGAACTGTACTGAAAATATTAGTCTGCATTTACATTACACTTCAAAAATAATTGCAAATTACAGAAATAAATTATCCAATATAAGCAGCATTTGATGTATATGATAGCATTCTTTTCTAAGAAAATTTCGCATTAATGTCATTCAAGAGTAAAAACTGAAAGACTAAGTCTATTAAATTTTTATTTTATAGATAAAATTTTGGTATAGTATAAAATAATGAATTTATTTACATTACGCATTTTATACCACAGGAAAGATTTAAAGACCTTTAGATGTTTAAGACTTTCAGGAACGGTGGTGTGTATTTAATTATGGCAAAGCACACTAGGGCTATCTGCCTAAAGGGAGGGATGCCTTTCGTGGAGGACTTTCTAAGGGAAACTGGCTCGTATACACGTTACACATGGGGAAAGCCACGAAAACACCCATGCAGCCAGCCCGTTCGCGGGATTCGAACCTCGGACCGAACTACCAGTGTTCAGCGACTTTACCGCTCGGCCGCTGGTGGGCGACTTTCAGGAACAAATTGATCATTTAAAAAGAATTTAATACAGAATTTTTTGAGAATTTCTTCATAGATAGGATAAGCTCCAATGTATGGTGTGATCTAAAAATCAAGAAATACTTGTATTCAGTGTTATTAAGAGGAAAATTTATATTTCAATGTCTTTTTAACACAGGGGAATACAAAATCACATATTTCCTAATTTTTAATGCACTTTTTTAAGAAAGTGTACATTGCTGCACTGAAATAACTTTAACAGCCCGAAAAGAATGTTTTTCAGCGAAGAACGTAGCCTAAAATTTGTTTCTGTAAACATCTGAAAATAATCATTTGAAATCGATAAAAAACAGTGCCGTATTTGCAAATCTAAGAATGGTTTTCAGTTATATTCTTATAAAGTCAGCTACTGTGAAAACAACTGCCAGTCCTTCCAATTTACTTCAATTTTATAAACAGGTGTCAATAAAATTATCCAATAACCATTGTCAAGTGACTTTTAAAGCTTTCCTTCAGATTTATTTGCATTATTTTGTACACTTTTATATGAACAAGTTAAGACTCTTTTAAACAAAACTTTGTTTAAGAAATAAATTACACATTTGTGTGTTTTTCTTTCTGATGCCAAGAGAAATATCTTGAAGCCTGTGCTCTTATTGGAGAAATTACGACTTTTCAAATAATTCAAATATGAAATTTGAAAAGAAACTTATGGTGTGTAATAAGGAAGACGAGGTATATTTTGGAACTTCAGATCCATCAAATACTCCAGATCATACGTTAACGAATACATTTTTTTGATTAAAAGCTTAAAGTTTCATAGTTTTAGTGCACTTTAGAAAACCTAAAAAGCTTACGTATTGTGCCTTGAAGGCTTTCTATGCTTTGAATTCAAACTGGCTTTTAGAGAGATGAGGCAATAAAGATTTTCAAATATTCCTCTGTACATGCATCATATGCCAAATTTAAATACTCTTACCTAAGTTCAGATATGTCTAACATTTTAAAATGCCTTGAAAAGTTTAAAAAATGTGCATAAATTAAATTTTGAGTATGTTTGAAAGTATCTGTCTATGAATTTTTTTTCATTATATAAATTAAATCAGAAGTGGGTTAGTTTTCTCTTTAAAGAGAGTTAAATTAATCATACTTGTCTTTTAGAATGGAGTAATTGTTATTTTTGAAGTTTCACAACATTATTACGCTCTTTTAACTTCGTTTTCTTTGCACTTGATGTTAAAGATTATTTTCTGTATGAACAATTAATCGAATCATCATATTAACAGATTATTCTATATTTATTTAAGAATAAATATTGATTGTCTTAAAACTTTTACCCCTGATATTTGATCACACTTATCAACAAAATCTAATCTTAAAGATTTTTATTTCATTTAGATGCTGATCATTTCATGCTGATGAATAATCTTCGTAAAAATTATTTTTTTACACTTTAAATATAACCATCATGTTCCTATGCATTTCGCTTTCATCACAAGGGTAGAAAAAGGTCCAGTAAACTGTTGACAATAGGCGACAAAAATTTAAATACCTGTTCTATAACCATTCTTTTGAATCTTCTTCAAAAAATCTCCGACTATTCATTCACTTTTTATGCATATTAATACCACTGTCCGGTTAAGAATGTTTTCTGGAATATCCCTAATTAATTTTATTCGGAATAAAATTTCTGCCTTAGTCCTTTACAAACACGTTTTTTCAATCAGTTATGAAAAGTATATTATAGTTTTAGTTTTCTACTTTAAGTGGAAAAATAATAAAATAATACTCTTTTTCAGTTAAAACTGTGACAAATTAAAATTCAGAGTTTGAGTATTTTAACTTAACTGAATATGTATTCAGTAGCAATAGATTTTCACTTCAGCATAAGTGTATACATTCTGACATGTGTGGTTTTAATGTAACTTTCAGTTTGTTATAAAATCGAGAGTAGTCGTCAATATATATATGCGTTTGGTACATATTATACTAAATTAATATCATAGGAATAAGAGTCAGGCGAAAATATTTCAGCTTAATGAACATATTTTTTATTTCCTCTTGCAAAATGTGTGCGTTAAGTGAATTCTGTCAGCTTATTTAAGTACATTAATGCAAAAATTTATTTCTTTAATATTTGGAACCCATCACTGATTTTAATAAATGTATGATTAAAAACCAGCTTTCCCAAGGCAGCAAAATGTTTTGGAATGCTTTTGGGAAAGTTGAAAGTTTTGTACTCCAGAAATGTTTCTCTAATATTTCTTTAGATTTGAGCTCAAAAAAAAGAGAAGGTTTTTTATTTTCAAGCTTTAAAACAATGTATTGTTTCAGTTGAAATAAACATTAAGTTTACTTTTATAAAAATTATAATTAATAAAAAGAACATCTACAGTATAAGAAAGAAAGGTCTGTGTTTATTTTTCCCTCTAACCACCAAGAACAGAAAATACTCCTTATAAACATGATTTAGGACCCATATTATAATAATTTATTCGCTTTTGTGTTCAGTAATATTAAATGCGTAATTAAGGCATATATTTTACTACATCACCAATACTCAATTTTGAAGCTCTTACTTTTTTCCTGGGAGTTCAGTTAACTTTTCAAGGCTCAAATAAAACAAGCGACATTAAAATGTTTTGGAATAAATAGTTTAGTATTCCAAGTACAAGCATATCACTTCTTTAATATCGAAATTCAAATAAGTATGTTTTCCTGCTTATAACTTTAAAGCTGTAGAATTATTAAGCACATAATTAATCAAAAGTTTCATAAATTTCGAAAAATGCGTGTATTCTTTATTCACCAGTTTTTATAGTGTTATTATTAATAACAACTGCGTAACTTTATTTTTCAAAATTTTTCCTAATTAGAGCAATCTAATATGATAAGTAGTAAATATTGGAACGAAATTCTGTGATTAAGGGTGTTAAAACCCAAAAACCTTCAAAAAATTGCGATTTTGGATTTTTGCATTTTCAAATTCTCTACACTTTTATCTTTCTAAAAATACAATTCTTTAATCTCTATGAAAATTAGAACTGTAAAAAAATCTAGTTTTAATTTTTCATCATCAGTGAGGATTTTTACATAAAAACGCATTTTTCTCCAAACGTGATTTTTTTATACTTGATGTACCTTTCCTCAGGAACTACTGCTCACAGGTATATAAAAATTTTATGGTTTATTTATTAGGTTTCCTAATATTTACTGAATGAGTTTTTTGTGATAAACTAAGAAAAAAAAATTAATTTTTTTTATGTGAGAAAAGTGCTAAATTTTACTAACAAAATAATCTGTAAATTACTCTAAAATTCAAAATGTTTCAAAAGCTCATTTCAGTAAAATAAGATGGGTATACTTTACTTAAAATACACAAAAAATTTCAAGCGTGTATCTACAGCAGAGTTTGAGAAAAGGTACATCGAAAATGGCCAATTTAACATTGTCGGTATAGGGGTTGCTGATACAGCTTAAAATCTACGCACGTGTTTTGAAGCATTAAATTCAAAGAAATTTATTAACCTGCAAAATGCTTATCCGAAAGTGTAAGGAGTTAAAATGCATAAAAACATCGATGTTTTTTCTTTCACACAAAGATAAATTATTTGTAATATAATATGTTGACTTAACAATATATTTCATTTTTCACAGCTCTGAAAGTGAATATGAAGCTCAGAAAGAGAGTTTTCAGATTAATTTACAGATTTTAATACTTAGGTTTCATAAAGCTTGTAATAAAATTATTTCTCTTCTCAAGGAATGGGATTCTAACTTCAACACTTAAGTTCTCCTTGAAAGTCGAAATAAACAGTTCTACATTTGCAAATCATTATTCTAAAATTAACTTCCGCAACAACCAAAAGAAATTAAATTACACAAAATGAAACCCTGAGTTATAGCCAAATTACTCATGTGTGGCTGAAATGTAGAGCATCATCATAACGAACGATGTATCATAAAATAAATAACGACCTTCCCATTCTCAGATCAGTATGATGATCCTTACGCCTTCCGTAATCGAAATGTTATTGCTAATATTTCGATATACATTAAGACTCTTAAGTTATTTAAGCTTCCTTTCTTTTGTAAAAGAGGAAAGTGAGAGCGATCGCGCCATCTTCATTCACTGAAGTTGATGGCAGTTCAGGGGGTGCTGAGCGCCTCGAGGAAACACCTGTTAGCTTCGAAGGGTGCTCTAGATGGGTGGCAAGTACGCCAGCGTCAAGGGTCTTTAACCTATGCACTTGATGATGTTCGTGTCAATTAGCAATTATAGACGCTTTACCTACAGCAGAAAAATTATTTTGCTATCTCTTATAGAACGAAATTTTCTGTTTTCCTTCCAAAATATTTTAAAGCAAATGTGTGTAAACACCGATGCCAATTTAACACATTTATGATAGCACACTGATGTGATTTATTCACACTGAATAAAAATTCCTTTGCATAAATATCAGTAAAATTACTGCATGCAAATGATAATTTTACAGATTTTCAACGATATATTCGATATATATATAAATTTTACAAAACACCTCTAAAGTACTTAAAAACCCTATTTTTTTACATCAGAATTTTTAAAAAATCATGGGAAATTCTGACAAATTTCGAGGCACATCTTTCCAGGGCTAAATTGCTCATCATAAAATATTGTACTCAGATTTTGTTTCAATTGCTTGCAATTACAGTGGTTTCGAATTCATGAATGCTAATAAATTGATTGAAAATTTGGAAAATGAAGTTGGAAGTATCATGCTTTTATTTAAGGTAATGTGGAGAAATGTATTGTAGAAAACAGGAATGCTTACTAATACTCGGATACATGTTGTGTGCGTATACACATGAAAGGAGTTTTCATAAGCTATATTGTAGAAAATATATAAAAAAAAACTATGAGTAAGTGCTTCAAGACGTGGGTTTTTCTCAGGAAAAAATTTTGTAAAATATTCACTTTTCCATTTGCAATTTTTCAAGTTTTGTCCGAGTTTCCCTTTTAGCATAATTTAAAATTGATTTAATCACAAAATTAGTAATAAATATATGTTGTTTAATATTTGTATCAAAATTCCTTACCTTTTATATTAATGTATCCATAATGAAGAACAAATTGGTCATTCCGAAGGCACGTGGTTTCACTTAATTAAGATGTATGGAAATCCAAAACAAGCCACTTGAAATGAACATTATCCAAGAAAGCATTGCACCAAAATCCAATGTAATAAACTCACGTGTTGTTCACTTGAGACGAAACTGTTATCTTGTTGACGAAGAAATTTCACTCTCGCCTGAAAATTCCAGAGGATTGCGAGATGAAAGTGCATGTCTGTGAGGTCGGGCCGTTGAACTTTCTTGAAGCATGAACCTGTCCACTTTCTCTCTCTCTAGCGGAATTCTATTACTGGTGGGCCCCCTCAGGTAAGGGAGGGGGCCGTATTAACCCGTACTCACACAATAAGCCTTTCCGTTCTATTCCTCAAAGAAAGGGGTGAGTTTTTTTTTTTTTTTCATAATAACAGCTTCTATCTTTTCCGCGTATGATGGGTAGCCAAAGGGGGCCGTTGAACCCGTTAGGTAGGGAAGCTTTTTCTGCGAGATCCTTGCGATATTAGTCTGAAGAAAAGACGCTGTGAGAAAGATCTCAACTCAGGTCATTGATTTCTTAGTAGATGAGGATTCGAAGCAAAGTTTTCGGGAGTCCCTTACTTCTGGGGATCTTCAGGTACTTTCAAGATTCTCATACACCCCAGAGTTCATTGACTGAGAATGTCAACATTGGCCCACACCTGAAATGCCGACACACGTCGAACCTCAGAGTACCGAAGATCTCAACACTAGGAAGACCCGAAAAAGATGTCTCTGCATGGAAATGAAAAGTGTTAATTTGTGATTATGTGTCAATTAAACTATGTATATTTGACTTATTTGACTATTACCAGCATACGTTTTAAGTACTTATTCAAATCTGGGATTAATTTCGATATTGGATTGCTGTTTAGAAGTAAGTTTTAATTAGATATATTCGTTGACCTTTATAGTACAATATAGAAACTTTCTTTTCATAATTCAGAGAATCGCATATATTTGCTTAAAATAATTTTTCATTTTGAAGTGCTATTTAACAAATAAAATATCTTAAAAGTTAGCTATATTTATATTTATAATGAGAACCTTCATAAGAGCTCTTGGCTTAGTAAAAAGAGCATAAAGTTTTTATTAGTTTTCACTGTTTATTTTAATTCTAAATTTGTAAACTAAATTTTGATTAAAAAACGCTTATTTTTCTGGAGATTTTTAAAGCTCATTTTGTGAAATTTCTGTAAAATAAAAATTTAATTAAAAAATAATTGCTCTGTAAGAAATATAACTTTGCCTCAAACTCTATAATGAATTTCGTTTCACATCATAATCTCGCTTATAGTCTTCCTGTACATTGTGTGAAAACACTTTGGGCAGTTATTCACTCCCTAGAAATTACTAAGGGATGATTATATCGTCTCCTTCCAAAACTGAAGGCGCGATCTTATAAGTGGGTTTTAGTTACTTTTATAAACTGCATCTTATTGACAATGTGTTTCACTAAGAACTGTCTTTTGTGCATGCATTATCATCAACTTCCGATTTCTCCATGTAAATAAGATGTTTTAGGGCAATGAACTCTCTATTCAATTTCACTTAGTCAAAGTTTTGAATCTTCTTCAAAAGTTCTGAATCTTAATATTTACACAAAAAATCATAATGTTTATTCTTTAGTTGAGAAAGACCTTCCTAAAATAATTTACTGTACTTAAAGAAGAACACAATTGAATATTAATGGTATAAATTTGTACACCATCTTGATACAGATATAAATTTGAATTAATGTGTGACTATTATTGAAATTTCAACCGTGTGCTTAATTTTATTTATTGTCATTCATAAATACCATTGATTTCACAGTTATTCGCATAAAAGTAAATTAATTAGTTTCGATGATCTTGCAGTTCCTCAATTTAAATGTTTTTCTTGTTTCGTTTGTTTTGGTTCTTAATTTTAAAATCGCACACATTTTCACAAACACAATAAAGTATGTTGCTTTCATTTTGGGAATGTTAACACAAAATTATAAAGGAAAAAGCTTTATAATTTTGATCATAAAGCTTTCCAAATGAAGATTATATAAATTTGTTATGAATTTTTATAGAACAATTCTTAAATTAACTTGCTTTTGAAAGAAATGAAATGCCTTACTTTTATTCATTTACAAAATCAAGGTACAATCTAAGTTAAGCATCTTATACTGCAGAATATTCTGCAGTTTTTGTTTAATTGCCAAATATTCTTAAAACGCATAAATTCCGAATTATTTTACTCCAAATTTTTATATCTCTAAAATGCAAAATAATTCATAATATATTCTTTTTATCCTATTATTAAAGTAGCAATATTTTTCTAAAGCACTTAATATAATCTCTAACAATAAAAGTAATGTTTTTAATATTAAGTGCACTGATCCTTTTCTCGCAAAGTAAAAAACAATTCAACACTAGATTATTTACGTAGAGCATTAACACTAAAAATGAGCTAAATTAAATTTCTAGATAAAAAAATTATTGCAGAGAGTTTAATTTAAACGTAAACCTCTCATTAAAGCCACATATCCTACTTTTATATAATTCTTATACTGGCTCCAAGGCATATGTTACACAAATGTGTCCTCTTTCAAACTGAATGTTTTATATAATAACGCAATCCTTATAAAGTAATATAATAAAAATTTCCCACTTTTTTAATGTTTCAGCATTTTTTTACATTTATAGCTGCTATTATCTAAAATTTAATTTCGTATTCAGCATTTTATTACAATTAGACTGTTTTTTCTTTCTGAAGTGTTTTGTAGTCAAGCGAGATTATTGAAAAAATATAAGAATCTCAATATTTTATTTAAAGACATATCCGTAGCTTTGATCAAAGAATATTATTACAGAGAAGGTATTTGATACTTTATATCCCCAATGTGTTTTTCTTTACATTCGAAGGAAAAGAGTTCAATCTTATTTAAGCATTCGTCATATTAATAATGCGCTTTCTAGGAGAAATATTTTCTAATATGCGAAATAATTCTGTTTGCTTTCATCATTCGCAACACTTTTTGAGCTCTTAACTAGCTAATTAAAATTTCAATGAGTATATTTTGTGCAAAATATTGTCTTAAACATCCTAATCATTCAATCAAAATTAGCCTTCTCAGCCTGAATTGAACAAATAAGCAGGGGCACCTTATTAATTCCTTTTGCAAAAACTATTTTTATTAATCAATTTTTATAGCTCAAAACTCATATCTGGTATATATATATGTATGTATATAAGCGAAACCGCTTTAATTCGCTGTCATAATCAATGCAGTTATGACTCCTAAGTCTATTTTTTGGTTAATAAAGAAAAATTGAAATATTTCTGCACATAAACGCGGAAATAGAATTGACAGTACACTTTACGCATAGTTCGGTCATTGACATGGATGCTGTATGCAACGGGGAAGCATCTGTCCCAAAGAAGTCCCGTTTCGGAATCTCAGCTGCTCCACAACCCTCGTTTGCTTCCGGCCTCCTCTCTTTTCAGGTAGATCAGGACTACTGAGTAATGAAGACGTCACTCATCAAATTCTTTTATTTAGCGGCAATTAAATTAAGCGAAGGAGCTCCCTCAAATCTCTGGAAAGATTTCTCCTTATTAATCTCCAATCAGTTCTTTTTCGTCCGCCGCAACTCAACAACCATGTGTTATGCTACATATCCTGGGGGAGTATTCACACATGTAAGGGGAAGTTTATAAGGAATAATTGCGATGCTCCCGCTATTAAGATAGTACTTTTAAGTAAAATCTACTTTTAACACAGTTTTTGATTCGATATACTTTTAGTTACTGATTATTTTTAAGTAACTTTCATTTTTTTAAATTTTTCGGATTTTTCCCTCTTATATATGAATTTATGTTAATGCAATTTCTTACTCTTAAATTTTACATTACTTTTAAATGCAAGTTTATACTATAATGATTTATTATTCTTAACCCATTAACTTAAATATTTTCGATGAATTTATGTTTATTTTGCAGATTTTTAGGTTTTATTTACGAAGTCTTTATAAATCTGTATTTATTTAAATTTAAGTAATATGATCTTGAACGTTCTTCTTACGTATTTACATTTATTATTTGTAAGTTTTACTTATTTTAATTGCATCATTCTTTTTATATTGTAGTTCTTTTTTAAATTTTTTATTTTAAATTCTTCGCGTTATTTTTTACATTTAAAATTATATAT
The DNA here is from genome assembly GCF_044657685.1 of Stegodyphus dumicola. NCBI lineage: Eukaryota > Metazoa > Arthropoda > Arachnida > Araneae > Eresidae > Stegodyphus > Stegodyphus dumicola. Next base: position 181,816,296 of record NC_140780.1, on the reverse strand, counting down.
GTATTATTCGTTTAAGATTTCGTCTATAATGTGCTTTTAATTTATTCGAAATTTTTGTTTAAATTAACCGCTTTCGTTTTCGGTTCCTAACATATAATTTTGTACTTTGAGTTTTAATCACGGATTAATTTCTTTTGTTGTCACAATTTTATTTTACCATTTATTAGTGCATTATTTTGTATTTTATGTAGTTCGATGTTTTTTAGCAAAGAGTTCTGATTCTTATAAACTAGTAATTATTTTTAATTCATAAATAAATATTAAAAAGTTCTATTTTTTCAAATTAGTTTTATTTCTCTGTTATGGGGAGAATCTAGTATAAGTTCCATTGCCAGAAATATGCATAAAGACAGTGAAACAATACTCTTCTTTCTTCCCATACATAGACTCTTGACATTATTTAATCTGCAGAAGAATTTTAGCAAAATATTAACCATCCGAAATTTAGTTAATTTTTGCTTACTCCGTTTAATTATTTTCCCATTTACGGAATTCATTTAGTCATCAAAACTTACAAAATGCCAACATGAGAGCTATTCTGTCATTCTCTCTTTTGCCTTACATTAAAAATATGACTTCTGTAAAATGCAAGAAATAAAGCAAGAATTTTCCACAAGAATCAAACAGGGCATTGCCCTTTAACTGTCACCCATGAAAATGCACATTAAGAACATCACAGGCTAAACAAAACCTTTGTGAATAGTTTCATCATTTTTAATTAAATTGTATGTAGAGTCTGTTTATGTAAAAAGACAAAAAGGAAGAAAAAAAGAACTAGTTTAATAATTTCATTGTAAGGAACAGTTCTTGGCCTTACTAGAATTCAGGTAGGCAAAAAGCACAACTAGTTGTTTCATAACAATAGAGCAACAAGTTGCGTAAATTTTGTTTCCTTTTCAGCAGCTTTTCTTATCTCATAAAGTATTAAGTTAAAACCGATAAATTAAACAATATACCATAAATGGCCAAATAAACTAATAGACAGAAACTTCTTAACTTCCGTAACGAAATTTCTAATTTGCATTCACATTCAAGATTTATATGTTATAAAATAACACTGCCATATGCTTAGGAGAAAAAAGCCTTTATTCTTAATTTGGCTTTCTAAAGGAAATAAATTAAATTCCTCATGGGCTAAGCAGAGAAGTCCACAAGCCAGCGCATTAGAATCTTACATTATTCGTTGCTGTAGGTCTTTTTTCAGCAGAGTTATGAATCCATTGGCGTGATTAAATCTGTATAAAATTCCTTATACATGTAGCCTTACGAGATTACCCCTCTGAAAACAATTCACTTGCTGCAGCAGCTCAAAGCAAACGAGAAAATTCCTTACTCCCAAACAGATTAAGTCGTTCCGCTTATTATTGTATTCGGAAGTTGATATTTAAAAGGCGGAAATCTCTTCGGAAAAGAATTCGCACCATGACCTCCGATGCCACCGGATACAGGAGCATCAACTCGGAAAGGTATCGAAGGAGATGCTTGCTCAATGAGATCCTTCTGTGGATGGGACTTCTTTCTTTTAGGAGCGGTAATTGGCGTCGGGAGTGATTTAAGATCGGTTTTAATAAGCGTCGGTGAGAGAGATCAATCAGCTGGTAGCAGGAAGACGACAGGAAAGGTAGGGAAACGTAATAGTCTGCAACTTCATGAATGAAAGCGACGTCACACTCTCATTAACATACGTGCCTCCATTGTCTTTATTGCGGCGATGGATTTGCTTTGGTGCCATTGTGCCCTTCCCCTCTCTCCCTTTTCTCCCGAATACTTCGACCTTCGGAGGCTAATCGCGTGAATTATAATCCGGAGTTTAAACGGAAAATTGGAGCATACGGTGTTTACTTGGTTTGAATATTTATAGAGCAATTCTCTGTAAGGAAACCGCAAAGTCTCTTACAGCGCGAGCTAGCTTTCTCCGCTACCGAGGAATTCAAGGTCGTCTTTCGAGTTTCTGGGGTTTGATTAGAAGAGCGTTCTTTGCCCACGTGACCTAATTTTGCTGGTTTTCCAGTTCGCAAGTTTAGAATTCATATTTCTTATTTTCTTTAACTTCTGTCAGATGAGTAATAATGAGTAAATCCTTTCAATAATATCATTTAGAATTATTCTATATATATAACAAAAGCTTAAAATTTGTGACTTAGGAAAAAAAAAAGGTTATGCCATTATAGAAAATTCTTTAAATTGTATTTTAAAAAATAGAGAAACTGTTAAATTTAATAAACAAATAAGTTGCAAAATGAAATTTTTTGAAGAATTTTTTAGTATTTTTTTAAATAAATTCTGAAGAATTTTTTTTAATTTTTCAGTTGAATATGCGAATTAAATATTCAAATTAATTAATTATATTCTAATGCTTCAAAATAATTTAACACATTAAAATATGAACATTTAAGGGCTAAAATGTATATATCTATAAAGTTTAAGCCCTAAATATAGAGTTCCTTTCCTAGTGTTATTACTTTTTAATTCTGAGTTTAGTTTAAATTATTAGATTACTTTATTAATACATAAGCTCGTGCTACTGAAAATTATAAATATATACTTGTTCTTATAACAAGGAAAATAATTTTAGTTTCAGAAGACAAGGAATACATTTGAAAAACCTACAACAACACAAAATATAATAGTAGTAGTAATAATAACAATAATAGCTTCCAAAGAAAAAGTAAGCATCATCCAAACAATTGCATAATTCTCATAATAACATTCTTTTTTTTTCATAAGTCTCTTTTTTAAACAGGCCTAAAGGTTGGTTTTTATGATCTGTAAAAATTGCAGAACATTATTAAGTCATATTTTCCAAAAGTCGGAATTTAAAAACATTAGATATAGGATATAAAAAAATTATGTTGGAAATTTAAAAACAGTGGAAAATATATAAAATGAACTTCACGTGGAAGAGATTTATCCACCTTTTCAAAGTTGATGTTTTTATGATTTTTTTATTGTTAAATGAGGAGCGATTATTAAAATCATTAAGCAAGAAGCGGCCAAGAAATGATTTAAGCGTTAAGTAAAAACAAAACCTAAACTGAACCTTCAAAAAATTGTTCCCATTTGTACTTTGATTCTCTCGGAAAGCACGTATGCCGGATTTTTTATCTCAACTCTATGCTATGCAATGCACACTCATTCACTCAAACAGAGAAAGAGATAGAAGTTGCTCCTTGCTACAAATTATTACTACCCTAAATACAAGAATTTTAAAGCACTGGGTGAGTAAATCCATGCCGTTCTTCACTGGGTGGACAGCACTACATTGTGAAGACTACGTTTTTCGTTATTCAATTGTCTTCAGGTTGGAGTTTGATTATTGCAAACAAGAGCTTGTATGTTGTCAACAGTTCGTTTTGGCCATTTTCAAGGGTAATCAGTATGCAGTGCGAAGCAAACAAAAATGGACACATCAGACACATTTGACGCCTCTCCTGATTACCAACTTAATAATATTTAGGGACAAGAGTTTCATAATGAAGCTTCTTTTAGCATCTAACTAACAGATTTCTTTAACCCGAAACTACAACAGTTCTATAGGAAAGACATGAACTCCTACCTGAATTCTGGCAAGCGGTCATTGGTCATTACATCATTGAGTGAATGAATGAGTGATTTTTGATTTATGATGCAGAGAAAGGATGTCTTGTTATTGAGTATTGTATTGTTTTGTAATATTGTAGTGCATTTTAAACTAATAAAATCATAGCATAGTAAGGAACAGCAACCCAGTGTAGAACAGCACGAGCCTATACACTGACTCAATACCACAGCACTCGTATCAAAAATTATCATTAATCTAAGCTGTTGTTAACTGCAGAACAGTTGGTATTTCTTGATACAAATTCAGAATGTACAGGTAGTATATCAATCTATATAAGTTTAAATGCAATTACAATAATGAAAGCCATACTGCTTTAAAAGTACTGATAAATTTTATCTTATATATAACATGATCTAGGTATAAATTATAATCTAAGAAAAACTATCTAAACAAGATAAACTTTTATCATGTAATTTTCCTTTCAACATGGGGAATTCAAATCGTATCCGAAACCACAGCCAAACCTTTTTGCCTAGAAGAAAAAATGTTGAATTGTGAAAGGACAAAGAGAAGGGAGTGTTCTACTAAACTAAGTATTAATTATTAAAAAGTGTTTCTTTAATTATTAATTTTGAAACAAATCATAAGAACGTGATATCATTAGAATTCATAATATATTTTTGTTTTAGAGCAATTCTTAAGGCTAAGTTAAAAAAATCTGAAATTTTACAGTCCTCACTTCGGTAACTGAAAGAATTTTTGGAAAAATAAGTTCGTGAGGTGTGAACATTTACCAACTTCGTGGGGCTGAGTTTCACAGTAGGTTGATAAGGATGTGATATATAATAAAAAAGGACATACACGTTTACATTCTTCTTTCAGTATGCAACGTTTTGGCAAACTGATGACATTTTCTTTGTAAAACAAGTTGTATAATGCTGAGTGTTTTTTATCACCTAGATTCAATAACTTAAGCAATCTTCTAACGTGTCTTGTAACGAGTAACATCTTGTAACTTTTAAGATGCTTGCACATTACAATACTGCAGATGCAACAATTCTGCTTTGTTTAACGTATATGAAGTTAAGTTTTATTTTAAGACGATCTAACTAGGTAGTAAAAGTGAGCAAAGATACGGCTAAAAAAACCTATCAAGATTAGTGGTGTTTTTAATAAAACTATAATGATGTTAGAAGTATCAAATTTCAAGTCTATATTAACATTTATGCAGATCCTTCATTACACAAAATTAAAAAACACATAATTAAATTTTATTAACTGATCAGATATAAATTATGAAATATAACGTCTCGAAAGTTTGAATGAAGAAAAATTGTTGATGTAAGGAAAGTAATGTAACATTTTCTCTCCTAAAAAACTAAGTTTAAAATGTTGAGTAGTACTTCATTTAAGTAAAAGTAAAAGACTTCAAGATGAAAGTATATTTTTATACATTAATTATTAAATCGTTAAATAATTAAACATTAAATTAATTATTATTTTTTTACAACCTTCAGTTGTTTACCATAAGTCAAAACGAATTTCCAGATGAAATGTAAATACATTTCACAGCAAGACTATTGTTTTAAAAAGAAATTAAAGAAATCTTTTATGAGTATTTGATAATTTGCCCGAAACACGCCGGGGGCAATTTTTACGTTTCCTGCTTCGATAAGTACCGAATTACCTCTACAATATCACTATAATATACAAAATTACATACTGCAAATAAAAAGGCAATTCGCACAGCAATTTTTCCTAACCCAAATTTGTATCGTAATTTTGTTTTCTCTGACATTTCTTAACATTATTGCTTTAATAATATATATATATATATATATATATATATATATATATATCCGATATAAATATTGCAATTTTTCTAACTCTTTGCCTTTTTATCTTACAGTGTGTATATTCAATTACTCAGAGAGAAAACTATTTTTTAAATTAAAGTGTTATTCTCATATAGTTCAAAATTAACTTACATCTTGGTAATCCTATTAAAATTTATTCATTGAATTTCTCATATAGTTCCATATAGCTCAGCTCAGATTTATTAAAATTTATTCAGAATTATTTAATTCTAATGCAAGATCTATTATTCATACTAGTGTTTTCAAATTTTCGGTTAATATGTTTTTGTAACATGAGTTGTAAGGAGAAATATGATTTCTTTTAAACTACTTATCTTTTTTGTAATTTTTTAGTCCCTTCCACATCAAAATTTGCAAAATAATTTGACATTTAGTGATATTTATATATGGTGCAAGAAAGAGGTTATTAACATTAATTTTGATAAACTTTTAGCTCCAGTAACTAATGCGAAATATAAAGAAATGCAAAATTCTTTAACTATAATAATAAATGAGAATGAGAATAGTTCATCCAAAGCAAGCAAATAAATTGCAAAACACGTTAAACCGACAAGATATATGATTGTTAGCAAAGATGGACTTATTTTATTCGTTAATGGTTTCAGTGCTGCAAGAGAGAATGTGTCTTTTCTAGCCTTTGTTTTTCTGGTCACGTTTTTGAAGCTGAACTCCTATTTCCATTATGTTTTTGAAAGGGGTATCGCATTTTCTACATGTTATAATTATATCTGTACAAAAGAAGATCTCCGTCTTTCGTTTACCTCAAAATCACTTTCTTGGACAAGTCTTGCAGAAAGGAAGGGACTGCTAAGAAACGTATGAGAACTCTAGCATCAATTTATTTTGCACCATTTGGTATAAAAGTGGTAAACAACGCTTCGATTAATAATATGGCGGCAAGCGATAATTACTTCAAATTAGCCGCTGAATTCATAATTCGTTATTGATTATTTCATATGCTTGTAAGAATCCATGCATTGAAAAGCAAATGCATGAAAAAGGTTAGCATTTTCCATGGGGCTGAAAGATATATGTCTCATGCCTTCACTCATTTAAATAAGGCTAAAAATTATTTCACTCTCTTACAGAGATTTCAATTTTACTACTTAATGTGAAGCAGAAAATGGCAGATACTGTTGATTTGTTTTTCTGTTTCTTGCTGATTAAATAATTAACCAAATGGCTTCAAATGCATGAAAAATTAGTCTGTAGAGCATAAGTGAAAAAATTAATTTTCATGTGGTTTCAATCAACAAATATCTCTTCCATACGAAATACAAATGTAAAGTCTATATTAGAGCCATAGGTTTTCAAATAATACTAAAAATCCAAAAAATGCGCTCTCTCTGATGCATGGAGTTTCAATAGTAACTTCATTTCATTCAACTTTATGAAGCTAGTTTTCATAATTTCATTTCGTTACTCTTTGTAAAGCAATAAGCTGTTTAATGTAAGAATGCAAAAATGACATTTTTGTCTTTCTTTTTTCGTGCCTAATTGGTCCAGTTCATCTATCAGGAAAGCTGTCAGTTGAAATATTTTCAGCTTTCTTAAAGTAATGGAACTTTTCTTAACATTTTTATACTCATTGCGTTGCAATAAATACAACGCAATGCACATGAGTCAAGTCATATTAAGTTTATTTATAGGAGAGCTTATGGTCAATTTGAAATTTGGATCAGAATTAAAACATTAACTGATTAAAGTTGCGATGATAAGCAGAAGTTGGCATCAAACAACCATCTTTCACTAAGAGCTGTACTTCCTCCGTTAATAAAACCTTAGATATTAACCATCAAAAGAAAGCATGCACATCATATACCTGGTAGAAAAATATTATTTATTTATATTAAAATCTTAATTACTTTACATACTCCTTTTATTAAAAGTTATTTCACATGTTTTATAAAACGATTTCGAAATGTAAAACGTAAGATAGACTAAGACTTTTAATGCAAGTATTTATTTTTAATTAAAAAATACACTTCATGTTTTTTCACCTATTTTATCATTTCGATGAACATAGAACACTTCAGCACAGCTGGGTGGTTTGGCTTGCAGTATATTTTTGTGGAAAGCATGAAACAAGTATCATTTTCCCTCTTGTAATATTCTCTTCAATCTTCTAAGCATCTCATTCTGAAAGACATACATTAAAATACTACTGTTAACCAGCATCAAAAGTATACAAAAACATCAACATATTAATATCAAATTCAATATATTGTTAATGGAAATGAATGAACAAGCTAAAAATGTAAATTCAAGCTGTTTTCTATACAAAAAGACCAAATATATGTAATGAGATAAAACATAAATGTACGTTATAATAAATAATGCTCAGTAACAAAAGTTCATGTGATCTACGTTCAGTAAATATTTACATTTATTTTACATTTATTTTGTAGTCTGTCAATTTACTGTTAAACTATATTTTTCTTTTTCTGTACTTCTTCTACTAAGCATAAGACTGCATAATAGTGCAGGACAAATAATGGGCGTTTTAGAGACTAATTTTATAATTTCAGTCTAATTTACAGTATTAAAAGAAGTTATATTGAAAGAGTCGTTTTTAGTTGTAAAATTTTTCATCAGGAGATATGCATCATTCCTTTGCAGTATATAAACAAAAGTACGGAATACTAAAAAATGCGTTTGCTTTTTAACAATCACAACTGAAACATCTTGGAAAGTTTTCAGGTATAATAAATTGAAATGTTTCCAAGAATTTTTCTCATTTTTGTAATTGTGAAAGCAGCTTGACACAATTTTATGCTTGTTAAATGGCTTCTTTAAAAGTTTTTTTTTTCCTTCTGAATACAGAAAGGAATTTAAAAAAAGTATTGAATTTATATACTTCCTTTAAATTATAAATAAGAAAGTTTTTGTTTGAAACGATAAGACAGATAAAAGTACATTTTACTATCATTTCTATTTGTGAGGATTAGGAGTTCTTTCATTTAAATTGCGGAAAAAATTCTGTCGCAAACTTCAGTCTGTAGTGGAATGTATTTTTGAATAGACTGCATTTTCATCCTTTTAACTTAATGTACGTATGTTTATTTTCTAAAGTAAATACAATTTTGCAAAATAATTTGAAAATATTTTTCGCTTTTAGAGATTTGCCCACCAGCGGCCGAGCGGTAAAGTCGCTGAACACTGGTAGTTCGGTCCGAGGTTCGAATCCCGCGAACGGGCTGGCTGCATGGGTGTTTCCGTGGTTTTCCCCATGTGTAACGTGTATACGAGCCAGTTTCCCTTAGAAAGTCCTCCACGAAGGCATCCCTCCCCTTAGGCAGATAGTCCTAGTGAGCTTTTCCATAATTAAATACACCAACACCAACTTTTAGAGATCTTTATAAAGATAGTTTTAACTTCAAACAAGCAATTTTTTCGCTAATTTTAGTTGCAACCTGACATTTAACAGAAACATTTTATTTAGTAATAAATACAAGTAATATTTTTGCACAAAATGCTTTAAAATAATTTTATATTTAATACCATCTTAAAAAGAGAAATCAGGAAGATACCAGTTACTTTCATTTTTATAAAACAATTCTTATAAATTATTTTTTTTCATTTTTATAAAACTGTCCATACATATGCACTCTTAATACGTAATTTGCATCTATAATCAACCTCTAACTGTAATGTATTTTAATCAAACAAAATAACATCTCATTATTTAATGTACTTTTACTTCAGTGAAAGCGAAAGCAGTAAAAGCTTAAGCATTTCGAAACTCAGTAGTCAAAAATCTTTATTTTAACTTTTTAAACTTTTATTTGCTTTTCATATTTTCGTACTACTATGAAAACTTTTGATTTCAGTACAATTCGAAAAATTTGGAGGAAGGTGAAAAGTAATTTAATTTTGTTCTTTAAAATTTGGATGCTCCTTCAGAGCTTTTTTTTATCATGCACAGTACTCTGCATGGCTTCCAAAATTAAAATTTCATTTGTTGAACAATTTGATTTCACTAGTTGCATAACAAGTCAGCACAGAGCTCATGAGGTATTTTTAAGGATAAGAAAACTCATTACAACAGAATAGAAAAATTCTGAAATAAAAGAACTTAAAAAAAAAATATTTGCTGTTATTTCAACTCATCAAGATATGATAAATAGTAATAAATACATGTATGTGATATAATTTTTAATGTTTATCAGGAACTTTTATGTTATCATAACCTTTCAGCTGCAAACAGAAGATGGCTGTTGGCTTAATTTCATTAGCTCTTTGTACAAAAGGAGAAATGAAAAAATTAAAATATAACAAAATACATGATAGCACTCTGGTATTGTGATACGTTGTATGCAGTGCTTAGCAAACCAGAGTAAGATTCATCAAAGATCTTGATAATTATGTTTCGAAACATAACTGTTGGTTCCTTCAATTACTAAAAAAATTAAACTGTTTTTAGTAAATACGCATCATATTTCAAAGAAAAGTTCTTATGTAATAATTAGTAAAATATTTTTTAATTTATTAATTTCTACAACCTTGATTAGAAATTCTAGTAAGAAAATAATTGTAATTATAGCAGCAATGACTGTAAAATGATGAAAAAATCTTGAAAAAATGAAAAAAATCATTTGCTTGATAAAAATTTTAGACCGAGAACACATATGAAAATACATATAACTGCGTGTTCTAAAGCTGATATGACATTATTATGTTAGAAATAATCATTTATTGTTCTATATTGAATTTAATTACTTGAAAAATAACATAAACCAAATTACCTTACAAGTTATTATCGATAAATTTTATCTTTGGTCATTTATTTTGGACAGAAAGGTTGATAAGAAAATTTCTGTAAACATAATTTCTTTAATGATTTCTATAAATAATATATTTCCTATCAAAAGCTCTACTAATTTCTTAAATGTTTGTTATACGTGAGTTTTGATCGGAATTTAACACTAACAGAAAAATATTGTGGCAAATTACGAAATTAACATTTCATAAAGACTTTCATTTGTCAAGCTCACTAAACAACTGGTGAATCACTCCTTTCTTCAATCTGATTTCTGTATTATACCTGTTGAATACTTACGATGAGTCACTCCATATACCTTAGTAGTCATCGCATAAAAGCATTTCTTGACACTTTTTTCCTAAGCTTCAATATTCACTGTTGGCCCTCTTTCAACCCCCTTTCTTACATCACTTAGACTATGAGAGGAGGGAGATGGAGAGTAACAAGTCAGTAACCCCAGTAACTTTGATGGTTTAGTAACATGAGTAGTTCCAGTTTGTCATGGGTTAACAACTTCCTTAGAGTGTTTAAGTTGTATTTTCAGACGGTGTTAAGAAAGATTTGTAAACTTCTCCTGAAAGACAATATAGCGTGATCAAATTTTGAGATAAACATTTTATTTTGCGGATTATCTGAGCTCAAAGAGTTAAGCGCTTCTGGATTGCGATGATCCTTTTAATTTGCATGTTTTTATTTAATTGTTTTGATTATTTTCTTTTATTGATAATGTTCTTATTGACTCGAATGTAGATTAAGGTCTTATAGTAGTTTTTGGTCCCTGTTTTGGTGGAAATGATTAGATATGTTCAGGTCGATTCTTTGGATTATTTAAAGTTGTTTTCCTTCATGCAGGAATGAGTAAATAATTTTAAAAGGTACATTCGTAAAAATCAGAAAATATTATGCAAATTATTCTTAATACTAGATCTTATATTTCATCTTAATTTTTAAATCAAACTATTAACTTCCATTAAAAATATATCAAATTCCAATAGCCGCTAGTTTATTAGATTAAAATTAATTAAATCATTAAACTTCTCTCATAGTAAAAGTTCTTTTAAGTATGCGTGTGAAAACGTTTCTTTGCAAGTGGTTGCAAACTCCAAAATTTGAGATTTCTTGTTATGTATAAAACCGGCTGTCGTGTATTTTACTTCAAAATGAACTTTCATTTTTGATTTTTGACAGTTGCTTCTCCGTGGAAAAAAAATTTCAAAAATAGGATATCCAAAGATAGAAAATATATTACACTCTTAAAAGCATTTGAGCGTATAAATGCCCTAATGTGTTCTGCCGTTATCTAGTAAGTAGACACGTGAGGCAGACTTTACTATTGTTTTTGAAGAAAACAAATATTAAATATTATAAATTCAGAAGTAATGATTTTCTAAAGAATTTTCTTTTTAAACATCATGAAAAATTTCACTGTCATTACCATTAGCATCTCACGGTGAAAACGTTTTTACTGTGCAAAGAATTTTTCACTTTTTCCATTGCTTAGGTAATATTTTTCTAAAACTTTGAACTTTTACATACTATATGCTAATAGCTATAATTTTTCAAACATACGTAATGGTAACTATTACTTTTCACTTTTGCGTTGTCGTTCTGCCGATGAAATAACAGTGCTAGTAAATAGTGTCTCACCATTTTTTCATTTGTTTTCTTATAAAACAAAACTTAAACGTTCTTTAAACAATGGTATAGTAATTTAAATCAATTTGTGTTTACACTTCAAAAAACTTTTAACACAGGCAGTCAACTTAACAAAAATTTGCAAAATGCAGATGAAACAAGCATTTTCGAGTCCTTCTTCTATTTTAGAGCTAAGTATCAAAGAGAAAAAAATTAATGATCTCAAAATTAAGACAAAATAGAAAAACAGATGTTATGTAATCTCAAAATGTTACGCATTGCATTATCTATAAGTGAGTATTACTCAGAAAGCAACGAATTTACATTTTTAACTTTCATTTCGACAGTGAGTAAAAATAAAGCTTCAAAGTGATCTAAATGTATTAGTAAACCCCTAATAATAAGTTAAGTCCTTGTATCATAAACAAATTAAATTTCGAACTGCTAGAATTCCCGAATTTCGGCTTCTGTCTTTTTTTTATCTCACAATATGTAGAATCATTGTATGTTACTTTTGAATTAGAAGAAATGAAGCTCTTCTATTTAACTCTAACGGAAACTCTATTATTTAATTTCTGCATTTATATATGAGGTGAGACGTAATTTAATATAAAAGTTCAAAACTAATTGTATCAGTATCAATCTTCAAGATTTTAGACATTCGATCTCTTAATTGTCAGTCTACCAAATGAAATTATTTAAATTATTTCAGTTAAAATACATTTAAATTTCCTGAATTTAATTCATGATATATATTTAAAAAAACTATTTCTAACATGCTTAATCATCTTGAAAATGAAAACCTTCCACCAGGTGTCTAATAATTTAAAATTCCTCAACGAAGGTATGTGTGCTTTTTCCCATCTTATCAAAACACTTTGCTTAAAATTATAGTGCGAATAAAATTGCTTTAATCAGTTTAAAAAATTCATACTGCTGTACTATTGAAAATTTTGATCCACACAAATTTATTGTATATAAGTATATATAGATGGATAAATAGACAGATAGACAAAAAGAGGAAGCGAACGATAGATAGAGAGAGATAAAACGTATTCTCGATTATATTTGGTGGGAATTTTCCCCTAATCTAATCACAACTGATCATAGCAGTAGTCTAATCACACCTGAAACGTATGAACGGAAAGTTGTATGCTTTCGGGTATTGAAAAATTTCCTACATGTCATTTTGCTATTATTAATGCCCCAAGATTATTGACATAATATTAGTTTCGACAGCAATATTTTCTGTAAGTTAAATTCCTGCAGGCAGTGAAAGAGATAAAAGCAAAGAAATGAAAGACTATTTCAGAATATCAGATATATTTACAGCTTGTATGCTGTAAGTCAGGAACTCAAAGATGTCGATATCTGCCCTGATTAAAATAAAAGCCCCGGTATACGATAAGCTCTAAATCTCCGACTTGGGATCACTTGAATTCTTATGATCAGAAATTGGTAAACATGACAGAAGTTACATGATTTTACTTTTGGTTATGCATCAAGCATGTAGAATTCATTCGTCAACAGCATGTAGTACAAAAATGAAATTTTTTAGAGCACATTAAAACATGACAATGTTGAGGTACTAAATGTCTATCACATTTCATTTACACAATTTTATTCTAATGTGCGTGGATACCTAAATTACGCTTATTCAAAAGTTATTGCCTACCTTATTACTAAAGCAACAGCACTGCTAAAATATTTTAAACAAACAGTGAAATCAGTTTCACCAATTATGTATACTTAAAATTCCTTTTAACAACATATAAAATCTACAATTAGGTCTCAATAATGTGTATCAAATGGGTCTATTGAAACAATGAAAAAAGAGAAATTTGAAGGTTGTGGAGACTCTGACTGTAACTGACTAATAGCCAGATTTATGAATTACATTCATCCCTGTCATCCCAGTTTATTAATTCATCAAGGGAATTAGCTGCCCATAAATGTAGCAGAAGTTTGTTTCCAATTAGTGTTGTATATGTTAAATTTACGTTTTATACAAAAACTCTGTGTACCCTTAAATTGTTTATAATATTGCGTTCCATGTACTGATTCATTTGCAATATTTTTATTGTGTTAATAATTATTGATAATTGCCATAGCTTACAAATATTTCCTTGGGTTACCTTCACTGTTTTGAATCCTTTGATATCATTAAATTAGATTATGTATTCTCATAATATTATGAATATTGCATTCCTTACATTATATGCTGTAGCATAAATTCTCTTTGAAAACATTGCTTTCTTTCAAGTTACTATATGACATACTTAATATGCGTAATTAAAGGTAAAATTCTTTACCTTAAGAACTGTAATTAAAATATAATGTTAGTTTTACTGAGAAGTTTACAAGTTTCTGTTGGCCCATAATACCTTTTAGTAATTTTAAATATCTTTAAAATGCGAATTTCCAAACAAAATTGAAAGAAAAATTCTACCTAAGAGAACTATTTTATTTCCTTTTAATTTTTCCCTCTTATCTACATATGTTATGTCCTGAATATAATTTTCTAAAATCTCTCAAAATATAAATTCTTAATAAATACGTCCCAATAATTTTTGGAAGCAAACTCATAAACATATTATTTCTTAAAAATGGTATTGTATTCCAAATCCTTTTATATTGTTCCTTTAAATACATTCATCTGAATAATAAGTTTTTAGGGCTTAGATATGCTTAAGCCTTCTCATGTAAATAATTTTTGAAAAGGAAAGATTCACTTCCGTAGTTAGGAAAAGATGTAACAATTTTATTTCTATTGTTTACATTTCTCATCTAAAGAAATTAGTGTACACTTATAGGAGGACAGTATTTATAATGTGAGTATACCTGCAATAATTTTATGATAGAGATTAAAATTAGTTAAGTAACTTTCCTAATTCTTTTTTTTTTTTTCATTCTTGAAATCCATGTCATCCTTTATAAAGGCATTCTTTTATTTTTTTAGCATTACCTCTATTAACTATAAAAAAGAAAATCTACAGTAAGTCTTTCGCTTGTTTGTTGGATGGCATAAAGGTATTATTGTTTTTATAGGGAAATGATTTCCTATACTATTTTCATTCAAACTATGCTATAAAAAAGCCTTCTTTATTAAATTTTAACGTATTGTATCTTTATGATAATTGTTACAGATGTTTACACTTTCCTGGAAATGTCTAGGTGCAAAGGATATGTGTAAGTTTAATTGTAAGTTTAATTATATCAAAGCTAAATATAATTAGAACTCTTTTGAAGTTTTTATTTTTTTAATTTAATACATTTTATCGTTTATCCTGGTGTTGTCGTAAGTAAGAGTACTACAAATACTGTTCCATACAAATCAGTGTGTGTGTGTGTGTGATTTTGGCAAAGCCTCGAGGACTATCTGCCTAAGAGGAGGGATGCCTTCGTGGAGGACTTTCTAAGGGAAACTGGCTCGTATACACGTTACACATGGGGAAAACCACGAAAACGCCCATGCAGCCAGCCCGTTAGTGGGATTCGAACCTCGGACCGAAATACCAGTGTTCAGCGAAATACCGCTGGTGGGCACCCATACAAATCAGAAAATACACATAAAATTTTTAACCAAAAATGATAGCTGTTATTGTTTAAGGGATAATAAATTTTAAGGATACGGGGAGTATGGCGGTACTGTAGAAATATTTGATTATTTAAATAAGACAATTTTAGTGAATGGAAGAAGAGGATAAAATTGTACCTCTTACTTACAATTAAAATCATTACTTATTAGATATTAATTTGGGGCTAAAACTTATTTCTTAATATATTAAAAAAATATTTGTCTGTTCTTATGAAATTAGCAGAATTAATATGTATTTCTAAAACATTTTAATAAAATCTCTTTTACTATCGTAATTAAATTGTACCAATAATGCATATTGCTTATAAATTAAAAAAAAAAGTGTTCAGTAATAGTAAGAGTATTATTATCATTTTATTATCATAACTTTTTATCTGACAGGGTAAACTTGCGTCATTTTAAAGCGTTTTTAATTATTTGAATACGATTCAAGCACATTTGTTCAAAACTATGTATTTATGGATGAACCTTATATTTTAATTTCAAATTATAATGTAGTTTAAACCGTAAACTAATTACAGCTCAGATTTAAATTTTAACATAATTACTTAAAACAACGTGAATTAAAATTCTTGAATGAAATTCGAAAAGTAAATTGAAACCTTTGAATATATTATAAAAGGAATAGTACAAGTATTATTATCATTTTATTATAATTCATAACTTTTTATCTGACAGGGTAAACTTGTGTCATTTTAAAGCGTTTTTAATTTTTTGAATACGATTCTAGCACAATTTCAGCTAGTTTTTTATTTATTTGAATACAATTTAGCAAATATTCCGTTTCCATTACATTTGTGCTAGAGTAACACAAAGTTTTGTGAAATAATATTTTTTAAACTTCTTTTTGCATATTCACTGGGGGGGAGGAAACCTTTCACTCCACGTGCATCTAATAACCTTTGAGGTTCTTCATGAAAACTTTCTGCTATTTAAATAGGCTTCTTTTATAGTATTTTAAACTTACTCATCACTAACAGCCTCAGGGAATGCGGCCACTTCAATCCAAATCACAAAGTAAACACAGTCCGATAAAATTATCGCTTTTCCCCGCGAAAAATGTGGTTGGCGCGCCGCGCCGACAATCGTCTCTTCTACCGACGGCGGCGAACCAAATAAACTACGCAAACTAATCGTCAACCGTCCTCCTGATATTAGTTGTTAAAGATGTCATTTCGTTGAACCTCTATACCTGTCTTCACGGCAGAAGACGGGTTTGGGCTCCTAGTGTCTAACATCTTCAAGAGTAGAGCAGGTTGCGGATGATCGCTGGGTCTTATTCTCATACCAGATATTTATCGACTTGTTCCGATCATAGATTATCATGATGTTTTCCCGAAGGTAGACGATCAGGATTGGGGATCTTCTTGGAATGGAGTTTTCTTCGCACTCTCGGTACGAGATTAATTTAGCCGATATATGCGAAGCCGCTAAACGTTTCCAAGGGAGGGGGTGGTTCGATCCTGATTGATCGACATTCTCTCACGAATAAGGGCACACATTGGCTATCTGTATTTACGATTCATCGGAAGTGCCGTTGTGAAAGGAAAGAAAGGACCATTTCCTGGCAAAATTATTACATTTTTTTTTTACTTCATTTATTCAAAGAAGTTATTAAAAGGATGAAATGGATTATTCGAACTTCTTTTGGAACTGGAAGTCGTCGGACGAAATCATTGATTTCCAATGCACCTCACTGGTTAGACGCTCCTGCATCATTTCTTAAGCTGGAACACGTGTTCTAACGCTTTGCTGTTATTGAATAAATCGGAGCAGTTTTGTCTGTGAAGCATTTAAATCCGATAAAGGGAGGAGAAAAGAGTATTTAATGTATCACCTCATATCCAAAGTTCTAGTTTTGCCTTCAAACTTTATCATTATTTAAGAGGTTTATTTCTTGTTAATTTTCTGTAGATCATATAATGATCCACAAATCAGGACGTAACTTGGAATCGGAATGTCCTCCTTGCCTAATCAAGGAGATTTTATGCATAATAGTTTATGCAAATCGAGCATATTAATGCAAACATTTTTTCATGCTATAAAAGTACGGCTGTTATGACTATATAAAAAATTCATTTAAGAACTTTAAAAACAAGAAAGTATATAATTAAATAAGTTTATCAAATCCATCAAAGATTTTTTTAATCTTTTTGTTGGTAATTAAATGTTAACCCCATTTACCTACTTCATTAATTCATTTTTATTTTTATTTTATTAAAGTTATAAAGGAGTACATTACATATATGTACATTCCCACAAATATTCCTGATGGATATTAAGTGGCTTACTGAATTCATGCCCATACATTTTTTAATCTACTCTTTCTTTTTATAACTGTAGACACAAAAGCAGTTTTACTATTCAAAACTATTACAACCAATATTGGAAATTTAATCAGACTAATTATATAAATGAAGGCTGATTTGTCTTCGTAATTGAATACCTACTTCATGGTCCATAAAGTTGTTAAAAAGCTGCTTTAAGTCAAGTTCATATTCTTTCTCTCTAGAAAAACATTCCAAAAATATATTTTTGCAAGTAAAAATGTTTCTTAAACAGATGAGGGCATTAGAATCATGCTAGATGTCCCCATCAAGTCTACACAGTTGTATTTACATTTACATTATGCTAATTAATAAGTATTACTTTCCTATAATTAATGTAAAGTACATCCAAACATCTTAAAGTACAGTACTAAACACATATTTTCCTCCAAGAATTTTAAATGAAACGATTAGAAATTTCCTGCATCAATTTAAGTGCATCTAAGCTGTTTTTGGACATAAATATCACACTCACACCTGCTACTATCATCACGGTGGATTTTTCTTGATTTTCTTAAAAGGGTCCAATTCCATTATCCATCAGGAATAACACAGCAAAACAAAACATCTATTTCTGCAATGCAGTTTTCCAGTTGTTATTTATATTTTAAAATAACCATATTCCTGCTCAAGAGCCATACTTTTTATGGTTTAGTGAAGAAACTTAATATTTATACTTGAATGAATGTGTCACCAGCTGCTTCAACCTCATCACTGTCGTCATAATTTTTATATTCGAGATCTCTGATCTGCATCCTCAAAGGAATCAACTGCTACTTTAACTGTACCTTCAATGTATGCTTTATTTTATTTAAAAGTGCAACATGAGCTTCTGTGATCGAATATTATAATTTTTCACTTCTATTGTAAAGGGCAAAAATACTTTTTAAAATTTAATGCACAAATTTTAATTCATATTTCCCATTTAATTACCTTAAAATGTCCGACAACCTGTGAGTTCTTGTTTTTCCTTCCAAAAGTTGCCTGTCCATGCGTTTTTCCCCGAATAAAATCTATAAATTGTTGTTTCAAATAAGGTTCAAATAAAAAATTATAAAAAGGATTATTAATTCTCAATTAATCTATTTTTAGAAAGACTTTTCAGAGTGCACAAGCAGTAAATTCTAGAAGTGGCTGCTCAGAAACTGAGTTCAGTACTCATGCTTCTCAAAACGTAATGCATAGTATTTCACTCTTGAAACTTAAGACCTTTTAAACACTCCAATTTGAAATACATTTAATTTAAAATTAATCACTAAAGCAAACTTAGATTGATATTAAATGCTTTTTTTTGTCTAACTTTGAATATATTAAATAATCATGCTACACATTTGCATTCCAAATGCAAACCGTTATATAGGAAGGATTTCCAAAACAAAAGTATAGAAATAATTCAGTGTCATAAATTTCCTTATTATCCAGATGGCATTTGTTTGAAATACTATATTTTTACTGTTTTTCATAACCTACCTTCATAGAAATTTAAAGTAAATTTATAAAGTAAAACAAACATGGAAATGATTTTGCAATGAAAAAACTGTTCTAAAAATTTGACTTACTTCAGTATTAGAGATTTTAAAATTTTTTGTAAGTAATGTCTTATTTCTTTTCTGTCTTAAATAAGCTTTTCTGAAAGCAATTACATTTTTAAAATTTTACCTGGAACATTATTACATATTAAGTACATTTTAAGATTTAATTGAATATTGACATTAAATTCATGAAGAATAGTTATGATTTCACTCTGCAAGTACAATTATTATATCAACAAACTATACATTATTTTAAAACTTTTGTTGTATTAAATTAATCAAAAAAAGCTAATTGTTCAAAATGTTTTAATAAAAGAATTAAATAATGACTACATTCATTATTTAATTATTTTATTTACATTAATGACAAATTCTTACATTAATGACAAATGAAATTTGAAACGTTTAAAGCATTATAAGTAAAATTATTTAACTGCCTCATGATATTACTCTTCCAGCATTACAAAAACGTCGCATAGTCCCAAATGATGTAGAAAAGTAATATTTGTAACTTTAAAAAATTACTTCCGAGAAAAAATGGGACACTGTAAAGAAATTTTAAGGAATTAAGGAAAAGAAAAACTGTTAGCAATATACATATCCTATCTCAGAATGTTGGCTGAAATGCAGATTGGAAGCCTGTAAATAGTTGACCTAAATGAATTTGAGAGCAAACATTCAAAAGTAGTTCAAATTTCCAAAAATGTAAGTAATTAATTTTGTTAAAAGAGGTTAAATTGGAAATAATTTTAAGAAGGAATTTTTCTGGCATGTAAAATTTTAATTTAAAACAAAAACACCTTCGAACCTTATTTACTTCGGCTAGTGATAAGCTAAAGACCATAATTTCAAACTATTATTATTCAAAATATTGCTTCAAAACTATTACATCACTAGAACTATTCATTACTAGAACTTCCTTCTGTCTCTTCCTTCTGTCTGTCACCTTTTAAGTCAAGATCATTTTACTTTCCTATTAGCGGGCACTAGCCATTTATAAACTTTGGCTACTGCTAAGGCAGAGCGATGTGGTCACTTCATTATGCAGACACCTAACAGGTGGGTCAACGTTGCATCCTGTGAAAGCACAGACAATTTATATCCATTCCATCTGCTGGATTCAAACCCGGACCTTCGGTATAGCAGTTAGAGTCATTAACAACTTTCCCGTCAGCAGCACGACAAGATCTCAAAGCTCCAAGATTATCCTATGTAGTACGGTAAGTTAAAATACCAGTTTTAAGGAAGCCTTGTGAATAAATTTTTACTGAAACAACAATAAAAAAAATTTAAAAAATCTGAAATGTTTCAGATTTTAAATTACGTCCAAAGGGGCGTTTTTTTAACGTTTTGTGTGTTACCTTTATTTATTAAATATCACGTTCTTTGCACTTAAACCATAAAATTTAGTTACACAGTTCGACGCGCTGGAGATGAAAAGGTCCCCCCCCCCTCCCGCAGAGTGTTGCCATTGCTCCCTTTTAAATCTTTGAGTTTGTTACTCAAAAATTCGTTAAAGTTTTACAAAATATGAAATCGATAATAAAACAAATTCCAAATTTCAAATTTGGAATTTCAGATGCCCATATCCTCAGTAGAATTACGTCATTCAAAATTGGATGGCTGTAGATACCGTTGTTTTATCACAATGCGAGAAATATACATACATTTATGCAGATTTTTCGTTATTTAATTTCTTCAAATATAATGCAGGACTCTAGCATTTTGTGGCAAGAGTTTGAAAAGTGAACCGACATTTATAGGAGTCAGACGCAAATTGCCAAAACGAAAGTAATAGTCCCTCGGGACTCAAATCCCTTTGGACTAATAACTAAAACACTTTATTCACTAATGAAGGCAATCCTTTGAATCCAAAAGATTGATTCAGTAATGCTTTTAAAAGCATTACTAAATTTCAGTTGAATTAATGTCACATGATTTTATAAACCTTAATAAAGTACATCTGTTCACTTTATTAAAACAAGTTATTTAAACAAATTTTTAACTAATTTGATATGAAAATCTGCTTTATTAGTAAGCATGCTACTTTAATAAATTAATTTTTATAAGCAGTTACTTATTGTAGTCTCTTTTTTTTGCCATGTTTTTCAAGACCAAAACTCTGTTGCTTAAAATTCCTTAGATACACCAGGCGAGAGTAATTCACTAAAACGTTCATACTTTTGCCTCAGTCTATGTAATAGCTCTAACTTTAAGAGAAACAAAAATTTTATACTTTCCAATAATTTCTAGGGTCTTAATTGAGAGATCTCTGAAGGAGAAAAATCGAATGTTGTCACGGTTGTACTCTTCCGCAATATTTATCCATACTGAGTTACTGTAGGTGAATATGATAAACGAAGAGACAATTTCAAAATTCATGCCTCATTTATCGCTGAGGCCTACAGTTACTTGAACAACGCCTTTATTTATAAGAGTTAAACACACCTCATTTACCATGAAATTATAGAGTTACTTAAGTGAGCAATACTTTTGCTCTGTTTATTCCTTAAGCAACAGGTTAAGTAGGAGAAGTGACATATAAAACATTTCACTGGTTGTTACCTGTTGTTTTCCTTTAGTAAAATAGTATCTCAAAATTTTAATTCATAAGCTTTTTCACTATTTTTCTTGGTTTTTGTTAATTTTAAGGAGATCAGTTATTTATATTTTCCACATTACTCCTGATAGGGACATGGAATATTGTTTGACGTTAAAAATAGCTTTCCTTTTATTATTATCCTGGATATTGCACAGAAATAATACAATTATTTTTCAAAACTGTTATTTCTTAGTAATCAAAAACCATAGGAAATGGGCAGCAGTTTTAAAACAGTTAACGTTAAAGCTTAATTTGAATTTGAATTAAATAAAAAGACTTTTCTTTTACATCAGCAACAATGTAAATTTTAATTGTGTCTGCGTTTAAATGTCATTAGCATATTTACTGCATTTTTTATCCTTGATAATGTTTAGGAAAGAAACTTCTCCGAAGTTATTAAATTTCTTGTTATCAGCTTCTACTGCTATTTAAAATGAATCATTTTTATTTACTTATATGACTTTCCCAAAAGCAAGGAAACCTTATAGCTAAATCACGAATTGATTATAGCATATTTATGTGGATCACAACTACCCGGTTCGATTTCCATTTAATTCCATTAATGACTTAACTCCGAGTCATAGTGTTTGAACTTGCTATTGGTGCAACAGCATACCCGAAACACTCAGCAATTATATGCACTCTTCTATCAGTTGCATTGTAATTTTTATTGACTTTTGCCTGTATTCTTCAAAGAACTATAAAAATAAAAGTAATAGAAATTGTAATACTTATGAAAATCATTCCAAGAACATTCTCGGCGAATTGCATAACGCACTCATTTTATTTGAGAAAGTCAAAAATAAGATTTGATTTCTCAATGCATCTGCAGTGGTATGCTAGATGCTGCTTTTCTACTTCTACTTAAACGGCACGCATTATCTTAAGTCACTAAAAAAATTTACGTTGTTTGGACAGTGGGTTATCTATGCATGAAATGGCATAGTTAACATTTCCTTCCCGGTTATTTGCCTTTAAGAACCGAAATAAGTGTCAGTAGTAATGGGAAACTTTAATAAAATATTAAGGAAGCTTCTCTAATTTTTATTTGCATCACAAACTAAAAAAAATAGAAATTAAACTCCTCGGAGAAGGTTGAAAATATCTGAGTGCAGCAAATATTTACTCCTGCTGCCTCGGCTGTCGTAATTAGAAAAACAGAATTCTCATTACACAGTCCCAGCTAAGTGGATTCCGCTTTCTTCCACGTATCTCTACGTTTATTATTAAATACTTTAAAGTATTTTACTTTTAATACTACGCGTTATTTTCAGGATTGCGTTTTTGCGTAACGGTATCTGCATCCAGTTAGCCACTCGATCTTCAGATTAAACATTTACTTCGTGCAGGTGTGTTCTAATTGCAGCCGCAGGCGAACCGTCCGAGAGCGTCTAATGGATATTCTCGCATGATAATATGCTCCATTAATGCATTCCAAAAACAGCCTTCTCTAAAACTTCTGCAGGAAAGACTCCCGTCAGTCATTTCTTTATCCGATTAGGACATTACTTATTCACTAACTCCTGATATTCTCGACTGCGTGCTTCGGGCTACCCTCCCTTTCTCTGCGTGCCATTGTTTTTCCCTCTCAGCCTTTATCCCCGGCTTTCTTTCGCGCATTATGTATTCTCGTTTTAATAAGACCTGGACACGGCTAATGTTAACTCGTCTTCGGAACTTCTTAATCTGTAAGACAAAGCCTCCTCCACTCACTGCTGAGGACAGCGAGTGAAGGCGTTCATTATACCTGGAAATCAAATCCGTCGCATACCTAATGTCACTTTGACTTCGTTGAAAAATGTAAGACTCCAACCGGTAATCAAATGTATAATTAGTATAACGACAAGCACAGCTCTGAGATGCAACATTTGGAAGGATTTCGCATATAAATTGATAATTTTTAATGGCTGCTCTCATTTGCATCCTTAAAATTATTTCATTTATGAAATAAAAAAATATAAATAGCAATGGTTTAATTTGCACGTACAGTAGAGGTCCAAACTTCTGTGCAAACTGCTACCTTAACGCATCTGGATATTCAGAAATCTTACATTCTTTCTAATTTTTCTTTGTAGGCCAAACATCCATTTAGTGTAACGCAAATGAAATAATGTTACTTTTCCTTTCATTTAATTTTATTTAGAAAACAATTGCATAGTTAAATATTAAATGTTTTTATTTTTTAATGTACAGCATAGTCTTTGTTTTTCAGCAAAACGAAGAAATATTTTTTTATTTGCCCGACAAAAAACTCATTTCTAGTTCATCTAAAATAAGTTTCAATGATTAAATAAATTTTCCAAACAATATCGCATGACGAACTTTAGGCCACCCTTGTTTTATATTACGCAGTTTCTTTACCATTAATCTTCAGTTGTTGGGCTGCCTAGTTGCTCAACAATAGAAACTAATCTATAATTGATACTTTAATCTATACATAAATTCAAATATATTGTGCACTTATTTTAAAGCCTTTTAAAATAGCGATTTCAATCAGCGAAAAAATCAAAAGGAAATTAACTGCAAGCATAATTTTGCCTGACTTAGAAATAAGAACAAATGATCCACATAATTGGACTTGCACTATATTTCTAAACATATCTTATCATTTGAGCCATTTAAAGAAATGTAGGTGTTTTGCAAAAGCAACTGCCTTTGTTTACAATTGCTACTCTCGTCCAAATGGAAATTATACGCATGCCGAGAGTGAAATAAAAGTCCAAATGAATGTGCCTGCCTAATGGATGTGTTAATTAATTTCTTAAATAAGATTCTAGGCCAGACAGATTGTCTCTTTAGAGAAATATTCTCTGCTGATCAGCAGAAGCTGAGATGGAATATGAGACTAAATTTTAAAACGTTTAAACTGGGAGAGTTCAATTGCTTGATTTTGTAATTATATTGGAGGGAGACCTTATTTAACCCTCATGTAAATTATAAAAGCCAACAAAAGTTTCCATTAATACACTTAAATAACACCTTTTTTGAATAGGATTTTCTGAGGTGTTAAAATTTCAGTTGCTTACCATATTACAGTTTTGCAATGATCCCTTTTTCAAAGCTTAGAAAGTATCACCAATGTATTTTGTTATTTTGATGATGCATAAATGATATTTGTGAGAACCCTATCAAAGCACTGTCAGATATTCAGAAACGTTTTAAGACATTTGTCCTAAATTTAGAATTTTTTTAAGAATTATTCTGCTTTAGTAGACTGATAAGGATTCCAAAATGTGTATCAATATTTTACCGTCATATCATCATTGCCATCTTATAAAATGTAAACTTTTATAGAATTTGTACTGTCTTCAATAAGACCTCCAAATGTGAATATTCCAATGCTTTTCGAAAAAGTGTCAAAAATATGACTGAAATATTCATGTTTTAATAAGACCTGGATCTTGATGAACACATTTTGCTTCATTAAAGCTTTAAAACAAAAAAAACTGTTTCAAGTTCAAGGGCCCCTGCAATAGTTCCATGAAACATCAACTTTGTGCATGGGAATTAATAATACTCATGTTACACTTGAACTCAGTGCCTCACTCATGTTGCCCTTCAAATTCAGAGCAATTAAATATATCTGATAGTATACCACCTGCATATTTAACTAAATAAGGCATAAATTCAAGGATTTGAAAAATGTACGAAGTTTAGACTAAGTGTTGCAATAATGCTATTTCTAAATTTCTACATTCTAAAAATCAATCTTCACCTTCAGTTTGAGATGACAGTGTCTCTATCCAAATTGAAAGCAAGAAACATTTGTTTTAGAAAATTTTTATAACTATTAGGTTTGACATTACCACACGGACTCTAATATAATAGCATTACCTTTGGCGTTTACTTTTATTTCAAAATTTCTAATTTAAAAATTTTTAATCTGATCTTGTGATTTCTTTATTTAAAGTATAATTTTATAAAAATTAATGGTAACTTGATCACACGCATTGATGTAAAACATTGTGTTAAAATAAAGTTCAGGGAGATTATGGGATTAAAAAAATTGCTTAATAAACAACCCTCTTCCCGTTTTTAGAAAGTTTCAAACTTTATAAATGAATACTGTTTGATTTTTTTTTTTTTTTTTTTTTTTTTTTTTTTTTTTTGCTGTAAATTGCATTGTTCAGAGATAATACTAAAATTCTCCATAGAAATACAATACATTTTTCGCAATGTAGATCTAAAATTGTGTAAAGGAAATTTCAGACTTGCCTTTTAATTTATTGAATATGTGTAATTGTTTTCTTTTTTGTTAAGTTCTGAAATTCTAGAGTTAAACATTTCATCTAAAAGAATGTGAAGCAATCAAAAAGTAATGATATCTAATGCTATTTTAAAACGCCTGCTAGAATACAACAAATGTTCATTGTTTTCTTAGTATTGAATTCTGTATTAAAAGTACAGAAATTAAGTTTAAGCTTCATCTTTTCTATAAAATATTAAATAATATTTGCTTTAGATCCAAGAGCTCGATTTGACTTGTCACTATTACTTGTGAGTTCTATTAAAACTGTACAAATCAAGCTGAGAAAAAAATTTAAAATTTAAAGAAATTAAAACTAATTAAATCAATGTACTAAGAGGACTGGTGATGACTGAAACAATGACTTAAAATATTTCTATAAAGCCTCTTATTAAAAATTATGAGGACTTATTAAGAATAATATGATAATTTGAACTTTAAGAAGATTAATAAATTTTAAAAACAAAATGGTTTCAAGTAAATTTTAAACTTGGATATTACTTAAAATAGATTGATGGTTAATACTGCAAAATTAGTAAGATTGTAAACCTCATCCCCTTCTAACAACCGAAAAACTCTACATTATATCAATGATATTTATACTACTATATCTTCCCTTTGGCGCTTTATTGATAGAAAAAAATAAGGCTACTACTAATATTGCATGTACAATTACGCATGAATGGGAACACGACTCTATGAGATATTTAATAGTATTTGTTTCTAATATATACCTCTAGATCAATTCGAAATACACTGAGTAAGAGAAGTTTCAAAATAAAGAATTAAAAAGTCAACTTTTTCGTTTGTTTTCCTTTCTAGCTATTTACCGAAAGAAATATAGTCCAGCTTCAAGTTATATTAACAGGATAAATGCATTTTATTATCTTTTAAGAGAAAGTAAATAACCCTATCAAACTTCACATGTCATTCAAAATATTCTTCTTTCCTTCCATATGTCGAAAGATTAAATAATTCTTAAAACTTCTCATTTTAAATTTAGATTGATTGTTAAATTACTTTTACTTCTTCATATTTCAGATTTTGTGATAAGAAGATCATTAAATATCTAATTAAGAATCTGCTTGACTTTGTATTTGCTTTCATTCTTTCCGTATGAGAAACTCTCTCCCCTTTCCCTCCTCTTCTCCCAGTAATACATTTTAAGAAAAGTAATGACTTTAATTGAAAATATAAAGTGCATATGTTTCTGGAAAAAGCTTTACTAAGTCAATAATATACAGAAAGTTTCATTAGATATATCAGACGAGATACCATCCGTCAGCCAAAAATCATTGTGCTTTGTTGATCTTCATATATGTCAAATTTGACGTCTGCAGCGTCCTACTTTTTATTAGTTTCAACCAGATGTTACTGTTTTACTTAAAGCATGTATTTTTCTTATTCATTTTTTCTTTGAATGATCAAGCTTTTCAAATGAACAAGACTGCAACTGCAAAAACCCTTGATTGTCTTTTTGTTTTTCCACATGTACGCGATAACATTTTCCTGAACAAATCAAGCATGTGCCAACAATACTCCTTGCATAAAATAATTGGTTTAATTTTCTACCGTATAACTTACGAAACGTTTATTCTAAAGTGTTGTGCAAAATAATTCAAATTTTAGCAGACTGATTGCAATGTTGCACGCTACCAGAAATATTCCATGTTTCTTTGCGATGTAGACTTCAGATGAAAGATCTAAAAGGTCAGTGTTTGTTGTATTGCATATATTTTATTTGCTTTGAAAGTTATGTTATTTTTTCAAGGTAGTAATCTGCTAAGTTAATTTAGTTTAAGAAGTTATTTACAACATAAAACTTATCATCTTACTCTATAAAAATTTTTAGCGTTAATTGTAAACGAATTTGATAGAAGCCAGTGTGTTATAAATTTTGGATAATTTTACAATAAATGATTGATAGAGCAACTAAGAATTGTAGCAGGGAAAGAGTATAAAACTTTTGACAGATCTGGTAAAAGTCTTTTAGTATAGTTATGGTCATATTTTTAAAAGATTTATTGATTGATGTTGCATTTCATTACACATTTTGTCTTCTTCAAACCTGTCAATTGCATTAATAAATAATATGGAGCCGTCCTAATAATTCTTTATAGTAATTATTATACTGAATAAACAAAATTTTAAGCGTTTATCCATGTGCAATAGTCAATCTAAATCCCTTTTTTTTCAGTAAAAACATGGGCTATTCTTCGTAACTACTAAAATATATATCCATACCACATAAAACTGTAAGCAATGACCACTCTCTTGATACAGACTGAAAACATTTTCAGATGCTACAATGCAAAATTCGTCTGATCTTTTAAACATGAGGCAAACGTTTAATGTGATTCAAAGCACATATAAAAGCAACTGTGATTTTATAATTTCTTTTGGAATAAAATGTCTAAATGCTTCGTTGGAACTTAAAATGACCAATATAAGCTCTCACTTTTACTAACAGTTTACAGAAAAGTATTCAGAAGCTTATTACAGTTAATTTGACGTACATAAGATGACATAAAATTTAGTGTAGAATATATCGACGATAAAAATTCTGTAAGAGTAACACATATTATGTTTACTTAATGGTAGTTCATTTAACTTAAAAATTAAAGTTGCTAGAAAGACTTTTGAAGATTATAATGGGAATTAAAAGAAATTAGGAAATCAAATTCTTTTAGGTAAATTTTTAAAGATCATACACACAGTATTAAATTTACGATACCGTTTCGTCTTTCCCTTTCAGAATGTTCCTAAAAAGTATTCTAAGAGCTTATTATTTGTTAGCACTCATTACTATTTTAGCATGCACATGTTTTCATCTTCTGCATGTTTAAAAGCTTCTATTATATAGATTATAAGGTATATTGAGAATCGTTGCAAAGATAATCTGTCTCTAAGATTTGTAATATTATTTCATTAAGCTATAATAATTAATCCATTCAGTTTTTCTTAAAAGCTCAGTTATTTAAAATATCATTGTTTAGTTATTATTTTAAGGATATTTTCTACAATGCTAGAAAAATCTCCCCAATAATAGCAGGTTCTTTGGGTATCTGTAACTATGGAGTATTGATTCACTTTAGTTTGATTTTCAATATCATTTTTTATTTTAACTTGTTTCATGATGAATGATCTGAGTAAATAATAGGAACAACACATCATTTCTAATATAAAAAACAACTCCGGAAATTTCAAACTATTTAGATTTTAAAATTACTGAAATTTTATACTTATAAATTGTAAGCCGAAGATCTTTTTAAATGTTTCATGATCGCAATCATATTAAAACTAAATTCAGAATTGAATTCAAAGCATATTGCTTTAAATCCTATAGTAAATAATAATAAATAAATATTTCTTGCTCCCATACTTAAAGTATATGTGGGCTGTCTAACAAATCTAAATAAACATTTTAATAAATTAAACCTTCGTAATAATATTGCTGCGTACTTGTACAATGACATAAACAGCATCATTATAATTTTCCAAACCTGATTTAACATTAGTAATTAAAATAAAAAGGATGAAAGCCTTTAAAGATATGGTACCATAGTATTTAACAAATTGATTTAAAATCTTAATTCCTAATTCTACGTAATTTGAAAACAAAACAATTTCAGCAGGTGTTAAAAGAATAAGAAAGCCTTTTCGGAAACCTCTGATAACAATTATCGTAGTTTACTGTAACTTAAGTTTTTCAAATTATGCTGTGATTCTAAAGTGCTTTTTTTGTCTTTGATTTTGAAGACATTCGGCAAAAAAATAAAACTTATTCCAAAAATTTTTTCGATAAAATTTTTAGATTGTAAGAAAATTTAGCAAAGCATCAAAACATGTGTCCGAAAAATTCCATGAAACTTTCCTCATTTAATGTGCCAATTTTACTAATAAAACTTTCTTGTAAGTTAAATAATTACTTGAAATGAAAAAAGATGTCCTGCAAATTAAAATGCTCAAAACTTCAAGTAAATAATTCCAGTATAAAATTTTTTAATATTATGTTATACTAATTGCTTTTAAATTTAATATTCATTTGGCTAATATTTTTATTTAAAAACTCTTCACATTTTAATAACATAGATTTTGATATCCCTTTCACAAAGTCTTTTAATATGAGAAATGACAAAAAATATTTAAATAATCATAATACTGTTAGAATACCGTGCTTCACCTAAATCAATCCTTAATTCCTCTCAGTTGTATATTCAATAATCAACAATTATGTACTTGGCTATACAGTTCATCTTCGCCTATATAAAAATTTACCTGACAATTATCATTGAAACGTTTAGGTACTTTGATCTTTAATGCATGTAAGAGTTTTAGTAAACGCTTTATTTTATGGTCTAGAACAGTGTTTCCCAACCCTTTTTTATGCTATGCCCCACCTAATTAAAGTTGTTATGCTTCCCCTAGCATATGCATAATTTTTAATATTCAAAAATTGAAATGTTTACGAAAGAATCTTAAATGATAGGTTTTAGGAAAAAATCTCTAAGCATTTAAATGTCCATGTCTACAGCTAAAATTCTTTACATCTTTAAAATGCACCGTAATTTAGAAACTTCTTTACGTATGCATCACTTACATTATTCTTTACTTTGGGGAATAAAAAGTGAAATTTTGAAAAATTTCGACTTTGAATAAAATTTAGAAATTTGAATAGTACTTGTCCCCTTGAACTCTGGACAAGTCCATTTTCAAATTGCCCGCCTTAACAATCAAGTTGCCCTGTATAAGGCATAGGCTCCACGTTAGTAAACACTGGTCTAGAACGTAAAATATAATCGTATAATTTGAAGTTTTATGAAGATAAATTTTATGAATGTCTGTTTAATAATACTTCTCTTTAAAGACTTCATATCAGGACCGTAAAACAACTGAAAAAAATCAAAAATTTTCTCTCTGATTGTAAATAAAATATTCCATTGAAATCAACAATTTATATAATATAGAACAAAAAGAATTCAGATTACGTCATTTTTTCACTCAGTTTATTTCCAGTGGTGCACATAAAGAAAAAAAAATAAATGCTGAGGAACATTTTGAAAAAATTAAATAATTTTAACCTCAATAGATCTGACGCATTGGATGATCGACATTTTCTGACGACTATCAAGGTTTGATAATTCACTTCTTTTAAATTCTGAGTATTATTACTTGTGCTTAGAATATATTAGAAGTTCCATATCTAGCATTTGCAATAAAAACTTGTGACATCTCTGAAAAAGTAATCTCTTAGAAAATCTCTTTGCGTGTTTGATGATAGTCAGTGGTTTTAATATGGTTGCAGTCTGGCTTATGCTGTTCAGTTACCTAAAATAGATCATTTTTGAAGAAGAATGAAATTGAGGAAATAATAGCATCCTGCTGGAGTTCTGTGAGACATTATAAAGTTAAGAAAGCCTTACGACCTTCTCAAGGTAAGTCCAGTCTCAAATCACATATTTTGCTACAAGACGAATCCAATGAACACTCACCTTCATACCTTCACTCGTCTCATGAAACAAAAATAAGCTAGTTTATTATCAGTTTCAGCCTCAAATTTTCAAGTAAATTTTCCCATTTGATAATGGGCAGTTGTAGCAGAAATGAAGCAAACCCTAAATATGTTTGACAAAACTACATTTGGGACCAGCTCGAGCCAAGTGGGAATCTCAGGACAACATTTTTAGTTAGCAGAACTATCGTCCAAAGTTTTAGAAAGAATTGGCTTGCAGTTTTATAAACGCGTTTTCAGTCTGCTGAAGCCTACTCCTTCTGTTATACTAGATCTCTAGTTCAAAGGAAATGCACTCTGTAAAACAAAACTTCGAACAAGCTCAGCCAGCAC
This sequence comes from Stegodyphus dumicola, assembly GCF_044657685.1. Taxonomy (NCBI): domain Eukaryota; kingdom Metazoa; phylum Arthropoda; class Arachnida; order Araneae; family Eresidae; genus Stegodyphus; species Stegodyphus dumicola. The sequence continues at coordinate 181,784,331 of NC_140780.1, read as the reverse complement.
TGAATTTTCAGCTATTAATATATAAGAAGATGATTGTGACCTGCAGTAATCAAGATATAGGCATATGAAGTTATAATTCTCAGTCGATGATATCATCTACCAAAACTCAGCTGAGTTGCAGTTCCTACACTCAAGAAATAAATACCTACTCAGCAGAACACTGCTTCCACTAACTTTAGCAGCACACTCTTTAAAGGCTGGAGAGGCAGCAAAAGTATCAAAACTTTAGCAAACTCTTTGAAATATTCTTAATCCTACCACCATCAACAGTAAGCTCAGAAAGGCTGTTTAGCACATCAGGCATCCTAGCTGGTTTAAAATGATGTAGGCTGGACAAAGGCAAAGATCGAATGTCTATTTCTTAAACAAAATTCTCCATTAAAGGGTTTTTTAGTTAGTCCTAAGAATAAAGTTTATTTTTTAAAGTTAGTGTGTTAGTTATAGTGTCTAAAGTTTTATGAACTCTTAAACAAGTGTTTTTAGTTATCTCAAATCTCTGGAGAATTCTTAATTTTCCATGATTAATGTGTTTGTTCGCTAATTTTTAAAAACGTCCTTCCTATCTATACGTAAGTAAAAAAAATTCTGAAAATAGCTGTAAAATTTGAGCTCTTGTTCTAACAGTTTTTGACATCTTATATTTCTTCATAAAAAGTCGGTTGGTTAGGAAATGATATTTTGCATTATACTGGCTGTTTTTTCAAGGGCTCCGTTTCAGAAAATACTAAGCTGCTAGCCCTGGAGTTAAGAGTTGATCTAATTGATGCAGGATGCTCGACAATAGGTAGATTATATGGATCATTATTGACTTCGAATAATGGGAAACATAATCAGGCTCATCAAAAGCTTAAATGCGTATCTTGCAGTAGGGGTGATGATCTTGCGGCTTCTAATTAGGTTTATAAATGTTTCCCCATTGTTCAAGTAGTTTGTGACTCGTTTTCTCTGAGTGTTTTGCTCTGAGAAATTTGGAAATAGTTCCAGATATTAGAAAACGGCTTGAAGCGATGCCATGCCATAAGATGATATTAGATACACTTTGTAGGGATACCTCAGTATAAGGATAACACAGCGAACTCCTATTCGGCATTGTTTTCCTAAGCTACACAAAGTGATCAAAACGTGCTCGCATAAAGTGAATACTGGTAGCCATGCTGACTGAACTGTTTCTCTGGATTCAATTAAAGTAGCTATTTATATTGCTTATATTTTCTCTATTGATTTATAAATGTCGGAATGCATACATTGGTCTTTTCTCCCATATTTGAATCAGTTCTCTTATCAATGTTCATCAACACTTCTCTTGAAAACAAAATATATGTTAGTTGCTATTTGGGAAACTACTTCAATTGCAAAAATTCTAATTCCTTTTCTTTTTTTTCATGTTGAACGAGTTGCTGGGGTAGGATACAAAAGATTCGAAAGACGAAAAAACCTCAAAAATAAGATTCTAGGAACCAAATGGCCTAACTATAGTTGGATCATTATTCTTATTTATTATTACATAATAAAATAAGATGGCTTTATGTTGCATGTTAATTTCTTTACAAACTTTTTTCCTCTTGTACAGTAGATTTTTTATGATTTCTGGTTTAAGAAATTATGTTGAAGACATTAACGATTCTTGAATATCAATTACTGCAACACAAAAACGAGAAATATTTCCAAGGGCCTTTTTTGTATAAATATAAATATTCTTTAAAAACACCGTAATGTTAAATATTACACAATTTAATTTACTCTATTACATCGCTGAGCATTCCTCCTATTTCCATAAACTTAATCTTAACGATAACATTAACCTTGAAGATTTTGAAAAGGAGCACGAAGATTCCAATATTTTGCTCTCGACTCTAAACTAATGCCAAGTAAATTCGAAGTAATATATATTAATAATTCGAGAAATGTTTAACCTCCTCAATTAAGAAGGTAATATAATTCACAAGTTAAAAAATAGCTGAATACTGCCTAAAATAACTGCTTCTATAACTTTCTCATTTTCTTCTTCCAAGTTACGTTCCAAGCTATTCGCAAATCTTGAAAGCACTAATTAGAGTTTTACTGCGAGTGTCATTTCTGATTTTTGCCATTAGGGAGTATTTAAATCCACTTAAAAATCCTGTAAGATTTAAGCGAGCAAATATATCACCCCCTGTCTTTCGATTACCTGTAACCTGGAGTAACTACATGGATTCCTTTTAATTACTTTGAGCTCTCTCCTCAAAGGGCGAGAATGTTTTGACGCGGGTAAGCGTCTGTCATCTACGAAGAGGAGTCATACCTCTTGGATTGGTCCCGTTAAGGCATTTAATCGCTATCTAGTCGCCTGATAATTCGAAGAAGGAATGTACGAGGAAACTGTATGTAAAACTATTCTCGAATTTTAGATTCTCATAGCGTATTTAAATAACTTGAGATCTTAAGTTAGATATGACCTTACTCATTTGGAAATTTTTATTACCAAGAAGTGCGTTTTGCTTGCAGCTGACCTGTTTCTAAAGCCACTCCTTTGTCGGCTTCTAGTGTATGACTCATTTCTCAGTTTTTATGCCCTTTTGAAAGTGTATCATGTATGTTCGACCTTTTACGGATCAAAAATGCTTCACTGAGAATAAGCAAGTTAGAAAAATGCCTGACAACGTAAATACATGTCTAAGTCACTAAACTGCAATCACTCTCTTTATTACTCAGGTACAGATCGAAGTTTAAGTTGCGTACCCGTATAAAAATTAAAGAAGTATTCTCATCATACGAAGCTCTACATCTCTGCCGGTCTAGTTTATGCAGGTACAAAATAATACTGATTTTGAAAGTAAGAAGTCGAAAAGTAAAAAAAAAAAAAAAAAAATTAATAATACTACATTTTTGTTGCGTTTACAACGTTTTAATTTTTTTTTCCTCCGGAATTGCTTTTTTAATAGATTATTATTTTTACACGCCTAATATTAATCAAAACTAACACAGCATACTTCTACAGTCACATCTGTCTTACGTTAATACAAACTTGCTAAAATGGTACCCATCGGTAAAAATTGCTAATAAAATGCAAAGTTTTAAGCAGTCAAATTTCTATTATATGATTTCACCTCAATCCTATCAAATATATGCGCAACGTCCCAGGGTACTTTTATATACCATTTTCCCCAAATTGACAAATACCTTGGAATGTGAGATATGACGGTAAACACAAATCACACAAGTGAATTATGATCAACCACGAGCCCCAATAAACAATACACTATTTATTAAATTCCTTTTATTATGTTTATAGCTGTAGATGTAATGCTATCATCACCACTATATATTAATAGTCAGTATCTGAATGCCAGGAACTTAAATCTGACTTTTAAGATGGAAATCAAACAAAGATTTACTTTTTAAAAGACGGTAAAGTTTCATGCCAATTTTTTCGAAGAATGCATGTATGGCATAACTCTTATATTTTCAGTGCACCTCTGGTGGCCAATGTTTGTAACAATAACTTTCAGTGTTGAATTATATTCAATTACATTTCATCAAAAATTTCTCAAATTTAGTATCAAAATTTAAACTTTTTATGCAATCGAAAGGTATATTTAACATTAGAGTAAAGAATTATGTAGTGACCCTCACTGATTTTTATAAATCTATTTTTGCAAATGATACTGGCACTAGCTTATTTAGATGCAGTGCGTGTTCAGGAGGTATCACGAATTAAGTTCTTAATATTTTGCTCTTTACAGTTGATTTTCATCTCAAAAGTCACTTTTATAAGTCACTAATCTTTTTGTTCCAATAAATGTACTTTGTGAAAGTTCTTAAAAAGAATTCATTATTGAGAACACAGTTGCTTGAAGTGCTCTCCAAAATACGCATCGCTTCAAGATTTAATTTTTTCAACGAGTTCCATAAATTTGGCATTGATTATTAACATATTTAGACTAGTTTTCTTTCAACTAGCATCTTGTTAGGGAAAGGAGTAAAGACTAAAATATTTACCTGAATTTACATAACCGATATATATTGGAGTCAAAAACTGTATGGCAAAAGACAGTGAAATTATGAAATAGATATAAATTATATTTGGAAATGGAATGTTATATACAGCCAAGGTGGATCATATATTGTATTTAAAAGTTTCGTTTTTAAGAATGGCTTCGTGGATAATCTTGGGGAATGAAAGCATGAATGGCAGCTCTTCAAATTTTAAAATGAAAGAACATGTGAAACATTTACCTGAAACTAAGCTTATGAAAAATCTTCATGTTTTACAAAGTATCAAATTGATTTTCAGTAAGTAATTTTGGACGTTAAGGTCAGAAAATACTCTACAAGATGACTGTTTTTGTTATTGTATGGTTATGTAACTTGTCACAACCCTTTGGGCATCAAACAATCAACTGCAGCCTAATTATCCCTTTACACACCTGATCTGATACCTGTGAGCGACGTTCTGTTTTTTAATGTAAAAATTCACCTAAACGGGTTCTATCGTGAAAGCGGCATTAAAATTTCATAAGTACATTCAGGTTTGACTTTTGAGAAGCTATATAGAAAATTTTATGACCTTACCAAGAAAGATACAGCTTTAGAAGGAATTTATATAGAGTGCTAAGAAACTACAAATATTTTTCTTAAAATATCAAATTCTGTGACTAATATGGTAATAATGTTAACATGTTTTGTGACTAACATGGTTTTCTAATACAGTAATAATTCCCTTTTGATTAGTTCTTCTAAATCAAATCGATGAAGTAAATCAATCAAAGAAATTAAGCATTGTATTGTTGAATATTTTAAATTAATAAACTCGAGAAATTAATTCTTGTACATGTGCATACAAAAAAATTGCTTCCAAAAAAGTACTTTGGAGACAGCTCCACGGATGAAATTCTTAGTGTCATAGTTAAGCGTCGTCTTACTGGCATTAAATCTATATAGGGCTTGAATATCTGACGCTCTGTAATTACGTGGTTTTTAGGCTGCAGCTGCGTGGTACAACTACTGCATTCGGATAACAGATGAGCTTCGTATAGCTCATATAATTATATTTGTATTAATACCAAGTTTTCATCAAGTACACATTTGTTCAGAATATTTAAAAAGCAAATAAATAATTTACTAACACAATAAATCAAAAAACTATTAAGGAACTGTATTAAATGCAGATAGCACTTAATTATGTAGTACTTGAAGAATTCAGTATGCCACTATAAAACACCCGATGCAGCTTTTCTTGAGTAACCTACTGTAAAGCTTTTTAACAAAACTATCCTTTGATCAGCGGCAGAAAGGTCCAGAGCGTTTGATCCTAAAACTGCATCTTGGACATCGTTACATCTTGGACATTAATTATAATTTCCTCCAAAATTGAACTTATAATGCTGAAGTTGCTTTCACGAATCGAATTTTGAAATCTTATTTTGTTACAAAATTTATGACCTTTTAACAGCAAATTTCAATAGCACTAAATTCAGATCGAAAGCACAAGTGCTGAAGCAAATTATGTAATTCAAATATTCTTAAGAAACGCTAAAACAAACTTCATTTCTCAAATCTTTGAATAAAGCTTAGACGAATCGCTTTGAATAAAGAAGGATGTTCTACTACCTTTTAGGTTTTCTTACTGTATTTCTATAAACATATTAGTTATTTCATTTCGCTTTCATTACAACGTTTAAAAACCTGAGCGTTTCTGGAGAAGGAAAGGAACCTGATACTAAATTTAATTAATCATTAATACTTTCAACATTCTTGTCGTAAATTTGCTGTTGCAAGATAATATTTTATGTCTCCTTTTTAACTAAACATAATTATAAATAAATAATGTGTTTCAGTGTAAGATAATAATGTCAAATTAAATATCATAACCCGAAGAATTTCATTTAACACGATATTGTATTTTTATCCATTAACATTTAAAAGTCGTAATTATGTGTTAATTTTTCTTGTTTATATCACGTATTTCACTGCACTAGATTAATAAACATTTTCAAACTATCTAAACTAAATATTAACAATCTAAAACAAAAACTAAGTATTAAAAATCTAACATGATTGTTTAATCAGAGATTAGACTTATAATATGCTTACATGTTATGGAAATAGTAAGTATTTTGGCTTATCCTTGACTTGATGATATCTTTTGCACTTCTCTTTCAATTCCCATTAGTTTCAACTAGTTAAGATATTTCTGGAAGAAGGCGTGAGACTTTTCAATTGCGAGTCATTCAAGTTAAACTATTCAAACACGTTTAACATTCACTCTTCACGAGTTATAATATATTTAAAGAAGATTGAAGGATCAATACGATCCTCTTGTGAAGGTTTTTAACGAAACGGAACCAATTACATCACAATAATCACATTTGGTATTCTTCAGCAATTAGATTTCATTTGAAAAGCGTAGATAATTTCATCTTTAACCATGCTCCTACCTCGTCTCATTACCTGCCTACTTTCCTCAGCATTGAATTTGTCTATCGCACCCGAATAATTTAGATAGCTGGATGCTCCATTTTCGTTGCATGTCGTTTTTTCTCTGAAATTTCGCACAGATTTTTAAGAGCTACTTGCAATATACTAGTGTTTCTTTATTACAACTAATGCAGCCGCCACCGCATAAGCCTAGCATAAAAAAATAAAAGGAAAATTGTTGCATAATATTCCTGTCCCTCAGCGTCACGCCAGTTAACTACTGCGCATTTTAAACGGTTTAAAACTTCGCTCAGGAATGTGATATCATTTCCTACGTTTAAGAATGATGGAAGTTTTTATCATTTTCGTTAAGTATCATATGATAAACAATTTCAAAGGAGATTAAGAGTTCATTATTTAAATTGTTTACACGATAACATAGAAAATCAACTATAGAATAGTTAATTTTATTTACATTACGAGACTTTTTAGAGATAAAACTCCTTTTAGATGAAATTATGGTTATTATACTGAATAAGGATATTCTGCAAACTAAATTCATATATTTAAATCAAGAGCTAATATTAATTTTGAATTTAAATATTGAGCATTCGATAATGTAACTTTTGCAGACAGGAAAAGTGTATCTAAGTTAATAACAGAAATTCCTTGAATTGCTGAATTCTAAAAGATCATTCTATGACAATCAGCATATTTCATGCATGTAATTTAATATCAGTGAATCTAGTCAATGCATCTAATCTAACGTCTTTGGTTGCGAAATTCCATTACAAATTAATAAAACAATAAAAGTGTGGTATAAAATATATTCTCGAACAATATTCTTACCTACAGGTCATCTCTAGAAATATTGTTCTTGCTTAATCTATTTTCTAAAAGATTAAATGTTACTTTTCTAAATTTTATATCTATCTTGACGTTTATCTAATTTCTTAATGTGTTCAAGTTTCATTTCTCTTCTTTTCCAAACAGTATTACTGTCCAATAAATTTTCCTTAAATTAACAAGAAGAAATTTCTTAAATCAATTAATACACTTCTCAGATATAATTTTTTAGCAACTATTAAGCTAATTAAGGGAATTTCCAGATTTAATTATTTGCAATACTTTGTTTTCAGTACATTTTAATGCAATTAATACTATAATAACACTTATTTTCAACTCAAATTTTATTTTATTTTCCTGCAGGACATTTTAAAAATGGATATTTTCCATATCCCAAGTTTTTAAACGAAATGCTCCTATCTTTTGCCACAATTCAGATATTCGGATTCTGTTAAATAAACCGGCTTTATTAAAATATATAAATTACTTAAAATATCCTTTTAATAAACTGAATACAATCCTTTTGGACGACAGAAATAGAACAGATAGAAGCATTCCATTTTTCAACTCAGTTGGTCTAGATGAAATCAAATTCTGAATCCTATAACAAGTCTTTATAAGCCATTTTTTATATTTCTGGTAGTGAATTAATCCATAGCGTTTCTGAGTAATTAATACTAACTCTGCTGCGAAAATACCTTTCATACTCTTTCAGTTTTTAGGTAATTAAAACATAGTGAAAAACATTATCAATTAAATCGCTGTCTATTGTATAAAATTCAGTTTGGTTTATTTATAAATTTCAATTTGTATATTTAAAATTATATAGAGTTAATAACACTAAAACACATAAATAATACTACTCTTTATAAAATTGATGTGGCAAAGTTGAGCTTTGTAAATGTCTCTTAATATTAAATAAAATGCAAGTAAGGTAAGATCGATAATAAATATGATAGTTTTAAAAGCTCATGAAATGGTATACTGTGTTTTATAAATCTAAATCAAATATAATTTTTTCCGAGTAATATATAACAAAATGGTATTGCGTTCTTAAATGATGGCATGTAAAACTAACAGATATGAACTAAAAAGAAAACATTAATATCACTGAATATTTTCAGTGTATCTGATGGTGTCAATGCTTAGCATTCAAATTATATTTCTTTGAATGTTTTTCCTATTCTGGGAAACACAGACCTATGTCAGGTTTCCTTCGAAATCGATACATTTTTCTTGGAATCTACTCCAGTCTAAGGTGAATTTTTGCCAAATTTTAAGCTATAAATTCGTTGCTTAAACAGAAGAGTCCTGGAGTTTTTACATTTTATGTTTACGTACTTCTTTTTGAAAACTGTTATTAAAAGAATTAAAAATAAACAATCATTTTTTTTTTCTTGAGAGGCTCTGACGCTGATGAAATTTGAACTCATTTTTATATTAGTATATTGACGAGACAGAACCAAACGCAAAGCGTACCGGAATTATACATAGGCATCACGAGCATCAGTTTCCAAACTTAATCATAAAAAGTATATTCATACGAATTTTATAAATTCTAGAAATTTTGAATTTACTTTTTAAATTAGTTTAAGGAATTATTGCAATAATAAAACGTCAATCACGTCAGCGAAACTTCGACATCAATTAGAAATTCACAAAGCAACCTCTTTAGCTGAGCTATTTAATTGCGATAAATTAATTCCATAGAGACAATTGCTTCAAATTTTTTAAATCTTCAGAGTTCTATGTCAACTTTCCTTATTTTAAGTAGCATATGTTTGTGTAACTTGCAGTGAAATATCAAAATGAATTTATTATTGATTTATGACAACTGTATAAATCTAATCCATTTGAATATCAGATTTAATGCATATATATCGAGGCGCGAATATTTAAACAATAATTTTATTTAATAGTAGAGGTAAATAGCATTTTAATATAGAAAATTAACTTTTAATGCATGCGTAAACGTTACAAATACCACAAACAATTTAATAAGGCGACCTATTTTCAATGTATTAATTTAGCAACATTCTTAGCTTCAATTAAATGAAAGTAATTTATAACTCATTATTTTGATCTATGAAATAATTTTCTAAATATTTTACTTTAAATTTTATCAGTTAAGAATAATATCTAATGTAATTTCTCCATTTTCTAAATGGGTTCTGAATGCTTAAAAAATCTCTCTTTTTGTTATAAATAATAGAAATAAGTGTATTAATTGAAAATATTAAAAAATAAATGTGTTTCAACGTTTAGAGATTTTAGTTGAGATATAAATTAGCTCAGACAGTTTGCACATTATAAATATTGCAAACTGAAACTACTTTTGCATTACCAAATATCATTTATTTATTTAAAACATTCTATTAATTATTTATTAGAGTTATCGTGTTGCTTATATAGTACTCATACTTTATTTTGTAATTATTAACTTCAAAAGAAAAGAGAAACACCACAGTAGAATATAAAATTAGGTAAAGCAAGAACCTTCTGTTTGGCGAATATTTTAATCTAAACAAAAAAGGCTTGGATTAAAATATACGTAGAAGATATTAATGTTAATAGCCATAATGTGAGAACACAATACCGTTTTGTCACATTTTGCTCGAAACAGATTCTATTCTGAATATTTTTTTTTCCATTGGCGGTCACTTAGCCGACTTAGGCTTGGCCACTATTAAGATTGAATGTTATAGCCACGTATTGTGGAAGCGCATAATATGTGGGCCACTGTTGCCTCCTATGAAGGAACAAATGCAGTATAATTAAGCGTATTCAGAATACATAAAGCCTTTTTTGTACATAAGTGTACTCAGAATAACTAAAATGTACTTAACGTACTTAAACATCAAACATCATTGTATTTTCAATATTCTCAGTATTTTCAATTTCAAACTATTTCAATACTATTAATCAGTCTGTTGTATTTTCAGTATTTATTAATAATCAGTATAGAATGTACTCTAGTATCTATGTATCACAGTATTTATGCATTTTTCTGCATGTACTCATATCCCAGAGTAATTTGATTATTAATTTAGTATTATTTAAATGTAAAAGTAGCATGTTACAAAAGCCCTTGTATGTCGATGTACTTATATTTTTCTTTGATATCAATGGATACTGGGCAGTTGCATGGTAGTGAACCCCATCGGTGACTCTGGATAATGGTGAACGGGGTGCTGTACAAATTAAGCATTAAGGTGACAGCGCCCACGTCCTCCGTCACTATCGCTATGAAGGAACGGATAGTTACATCCATGCCTTCTCCAAGATTCGAACCCGCACCCTTTGGTATCGCAATAGGCTACCCTAACCACTATACCGTCTGGTCGGCAAAGTCTATATTTGAAAACATAGCATACTATTTCATGAGCTCTTGAAACTTCCCACTCAAATTTATTATCTATCTCATCTTACTGACATTTTGATTAATATTAAGAAGAATTTACAATACTCGATCTAGCCACATCATTTGTATAAAGATCCAGCCACATCAGTTGTTGTTATTTATGTACTTTAATATATATGATATTATACATTGAATCTTGGTTCCAATATATGCCAAACGAAAGGTTGTTGCCTTGCCTAATTTAAATTATTAACTTTTTCATATATATGTATTGCATTAGTAGCAAAACACTCATTGACAAAAAAATTTATGTCCCTACTTGTATTGATTGTCTACTAAGTATTGATTTCAAAACCGTATAACAAGTCAGATAATTCAAATACAGGAATTAGTCTATGTCTTCTCCGTTCATATATAATAACATTCTTTATTTTATGTGAAATATTTATCGAATTTGACATTTATTTTTAGAAATCAGTTTATAAATAAACAATAAGCATTGTAAATGAAATTAAAAGGTTTTGGGGCTAAGCCTAAATAAAGTATTTTGAATGAAATTAAAACAGTTTTAGAAGTGCTTTGAATATTAACTTGTTGATTATCTTTACTGGTTTATGTGTGCATTTCCTATTGAATCTATTTTTCTTAATTTTTGTGAATCTTAGTTTCCTAAGCTGTCGAATCTTAATTTTTTCTAATTTCATGATATAACGATATTAAGCTCCACAGAAAAGAAAAAGATTTTGCGAAATATTATTCAGATTTTAAATTATTATTCAGCTGTTCAACCAGTTGCTGGAAAAAGCATTTGCAGATAGCTCTAGCCATTTTATGGAGGTATTTGCCAAAACTGGGGGTAAGCTCCTTTCACTTATTAAAATTTAGTTCACGAGTCAAAAACTTAAAAAAAAATCGACTCATAGAGTAGCGAGAGGTGAAGCTTGTACCCCTTTTGCAACCCGGAAGCATTGTAGCAACCAGACGTCCCACTCGTAGCTCGTGCCAGACAACAGCTGAGGGATCTGCGAACCCCATTCCCCGGAAATAACGGTACAAAAGTTAGCATTTCCTTGTTTTTTTTCACTTGAGTACTACCTATGAGCAGTTAGGTTTTCAGTCCTACAATATTTCCGATAACTGGTAAGATTAATTCTGATAAAATTAAGTGTATTTGCTTAATGAAATTTGTCAATAAATTGATATAAATTACTTCCTATCGCCAAAAATGTTATACTTGTGTTAAAAGGGCAAGATATGTTATATTAATCTCAAAATCGTTTTTTTTTTTTTTTTTTTTTTTTTTTTTTTTTGCTAATATAAATCCGAATTCTCGTATTCCACAAAGCATCTTGAAGGAAATTCAAGAACTCAAATTTTGTGCCCCTCCTGTTTTTTATATATATATATATATTAACTTTTTTGCCATTGAACGCGAAAAAAGAACGCGAATGTCGCAATTTTAGTGGATATGAATCACCAGTATCACCTCGTGGCAATTCTGAATGTCAAACCTTTAATTTTCTAAAATTTCAAGACCCCCGTTTTAAAGTGTATAATTGTGCTAACTCTTTACACTTAACTCTTATGTTATCTAACTTTCCCTTTTACAAATGCTGGTTTGATTTGAAAAATTATGGAAAGTTTTCAAATTTTTAACAATTGCTAAATTATATTGAGAAAAATGAATCAGAGGTTCAAGATCATTAATTATATTATTCAAGATCTTTAATTATTATAAATATTTTCTTAATAAATATAGGCAAATATAGGCGTATTTTGAAACACTGTATTCTTAAATTTGTCTTTCTTTGTCTACAATTCATAATTATTTCTAAGCATTTGTTCATTTCATAATGACCTCTAAAACCAGTCCAACCTTCAGTAAGTAGTTAAACCTCTAAGTAGTTAAACTTTCAGTATATTCATCTTTTTAGGGTTTTTTTCCCATTCGTAGCTTTCGAATTCTAACAAAAAAAAAAAAAAAAAAAAAAAAAAAAAGCAGTTAAAAGTTTTAATTGAAAACTTTGGAAAAATTAATATTATTGATTTCAGATAGATTCATTCATTGAAAAATAAATTTACTTTTTGCCATTTCAGTGGATATGGATCACCACTATCACCTCCTGGCAACCTTGAGTTCCACTCTTTTAATTGTTTGGAAATAATTAAGGCTGCAGGTCAAGTGCATATCTGCACCATTAACTTCCGAAATAACAATTTCCACTCTAGTGCTGCTTTGTTTTAAAAAGTTTACGGAAAATTACGGAAAGGTTTTCATAGTTACTCAAATATGTTTTATGAAATAGTATTGATAAAATGAATCTCAAGATTCAAGAACTTTAGTTATGCACTTCATTCACTAAATAAAACTGTATTTAATAAATATAGGAATGTTTCAAAAACTGTATTCTTAAATTTATTGATCTTTAAGGATCTTTAAGGAAATTTATTGATTTTTAAACATGGATTTCAGGTTTTACTTTAGTTTAAGACTTTAAAATTAAAAAAGGTATTTTTCATTTCCTGTTTTTCTTACATGAAGGCTTCGAGAAATTAGATAATCTTTTTGCATTCGGATTCATATTTGAAAAATTTTAGGATTCGTCCCATGCTTTTGAATCCTTAAATCTTTTTAAAATTATCTACAGTTCTTCATTCTATAGTTATAATAATTCTAGTTAATTAATCTATTAAATTATCAGAATCATCTCTTCTGTAGTGGTTGATTATTAAGTCACCATATTTGAGAATATATGCAAGTCTAATATTGCAAAACAAAAATTGAAGACTATATATTTTGATCATTTTTCTGTATGCAGGTAAGCACTTATTTCGTCAAGATTTTTTTTTAATTTTAAGTTTCGAAGCTCTTCAGACAACAGTTAAAAATCATTTCCCGGAAACAGATGCTGATATTAAAGAACTGAGGTTTATCAAGATCAGCTGTAAGTAAACTTCGTACAGCAAATGTTAGTATAAATTAAAATTATTGCATTCGGATGAATTTGAGTATAAAGTATTTTGATTAACTGCTAAAACCGTATCACTTATTTTGTCAAAACTAGATATTAGAATCAGGTTTGCCTTATTCTGAAAGATCAGTTTTTAAATATACATGCCTCTCAATACTATTTGAATCAACATCTTCTCTTGAAAATAATTTATTAGACAAGTTATCTTACATTTGACACCTTTCTGGTCCAATTATACTAAGTTTTAAATCATCGCAATAAAAATATGTCTGCTCATTTCTGCATATTTCATACCTTTCTTATTTCATATCGTCCTTATTATCTGCTTATTTCACATATGTCATTCAATATTTGAATTTCCTGCCTGATACTTTATTACATCAGGGCATTACAAAATTATCTGAACAATAACTGCTTCCATTAATATATAAGCAGCATTTTATTAGTCAAAAGTACTTCATCCTTCTAGATGGACGTATGGTAGAAATTTATTAGGTGAAATATTTTTGAAGAAACTTAAATGTTTATATATCGCTAAACGAAATATCATTTAAGCCTTTATTTGACCTAAATCCGGACAATCTTAATTTATTACTTAAAATTTCTATTCGGTATTTGTTTGCTGCATGAATTTACTTAAAAGACATAATATGTAAAAGGGGATTCTATATTTTTAAGTATAGAAATTTTAGGTATGGTGCTAAAATTAGCTGCTTGTTACATACTAGTTTCAGAATAAGGTATTTTTTTTATTTTTATTTCATTATAAATAGCTTAAATTAAACACTGCGACTGAACACGTTACATACTTAATATTTAATTTAGAAACTGCGATGAATAAGAAAAAATCGAATCAGCAGAACGAGGTAAATCGCTCAAAGTATAGCAGCTTTCAACTTTATACGTATTATTTAAGCTACCCCCCAAATTATAAAAACTTATACTTTTATTTAATTAATATTCTTCCAAAAGAAAGTTACTTAACATGAATTTTGTCTAACTGCTAAATAAAATAATTTTATGGAATTATGTTCTTTTCCAGTTATCACGAAATGCTATAAAGATTGAGTTTTAAGAAACCCAAATTATGTCTTTATTTTATTTATTATTAGTTTCACAAATTCTCAGTTGTATAATTTAGTTGTTTAGTTGTTAGTAAAACACTTTCAGAAATAGCCGTATTATTCCTTAGATATTCGAGAATTTCCTTATATTATCCAGCTACTGAATAAAGCATTTGTTCATTAATTACTTTAACCAGAATGTATGATATATTTCTTAAACATTTTGTTAATAAACGTTGTCTCGCTTTCATTCACTACATGCCATGGCACTTTAATATATATCATGTACAAGAGTTCATTTCTTATAATGTAATCAAAAATATTTCAAATAATTATTCAAATATTTTCAGCGTCTTTAAAAACAGCTGATCAAGTGGTAGGTACAAGAAAGTATTCTAATTTGGATTTAATGCGTCCTTCCTGTTTTTCATGTGCAGTGCAGAAGAAATCGCGAACTGTTTTCTGAAACAACTACTGCTAAATTATACATTATGAAATAAAACTGTTCAAATTAATTGCACTGAAGTTTAAAAAATGTTGTTTAATTTTTTTAAAAGGAGCTGGAAAAAATATGGTCAACATATTCTGTCAATTTAATATTTGTCCGGCAGTGTCCCACTGCGTGAGATCATTTAGCACTAATACCAATTAGTAATGATGCAGGTTAACTGCTTATGCGGTTTACGTCATTCTCGTATGCAATATAAATTCAAGTCAAGTTTCTTTAAAGTACCTTTGAAGACATCCTACTCAAAGCAGTTAGCTCTCGCAGGCTACGCCACAGTAAACTGCCTATGTAAATGAAATTATACTCCGCACCAAAAGCTGTACATAGTATTTATTACATAAAAAAAATATTTACATAGTTTTATATACAATTTCTAAAATATCAGTAACAGAAATAGCATTTTTTTTTTTTTTTTTTCAAATGACCAAATGATTACTTCTCAAGCATTTGTCTCGATTGACGGAACCGTTTGTTCATTTAACAATCTCATCACCGGTAGCTTTTGCGCAGGGTGCACCACGGAAGTTGTCAGATATTACTTCCGAAAGAAGGGGGCAAAGCACGTGTACAAATAACCAAGTGTTTCTCAGGATTCGAACCTACAACCTGGAATAGAACTGGAAGTGCACCTCCGCTAATTATTAAACAATTGAGACAGACATGAAAACAGCATACAAATTAATTGCATAGTCATAAAGCAAAATTTTATAAGTTGTATGTAGCACATATAGAATATTTTTTAAATTATGACAACAAATCCGAAAGGGATTTTTCACAACAGTTTTAGTGGAAATAATTATAGAAATGCTGTCAACAATGCTCTTGCAATTACAATTTCTTTCATTAAAAAACTGAGTTTTTTAAGACTGTTATTACAGTCAATCTTATAAAAAGTTATTAAGTTTCAATCTTATAAAATTTTTAATTTGACTGAGCTTTTAATAATTTAATCTTAAATTTTAAGATGTAACCTAAACAGTGTAGGTCTAAATTGTTACATTTACCACTGTTCACATCTAAATAATGTCATTAAAGTACTTTTTTTTGCAAGCTCTTAAAAATTAGATTCCGGTTTTTGACATTAACCTTCCATTAAAACTTAAAGCAGCTTTTCTATTGAAACTGTTTCATAAACTTTCCAATAGCTGGAATTTTCACGCTTTGATGTATGCATTTATTGACCTCAAATCTCTGTTATTTTAAAAGTTTTCAAAAATCCTTTTTCCGAATTACTAACTTTTATTCCCTAAGATAAGGTTTAGTGTTTCTTTTTAAATTTAATTTATGTTTCCTTCGTGGATGTTAAAAACGTACTGCAGTAAAATGGTATAATAAGTTTGAAGTGAAATAATGCAGCTTATGACAGCATTACAACACCGAAAATTTAACTTCCTACGAAATAAAGAATTCCTAAAATGAAAAACAAATTGACTGGTTTAATGTTTCATATTTTTTTAATTTTATTCCAGCATCTCTTTGAGAAAGCTATACAAATTTTGCATAATATACAGTCTCAGAATATAATTAGTTTGCGTGTTTATTTCATGCTAAGCTCAATTTTTAAAGAATTGGATCGTGCTCCATAATATAATTTTGATTATTTTTTGTTTTCACTCTTCATATACTAGAAAGATCTGATTCATTTGAAAAGGGCAGTACTAATTCAAAATAATGTAGCGTTCCATTTATGCTTCCAATGATCTAACTCAAGCTAAACATTCGAATTAATTTCTCTCATTTCGAAAATAGCTGTTCTTGTCATATCCCATGTCTAAATAGACAGGTCCAAGTTGAATTGTGATAAACTGTTTGATCAGCCACTTGTCATGGACCATGGACATTACTGAAAGCACACTTTGACTTAATAATCAACAATCATAAACAGATCGACTTTAGACGCATTAATTCCGAGTCGAAGGAATAATATGCCTGAATCAAATTGCTTAAGCTGAAAATATATTGAAAATTTAAATGCAGTTTCTAGTTAGGAAAATTTAAAGAAGCATTCCAAAAAATATTTAATCACTTAAGAGTAAATAATAGTAAGGTTTTATTTTACTAGAAAACAGCATGTGCTTGATATTTAAAATTTCATTCTTGAATTAAAGAATTCTAAAAATTAAAATAAGAGTACAAAACGAAGAGTGATAAGTAGATAACACTCTCTTTTTAATTAATATATTCAAACTTGAATTATATATTACTGACATTTACGATCTGAAACTGTCTTCAAGTAATGCGGATTCAAAGTTACTAGTTAATAAGTTAATAATTTACTCCCGTTTACAGACGGGGTTTGAATCTTTATTTTGAAATCTATTTTATTAGTTGCTTTGCTACATTTAAACCATAATGTTGGAGATTTTTAAGTGGATATATGCTTCTTATCACACATCAGTTTTTGCGAGAGCAGTTATTAATTTTAACAGCTTTGATAATAGTACGTAAAATGTTCATTGAAAACATGATTCATAAAAACTTCTGAATCAGTGCCTAATTTCTAAAACTAGGAGTATGAAAAATTTTTGTCATTCTTTGCTTGAATGTAGACCACAAAATATTATTTCCAAATGCCTACACATTAAATGTAATCTTCAACTTTCTATTCGTGTTTCCATTATTGTGCTTAAATTCAGGTTGTCACACTGTATTGTTCCGCTCCTTAATTAGCTTAACCTGAACCCTACTGAGACTGTCAGACTTCTTATAAGTTCTCAGTCTATGCAAGCAGCAACAATTCAGAAGAAGGTTTAAATGAACAGTTTTGTTTAAATTCTATCTTAACAATGCACGGTTTGTGCTTACAAATTAATCTGCAATGCTTGCGAGATTTTAAGGTACCTAACATGGATATTTAAAATTCAAAGCAGGAGATTTGCTGCTTTGAATCAAATGCTGGAGATTTACAAATATGTAGCTTAACAAGCATCGGCTCAATTTCAACTAAATTCTTAATTATTTCGGCTAGCAGGCAAGGCTAACGCCGAATATAGCAATTCCCAGAACTCATCGAGGAAATCACAACGGTCAGCGTCGCTACCAAAGCTCTCTCTCTAGCTTTCAAAAACTCTTTTCTTATGCACTCAATTTCATTTATATCCTCGGGAGAGCTAAAGAAAAGTAGAAGCGAAAACATGTAGAAAATCATAAGACAATTAATTTATTCAATTAATATTCTTGCAACTGCTTATATTATGAGAACAAATTTTTGTTTGCTTCTGAGAAAGAGTAATTTTTATCTGATCTTTCTCTAAATAGAAAGAGTTTTATTTAAAAAAGCTTAGCCAATCTGATGCTGTTTTTTTACATAATTTTTATGTATGCATATAAATAAATACTTTTAAAAATAATTCTTATGTCATTCTTTTTTCTTTCATCTACCTTAATTAATATATTAATTAAGGAAACTGGTAAAGTCTGAGATTTTAATAGAGGGTTCAGAATAATTCTCATTTATTTACCCTCCATAAGGCTAAGATTACTGAACTATTTTACTGCAGGTTAAATTTGGAAGTGGAAGATAAAGTTAATGAATTGTTAAGGTTCTGGTAGTATGGTTTTCATTAGGTTTGATCAGCATAGTTAAAGGAAATTAAATGTTCCTCTTGTGTTAATCTAAGAAACAAAGGAGATGAGAATGAAGGCTTGTAATTGGTTTGAAATTCCTAAAATTAATCATTAGTGACAACTGTTTAAATACTGATATTTATTCAAGTCAACGGAGAGCCAATTTCAATATTTTGAACATATCCACGCGTAAAGAAATAGCATAAAATCTGCCATCTTATTTAATTCAAATAACGAGCATAGAATTGATTGAAAATTGATGATTCTCCTGAAAACGCTCTCAAGGACTTTTCCAAATACAGAGACGGAAATACTTATGTCTCTCTAAAAGCCTATTTTTGCTACTTTAAGACTTCGAAGTTTGCTTAACTTTAAATACGAGTTTTGGCAAATTAAACTTATTATGTACATCATTAGTCGAGAAAATTTCACAGACTTTTCAATGAAGTTCGGAAGCTGCTCTATGTGGACATGGTAAGGCGATGGGAAAAAAAAGGACCTGATTTGCTATCGAGGTCTTTTTCGAGCAGAAACGCTCTGCTTGTTTTGGCATCGCACAATACCTGCCCCTTATTATCGACCCAGATTTTGTTTCTTTTGGCAGCGCACTTCTTGTCTCGAGTTGTTGCTAGGGCTGAGATCGAGAACCCCATCCATTGCTGCTTGTCTTGCAGTCGATAAAAAGTGTGGCTGTCGCCCACTGGATCGGAGAATATCGAGCACACATTCGGGCTCCAATAGCAATGCGTATGTGGCCAAATAGCTCCGCCCCCTCCGCATCACGATCATCCTCATCTCCGTCTTCTTTGCAAAAACTCCTCTCCTGCATCCTTCTCTTTCTAGCAATATATAACTCTTCCCCCACCCTCCTTTTTCCCTTGGGACGAAGCTTGTGGAAGTAAAAGTCCAAGCTACGGGGTGGGAGGCGCATGCTGGAAACATTTGCATATTCTTTTCCATCCACAGTCTTTTATAAAACAGGCATCGGCTGTAAACGAATGAGTTATTGTTTGAGGAAAAGTTTGTTCATCGCCTTCCCCTTTTAAAACCCTCCCTTCTTTTGAGTTTGACATTTGTTTTGAAAGATGATGTCCACGACTCACGAGTTTTTCGCTATAGTCTTTGAAAGTTCTTTCCACATAACTTATGGACAATGATTCCACATTCCTATTTATTACTAAATTGCTCGTATTTAGCTTTTATTATCTGAACTAAAATTGACAATAATGCTGTTTCCTACGGGCAGACGAAATGATATATCATTACTCGAATTCTGTGCACTCAGATCTTTACAATGTCTTAAACAATGATATAAGTAAAAGGGGATGTCTGTTTAGCTAAATTTCTGTAACTGGCTTCTTATTGATTTTTCTTGCCACCCTAACACTGCTTTGAATTCAATATATTATTATTTATAAAGAAGAAATCTTTAGGAACATCGGAAATGAAATAAATTTCTTGAGACTTTATATGGCATTGAAAATGTTTTCCAAGTTAATTCGATTTTGAGTTTGTTGTCATTGATATATATTATTTATTTTTTAAGAGGTATGTATGTTTGCAAAAATTTTTGCTTGCCATTTAGAGCTAGCTTTTGTACTTAAACTCTAACTGCAACTTGCATATTGAGGCCATTCTATTAAGACATTTCAATTCTATTAAGACATTTCATTTTATTCAAATTTAGTGTTTGATAGGAGGTATGCAAGAGCCTCCTTATGTTCACAATTTACTTTACGGACACAACATAAATATCTTCCCATTTCAATTTATTCCTAATTTAGTAGTATACAACTTCCACTTCCTCTTTTCTACGGGCACGCACAATCGTTAATATTCATACGAATGGCACTGTACGCCCGTTGGAAGAATTATATGTGATTTTCTAATTTTAAATGCTGACAATATCGACATGAAAGCTGCAAGCTTTATGGGCAAAGCCTGTAATATCATATTTATTTAATTTTCTTGCTGTCGTCGTTTCTTCACATTTAATACATTTTTATTTGAAGGAAACATCTTTGTATATTTGAATTTATCTTAATGCCTCCAGGAAATTGCTACAGTTTCCTTGTGACTTTTATACACTTATTATTCATTTAAATTTAAATCTATTTATCTTTTATTACCTGATTAGAAAGCAGAAATATGGGATTCTCTGAAATGGATGAAATATCATTAACCGAGCTTTCTTGCCTTTAAATATCTTGAACAAGATTTATAAAGAGGAATGATACTCAGCTAAAATTCTTTAAGAGGGCGTTAATCGATTTTTTAAATTTCTTTCGCTTTACTTTGAATTTAATAACTCTCTCTTATAATATATTACCTGCTAAAGAGTTTAAAACGAGTATGAAACAGATTCGTTTTCGGAATCAGACTTGATATCGATTACAAAAAGCAGTATAAAATCTTTTCACTTTAATTTGTGCAATACCTACAGTCCTACTAATTAAAAATGATTAAGCTGGAATATATAAAATGATTTCGTTTGAAAGTAAATAAATATATGTAAAATTCTCCGGTGTGTAAAGACCAAAAGCTTACCTATTTTTTCAGCTTCAGTTTGCTTGTTTAGATTAAATATTACACAATGCAAGAGGGATCTTTGCCTATGGAAAGAAATGCCTTCCGTGGCGGACTTTCTGCCTAATTGAGTAGATTTTCCTACTTTTATTAAATCACGCTGACTTCTATAATCCCATTTTACTTTTCTCAATTTTCTAATTGGAATATAAATATTCAAAAGCTTTTTTGAAATTTTTCGTGCTGGTATTAAAGATATGGTTTCTTAGTATATTTCTTTTTAAAAATGTAAAGAAGTGAAATTGATAAAAATTTCGATGCTAAGTATTGATGATAATGAGTGAAGACTTCGACATTTTTCGTTTCGCTGAAAACTGCTAATATTTTATCATTTACTGTTTAATTAACTGCTATGCTGACGAAATAAAATTTAATAATTGAAACATGCCATTATCGTTAAAAGTCTGTAAAGTCAAAGACTCCAATGATACTAAATACGCAGAAGCGATATTAAAATAGGACTATTTTAAAATGCGAAACAAAGTAAGACGAAAAACTTAAAATAATGCACACCTTTGTGCAGAATAAACTCTTCCACATTCATAGAATATTCTTGCAATTAATATGAATTTCTGAAGCTAAGTTTTATTAGGAACCTAAGTGCAGGTATTTCTTGAATTAAAATGTCCGGCTTGTTACCCAATGAATGGAAAACAGCTACCTATGCGACATTACAGCTATGAGTAACTGCAAAAGAAATAAGAGTAATCTACAGTAACTTAAGGAAACAAAAGTTCTTACCTCTTTTTTAAAAATTTTATTGTCATTAAGGCAGGAAATTTTTGGAAAACGGCAATCTCTCTTCCGAACTATGTATAGATTGAAATATAATTTAAATCTAGAACTGAAACGCTTATATCTCTAATCAAACACATATAAATGCATTATTAAAAAATGACGCTTAGTTTCAGACTATAAAATAGAGCAAAACTTAAAATTTACTGCATATGACTTTTCTGGTTTTAGAGAACGTTTACCTTATTTAATTCAATGGTTTTAAGTTTGGAGTTGCACTTTTCTGCAACATAGGCAAAACATTCTGATTTCTGAAAAACTCAGTAGGAAAACTTAGCTAAAAGTTCATAAAGTATTTCTGCTATTATTAATAGCACTGTTTCTGTTCATATAAAAGAAACGAAACTGTGCATTATTAATTTAAGTACATAAACAGTAGGAAAATGTTATACACAAATACATTTTCTGTGTACGAAACATTACACTTGAATGATATTTGCTTCAAAAAGAATTCATATATTATATTTTTCAAAGAACAAATCCATTAAATTTTTATTTTGGTATAAATACCTGAAAATAATTCGAGCAAAAATTCCGCATCCTTTCTCAAGCATTATGTTTTATTCACATATAAAAAGATGAGAATGTGCTGCAAAATGTTTTATTCCGGTAATATCAGGCATATATATAGCATATACACAGCAAATAAAAAGCTTAAGAAACACGTGATTAATAGCAGTAGCTTAGAAATTAGTTAAATAAGTTGCAGTTATTAAATATAAAAGAATAAGTTCCAGAAATTACTTAAAGAGTCAGAAAAGCTACTCATGTTTTTATGTTAAGAAACATATAAAAAATAAAGTGGAAATAAACTTTTTTATTTCGCACTTTTTTATTTCGTTTCTTTCAAAGGAAACAAATGGCTGGCTTGAAGTTTCGTACTGCTTCAGACTTTAAAATTATGCATAGTGTATACAGACTAAAAAGCTTTTTAACGTTGGAATTAATTAATTTTCACCAATCAGAGCAAAATTTCTATATCTTTGCTTATTAGGACAAAGACGAATAATAATCACAAATTTCTGAGCTAACTCAAAGTGATCGTAACTCTTGGAGGAAAGGATGGGGTTTTTATTACTAGTAGCTTTATTATGTTTCATTTAATATTTCTGATTTTACTTAAACTATATCAAAGAATTTTATATCAAAATAAAAAATAAAGGTAAGATAATTTAACCTCATTTGTACTGCAGTATCAAATCTGAATATTTTATATTTTAACATTCTTTATTCAAGATTTTATTTTCCACTTTACTCATTATATATTTAGTCCTAATAGCTAAATTTCAACTAAAATATTAACATTTATCTGAAACTTATGAAAAGAATTTGAGATTCTCAATTGTCGCATCCGCCGGAACTCTGTGAAGGGAAAAAAAGGAACGAAAGAAAGAAATTATTAGAGTTGTTTGGTTTTGCCAAAACATACAAGAGCTGTCTAGAGAAGCGAATGTTTGCATTATAGTGGACATTTTACTGGAAACTCTATTATTCAGATTACACATAGCAATTCTTATGCAGAGCCTGCCCTATCACCAGTACATGAAATCAGGTCAGACTACATGTGTTCAGTGATGACTTTTGAAAACAGAGTAGTATAGGCAACTGTCTGAATAAAAGAAGAATCTAATTTATATGATTATTACCCAAACAGTATTTTACTATAATTTTCCTAATTTTCTAGATCTTCTACATTCCATAGGATTTATAAATAAAACAATATTTCATTTTTAGACTTCATTGCTTTACAAAAATGAAGGTGAAAGTATGAATCGTAAGGATAAAATACTTGAAAACAATATGAAAAAATAAAATGTCAAAAAAAGTGTTTCCCTTTCTGGTAATTTCTCAAAGAGGATTAAATTTAATTCAGGGAAACCGTGCAACTGTATCTTCACAAAGCATATATATATAGATTTACAAAAAAAAGGCTGTGAACTCATTTAATTTATCTGTTATTTTAGCATAGACAGAGATCATGAAATAGTTTTAGGTTTGTTATTAACAGGTAACAAAATTGGTAAGTTGCGACCAATTGACAGAGAAGGCTGCTTTTTATAAATGAAGATAAAAATTTCGTTCAAACCTGAAAGCTTAAGCAATCGAATGCCTGCATTATTACGCCATATCAGTACATTTAGAGTCAACAAAATTTCTGTACTCTGCATCTTTTATAATAAAAACAGACATTCCCCGATTTTGTTCAGGTAGCTCAGAAAACTGATTTTAATAAATAGATTTCTAAATAAAGAAGAAAGCAATTCTTAATAAATCTTCTCAGGATTAATTACAACATTTATTAATAACTTGCTTAATTAATCTACAGTTTTTCGAGGGAGTAGAGTTGCCAATATACAAATTTGAGAGGCATATTTTCGATATAAGTACTTCAAACAAGCTCACTATTTTGAAAGGTAGCATAAGCACTTTCCCTTTTATTAACATAGTATGTTTCGCAGTTTTCTGTACAATTGGGAACTGTAGAATTATTCTTTTGTAACGGTAATTTTTCTGTCTGTAGTCATAGATTATAAAAATGATTTTTCCTGTAAAATAAGCGGAGCAAATATTACTCAAAAAATTTATTAAAAAGATTGACAACATTTTTTGTAAAATAATGATTAAATAACTTTGAAAAGTAATGTACTTTTATTAATTAATTTTATACATTTTTCACTGAAAGCTAAATGTGACACTGATTTACTAAACCGAATACATACAAATATAAATTACGTTTTTATTTTTATTCTCCCTACTTTCTGTCTCAAAGTGCTCCTTTGCAAAATATATCCAAAATATATATATAGTTTATGAAACTAAATATCGTCTTAAGGCAATTTATGAAAAAATGTGTACATCTTGTATATATATACATCTTTATATATATATATATATCTTGTATATATCTTATATATATCTTATATATATATATATATATATCTTGTATATATCTTATATATATCTTATATATATATATATATATCTTGTATATATCTTATATATATCTTATATATATATATATATATCTTGTATATATCTTATATATATCTTATATATATATATATATATCTTGTATATATCTTATATATATCTTATATATATATATATATACAGTTAAAATCTACTGTTTTTCATCATATTGAAGCACTTGGACCTTCAGATTTTGCTAAACCGCTAAGGCTAGCTCCTGTGCGTTTAGGAAGATGTAAAGCAAACTTCTAAACTCTTGCGATTTTAAATATTTTAGTACAATATTTGCAGTTTAATTAAATCTGTTATGTTTAAGAAATACTGAATTATGTATTAGAGAAATGTATTATTAATGTTTTTATTAACTTATTAAATTGATTTAGCTTTACTTATGATACTGCATGCTATAACGGTAGAATATGTAAGTGGTAAAAAATAACCAAAGAGTTTCTATAAATCAACGAATATCAATGTCCGACGAATATCAAAGGGTCAATGAAATTAGTCCGTATATGTGTCAATTATACGATATTTACATGAAAGGAATAAGAACAAGCCTTTTTTAATTTTTAATTTAATCCTTTTTTGCTATCATTTTTGCTACTCATGGTTTGTTATCTTAGCATATTAAGATGCTAAATATTTGAACCACGTTATTCTGTTTGTGTATTATTACACACTAGCTAACTGCATATTTTGATGAATTAGGATTATTTCTTTCTATAAAGATGAATTCGTTCAAATGAGAGGAAATATTTGATTAAAATTTAACTACGATGCTTCGTATTTATTCATTCAGAGACGATATGTAACTCCAAGATAAAATGCTAAGTAGCTGCTTTTACTTTTGCCACATTTTCCTATAATTTGTTATGAAAAAGGATTTTTAAAGAGCTGTTAATAAGGTAAAAATTTTACTTAGTTTTGCTTAATTTATTGGTAATTTCGCTAACATTCAATCCTAACACAAGTGTCTATAGCAAGAGCTGCATTGCGTCGGTTTGATAAATTATTAGAGAAGACATTTAATGAAAACTTTTACATTTTCGTTTAGTATTAAAGCAGTCAGTTACATTTTGAGAAAAGATTCACACCTCTATAAAAATATAAATATGTTTCCAAAAAGATACCATCAGATGCCATCTGTTTTAAAAATTGCATGTAGTTGAAAAAATATCAACGACTGAAACAGCTTCGTGATTTACTATTTTCAGATTTCTCTTTTTTGTTGCTAGTAACTAAAAACAGTTTTCCATTTTTAATTGGCTTAAATAATCAAAGATTTGTATTGGGAAGCAATCGCTGCGATTTCCATAAACATTATGAATGAAAAATAAAAGGCTATGAATGATTTTACCGTCGGCAAAAAGAAATTAGAGTGATACCTGGCTATGTTAAAACTACCGAGTAAAATGTGATGTAGTTTCCTGCATAAACAAGAACATAATAACATGTATGTTCTTCCTTATTTCAGTCAAAATGAAGCTGTTTAAAACAAAAATTCATTTGCTGACATTTAATAATGTAAGGTTCTGTTAAAACATGAAAATGCTTCAGGTAATTCTACTGATGGATAAGAGATTTTCTAAATTTTAAATATGCTTCAGAGATTATCATAGCATGTTTCAATTTCCTCTTTTGAAAATTTATCATCAAATAAGTGAATACAATCAAAAGGTTTATAACAGGAATACCTAAATAGATAATGAGATTAGGAATAAATACTGAAAAAACTAAAGTAAATGGAAGATAAAATTCCTAATAAACAAATATATTTCTAGGCAAGTTATCTTGACTATATTATCTAAATAATCAAAATGGTGGAGAAATGATGATGGATCTATGCAATTTCTGTAAGAATGCAAATTCCTGAAAGAATTCATCTGCACAGCAATTATCTTTAATGTTACTAAATTTTCCCCTGCGTTTTGTGTTATAACAGATTGCTTTTACAAACTTAAGTAACAATTTAAGCTTTTACATAATGCGCATATAGAAAATACTTATTTTTTTCATATAGTGAATTTTCTAACATTTTCTCACAAACGAATATTCTTAAAAATTCATATGCAGTTGCTTCCAGGTAAGAAGAGTAATGGGGCATTTCTCACTAAATATTAATTCTTTTGCCACAATTTATTGGCTCTCCTTAAAAATGTTCAGTATGACTGCACACATTTTCAGAATACTCCAGCCCTTACAAGCGCAAGTCGAAAGTCGAATACTTTTCTTGAAAGTTGTGCTCAAGTGATACTTAATACCTACATTTTATGGTCTAAAATATTGCAATTTATTTGTGACTCAATGTATCTTGAATATTCATTAATGGCAGTTTGATAAAACCTTCCTTTCTCTCATTATAGGACAATAACATTAGTTGTACACAGTTTAATGCGCTAAAATAACACTTTTGTAGCAAAATACATCCTGTAGTACAGTTGCTTATTCTCTAAACTTTGTATCTCGTTTAATCCGAAACTGGCATTAATGTTCTGTCGGCAGAAAAGCATTGTCATTGAACTAAACATTTTATCTGAGGTCAGTTGCAAATCCTTTATTATAATGTGCTATTCAAGCATCAAAAAATACAGCATCCATACTAAGCCCAAAAAAATTTGTTGTTGTAACTAATTTCACTTGTCTAACATCAGAACATGCCCACGAAATCCATCGTGACAAGAATGCAAGATTGCGCCTGTCGCTGACAATAGCCTTGCTCATCATATAAGTGACATTACGACTTTGCTGAGTTCCGCCTCGAATTTTGAAGGAGAACCTAGGTGGGAGCGGGTCCAGGTATCTTCAACCCCTCTTTCCCTACCACTAATCTCTCGAAAGGACCTTCAGCTCGCCGCATATTTTGAGTGGCTCCATGACGCACAGACACTATAGATTTACAAACATCCATGCAATCAGAGAACTAATCACGATCCCAGTTGGGCTGCAGTTAAAAAAATAATGATGTATTAATAACTGTAAACGAAAATATTATTATTGTTACAGATCAAGGACTGAATACTAAACCTAAGCTGTCATATATTCGCAGCACGGAAGATTGAAGTATTTTCAACGACTTACCGAAAATAAGGTTAAAGAGAATTTTGCTTTCTATTTTGAATGAATTAGCTTCAATTCCTGTAGCTCCTATTGTAAACATGAAAGAGACTTTTGAAAATTCAAGCATTATTTCAAAACATTCATTAAGAAGACCATGTGTGAAATATGTACTTTCTAAATGCTATTTTCTTACTGATGAATTTGAAGTAAGCTTCACCAAATATTGTGATTTTTTATGCAAACAGAATAACTGAGTACCGTGTCTGGATTTGGTGGACAAGGAAAAAGTATATTGACAAAAACTTCCTATACAGCTGAGTCTCATTAAAATTTTTGTAAAGCTAAGTCTGGAAACACATGGACTGGAAAAAAGTTTTTCTGGTGTGAGTTCCTTGTTTTCTTTAAAACTGGTTTAAGACAGTGAAACATAAATTTCTTATTTAGAATCATCGATGAAAATATCCAATAATCGCTCAAGAAAGCTGCAGGGAAGGGGAAAAAAACTTTTTAATGCAAAACAGTGTAATTAGTGTGTTATCTTTCAAGCGTCACATGTTAATCACACACTTCACGATGGAAGATTCAAAGCAGTTCACAGTGATATAAATAAAAGATGATTAAGAACCTATCTCACTCACTACTTTCACTAAAATTGAATAGCTAGCATGGCCATTCATGAAAAAACTCCTCTAGCTGCCTTTAAGAAATACATGAAGTTTTGCAGAGTTCTCTGGAAATTTTGGATTTAGAGAGATAACTATATATATTCTAGCTGTTTACAGATAGTTTTATACTAGATGGCGGTATTACTTTGGTATGTACCTTTTGGTCTGAAAGCAGCTTTCAAAAATTTATTGCAATTATTCAAGTAAAACTTACTGCAAATATTCAGTTAAAAGGCTCCGTGTCAGATTAATTCTCATAAACATTTCAGTTCAAATACAGTGAGGGATATGTTACCAAGATCAAGCGAAGTACTATTATATTTGCTTGGTGAAATATACACTTGTCACTTTTTCCCGATGCTATCGAGGCTGACCCAAGTACATTTTGGAGTTCCTCTAGTGTATACTAATATTATATGGTCTTATATGCTGATGAAGAACGCTTATTTTTTTTAAATAATAAGATTTGTTGCTTAATATTAAGTCTAAGTATACTTGCGTTTTAATCATGTTCATAGGATTGCTTGTTGAATCCCAGAAATAAACAATACAGTGATCCAAAAGATACATTAATACAGTGATTCAAATCGCAGTAATTTCTTACACTTTTTCTTATAAAAAATTCCTAATTCCTGAGGTGAATTGCGGATGATTTAATTTATTGATTTAATTGATTCCTTAGAAGAATTGCATTACTATGCTGTTAAAATATTTTAAAATTAATTTATGCATTGCTATTAAACTGTGATTTAGAAAATTTTAAACAACATTTCATGCTAAGTAGTTTTATTAAAAACCGCCGACTGAAATGAAACTTTACTGCAAACTATTTTAAGTAATACTCTGAAACGCCTCTATTCTATACACATATGTCTATTTAACACATGAAAAAAATACTGCAGTCCAAGAAATTCAAATTACCTCAAGGAAGATTTTACCATTAAAGATCTCAAAAATTTAAAAGATATTAAAAACATTAAAAAATATAAAAGGGAAGAAAAATTTTTAAAAAATTGATGCTAAACTTCTGTATTAAGTACGTTGCGAATGACGAAAAAAAAACACTTTGATAAATTGCAATACAAATGTGCGTATTCATAAGACGTGTTTGCTAAATTTATTATAAATTAAACTGGTTTTAATCTATACCCTTTATGTAAGTTATTAAAAAAGTAAAATAATGGTTTAAACAATTATGAAGAACATTTATTGTTTTTGCACCTCTCAGTTTTTTAGACAGCAAAAGATTAATCAAATTTGAAAGTTAAAGATCTTATATTCTGCCGAATGAAGACACTCAGAACTAGCTGTACGCGATGGCATATCTTAGGTTTCCCGTAGCAGCAATACTTGCTTTTAAATTTTGAGTTTGTTAATCAGAAACAGAGTGATTATACATTAATGCTAAAATAAAGATCTGACACTCTAAAGAAAGGCAACAATCTGAAAATCTGCTGTTCGCAACGCCGCATGAAAGATAAATAAAAATTTTTTTTTTGATAAATTAAAGGTTGACAATCCTAATCAAGGGCTTCTTTTAATTTTTTTCCTTTAAATCATGCGTCGGTTTCGAAAGTATGATTCTGTCCACAGACTTTAATTTGCTATAAATTTTAAATGTTAAGTTAAAACAATACCTTTTCGTCGAGGTGTAATAACTATCTAATTTTTAATGAAATTTATTTACTTGGAAGGAACAATAGAAAAACATATTATCCTTTAAAAAATATTAACTTCATCTTTGAAAGCAAATGAATTTAAGTAGCTGGTAGTGTAAAATGTTAGTAACATTTCGTATTTTAAGTGTGTAAGAAATATGTTCAAAATCTTATGTGTGATTACTATGTAATATTTGGTACGGAGTATATCCAGAATGTTTCTTATTACATAGGAGAAAAAGTTAAATCTTGGAAACTGCGTATTACATAAATATTACTAATTACTTGAATTTGGTCGCATTCATGAAAAATAACTCAACGAATAACGGTAATTTTGTAATCGTTTTTACATTCCTGGAATGAAGAAATACCTTTATACAAGCTCATCGTAAAGAATGCAATTAAAACTGCAACTGTTAACTTTCTTTTATCAGGAAGCTTACCAGAGGAAGCTGATGTCTTAAATTTATAACTTTTCCTGATTTTAGTTTGCCCGTATTATTGATTCTACTACAAGTTTCAATAACCAAGTAAGAATAAAGATCTTAGAAATAGTAAGCATAGTTTGCTTCATTATATTTTCAATATGGAAAGAAAATTACACATATATGAAATTGTTTTCAACAATGGCACTCAAAATATAATATTTTTAAGATAGCTGTATTCAAGTTTAAAATTTTCTTCCGCACCTTGTGGCTGATTATGGATTGCTTATTATTAAATCATTAAAATCAAGTTGAAGCTATTTTAATACTCGAATTAATTTATCTCCCTTTTTCTCATTTTATACGTTATTGAATTACACTTTCATTTATAGCGTTAATTTCACAAAATTTTTAAATTGCCTATGGCGAAATATTTACGTATTTTGCCCATGCTCTGTGTAATCGAGTTTTTTTAAATATATGGAATTTCTCATGAAACATGATGTAAAAGGCTAAAGCAAGTAATGCATTTCTGTCTGTCTGCGAGTTTTAAAATATTATTGATTTTAAACAAATTACATTTTAAAAAGTTATCAAACTAAGAGTTACTAAATTAACTGGAACAAGCATGCAATTTGTTTTAAACACCTGCTTATATACCAACGTATATGGTGTTATTTTTATACCATTGCTATTTTCTTCTTGGTACTTGCTCCTACACTGACTACCAATAAGTATTTGGACACCTATGCAAATGACGATATCTGCGGTCCTAAGGTATGTCACGGACTCCGCCGATATATATCGTGTAGGAAACAGCATCGGCTTTAGTCGCATGCAAGATGCCTCGCAGTTCGGAGCTCTCTGATTTCGACATGCGACGGGGAACGTGGGCACCACCCCTTTACCGTCGGTTAATTGGTGTAGCGCCACGTCCACCAATATCTAGAGTTGAACCTTGAGTCTTTCAAAAGAGCAATTACATGGCCATACAAGGACTTTTAATATTTAGTATTACATTCTTGTTTGCTGGTTAACATATTCTATGGATAACGTGATTTACAGAGTTACATACTGACTTTATCTCTCATTTCCGGCATACAATGCATATGCATTACCTGAATTACATTAATCTTACATTGCGTTGAATTACTTTTGTGTACAGTTACAGTTTTTAGTTGTACATTTCAATAAATATACTTTACTATACATTACATTAATAATTAATTACATACATTACATAATTAATTACATTACAGTATAATACATTACTTGTACATTGCATATAAATACAGTTTGCATGTACAGTTACATATGCCAATATTACATGTGCCTTACGTTACATTATTTTTATATACATACATAGTCAGGCACGCCTGCTTCACATATTACTTAATTTTACCTACATTGCTTAACCTTAGGTTACATATACTTGCAGTTGCTTACGGATACATGCAGATACATTCTGATTAATTTTTAGATACAAATATTTACAAACATAATAGTCTTACAGGTTACTTACATTACATGTTATTTGGGTACTTATTGCATAATTTTCCAGTACATGAAATAGACATTCCAATATATACATTGCTTTGCGTTAGACATCCTATATCCCTTATTCATACTACAAAACATATATGTTACCCATGCATTTTTATTAGACATTTCTGCATTTATATTGCATTACTTTAAATTGCATAACTTACTTATACATAGCTTACTGATACACAAAAATATTTACTTATTTACATATATTAGACTCCCTTACATTACTTTTGCTTACAAATATATGCACTTTCATACATTCATACATATTATGCCTACATTATATATCGGTTCATTTTGTATGGTCTTACGGTATAATTTGCCGAAATTTATTTACACAGTACATGCGCATTGTTAAATGCAACTGACTTTCCAGGTATGAATACAGGCAGTCTTTATACTGTGAGTTTCTAGTCTACATTATAGTTTCTTACAATTCACTTGAATGACAGTTTTCCTACATTGAATACATGTCCTTTTTAAAATGCTTAAGTTGTTTTTACATGCTGGGTTGTTCTATGACTGACACAAGTCTGTATCTAAGTCGGACAGTCTGTCCATCAACTGTACCAGCTTTTTAATAAGGTGCCGCTGTTTTATAATATATTTACAGAACGGCTGGCGACTTGTTTCAGGGAGATTGATATGCAGTCCTTCTGTTAATAGGCATGACGTTAGATAGTGCTCTGGTGAGCCTGAGTCGCCGCATGCACATTGACTTGTGTGACTTATGCCACGCTTGAAGAAATATTCCGGGTAGGGTCCATGCCCGGAAATGAACCTTACCAACTGTGCGTTCGCTACATTTCGGCTAGTGTCCACATAGCCGATGAAGTAGTGGGTCTTTCTCCCTGTGGTGCTTTGGTCCCATTCGTTCTGCCACATGCCAGTGGCCCTTAGGCGTAGTGTCTTCTTTAAATACGAATGCGGCCATGGGATGATAATTGGTGCATCAGGCGGGTCAGTTGTTGCCTCTTTGGCGAGTTGGTCGGCAAGTTCATTGCCATAGTGGCCAACATGAGCCTTTATCCACTCTAATTTTGTGCGGTACTGGGGGTTGCTTCTAAGATCTCTCTGGATTCCCTGTATAATCTCCGAGGGATGATCTGCATTCCAAATGGCATATAACGATGATAAGCTGTCCGTTTTAATGGTGACATGGCCATGCTGGTGCGAGTGCAGGTAGCGAATCGCTTGTGCAATTGCCACTGCTTCGCTTTGAAAGACACTGTTATGTTGTCTTAACTGTCCCTTCCATTTCTCCATTGCGTTGTCTTGTTTCGTGGCGACATAGGCGCATCCCACTCTTTCGTCCAATCTAGACCCGTCTGTATAGATAGTCATTTCCCTTGAGTGATGAGTTGCAGCGGGATTAATTGAGATAAGTATCCCTTTGCCTTTCTCTGCCGGGTGGACGTCAAGAGGGCAGAAGTTTGTTTCGTACTCATCCGGGTAGTATGTTTCATCGTCAAAAGTAACTGCCTTCTTAAGTTTCAAAATGTGTTGGCGTGCTGCCTCCTCCTCAACCCGGATGTGCAGGGAAAGGAGACCAGCAAGTACGTTAATGGCATCGGTGTAGGTGGTGCGGTAGGCCCGTGTGATTCCCAATGCAATGGTCGTTGTATGCTGTTAAGGTGTCTGACCTTCCTTCTTTGCATTGGGTAGGCCCATACTGCGGCAGCATACGTCGCTATCTTCTCGATGACTGTCGTGTACAATACCTTTTGAATATGGGGGTTAAGCCCCCATTTGTGACCATAAAAGAGTTTCATTTGTTTGGCTATGGCTGCCGTCCGGAGTTTGAAATCCTGCACGTGAGAGATCCAGGTCATCTTATGATCAAAAGTGACCCCTAAATATCTTAGCTGGTCCACTATCTGCAGGCGTTGGTTGTTAATCTTTATGGTGGGGCGTCTTACTAAGGATCCTCCTTTTTTCGGAATTAAAAGGACTTTTGACTTATGTTCTGCAATTGTGAGTTAAAGTTTGGTACACTGGTCATGAAAGATCGCGCAAACTTCATTGCAATTTTTCTGTAATTTTTCTCGCGTGGTACCCTTTACGATAAGCGCCGCGTCATCCGCGTATGCAATGATTTTAGTGTGCGCCGGCCACGTCGCTGTCAGTACTTCATTGAACGTTAAGTTCCATAAATGCGGCTTGGCGCACGATCCTTGCGGACATCCTCTAGTTTGCACATTTTCGATAATGCCTGCATTATGTACCGCTAATAGCTTCCGATCCTGCAGGTAGTTGCTTATTATACTATATATGTTACTTGGGCAATTGGCCCTTCGTAATGCCTGCTTGATAGCCGGCCACCACAGCGTATCGAAAGCATTCTTTAGGTCTATGCTGACCATAGCCGTGTGGTGGCCGCTGTGTCTATTTTCCAGAATTGCCTCCTTTATATTATGGAGGGCATTCACCGTCGATGAACCAGTCCTGAAGCCATGTTGGCTGCTGCTGAGATAACCGTTGAGATGCAAGTGGTGGCGCAGTCTGTTGATGATTAGCTTCTCCAACACTTTCCCCATCGCCGACAAAAGGCAGATGGGTCTGAATGATGAGGCTTCTGAAGGATCTCTGTTTTTCTTGAGGAATAATACCACTTGCCCTATTTTATATGGTGTTGGAAAAAGTCCTACTGACAGAAGCTTATTGAAATAGCTTACGAAGAATGTAGGGTATGCCTTTATGGTAGCTTTTACGATTGTGTAGTCCATGCCGTCTGTCCCGGGGGCTTTCTTTCGCGGCAGACTTGCCAGCACTCTCTGCAGTTCTTGAAGCGTGAATTCCGGATCTGCTTCTGTGTCTATACTATTTGTATCTGCTCGATTTCAGCTTGTTCGGCGGTGTCTTGCTCTGCATCGTCCTGACTGAACACAGTATTAAAACATTCAAAGTGTCAGTCGTGTAGCTTTGGTTGCTATCCAGTGATGACGGGATTTGAAGCTGCGAAGGCTTGAACACCTTCCCCGTTGCTATCTTGTGATGCAGCCCATATACTACTTTTGTATTGGAACAGAACTCTCTCCAAGATGTTACCTTAAGGGGAAGATCTAGCGATCTGAAGTACCCAAAATCGACAGTGGCCTACGTGATTAAGAAGTGGAAGGTGAGAGGTAATTGTTGGAATGTGCCCCGAGTCGGCAGACCAACGAAACTGGGAGATAGAGACCGACGAGTGCTGCCCAGAGAAATTCGGAAGAACCGCACCCAACCGATGTCCCTCATCCGCGAGTTTCAACAGGTATCCGAGAGTATTGTTTCAATGAATACCATCCGTAAGGAAGCACATAAGCTTGGTTTTCATGGTCGTGCTGCTGCCCATAAGCCTTTGATCACAAAGTCCAATCGCGCTGTTCGGTTAATGTGGTGCAAAGCACATCGAAATTGGACCGTAGATCAGTGGAAACGGGTTCTTTGGAGTGACGAATCAAGATTCACCCTTTGCAGTTCGAATGGCAGGGTCTGGGTCTGGCGTCTACCTGGAGAACGCCACCTGCCAGAATGCATTGTGCCAACAGTCAAGTTTGGCGGTGGTGGAATTATGGTCTGGGGATGTTTCTCCTGGTATGGGCTGGGACCCTTGGTCCCCATTCATGGTAAGCTCAACTCCGATGCCTACTGCACTATTTTGGATGACAATGTGCTTCCTACGTTGTGGCAGTTTTACGGGTTGGACCCCTGTTACTTTCAGGACGACAATGCCAGTTGTCCTGTTTCGACGTTAACCAAGGCTTGGTATGGTGCCAATGGAGTTCATCGAATGGAGTGGCCTGCCCAGAGTCCAGACCTGAACCCTATCGAGAACCTCTGGGACGAGTTGCATCGCCGAATTCAGGGATGCACTACCCGTGCAAAATCGGTGAAGGAACTTCTATGTCTTCTCCAAGACGAGTGGAAGAAAATACCACTAGCTGTCAAACAAAGACTTGTGGAAAGTATGCCCCGGAGGGTCCACGCTGTAATTACCTCTCGTGGAGGCTCTACCAACTATTGATTTTGAATAAAGTTAGTTTTTTTTCTATCAGAGGTGTCCAAATACTTATTGGTAGTCAGTGTAGAATAAGGTCGTCGTTGACTTGAGTCGTTTATTTCAATTGGATTAACTGTTATGTAAGTTACTTCCTCTGAATAAGAGCTCATTAGAATATTCACTAGCAAATAATATTGCTTTAATGATATTCCAATCACGTGTTTCTAACAATAGGAAAATTAGACAATATTGCTTAATATTTAAAAAACATTTTTTAAAGTTTTTAGGGAAAATATCATTATCAGGAAAAACTGTAGCAAACGAAATTATTGCAAATATACTCATAATATTCTTTTAGCATGCTAAAAATTTATTCAAGAACAGACATCTGACTGTTAAAAGATAATTAAGAGGATAATCTTTATAGCTAAAAGAAGATATTCTCCGATTCCTATAATTGGGATACCAGTTTCTATATCATCTTATTTTACTTGAAATAGTATTTTTGTTTTCATTCATTTTATACGTTGTTTTTATATATCTATGACTAACTCAACTGCAATTTTAGACTTCATTTGCGATTTTAAGCTTCAATTTCTCAATAGTTTCGCTTCTCATTCTTCTTCCATACATTGTTACCATCCTTATTTTTTTGTTCATTGAAAGCGAATATGTTGCTAAATATCATTCATTTTTGGTTACAATCATTTAAAATTTTTTAAATGAAAAATCCTTAAATCAAATAACGTTTATATTTCATGCATGTAAATACACCGAGTATCAACATGCATAGAGTATTAAGATTTTTTCAGTTGATGAACATTTATCAGCAACAAAGTAATTCCTATTGTAGTCAACAGATGTCTAATTATCGAACATCAATACCTTTTGATTTTTCGATAAGCATTAAATTTTTCCTACATGTCTGTTATTAATGATTTTAAATTTAGCAATAAGGAGAGAATACATCTTATAAAAATCATTTTACGCGCTTTCTTGTTATCTTACATGCATATTTAGAAAAGGTAATCTAATCAAATGAAATTCCTATCATATTACTTTAATTATCCGAAATGTCTTCTAATAATTTAAATTAAACGTGAATCGTCTTCATTTGTCATTCTCAGTCATTGCAGACAATTGATTAAAAATGTGTGTTATGAAATTAAAAAAATTACGTCACTAAAGAAAACATTCAAACTATATTAAATAAACTGCGTGCATAAACTAATTAAATACAGCATGACTACTTAAAGTTCAATATCCTTACATTAATTCTTTAATAACTTTCTAATCTAATTGCATTTAATAGCAATATTCAATAGATTCTCTCCATAACAGATAGTCAATACAAGCTTTGTTGATTCCACAAATTATACTTTCACTCAATTTAAATTTGCTACCAAATAAAACTCTAAAACAAAAAGTTTCCTTCCTGCTACAAATCCACGTTAATAGCTACCGAGATTGAAACGATTAATTTTGAAACCTCATTGTGAATCACATATCAAAATGAACGTTAAACAACCACAAAATACTGCTGATGTATTTAAAAATTACGAATTATACTTTCTAAATTATTTTAAACAATTATATTCAAGCTAGTAAGGTAGGTGCCTTTGTGCCTTTTTTTTAAACCTAGCAGCTGTCCTTTGCTAAATGTTATTACACATGTAGCTTCATCCTAAATTAAAACATTATATTAAATTTAGCTAAAATATTTTAGTTAAAACTTTGTGCAATATCATTTAATGAAATCTAATGAAGCAATTAAAAATGTCAAATAATTTCATTAATAAGCTGTTCTTTTTTATTTACAAAGAAACTTAATGAGAAGTATCAGAAAAAAGCATTAATTAAAATACAGATGCAATTTTCAAGCTTAATAGTAAGTTATTTCAGTTCGTAAACTATTTTAATATCTGCTTTTTCATAGCAGATAAAACTCAGACTCTTCCATTTATAAGCTCGTATGTCATGTGGTGTAGCAATAAGAAAGAAATAATGTAAAAGCGTAATTTCTTCGTTCTGATGCTGCCTCTGCCGTAAATTAATAAACACAAATATTATTTCACATTGCTTAGCTGTCAATGAGCAGTATGAAATATAGTTTAACCGCTCGCGATAATGAGCACAAACACGCATGCTCTATTCGGACACATTTGTTAACGAAATAGAGTGGATGGGACGTGACTGATATAGTAGTGAATTTTCCATTCTTACTTTTTTCCTGATTATTTTCACTGCATTCGAAGAGCATAGATTCAAGGAGGCTGAAAATTACTTTTAATTAGTTTGTTGTTGTTGTTACTTATGCTCAATTGTCTGACAGTAACACTGTAGAGTCATTAGGTTAATTGGAAGCAGAAAAGATGAAAAATATGCAACCGCCTTCGCCGGGAATCGAACCACGGACCTCTGGAATACCGGCCCAGCGTGCTACCGTTACACTACGAAGGCACGCTAGGGATGGCACGCTAGGCAAGCTAGGGATTATGCCAGAGCGGAAAAAAAAAGGCACCTACCTTTTTACATTGTGCATGAGCTGAAAAAAATTACTTCGTTTCTACTTCCAAATAATTTTAGCAAAGTGTCTAAACCACATTTGATGTTTTATCGCTTTCAACAAATATGCCAAATTTCAAAAGGGGCTAATATATAAATTCACGAATATCTTCAGAAATTTTGGATAAAAAAACTGTAATTTTTTGCAGGTATGCTTATTTAATTATGGCAAAGCACACTAAGACTATCTGCCTAAGGGAAGGGATGCCTTCGTGGAGGGCTTTCTAAGGGAAACTGACTCGTATACATGTTACACATGGGGAAAACCACGAAAACGCGCATGCAGCCAGCCCGTTCGCGGGATTCCAAGCTCGGACCGAACTACCAGTGTTCAGCGACTTTACCGCTCAGCCGCTGGTGGGACCAGGTATGCTTAGGAAAATGGCTGCTTTATGATGATGGCAAAATTTTTATAGATTATAATTCAAAAATGGTTTTGAAAAATTTATAAAAATTATTTTTAAAATGTAAATTTTTAAAATAAATCATAAAAATCGGGTGAATTTTATTTGGAATGAACCTGAATTTCGAAATGTGAAAGGGAGAATCAAATAAGTTTAATAAAAAAGAGAGATTATTGAATATGTAACAAACTCAATTAACTTTGAGGAGCTAAAATTTTGAGAGCTCATTTTTTAAACACGACTCGTGCGATTTTTACAAAACTTGGTAGTTTGGCTTAATTTGACTCGAAATATGGAAAAAAATGGATATGTTTTCTTCAGGAAATTCCGATTTTGTGTTAAAATACCTATATTAGAACGATGCTATATATAAATTTAATACATATCGTAAGTCGCGCTTTCGAGACATGAAAAATGCAAGTTGAATTTCGTCAATCGGCCCAGTAGAACGGGAGATATAGAACTGTCCCTTTTTTTTTTCCGGAGTGTACATAAAATTTCTAATTTAAAATTTATGCAATTTAAACTGATGACCGACATTACTGTTCAATTAAATTTAAATTTTAAATAACATGATTTTAAGTGCTTCAGAATATAGCTTTAGTGCAAAATGAGTGTAAAAAGGAAAGAAAATAAAAGAGGGAGAAAAGAATGCGTAGTCATTAAAATATAGAATTGTTCAAGCATTCTATGTGCAAAAAAAGGGAGGACTTACATAAAGATATGCATTACAAAAAAAATTCTGGAACTAATTACATTTTGAACTACGTTAAACGCACAGATGTTTGACGTTTAAAGGAAAAAATTCGAAGTAAAATAAGAAGGAAATAGCGTTAGCTTCTAAATAGCTTTTTTTCTCCCTAGTTGTCTAACCTTGAACCTAAAGTGTTTCTATCGTTTCTTATTGTTATAGTAAGTGGCCATTCTGAGTAAGGTCAGCGGTCATAAAAGCCATATATTTATATTCAACTACTTTAGCAATACAGTTAATCCAAAAAATCACACCATGTGGGAAACAGAACAATAACGTTAATATTTTAATTAAGTATAATAATCCTCTGACCAATCTAAGTAATAATTAAGTATAATAATAAATTTTAACTGAATATAATAATAATAATTTCGATAATTTTACATTAATAATACTGTAATATAAAAATCTTCACATTCGGGTTTTTTTCATGTATTTCGAAACGTAATAACAAATTTATTTGTGGACGCATGCAAAAATAATTTTTTTTCAGAGGGAAAAATAAAGTAAGGAAAAAATGCCTTTTCTCTTTCTTTCACTACGTCTTTCATTTCCAATTAATTATATAAGGATTAATTTTAATACAACATTTAATCTTCAGAATAGAACTGAATTTTATTTCACAAAATGTAAAGCTGCAAAATACTGAAAATTAAAGCTCAGTTTACGTTACATGACATTCTTTTCGCACTGCATTTTCCAGTTAAGATTATGCCTGCATTATCATCAAAACACATATTTGTATATAAATTAGTATTTAACATTTAATATTTGTGCCTAAATTTAATTTGTATAAATTGCTTCTACAAACACTACTTACATTAAATAATATAAAATGTTGTTTAAATGGAAATTTGATCCTGTTTTATACATCAGGAATGTATGCATGAAAATAAACTAACCCTTAAACGTTTTTTAAATAATTTTGCACACATTTTATCCATAGCATGAGAACTGATCTCTTGATAAAAATGAAGTTAAAATGCCTTCAGATTCCATCGAAAAAACAGGTAGTTAATAAAAATGTTAGTGCATAAAGACTTTAATGCAAAAATATTTCTCGCTTTGATGATAATAAATATATAAAGTAATAGCTGCAATAAGTTTTGCTGTGAAAATATTTTAAATTATTTATTTATACACATTATTGATATCATTTAATATTTCGTTAAGCGGATAAACAACTCGTCTTCTGTTACTGAATATTAGAGTATGTTACAAATTTCATTTAATAAACTTACCTACACACAGGCAGTTCTGATATATGAAATAATTTTCTATCCTTTCTATCTAGCGTTTACATGAATGTTTCTTTAGAATTGTACATTTATTTCTTTTTAATGAAATTAAAATGTTAAATAAACCTCAGTTCTGAAATGCTCATTATATGTGTATACAATACTGCTTCAAAACTTTAATCTTGAATTAGGAAGCAAGTAGTTAGTTAAAGTGAAAATGTAATATAAAATTTGAAATGCATGCTTTATATGATTTCAATATACCTTAGATCTCATTCCTAATTACAGTGTAATGAAGAAACTGATTTTTATTTCACAAATAGATAACATTAACATGTTTTATGTTTTCATTATCATAAACTGATATTGCTGTTCCGTTTAACAGGTTACGTATTGTAATAAGGTTACGATTTTAATAGCAAAATATTGCGAAAGCAACTATGTAACAAAGACGGAAGAAGAATGTTGAGCAAAAATCGCAATTCATCCTTCTCTTAGAATTTTTAATCCGAAATTTTCCATGTCTTAATGTAATAGTTCAAATAAAGACCATTTTCATTTGAGTGCAGATGCAATTCATTTAAGACGCATTGTAATAAATGCAAATGAATTACTTTTATGGCGTAAAAGAAAGTATTTATAGCGATTGTGGCGCTTTAAAAGACCTTCAGTTGTACATTTTCATACAGTTTTCATGCACATTACTAAATACAACTAGTGTTTAAATATGCATTCTCGGAGACCTTAAAATCTATGTGTGGTAGCTTTGTAATTTTAAAAATTTACAAGAGCAGTTATTTCTAATATTATCATTCGGGGTTATTTTCTCGCATCAAACAAATTCGTATGGCTCATAAAAATTTTATTTTATTTATTGGTAAGGAAAAGAAATCAATTAATGGTTAACAAAATTAGGAGATTGTGCAGTATGTAAAAGGTGGCGTACAGTTGATGAATTTTCGCATACAAAATGACAAATATGAATTATAATAAAAAGTTTTAAAAATTACACATTTATTTAAAGAGATCTGCAACTACTTATTTTGCAGGATTGCATCAAAGATTTATGGTATTAAAAAAATTCAGGATATTTTCAATGTGAAACTGAAAGCATCTGTTATAGAGTGCAAGATTCCTGAGAACTACTTTAACCATAGTACGTCTATGTATTAACAATAAAAAGGCGATTGTCTAGAAATTCTTATGATATTTTTATCCACTTTTGTTTAAGGGCAAATTATAACTCTGCTTTCTTCAATAGTATAGATTTGATTGCTGGTCAGCAATCCTTTTTTACATCATTTTATCATATTGAATTGAATTTCAATTCTTTGAGTCCACAGACCACCGAGTTGCTGGTGTAATCAGTACTAGCAGAACGTAATCTTTTCTACATCTGTGATTACTTGTGCACTGTGTTGATGTACATTATTATCCCGAAGAAAGAGTGTTCAACTGCATTAACATAAGATTTCGCAAAATGCCTGTGGACTTCATTTCTGTAATTTACTGAGGTCCGTAAATCATGCAGAATCGCTTAAAATTCAATGGAAACACCAATCGACACACAAGAAAAGCATTTCTGAAAGGTCCTCTCTCAAACCAGACATACTTACCGACTTTACAGGAAACCTCAACACATTTATAAATAAAACGAACTTTCATTGCTGAGCGCTCAGATCGCTATGCCCTATAGTGTGCAGCTGAACTATACCCAAATTGCCTATGATAAAATATCAGCTGTCCACTGTACTTCAACCTAAACTGCCCTGACTGTCTTGATTATTTGGTGGTACTGGACATCGGAGTAGCCTCATGCTTAATATTTTCTATTGCTAAAGTAGAACGCTTCAACATGAATAGCTTTAATAATATTCAAATTGAAATACCAAAAATTATTCCCAACAGAAAGAAAAACTTAATCGAGAAAGTCCATTTATAGAAAAAAAATTAAAACGCTGCATCCTTTTGCATTTAAGCCATGACAGCAAAGTATTTAATACTATGAACAACAAAATATTTTCAAAACTTCTTGCGCTTAAAAACGCTTGCAATTTTCAAAGTTCAATACCAAAAAAGGAAGCAAAGGCAGCAAAAAATAATAAAAAAATATTTCTGGAATTTATTAATTTAATTGTTAAGTTGTGTAGTAAAGAAATTATGTTAAAGATACTAAAAAAAATCATTTTCGCTTTTAAAAATATTAAAACTTATTTATAAGTTTTAATAATAATTCAATGTTTAATTATGAGTTTTAATAATAATATTAAAGCTTACTAAAAAGCTTACTAATATAAGCATACTAAAAATTAACACCAATTTTATACTCTGAAGTACATTAATAATCATACCTAAGGACATGAAACTGCTGTTGAGATTATTAAAGGATTTATAAACTACTAGAAAAGGATGCATAAATTTCTGAAAGTTGCTGCAAGATTGATTTCCTAAATCCAAACAGTAATTTCACAGGTTTTAGCAAAATTGTAAATTGCTGTAAATTTTTCCCACTTAATAATGTAAAAACTAAAATTTGCTTTAAATATTATATAAAGATTAGAATTTTGCTCTCTAACCGCAATCAGATTTCTGAAAATAACCCTCCTCAATATTGTCACTATTTTTTATATGAATGTTTTTAATAAAGATCATAAACTTATAATCGTAGGCAAATATATTGTTATTAAAAATGTTTTCATTAAACAGGCAAAAATGTTTAAGGAATCATGCTGCAAATTTAAAATAAATTACAGTCTTAACAAAATTATTCTTTTAGCAAAATCAGAGTTAATTTGAACCAGTATATTATTATTAAGAGCTACAAATATAGCACACATCTTAATGCTGTTGAAGAATGGAAATATAAGGTTTACAAACGTATTACTAAAAACAATTTATTAACTAACTAACAATTAATTATTTAATTATAAAATTCTAATTTCAAGGAACTAAATAATGAAATAAAGATATTAAAAATATATTTGTCATTACTACCGTCCAGAAAGTCAAAAATAATTTTATCATAATTTGTAAAACCTTCTACAAATAAGTTATAGGAAAAGAACCTGAAATGGTAGTACTTTCAAAATTTCTTCATCGCAAGCAAATATCATTGAGAAATTTAAAGAATACCTTAAAAACACTGTTTCAAGCAAACTTATAACAAGTTTCCTAGCATTTACCACTTCTTATACTTCCCAAAATCCCATTTAATTTATATTCATAGGCTACAAATCAATATATATTTGTGCGTTTCCAGAAATTCGTAAAAATCCCATTAAATTTAGAGTCATAGCATACATAGTGCTAATAATTACGAAAAAGCCATTGATTA
The DNA here is from genome assembly GCF_044657685.1 of Stegodyphus dumicola. Classification (NCBI taxonomy): domain Eukaryota; kingdom Metazoa; phylum Arthropoda; class Arachnida; order Araneae; family Eresidae; genus Stegodyphus; species Stegodyphus dumicola. The sequence goes on along the minus strand of NC_140780.1, from coordinate 181,739,639 downwards.
TCCTTTGCTGTCATTCTTATAAAGGTTTATGAGTTTATTAAACATAGTAACAGTTTAATCGATCATGATCTTCAGATTATAAATAATAGTAAAGGAATTATTAAAGCTATTAACGAAATCAAGTTATAAATATTAATTCTTACGATTTCGAACCTTATACTACTCATTACCACTTAATGAATTACTCAATATTTTCACTGATCACATAAATTATTTCTTAGCAAATGAAAGTATTAGAAATTAAGAAAACTGGACTAACTATCTCAGTTTCACATTATTTTATTAAGTTTCAAAATAACCTACAAGGATACTACAAACTACAAAAGGATACCTACAAAATTAATGGAAATACTGGGGAAATTGCTGTTCTACTACCGTATGTAACTTATTTCTTTTCTTTAAAAAATGTAATTTCATTATAAATTTTGGTTATCCTAATTTATTTAAACACGTATTTAGCTATGCTGATGACGTTATTAAAATCAATAATTACTGTGACATGGGAAACAACAAATTTAACTTAAACGCTTTAAACTTAATAAAACCAGTGACACTGAGAAGTAAATGGACTATTTAGACTTTAAATTCTACAGCCTAAACTAGATAAAAAAAATTGATAAAAAAAAAGCTTTTCACTTTTAAAACTATTAAACTAATACACTGACAATACAAGCATTAAAAAAAATAGTAATAATTGCTAACACAATTTTAGGATTAAAAATATTTGCAAAGCTTACTAAAAACTTTCCAAAAAATTAAAAATATTAATTAATACTCAGAAAAATAAAAACATTTCCTAATAGCTCTATTTAAACAAATTGCCAAATTACGCTTGTGAACTTAAAAAGTTTTTCTTTTAATTAGTAAACAATTAATATACATATCAGCTTATTCTTAAACCGTAACTGAAGGTGTAAACTTGGTGTTTTGTGACAATTGGTTTAAACAAATTGTTTTCTAAAAGTTATTATACATCATTTTAAACTGCAGGTTTTTTTGAAAGAATTCCTTAAAAAATGTCTACTTCTTTTTAAACTTCTCTAATTAACTAATGAGTTCGTTTCATTTCATGACCTAGGGGGAAATTTCTTTAGTGTAACTACTTATTTCGTTTTCCAGTTCTGTGACGTTAACTCTCTTTTTAGACTCATGCACTTACTACATCAAACATTCCTTTAACTGTAGAGGTAAATAACTAGCTTCTTAGTTTACTCGGGCATCGTTAACTTTGCTTGAATTCTCCCATATTAAACTTGTCCGTGGAAACAGTGTGGTGTGTATTGAGAATACGGCAAAGCACACTAGGTCTATCTAGTCTAAGGGGAGAGATGCCTTCGTGGAGGACTTTCTAAGGCAAACTGGCTCGTATACATGTTACACAGGGGGAAAACCCTCGAAAACGCCCATGCAACCAGCCCGTTCGTGGGATTCGAACCTCGGACCGAACTACCAGTGTTCAGCGATATTACCGCTTGGCCGCTGGTGAGCCTGTGGAAACAGTGAGGAAAATTATTACTTTTTTCATTTTTTCCGCTCCAAATTTAGATAGTTTATAATTTCTTAATTTGTAAATTTATTTTTAACGATACATTTTAATTATTTTTTAAAAACTTAAAATTTCATCTCTCGATCACTTTGTAGTAATACTGATACAAATGCATACTGATGTATATACATGCTATTTCCATGTATGTATATATTAATCACAGATTAGAAATTGCAAATTAATTATTAAGCATTACTATGCTGCTAAACTGGTAAGTCAAGAGATAATACAAAATTAAATTTTCACTAGTAGCAAACTTACTAACAGAAAGAAAAAACAATATTAATTTTGTATCTTCTTTGTTACGTAGTTTCGTTTTCCTTTAAGTTTTTATTTTAATTTTATATTACATAATGTATTTGTATTATGTTTGTTTCTAATATGCATTTATTAATATCTAAGTATATATTATAAATCAGCCCATAAAATGTTAAATGTTTTTATTTATTTATCTATCAAACATTTAGGAAAGTTATAAAATAAAAGACCGATTTAGTTTTCAAAGGAACAGGCAAAAGCGCTCAAAATATTTCGAAAAGCCGTAGTTTCCTAACCGTGCTAACCTCTAATAAGAAATGGCTTTCGCTGCTCACTATCGGCAGATTAACCTTGAAACCGCGAGTGCTCAAAAGCATTTAGCGAGCGAAAGTAACGCCAGCCCAGCCGTGCTGAGCTTTTCTAAAAGTTAGTGTTTGGCATTTATTAATGACCTTCTCGAATTACTCGCTCAGAAGTCTCAGACCACATACTGATTATGTCGTTTCTGTTTATGTCTTACTTACATCTGTAGTCTGGTCAATAAGTTGTACCAAGCCTGGATGTTTAATTTGTGACTGAGATGTATATTTCATTGCTCTTCTCTTTATCTAGTGCATAATTAACCTTTCCCTTCGAGACCTGTTACGAAAACTCATCACCGCGTGTGCCTAGAGCATAATAAAACATGTTCCTAAATAAGGCTTTTCTCCCAAGATGTCTTGAGCATGTGATATTGTTGACATACCTTCGCTGTAGCACTTCGGCTCTTACGCTTTCTAAGACTTTATTATTCTTTCAAAACAGGTTCATTTTTATACTGACATAATATTTATTTACATATTTTACATATAATATTTTAAATACAAAGCGTAGGTCATTTTCCAGGTGTAATTTTCATTTATCTCAAGCTTTCTAAACTCATCCTTAAGAACATCTTATAAACTATTATACCTTTGTATCAGTAGTCGTAATTTAGACATAATTTGCATTTCTTCTAACTAGCGGTGTATTAACTCTATATGATTGTACCTATCAACACCGCATTTAAGCATATGCATAGTAGTCAAAAATTAAAAAATTACAATTACGTCATGATTACCAACGAATTTGCACAAGATGACAAAAAACGGAGCCATGAAACGACTACTCTTTCAACTACACTACCACTTGACACTATCAAACATAGAAAACCGCTCAAAGTATTTAAGTTTCTTATGTGATTAAATGCTTAAAATTATCATTGATGAACTCTGGTTAATTACAGTATTTTCAGAAATGAATTTGCGCATTTCGTATTTCATATCGGAAATTGATACAATATTTTTTAAAAAGAACTGTCAACTTATAAGACAATTTTGGAAAACAAAATATTAGCCTAATGGCAAGGAAGTAGAAAAATATTGATAAAATATTTTTGTACCCTCAAAATCGGGTATAATCGTGAGCCTAGTTAAGTTAGTGGTAATAATATTTTTTCTCTCCAACTATGTCAAAAGTTTTATTAACAATTTCTCTTCGTTTTGACTTTATGACTTTTTTTTATTATTTTTAAAAGGTAACTTGAAATAAGCTTCTTTTAAAACATTTAGCTACTTGCCAATACTAGAGGATTCTAGAAATAAGAAACGTTTTCGCGAGTTTCCGAAGTGTGTCTGTATCGCACAGTAATGAATTACAATGGAAATACGATCCTATCTTTTACTATGTGAGTAAAATTATTCTGTCTAAATAAAATTGCTTCACATAGAAAAAACTTAGGACGGTATTCACGTTTTAATTCATTACCGCGCGACACAGACTTGCTTGGAAAATTCGTGAATTCACAATTGTCTGAGCAAATGAGAATACTAGCTGTTTAAATTTTATGAAGGCTATTTAAAAAAAAAGTGGTTTTTACAAAATAAGAAGAAGCTCGCAGACTATTTTCAATTGTGGCATTACTGGTTTTGATTAGAGTTTGGGAAAATAAGATAACTGTCCGGATTGTCTCCATTTTGCTATTCCAAAATCCTCACTGGAGCCTCAAATATGAAATTAGATTTCGGATTCAATTATATCTCCTATTCGTTTCAAAAATATTCTTCTTTAATTGGCTATCTTAGAATTACCTAAAATTTTTAGGCCCACCAGCGGCCGAGCGGTAAAGTCGCTGAACACTGGTAGTTTAGTCCGAGGTTCGAATCCCGCGAACGGGCTGGCTGCATGGGTGTTTTCGTGGTTTTCCCCATGTGTAACGTGTATACGAGCCAGTTTCCCTTAGAAAGTCCTCCACGAAAGCATCCCTCCTCTTAGGCAGATAGCCCTCGTGTGCTTTGCCATAATTAAATACACCACACCATACCAGCCTAAATTTTTTAGATAAGATTTATCTGCTGCATTTTGAAAGGGTTGGGTTGGTTGAGTTATTCAATTATGGCAAAGCACACGAGGGCTATCTGCCTAAAGGGAGGGATGCCTTCGTGGAGGACTTTCTAAGGGAAACTGGCTCGTATACACGTTACACACGGGGAAAACCACGAAAACGCCCATGCAGCCAGCCCGTTCGCGGGATTTGAACCTCGGACCGAACTACCAGTGTTCAGCGTCTTTACCGCTCGGCCGCTGGTGGGCCCCATTTTGAAAGATTAACTCCCTCTTCTCACTATATTATACTGCAACCAGCTATACGCTGTAGCAATACAAAATGGCTTACAGCTAACATTTACGTAGTATAAATTTGCTAATACAAAGGCTATAACCACTAAAAGATTTTTTTAATAAATAGTACCGACTTCTGTTAAAAAGAGAGAATTCGCTAAAAATAACAAATTACAAATTGATTGGTAAAATTTGATATATAGAGTCAAAAACGATTACTCAATAGTTTGATTGAAGCCCTTTTGTAACTTCGCGAATTTAATTCCTTATCGCATACCAAATGTTTTCAGATTGAAACCTATTGTATTTCGCATTGACAAAAACAAATTAAATACATTTGCATTCCAAATAATTTGCTTATATAGTTTAAAACGGGGAATAAGAATGACAAAAAATAAATAATGTGGACTTTAAAATTCTTTCATAAATAATGTGGACAAATATAACCGCAGAACAATTTCTGACAGTGTATACATAAAATTTAAATAATGTTATGTATTATATTCATTAATAGACGTAAATATGCTTGGACAAAGATTTTCGTTTTCAGTAGAGTGCTAATTAAATTATGAGTTTGGCATATTTTGTTGAGTTTCTAAGAAACAGATATAAAACGATAAGCAAAAGAAAAGATACCAGATTATGAAAGCCAACTTATGAAAGATTATGGTATTTTTAAGGTGCATTTTGGTTATGGAGAATCTAATATTTCATTTTATTCAGTACAACAAAGAGTAAGCTAAAAAATAGTAGTTTCTAATTCATTTATTTTCAGTCAAAATTTAGTGTCATCTTCAAATTGCACGATTAATGTACAAGGGCCGAACAATGAAGCTAAAAGAACCTGAGTCTAGAATACAGTACTTAACTAATCTGGTTTATGTTCTCATTTGGAGGCACAAAATGCAGCGATTTTTCTTAGAAATGACAAATATAAGTTCCGCTTAATTAGTAAAAGTATTTTAGCCATTCTTCTTACAAAAAGAGGTTATTTCATTTCATACGGGTGAAGGAAAAAGCGCATTTCTAAATTCGCTTCCAGCATATTCTTAACAGATTCTGTGGTACTGAGATCAGGGAATTGTACAAAATGTAAAAGATGTTCAAGCCCATTTTCATGTTATTCAAACCATTCTGACTCTATTTTACAGTGCGAAGTGGTGTAGTGTCCTGTACACAGCACGTCCATCCTATACACAGCATGTCCATTGAAAAACGACTTTAGAACAAGTGGGAGGAATTCATCCATCAGTAGTCCTTGACAGTGATGTGTCCATCAAGAATAATCATCCAGTTGGTTGTAAATACTTCGTTTTTCTAGGTAAATAGACATGAATCTGGTTACCATGGTCTATACATAAAAAAGATTTGCTGCCGTGGTCATAGATTCACTAACCAAACGAACGCGAAAGTTTTATCTACGATAGATCCCTCATTAATGTCCAATAATTTAATAACTAATTAGTACCTTTAACATGATTACAAACGCAAATTTCACACTCTGCTGGTTAAACTCGAAATCATTCAGTTTTCCTAACCGAAAACGTCATTGCTGGCTTGAAATTTTATAGACTATACTCTATAAATGTTTCAGCTTCTTTACTCAGACTTTGTGTAAGTAAATTTAACCTACTCGTTAATGCCTGCATTTGCGTTATATCGGACATCGAAATGAGGGTATTCCCGCACGTCAGTGTCATTCAGCTTAAACCAAAAGCTGCAGTTAAAAGCTAAACTTGTAGTTTACAGATTTTCTTAAGCAATAGATTGCGGAAGTACACATGTCTAAACAAAGTGATAGATCACCATAAAAATTTGTTACATTAACATTATTCGATCAAGATATATTAATTCTTATAAAAATGACTATTTCCATTAAAATACTGGCAATGAATTTTTTTATTTACTTCTTTTTTAATTTCCCTAAGTACGAAGAAAAACCAAGTGAAGTTTTACTACATACTGCAATCTGCAGTATGTAATCATCTGCAGTCAGCAGTATTTAGTAAACTGCAATCTGCAGTATGTTGTAAAACTCTAGAGAAATGTTCGTTTTCATTTAATCTATTTTAACAGCAAAAATTACTACTGGCAGGAAATATTCCAAACACTTCATTTTGGTTTTAAGAAATATTTTTAAAATAATATGATGAACATCGATAAACAAGAATAATTTTAGGCATTTAATACCTTTAACAGTTAAGTTATAATTAATAAGGCATGCGATAGTTTATGAATCAATGCATTTTTATTCGCTTTAATATGTATGAACAGAATAAAAGGTCAAAAACAAGTAGTTATAATAAATAATAAGATAAAAATTACGTTTGGACGGATAAAAATGCTTTTTATTGTTAAATGTTTTTGGGCCCAGCAAAAAAGACAATTTAGATAGTATTTTTCTGGGCAGTTTTTTATTTTTCAAGATGTATTCCTGCATTATTGACTTAGTGTATCCTCAAGAAAAGTAATGCAATAAATGTCTTTCCTTAGCCCTTTTTGAAATGTAATGCTCTTCCAAGTATTTAAATAAACAAATTAAGCATGTTAAAATCAGAAATTTTGATTCGGTATCGATTAGAAGTTCAGCGAACTCAAAAGCTGGAAAACTAGTAAATTTTAAAGTGTTAATACAATGTACATAAATATTAGTAACATAATAACAAACAATAAACTTGAACTTATATATGAATTTAAAATTTTAAAATAGTTGAAATATTTACTTAGTTTCCTAAAAATTGCATAATTTAAATTTTTATACTTTTTCTCCCGATCTCTCATAGAACATTTGACCTATTCTTGTACTAAAGCAAAATTACATTTCCTTACTTTTTTTAGTGATCGTGAATCAGTCTTATTTGCTATCTAACAGAGAAATTTCTCAGCAAACCTTGAATATCTAACTCTTTTCTGAACTGTTTATGATGTAAAACCCTAATCAAGATTTGAATATGGAAAATCCTTCAGCAAAAATATGCTTTATTCTGAAGGTGTCCAATTAAGAAAGGCAGCAAATAAATAAAAGCTGTTATATTCCTTTTATATATATATATATATATATATATATATATATATATATATATATATATATTAATTATTGCCAATCTGTATCTCATTTGTAGTATTGTTACTATGTAATACATGACGCTAAAACCCAAAAAATAACAGCTGAATTCCCTCAATTTACGAAAACAACTCTTTTTTGTAAAAAGACTACGTAAGATATATTGATATTTCACCTTATATATGATTTGCATTTCTTCGACCGATATTTAACTCATAAAGCTACAATCTGTAAATAATAGAGTTTTCTAGGTCAGGAAAAACTGTACATCGCATTATAAAAGATTACAAAACTTTATAGTGTGCAGCAAATTTAAAGGATGTAATTGAATAACCACCAAAACTAATTGTATTTAATTAATTTTTAAATGAAAACTCTAAATAAAAGATAAACACTAATTATATTAAGGTCATTCAAATTATATCAAACATTTAAATATATGAAAGAATGAAATCAAAATGAATAGGAAAAAAGTAAGCAAAAATGAAAAGAAATTTTTTTTTCCTTTTTGGAGGAGGGTTATCTTTATTAGATTTGCGAAGCAAGATAAAAGCCCAAAGATTGTCAATAAATGTTACATTCGTTAAAAAATCTTGAATTAGAGAGTTTCATGCTAATACATTTGCCTTTATTAACAGGAAGCAAACATAAGGGCAATGAATCACTCTCTTTGAACTTGGTCCCAGAAGCAGCCGAGATGTTAAGACGGCTGAATACTAGTAGTCTGACCTAGGTTCGAACCTATTTGAAGAGGCTAGCTGCTTGGGTGATTTTCGTGATTTTCGCCATGTATATAGTGACTACAAATTAGTTTCTCTCAGAAAGTTCTTTACGAATTGAATCCCTTTCAGCAGGCAGGTCCCACGTGTGCTTTAACGCATTCAAATAATTCTCTTTCACTTTTTACTCGATTTTTAACCACAGGTAGTTTTTTTCTCCTACTTAGCAACTAGTCGGTTACAGAATTCATTAGAAGCTAGTTTCCTCGTCTTCTTTAAAAGCTAGTTTCAGATATAAGTTATGGATAAAGTTTAAAATTTGCTCTTCATCCTTAGATTTATATTTATTTATATCTTGTTCGCGAAAATTAAGAGTACAAGGGTAAGCCAAACAACCATTCCAATCATGAGCTTGCCAAGAAAACCATGGAGCTTTTCCTTTTGCAGCCTTCTCTTTCCCTGCTCCCTTTTCCAATAGTACGATTCGAATTTATTTTTGAACTTTTCTAATTCCTTTTGGACATGTAATTTTTAACTAGCATTTTTTCATATGTTTTTTATTTAAAATAAAAAATAAAGGGCAAATAGAAGACTTTGTTAACTGTTTGACTTTACAACTTTTTCTTCATTTTAGATCTTTTGCATGTTTACCTAAAGCAGTATGCTTTGATTTAGGTTAAAATAACACACCGAATAACGATTACTGGAGAAGATAAACAACAAGAATCAGCGTAATATTTGTAAATTTTGCAGGAAGGACTAGTTTCGAAACTAGTCCTTCAAAATTTAGAAACATTAAGTTGATTCCTTTTACTTATCTTCTCCAATAACAGTATGTTTTGATTTATACACAGAGAATATAAAAAAGAAATTAAAAATTAAACTTTGCGTCTGTAAACCTGAGATATAAATATAGCTGATTATTAGAACTCTTATATAAACTTATCAATGATTAACAGCTGTAATGACTTGCTATTGTGCAGAAGAGAGCAATGGAATCGACACTGAATGTAAAATAATTCTCAAACTGCAATATAGTGCAGCCAGCAAATTGAATAGGGTGGTAACTCGAAGCAATGCAATGTAAAGCAGACTGACTGTAGTCGCTGTTGGGCTTTTTTCATGCACCATAAAGTCAGATTCTATGATGAAATGCTAAGGAAAAATTATAATCTATTCAAATTACTTACTTTACCTTCGGAATTCTTTCATAGCATGATAAGAATGAATCGTTACCTTGGCGAATTGTCATAAGCATCGTATAAAATAAAATGACTTGAATGAAATGGTGAAATTTAGTCTCAAATATAACACAAATAGATCTAGATCGTAAAACTAATCATTAAACAGCTTTTATGAAATTGCCTGTGAGTATTATGCAAGAAGACTACTGACATCTGTATATAACAGGTACAAGAAACTATTTAATTTTCATTTATGTTCAATGTGTACAGTTTTTTAAAGATTTAAGGATTTAAACTAAGGAATAATAAAAGTACATAAAACGAGTTAAATCCAAACGTGGTAAAATGCAAAACAATAATAGCATGCCTTGGGGAAGAATTTCACCTTATGGATTTCATTGAGTTCTATAGTGTTTGACGTATAATGTAAGTTGATTGACTCTAAAATTTTGGAAAGCTGTTGTTTGAAGGAAAGTTATTAATAAAATCTTTTTAAATCTCTAATTATATCTCTTATAATCTCTTTTTTTATTTATGTCCCTTTCTTTAGTTTCTTCAATTTTTTCACTGACGTTTGTGCAGACTGTTCTCTAAATATCATCAGTATCATATTATACAACCATCTGCATAGTTCCATGACAATTAAACAAATAGTATACTAAATACTTAATCAGTTATGTTCCATTAATATTTTTTTAATTTAATGCATCAAAAATTACACGGATATATCGCTTATGGTTAGCACATGATTTAAAGTGAAATTTAAGGTGCTCTGATTTTGTATAATTAACAAAGTTTATATATGTATTTACTTCTACATTCTTATACGTGGATTTACGGTTTTTTTAAATTGAACTGCAATTTTATTAAATATATTTCCTTAAACTGTATTCTGAAAAGGTATTTTGAATGATATATTACGCCTAACGTAATGACAAAAAATTACGAAAAAGCTGAACTGCCTTAAAAGAAAAGAGTATGCAGGAGAAAATTTGAAGGAAATTTGGTTAATTTTACTTTACACTTTAAAAAACCAAAAAAAAAAAATTCCATGCAGTAAGCATTTCGAACATAATCAATGTGAGCGAGAAACTACCCACATTCAGCGCTTTATGTACTCAACTACCCCACCAAACCAATAATTGTTGTTGCTGTTGTGATTTTTCTCATTTGTCTGACAGTAACATCAGAACAAGCCCACGAAATTCATCGTATTAAGGAGTGCAAGATTGCGCCTGTCGTTGGCAAGATCCTTGAGCATCATACAAGTGACAGCATAATTTCGTTCAGTACTGACCCCCAATTTCGATGGACAGTACCCCGGGGGGACGGGTCCTAGGGTCCCCTACCAACAACCTCTCGAGTGAAATATCGGCTCACCGCGTATTTAGAGTGCTCCCATGCCGTACAGATATTTACAAACCTCCATGCCTTCTCCGGGATTCGAACCTGGACCCTTCAGCACGACAGTCAGCGTCGCTAACCAATATCCCGGATGGGCGGCACAAACCAATAATTTCTTCTCTCCAAGCAAGTAATCAGGAATCTGTAACATCACAGGTCACAGGTGAAAAGTTTACTTGAAAGAAAATTTGAAGAAATTGGAAAAAACTGGATTATTCTAAAGATTCAAAGATATCAACAAGACAATTTTTCAGTTAGTGATCTGGAAGAATAAAATAAATAAAAGATTAACTTAATAATTGTTTCAAAAATAAAAGTATTGAAAGAATAAAATGCACAATTTTAGTAATAATTTTAAGTCAAATAATAATTCAGTAATAATAATTCAGAAATTCAGTAATAATTTCATTTCACATTTTCATGTGAAAATAAAGGATGAAGGACAATGGCAGAGTTCGAAATGGAGCAGATTCTTTACAGTTGACAAAAAGCGAATTCTTTACGGTAATATGATGCAAAGAAATTTTTGAGGTTTACTCTAGGAGCATTATGTTGGTTGTTCAAAATAAATAGTACTTGCTGAGGTGAGATTATTTAGGCACTCCTCTTGGCTTAAAGCTTTAAGAAATATCATCTCTCTTCGTTTCAAGGATCACCATGTTTCAACTAATTTAATCTTTCTAATATTTTAATTTACCTAGAAAAGCCTCAGTCTTGTAAATTTTCCTCGAATAAATTTGTGTAAGACAAGCAGTACATTCGGAAAGTGAAATAATCTAAAGTGGAAAAAGCTTTGCTTTGAAAAATGAAACACACCAATCTCATTCATAAATAACAATTTGCTGCTGTTTTCGCATGACTCGTTTTCTTAGCGCCTCAGTTTTAACTAAACTACTCGAATTCGCACTTTTTTCCCAAAAATCATTTGAGAATGCCAAGAAGGTACTCTCTAGGGCTGAAACTTCCTTTTGAATTATTATTGTCCTAACAATATAGTTTCATATCAATGAGAAATGGAAATGTTTCTTTTTCCTTATTATAATAACGGCTAATCAACTTTTTTATGAATAAGGATTAAACAAATAGCTTTTACGATACAATCAATTCTTCAATAATTTCTTAGTGGAAGGTTAAGAAAGATTTTAGGACAAAATTCTAAAGAAAACTTTAATATAGTACTACATTACTAAATTTTGTTTTGTTTCAAATATTTCAGCAAAATCATTTAGATAAACATAATTTAAAACAAGGATAAAAAAAGGTTTAAATTAGATAGATTAAAATATCTCTCTCTCAAAGTTGAACAAAATGTAATATGACAGAAAAATTTAAGCAATAAAAAATAAAATGAGTTTCTAAATTTAGAAATGCAATATGTTTCACATATATTATTCAAATATCTTTAAAGGATGAATATCAGACTATTTAATTAAACCGAAAAAAAAACAGAAGTGAAAACAAAAATATTTCAAAATAAAGTAATTTAACTTGTAATAATTTCCAGATTTTTAAAGCAACTATCGAGATTTATTAAATCAATAAGAAATTTAAGATGTTTGCAACGAATGTGCAGCAAATCTTTGTTTTATATATTAGGTATAATATTTCAAATAGGAAAATTTAAATAAAACCTGGATAATTTTGAATCTGCGAATAGAAGTTGGGTATTTAGTGGGATTTTATATAAAACATTATATTTACATACTTCAAAACCACTGTAAAGCAAATTATATAGAATATTTAACATAATACGAAGGCTCTGAGATAGTTCAAGACATCAGCATGCGGAGATCTGCTAACAAAGTACCTGAGCCCGACTTTTTTTATTTGCGGGTAGTTTTCAAGAATAACTTGATAAGATTTTGCTAAGGATTATTAGAGATTGCTAAGGATTTCTGCATGAAGATTTGAAGATTACATTTTCATCAAATGCTTATGCAAAAATTAAATGAAAACTAGCTGTAGCATCATATTTCAGGTTCTGTGAGAAATCAAATATTTTGAAGCGATATGTGGTTTATCACATCTAGCTTCTTTATGCTTATCAGAACTAATCAAATATTAATACTTTTTTGAAGATCTGTATTCAGAAATAAATGAGAAACCTCACTTTTCAGTCACCAGTATATTCAAAAAACATGCACAGAATTTTATCTCCTTTTTTAACACTTTTAGTGTAACATCTGTAATTAAGAAAGGGGATTTTTTTTCTCGGGGCTATTCCATGGATATGATGATGATACGTTCTTTTGAAAATAATGTGATGACAAAAAATTCCGAGAAAGGTGAACTGCCTTAAAAGAAAGGAGTATGCAGGAGAAAATCTGAAGGAAATTTGGTTAATTTTACTTTACACGTTAAAAAACCAAAAAAAAAAATTTCCCATGCAGTAAGCATTTCGAACATAATCAATGTGAGCGAGAAACTACCCATATTCAGTGCTTTATCTACTCAACTACCCCACCAAACCAATAATTGTTGTTGCTGTTGTGATTTATCTCACTTGTCTGACAGTAACATCAGAACAAGCCCAAGAAATTCATCGTATTAAGGAGTGCAAGATTGCGCCTGTCGTTGGCAAGAGCCTTGAGCATCATACAAGTGACAGTATGATTTTGTTCAGCTCTGACCCACCAATTTCGATGGAGAGTACCCCGGGGGAACAGGTCTCGAGAGGTCCAACAACCTCTCGAGAGGACTTTCGGCTCACCGTGTATTTAGATTGCTCCCATGCCGTACAGATATTTACAAACCTCCTTGCCTTCTCCGGGATTCGACCCGGACCCTTCGGCACGACAGTCAGCGTCGCTAACCAATATCCTGGATGGGCGGCACAAACCAATAATTTCTTCTCTCCAAGCAAATAATCAGGAATCTGAAACATCAGGTAAAAACTATCAAATGCCGTAAATTCGTGTATTAGAAAAGAAAGAATACATGCTTGGGGTTTGCGTTTTTATTTGCTGAATGACATACTATAAATGGCTATTCAAATGCCAAAAAGGTTCACACTTCAAAAACATTCCTTTAAGTCTTTCCAAAATGTTCATATGCTTGTCTTCTTTTCTCACTGAAATAAAATAGAACAGAAAATTGGAAAATTATATAGTTGAAAAATTTAACTTTTATACCCTCCTTCTAATTAAAGTATCTCCAAAACAGTGCCTTTAAGGATAAATACGATTACTGTTAGTATACAACTACAGTATAATATGTATTACAATATAAAATAAAAATGAAAAATACAGTGGCTTCAATTGAACACATATTTCTAAAGCAGTAAGATAAAATACTATTGACAACTTATAATAAATAAAATACACTGAGATAATATCACTTGAATATTTTTAAAATTTCGTAATTTGATATTATTCTACACATTAAAATATGTGAAAGCTTTTTTCATCAAAATTTAAGGATAATTTTTAGCCTCATATTAGGTTTCTTTGTATATATATGTATAACTTGGAGAAAATGCGAAGGACATTGTTTCTAAAGCTCTTTCTTTTGAAGTTTTTTGACTTGTGGTACTGATCAATATGATCTCTACAAGATTTTGATGTTTATTTTTAATAAATATTATTCTTTTAATTTCTGCGGACTGACATGTGTTAACCATTTAGAATTTCATGGCTAACCAGTTAAACGTATGAACTATCGCAAATGTATATGGAACGCATACACACAATTGCCATTAAAAAAATAAATGAGATTACTTGACAACCTTGTGAGTCACAAATAATATCGAAATAAAAAAAAAGCGAGAAAAAGTGTTGTTGGGGAGAAAGAAAAAAGAAATTGGTGAGGAATGAAGAAATTCTTTTGGTTCCTTTATCGCAAAGGTTAGCATTTTGGCGTCACACACCCTCTGTTCCACTTCGGACAGCCATATATTTCTTGCTCTTTAACTCTTCTTTGTCTCTGCATCTGGGGCCGAACTAAAAGGTAGGTGAATGATAACTTGTCACTGAATTGCGTCGATCAACTGAGGTTCATCCCATCTCTCAGTTGCCCTACCTGTACTGGGATATAAGGAGTTTCAAACATTCCTTCCATGTGCTCTTGTGGTACAGAGATTAGCATCCAAAGTCTGCGTATTGATAATTTCGTATTCAACTCCAGGCAAAAGTACTGTAAATTTTTCACTCTTCACCTATCATATAGCTCTCTTATAGAAGTTCTAGTATTTCGTACATGAATCTACTGAAAAATGTAAAATTTAAATTGTTAACACTCCTCTCTCTTAAATCCTTGTTCTTGATATAATTTAAGTGTGAATTATTTCCAGATGCAGCTGAATGTTCGTAAGAAATGTTGTCTATCTACACGATTAGTACCTAATGCTATATAAAATGGTATACATAGACATTATATTTTAAGATGTAATTATAATTGTCATTAGAAAAGATAGATTTTTTACAATCGATACAAAGTAATTTAATGTAAGTACTTTCATTGAAAGCTATCCTATGATTTCTAAGCACTTTATTTGTAGCAGAAAATTTTACAATTCATTATGATATAAGAACTCATTATGATATAAGAACTCATTATGATATAAGAATTCATTATGATGAATTCTTATATCATAAACTCATAAATTCATTTAAGATAATTATTTCAGAATATTAGCTGTTACATTATTCAGCGGATTTTGCATTTAAAGTAGTTTAGAAGTGTCAGGGATGATGCATGAAACATTTACAGCGGAAAAGACTGGAGAGCAGGCAATTTGTCGGTGATACCAATAATCCTATCTTTCTTAATAGATAAAATTTGAAATCATCGAAAACCCCTTTTACAATCAGTATTTTTTGCTAAAAGTAAAAAAAGATCCGAAAGTGCAAGTCTTTGAGCTTCTGAAACTTCATTAAATGAGAACACACTGAAGAGCTTAGTTTAGTTAATTCAAGGCTCTAAAATGTTTTCGCTTAGCTATATTGTAACGAAATAAATAAATTTCGAGAATTATTAAAATGTGAATCAGATATTTAATTCTCGTTCTCAGATGCTTTTTGTCCACAGGCATAAATTTTCTCGTAAATAACAGTTTAATGCATTTAACATTTTGATCTGATCTCTTGACACCAATGCTAAAGTATGTGATAGTAAATGAGGAAAGGCTTTCTAGCCTTTCCTCATTTTTTGTGCGAGATACGTTGCAAGATTTAAGATAAGAAAAACAGCGTTCAGCATTAAGAACCGAAAAGTATTAATAGCACTTTAAAGAACATGGAAGATAAAATTAGGTATTTCAAGCCCAGAAATAAAACTAATAGAGAACACAAACAATACGAGATTTAAAATTTATGTGACATGTCGTAATACACCACTGTTCTCCGGTATCTCGTGAAAATTCCATTTTGGTTCACATACAGAATTGCTTTATATTTTTAACAACATTCTTATCATTTATTTGCTTCTGTCAGCTGTTTATACATTCCTTTGAGTCGTCATATTCAATCTTAACTTTCTTTCTATTTCTTTTCCCAGACAGCACTCGCGGTGACAATTTTGTGTTCGTATTTAGATTTAATAGCTTCTTTCAATTTTCCGTCTTTTTACCGAGAATACTTTTCACAATCTGGTTTTCTAATACTTTTTTTATTCTGAAAAGACACATATTAAGCTGTTAAGTCTGAAACGACACATATTAAGCTATTAAGGCAGAAATCTTATTACAAGCATTCTTCACCTTGCACATGATGCGTTTTAGTAATTTTTAAAATGGTGCTCGTATTGTTTAAGACTTGAAAATGCTGATGATTTTTAGTTGTATTTTTGTTTTGGCTCTTGAAAAGACCAGTTACATGTAATTATCAAACAACTATACGACTATTTATTTATCAAAATTGATGCATTTTTTTTTCATATTTAATGCAAATAGACATTACGTATATGATGCATTAAGCGGGAATAAAGTATTTATAAGGTATTTCTCCCGTCTTCCTAGCGTGCCTTCTTGGTGTAGTGGTTCTGCACGGTAAGCTGGCGTTCCCGAGGTCCGTGGTTCGATTCCCGGCGAAGGCGTTGCTATTTTTCATCTTTCCTGCTTCCAGAAAATACCTAATGTCTCTACAGAGCCCCCCCCCGAACTAAAATGGTGGTGAATGATGATTCTCCTCACCCAGGATTTGGCCATTGGGTCCCCTAAAAACCCCAGTCGCCCTTTAAAAGGGGAGTATATAAGGTATTTCTCCCGCCTTCCTAGCGTGCCTTCGTTGTATAGTGGTTCTGCACACTGAGCCGGTATTCCAGATTCCCGGAGAAGGCATTTGCTTATTTTTCATCTTGCCTGCTTCCAAAAATACCTAATGTCTCTACACACTTATTAAATAAAATATTTCCATCGCAATTTACATTAAGAGAAAAATTTAGAATTTAAGTTATTAATTAACTTTATTAATTAACTAAATTCAGAATTTAAGTGATTAATTAATGTTAATCCTTCGTAAATGCTCTATCTACCGCACTTTAAAATTATGCTTTAAAATTAATGCAGTATGCTTGCTGGGAAATTTTATTTTTAAATACTCTCTGAATAAAATAATTGACTTACTTTATCTTAAAATTAGTTTGTAGTTAGGTTTTTAGGAAATACTACTACAACTGTTTAACACCGATAATTGTTACTTTCTGTATGATATGAATCTATTTGTCATTCACATTGAAGTAAATACGTTCGTATATTCTGTCACCTTATCTATTGAAGTTACCAACCTATACTCAATTGAATCACATTTATATGCATCATTTATTGAATTTATACTTCACGTTTTTTGTAATTCAACTACTGTGCAAAGAATTTTTATATTCATAAGTGCAGTTACAAATATAATATAAGATACTCCTTCGAAATGTAGTTTTTTTAACTCTGCATATTTAAAATTTACGTAAATTTAAAACTTACGTAAATTTAATTTAAAACTTACGTAAATATAGGCAAAAAAATAAAAATGAGAAAATGGATAATTCTTGCCAAATACATATTTAGAAATTTTAAGTTTAAATTTTGCCTGTTTGCTAACCTAATACGTATTTTCTTTTAAACTTCAGTAATCATATAATTCGGTATTCTTTATATAAGCAGACATTAATTTTAAGGATATGAAATTGCACTCAGCACGAAGTTTATACTGCTCATCCTCATAGACAGACACAAGAATCTTGGATGCAAATTTCATACAATGATTGTTATGAATTTCATGAAATCATCTAGTCTCTAACTAAAGGCTCAGTAAACATCATGAAGCTTTGAATGCTGTTTTAAAAGTTATAATATTAGATGACCATTTGTTAAGATTATTTCTGCTGTAAATTTCAGGTAGTTAAGAACTTTTATGTTGTTTGAAAATTTTAATTTTATTTTATTATTTAAGAAAATAAATGTAGAAGCTCCACTGTGATTGATCCGTATCACTTTTTTTAATAATTTGTTACATCTTGCTTTACTTTCGGAAGGAAATTACGAGCTTCATGAAGAGTACTCGAGACATGCAGAAGAGGAAAAAAACTACCACAAAGAGAAAGGGAAATTATTAAAAAAAGATTAGAGGGAGTATTAATCTGCACAAATAAAAGAAACACAGTGCGCTGTCTATTATCGTGAATAGAGAATTGCTGTGACTCTATATGTTAGTTTGAACTCTACGGAATAAGAACAGTGTAAACCCGAAAGAAATTATTCCATATAGTTTTTTTCCTGCACCATGTGGTGGTATTTCATTTCTAGCATGCTCTTCAGACATCACGATTTGTGGTTTTTCTTTCTGACACCCTGAAAAAGAAAGTCTAGAGGCGTAACCACTAGCAAATTTTTGTCTGTTTTTAATAAAATACCACTGTTGTCCCTTTCAAGAGAAATCACCATCAGCAAAGTTTCCTTAGTTCCATTGCAAGCAAAGTTTCCTTAGTCGAAAATCCTGCTTACGCTTCATAAAATAACCTGTAATTTTCTTTAGGGAAACTTCCTAAATCCTAAATGCTTCTGTGCGTATTAGCATTTCTATTTTTTTAGACTTGTCTGAATCGCACTCATTTTTTTATTACCACTCCAGAAAAAAGAAGTACTTCAAAAATATTGTTGCAATGCACTTTTTAGCCCAATGCAATTACTTGCATGGCAAATTTAATACTTTTGCACTCATTTATTACCTAGTTGTATGTCACAATTTTTTTAATGTTATTACCTTTATTAGATAATATTGCATACTTTTCTATTAAGCAAAAAATAGAATAAAATATTTTAAAGTACACTTCAAACAAAAATTTATGAAAACTTTTTTTATATTAGAAGTGTATAATATTTATTTCATGTGTTTAAAATAATGCCCTAAAATGTTTTCATACAAAAGTTATTCAGAATTATATTATTACTGAAAACTAAGGGTAGAAGGAGTAGTGACTTCTCTTTTATGAGGAAAAAAGTTATAGAGACATTAGGATTTTTGGAAGCCGGAGAGATGAAAAATTAGCAATCGCCTTCGCCGGGAATTGAAACACGGACCTCTGAAATGCCCGCTCAGTGTGCTGACCACTACACCACGAAAACACGCTAGGAAGGCGGGAGAAATACCTTATAAAGTTATCTCCAAATTCGGGAGGGAGAGGGAAATCAAAGTTCTTGTGAATAATATTTTTAGATAGCAATGATGGAGACTTAAGTAGAGCAAATTTATTCTTTACCTTGATAGTTATTTAGGTTTAAAAATTAGTGGTTGGAAAACCTAAATAAAAAAATACAATATTAAAAGGCAGTCGTTGCTCCAGAACATATTGTATAACACTTCTTTTACTGTATAGATATGTTTCATAACACAAGGTGTTTAAATGCGTTTTTAATGCATTATAAATGCATGCATTTCTAAATTGCACTTTGTTTCCGATCTAATATTATCTTGTTTGTCCTGTACATATCAATTTACTTTTTTCCTTTTCTATAGTTATGATGTCCTCAGTAGCAGATTTACTTTAACACTTATTTTCATAAAAGCCTTGCTGTCAGCTTTATTATAGCCCTTAGTATATTCACATCTTACATTGTAAAAATCCTTACTGGAAGCTTTTAACTGGATAAGTAATTTTTAACGCTTTGTAATCTGAGATCTCCTCTTATTTTTCTGGCTTCCTGTGCTTCTAGTTTTACAACCATATACGAAAGAAAATTTTTGTAGCTTTTTAAAGGTAGTTGAAGATTCTTAAATTAATGCTTAGTGACATAAAAATTTGCTATTCGTTAAACATGGGTAATTTAGTCAAAAAGGGCTGCATTTGATTCAAAATGTTTTCTTTTTTTAAAAAATGAAACTGTTTCACTGAAAGTTTTTGTTTTAATATTAATATCATTATCGCGAAAAGAGCTTTATAGAAATACTTTTAACTCCGTGACAGAAATAGCTTTAATGGGTTTTATTTCAATAAGCTTTGACAGAAAAAAGAAGAAGAAAATTCCAAAATACTAAATAGAGCCAACACGATTTTTGTTCAAGATTTAGGAATTTGGACACTAGTTAATATGAATTTAGGATGTGGATACTATTTAGACACTAGTACGAAGTATTTGAGTATTTTATCATAAAAATAAATAACTCGGTTATTAAATTTTGCATTGTGTGCATTTTTTGGCATTATATGCAATTTTAGTTTTCGGCAAATACTGTTTCCAGTTAAATTTTCTTTCGTCGTTAAATGTTTATTTTTCTTATTATTAATCAATCTTAAATCTTGTGTTTTAAAAAATTTGTAATTTCACTTCTGTGACCACTTACAAAAAAATAGAGATTTTTATATAAACAATATCCACCGAACACTGAGCTTAACCTTAAACATGTGTCATACTATTTCAACACAAGGCAGTTTTCTTTTATTCCTTAATTTATTACTACGGTATATTGCTTCTCTTTTTTATTTGTATTTTTATTCCTATTTTTTAAATATTTCTCACAATCTACGATCTTGATTTTCTCAAAAGAAATGTAACTCCATTCTCTATAATATACTCTCTGAGATCCTTTTGTATAATTTCTAACTCAAGCCTTCTATTGGAAAATGAGTAATAACCATTCATTAGCAAAAATTATTGTTCAGTTAGTAAGTCTTTCAAACTCAATACCCGAAAAACTTTCATGTGTAAAAAAAAATTCTAATTCTTTTAATAATACTTCATTTTATTTTCATGAGTTTTGTAGCAACAGAAATTTCAGCTGCTTAATATCATAAAGCTATCCGTGACAAATACTGAAATTATTTTGAAATGGAAGTGATCGAAATTTCCGTTTGAAAACTGTCATGTGAACTTCAGAAACTGTAGTTTGGTCCATTTGACTGATCAATCTGCCACTTCAGCTTTATCCTGAAAAATAAGAAAGGAAGGAGAAAAACGTAAATTAGTCAACCAAAACTGTTTTCCTTTTAATTTATGACTTTGCTTATGATTTATAAATCTTTGAGCTTAACAAGAACTAAATCTGCTTTATGTGTAAATGTTCTTTGAGACCTTCGCAGCAGAAATTTTGATTGAATGTCTTCATTCAGTTATATTATAGACTTCCAGACAAAAATTAGCGTGGTCACATACACGCGACAGATTATCAAGAAATCCCTTCAAGACCAATAATCGTATTTAACGGGATGGCCTACTGTTCGCAGTGAAAACGGTTAGTGCAAAGAAATTCTCTGCGCCAATGCAGTGGGAAGGCAGCGAACTGGCATCACGTGATCATTTACTTTTTTTTTTAAGTTCCCTCTCAGAAAATAAGGCTCAAATCGATTAGTTTATCTTCCGTGCCAGATTTCATTCTCTTCTTTTCCCTAAGAAACTATCGAAAATACGGGCAAGCGGCAGCCTTTGGAAAGAGCCTCCCTAAAATTTCCGGCCATTTTCATTTATCGCGAAAGGAGAGTAAAAAAGCGGCGGAGCGGAAAGGCATATAATTTATGCTCCTCTTGTGCTGTGCAACGCCTTCCATTCCAATTAATAGCATCTTCGGAAGCAGATAAACCGACAAAAAGGACAATTAAGAAAAGCGCGTTCTCCGGATCTCCCGCGGAGCGATCGATATTCAGCCAAAAGAAGAAACGTTCGTCAAGTCCTAGAAAAAGACTTTAAAAAGACTCCGCAAACCATTATCGAGAGCCGATACTTCTACGCTTCCGCCTTTTTTTAATTCTGAATCGGGTATCTGAAGCTAATCTGTAGTTTAGCATGATTTTATTTGCTTAAACTCACACTGTGGTTTTACAGAGTTTGAAAATCGGATCCTACAACTAACAAAACCCCTTCATTTTTGCTTCTTAAAATCGATCTTTTATCATCAGTCCTTTCTTTCGAAAATTGTTGTCACGTAATGTATCATCGAGCCATCTACTCTTAACTGGAAACTTAGATCAAGCTTGGCAAGCGTTCTAGTTCTGGTTTCGCTAACTTTAACTTCAACACTATTAAGGCTGAACAATATTAAGATAATCACATAATTCTATTAGATATTAAGATAACCGCAATTTGTTCTGCGAAAACTTTCACTATCCAATTTTCTGAGATACAAATACCTCTCACGGCTTCCAAACCGCAATTGCTTAACACAATCCTCCCTACTCCCGCACAGCTACAGGGACAACTGATCCACTCTTTTTCTCATTACACCGCAAGAGCGTGGTCTCATTTAGCCTTGTTATAGCTTGCAATATCTTGGCTTGGATTAGGCTTATTTGCAATTAGAGTCCTCCAGCATTTTTGCGAATCTTTTCGAAGGAGCTCTACAGCGACGCTATTTCGGAAGCGAATATATTAAAGTCTCCTAAAAAAATCTTCACAGTAAATCGATTATTTACCTGCCACCGACACAGCTAGTAGATAGGCTTAAAGTTCGAACGACTTGAATGAATAACAGCTGCAGTTGTTAGAAAATGTTGAAAAATGCGCTGTTGCTTTTAACAGCACTAGAAGAAAATCTGCTGCAATAAATTCTTCCTTACCCTTCCTCCCCAAACCTCCCTCCTTGAGAGCTCCTTAAAAGATTGGTTGATTGGAAAGATTTAAGTTAATATCACGACCTAACATGAGGAAAATAAAACTCAAATGCTGCTTTTCCTAAGATTTATATAAATTAGGAATTTAAGCAAATGTTCTAGGAATGTGTGGATGGCAAGAAACAGAGCATAATGGCAGAGTCTTGCCTAAAAAGCAGTTTTTAATAATACAGAATTTTATATTGGGATTTGAGTTTGGATCCTTTTCTTGCTATCGTATAATATTTTTATCGTATAATAGTTCAGATTATTGTATTTAATATCTCTGTGCAAGAGCATTCAAAATTGATTTAGAAAGAATTAACCATGAACAGCTTGTCTGAACTTCATTAACAGCTTTCCTGCTAAATAATCAGGTAGCTAGAGGTCTGACCTGTCATTTAATAGTAACTGAGCTCTAATCTTGATTAAAGTAATAGCTCCTATAGTGATTCAAAACCTCCCTTAAATAAGGAGCGGTAACTTCCTAAGCTGTAATAAGAACATTAGCTTAATCTTAAATTTTATATTAAAGTTGAAAAATTTAGATTAACATTAGTTTTACTGAATTTTGAGCATTAAATAAGCTTTTAGGATGCAGAGCTTTTATAAGGAGGGAAAGCATGCCAGTTTTAATAACCGCAATGAGTTCCCGATCCCTTTGAAAGTTTAAACAGGAAATAATATGTAACTCTCAATATCACCGATCTTCAGCTAGAGGGAGCCACCCCGTTTAGGAAGCTGCGATATAAGTTATGCCTACAGATTCGTGTATCTACTTTGTTGGCTGGCATCTAAGCATTTTGTTTACAAGAACTAAAAATCTGTTCTGTATTACGACAAATGATACGTCACATACTAAGTTTATACTAAACCCCTTAAAAGTTTTACTAAGTTCTCCCATTCTCCTTTGTCCCCATTTCCCTCTTATGGACCGGTTCTTGCTCTTGGTGTTTAAAGGCATTGTGTAATCTAAGAGAAGGTTAAGGTAGCTTACTGGATTTGGAGTTCATAGTGACTAACTTGTCTGAAAGTTTAAACAGATGTTTTATATTAGCACATCAGATAGTCAGCGACCTGATATTTAGCGAAAAAAAAATCTGCCTATAGTTATAGCATGATTTTCTATTATTTTTTTCGGGAGGGGGTGGTGAAAAGTTAATGATTTAATGATCCTAACATGCTATCAAAAGTAAATAAAATGTATTTAAAGTAGGACTTACATCATTTTAATATGGTTATTGGTGAAATTATTATTAAGCTCTTTCTCTAATAATAATAAACAGAATATTTTTTAATTAAATGAATGTTCTATTATAATTTATTTGAAATAAGCATAGGAATAAAACATAATTTTTCCCTTTTTATTTTTTGTGTTTTCTTTGTTTTTCTCCTTACAAAAAGTGTAAATCTGCATGCCAGTTTTTTTTCTCAAGCCCCCCCCCAAAAAAAAAAACCACCGAGTAATAATTTCGAATTCCAGATACAACATTTCAGTCTGAGTTCTCTTCAAAATATTAAGTGGTGATCCAAGTGTCAGTTTATTTTTACATGAAAAAAACAACATGGTAGTGATATCAATAGAATAGTATTTTAAAATAGATAAACAATGAGGAAAGGATAACTATGTAATGCTATAAGTAAGGATAAAAAACTAAAACTAAACTCAGTAGCGTAACAGCCCTAATGGGCCAAGGCCAGGAGTACCCGAAATCTGCTTTCTTGACCGTGGACCCCAGGGTGTGTAAGCATATGCCCTGAACAAGTGGTCAGCTTGTCGCAGGACCCCTAGTGTTTAACCCCCAAGCGAACTTGGTACTCATTTTATTGACTCCAGTGATGGAAATCAAGAGATGAGTCGACCTTGCCCAGCCCGGGAATCGAACTTCGGACCTGTGGTCCTGCTGCGCGATGCGCCAGCCACTGCGCCACGGGGCCTATAGTAAGGATAGCAGCAGTAAAAGTTGTACCCTCGATAATTAAAGTTTTAATATTAATTAGAATAAATAAGTATATCCAGTAACATCCTAACTACCTAAAATATCTCCTACTTCAGTTCTTTTTGTTCTAATAAGTGCCATTTATTCACACAACTCTGTTGTTTCATTAAATATTTCTGAATTTTCAAATAAATTTCAAATAAATAAATAAAGGTACTCCTGCTTTCTGCTAAAAGTTGAAATTTGTTCAGAAAATTATAGATCATAGTTATATCATAATGAGCACAATGTACTTTATTTTGCATTGCATGTTCTCCTAAAATATGTGACACAGATATTTGAAGTACATTTAACGTAAAAGCAAGATTTAAAATAATCATAAATTACGTGTTACATTTATGCTGCGTTGCGTGATTATGCAAATTACCGATTAAATCTTTGTACAAAATTTAAGGAAAGTCTAACTGTGAAATTTGAAAAAAAAAATAGAGAACGAAGGAAAAAAATTATCCATGCAAATCGAAACCTAAACCTGAAACCTGATTGAAACTTATGTTCTGTGTTTTATAAGCACAATATTTTGAAAATCACAATAAATAATGAGTATTCTGCTATAGAGTTCGGTGTTCTTTGGTCGCATAAACTGGTGTCAGACTTGGAACGAATTATAGCTGCGTCTGAAGTTAAACCACAAAGTCTTGAGAAGGTTTTAAAACAAACCTTTTTATTTAATCAGAGCTTGAACATAAACGCATGACCCGTGCTTACAACTCAACCACCACTTATGGCGATGAAACTTAAAAGTAACAGTCAGTTTTAAGAACTAAATCTAAGTCTGGTATCCAAAGGCTACACAACGCGAAGTTGGCTCAAAATCTTCTCAACAGCGTAACAATTTAAAATGACGACAGCTATAACGCAAAGCCGAATAATTCAATCTTATATGAGCTATCAAAAATCTAGTAATGTGCTTCGAGAGCCAGAAACAGGCTCTGTCTTACAATCCGAAAACCTCACCTTGAATATTCTCAAACTCAATTTGCATTCGGGTAGGGAAACGAAAAGGAGAAGTGACAGTAAAGGTCTAAATCATAATAACTGGTTATATTAACTTAATGAAACTCAACACTGTTTTCTTTTTACCCTCAAGATTTGATTTATTTAGTCAAATAAATTTTCAAAAGTGTCAGAGCTACACCTTTTTATTTAATAGTGAACACCCTACTTAATCATTTCTTCTCTTGACAACGAACTTTAATACCTATAATGGATTTGTACCTTTTAGTAAAGAGCCAGATAGGTGAATTGTGCCAATCAATTCAAAACCAACTTAATATATCTAGCGATTCCTAGCTTCAAATAATAATTTGAAATGTTTTGTTTGAGAAGTAAACTTAGAAAAAATAAAAAAACATATTTTAACAGAAAAATAAATTTGTTTGAATGAGAATGCAACTAAAAAAAAATAACAGAGATCAGAATCAGATTAGCACAAACATTTTAGGTCAAGGTTATTAATTAATAATGGATAGTTTCCTTGATCAAGTATTAAAGACATTTATCAGGAACAAGAAGCGCAACTTATAGGAAACTAACACATTTTTAATTTTTTTAAATTAAATTTGCCAAAACTGTACCTTATTTTGTGATTTTAGAAAAAAAGTCTGTTGATGTTATTAAAAGATTAGTAATTTTAAATACGAAAAATTTGATACTAGATGGAATTCTGTTCCAAGGTCTATTTTGTGGTGCAGGAAAATTCCTTCATATGATTCAAATTTTTTATCATTTTTAAACATGTAAAATTAGATTTGAGATAAATTTAGAGTTATACTAGCTGTAAGAAATTTATATAGTTTTATTATGTAGCAACATCGGAATCAGCATCTTTATCTGAGATTCTAATGACCACCGAAGTACAGTCTTTAGGCCATTAACAAAATTATTAGTTTAATTTTCAAATAAATTTAGCCTTAGCTTTATTTTAGCAGTTGACTCCATAGTTAAGATAAACTCCCTTACTTCAATATTTGTTTATTTTAAGAAATGATCCTATAAAATTTTATCAGGAGATCGGAGTTAACTAGCTTTTCTGCTTAAACTTTGCAGGCAAAGAATAAATAAATTCAAATATTTTAAATCATGCTGAAATAATTTTACCTCAGGATTCACTCTACTTTATACAGCTCATAACTGGCTCATAGTATCTGCATTCCACTATATTTTGAGTGCCTATCTAAATAAAAAAATATCAGGGGATATCAGATTGATTACTGGCTTGGAAAATTGATAGAAATGTGTATAAGACATTATTGCAAGTTTTCTCCGTTGTCGTAATTTACGTCCGCAGTGTTGGCAGTTATTGCAACCATTAACCATGCTTTTCTGGACGGCGAATTAAGCATCCTTTAAAACATGGGGTGAATTTTCTCATGTGACTGGCTAATGACTACAACCCCAGCTCTTCGCCCCGTTTCAGAAGTTCAGTAAAGAATTCTTGCACTTGGCTTTCGCTGAGAAAAGGGGAAAAAAAGGTGGAAGTATTGGAATGCCATCTAAGCTAAAATCCAGGGGACATGAGTTTTATTGCAGATTGGTAACGACTTTATTCCCAGGCCAACAAAAGTTGATTAAAATACAGTGAAATTCCAAGGGCCTTTCGCTTGAGTCACACCTTCATTCCACTGGTTACGCCTCGGTAATAAAATGCAGATACACCTGTTTCAAAGTTTTGAGTATTAAAACTGTTTTTATAATCAGCTTGGCCAGAGGCTTTCTTTTACAATTCAATGAGAATCCTTATAATTTTGATAAAATAATTATTACTTCACAATAAATTAAAGCAAAAAGTAGTTAGCTTTCTATTAAATAATTCCGGCTAATAGAAGGGTTGCGTAAATATTTTTGGATTTTTTCCGTGTGTAACTCGCAATATACATATGTGACACAGTAGCCTTTAAAATATTCTTCCCCCCCCCCTTTGTCATATAGTCCTCGCATGCTTGGCCATAACTTATTGAAACATTCAAATTAAATGAATACAATAACAAAAAATACACTGATTCGATCATCCACTAATGTCAATCATAAGACTCTTTTTTTAACTTTTCGTTCATCCAAACATTGATGAAAATGTCTTAAATATTAAGATGCACTCTTTATTTTCAAAAATGTTCTTTGTTCGAAAAGGATCATTATATTCAAAGTACCTGCGGTATAAAACAGTTATCCGATGTTGTACATTATTTTATTTAGGGTCTGATTATAATCTACTGCGCTTATAGGAATTATCTATAGTTCTAGCGACATGCAAGGCATTCAAGTGTTTGGAAAACTCAGCTGTTTTTCTTTGTCCATCGAGAGAGACCTTAAAAGCACTTCGAAATGAAGGACTTCATCCCCTTAGCCCCTTAGAAAACTGGGCCATAAGCTGAAGAGCCGCAAGTAGTGGAAACTTTGAAGAGCCGCAACCAGTGTATTAAAATGTATTTCTTCCCTTAACCGTAAATTTCATTTCCTCAAAAACATATGCCGCAAACTTAGCCTAGATATAAATTTAAACATTATAGGAAAAACTTGCAGTTCCATCAAATTAAAAAAAGTTTATTGAAATAACCGAACATTTTTTTACTATAGTGATGAGCATTTTAAGACATTAGTTTCGTTATGATATCTCCTTTCCAATTCTTTTCCTTAATTCAAAATTAAGAAATTGAATATAAAGCTATTAAGAACATCCAAAGTTATGATGACTGTCTGGTTAATTGAATCTTTCCAGACAAAAGTTAGCTTTGGATCGCATTCCGCTATAGGATATTCCCTGACTCTATGCGATTTTTATCATACACTGAGTTAACTAGAAGTTACCCTTGTTGAAAATTAATTTTTTTTTAATTAGATGTAAGTGAAAATAAAGCAAAAGTGGGAGTTTATTGAATGTTTAGAATAGGTTTGTGATATAAATAGCAAGGTCAAATTTATCTTTTTCGCTATTAGCTTGAGAGTGCAAACCTTTTAGTTCAATTTGTTTCGCTTGAGTGGAAAAACCCTAATGTGACTTTATGAACCTTAATTACGAATTTTACTTTTCAGTGACTCTTTGAAGTTTGAGATTTAAGTTAAGAGGTGCTTGGTTGGTTGGTTAACTGATTACAACTAAAGAGGCAAGAAATATCTTTCTCGGGAGGATGGCCTTCTAGGGGGATTTTCTAATGGCACTGTCTCATATTTACATCACACAGAGGAAGAAACCATGAAACTGCTGCTAAACATTTCGGAAAACCCGGAATAAACTACTGTTGTCTAGTATTCTTATCCATTTGTCCGTTCAGGTTTTAAGGAAGATTCTGATAGTTGTAGAAAGCTAAAAATCGATTCACTAAATAACGAATGTAAAGGCTTCAATGAACCTCAGAAACTGCGTGAAAATAAATGCATAAAATAAATATCTTTTAAAATGGATATATGCATGCTCTCCTAAATAATAACTTTTTATAAATGCTTATTAGGTTTTAATAATTTTAGTATCTAGCCTTAGTTTTTGCACTAAAATAAGCAAATAAGTTTAATTAGGATTAGAAGTACCGAAACGAGTAAGTTTAATATGAGAAACAAATTAGCAGTACTTTAGCCTTTTAAGTTTAAAACACCATTGAACAAAAATAAAGAATATGGGAAGAGTTCTATACTTAGGTTCGAATTGTTTTGCGCTTTAAGCAGAGTAAGTTATATATTTTATTTAAAAGAGCTTAAACTGTCGTTCTTGGGATGTATTTTGAAATGCAAAGTGCAAGTTTCATTACAACATTTTAAGTATTTGAAAAAGAGAAAAAAAAATTCTTTTAAAAGACCTTTCTAGCTACCCCGTATTAAAGTTCTGTTATAATCATCATCATGAGATTTATAAAGGGAAATAGCTGTAATATATGAATATTTGTTTAATTATTTGTCATCTCACTAGCAATTATCATTTTATGATCATTAAAGAACGATATCTATATAATAACTGGGGATTTATATAATTGGTGAAATAAGAAGCCATTGGAATTTTCATTATAAAAATTTTCAGTAGAGGAAAAATATATCACTGTAGAACAAAAAATAAAGACACTGGTGGAAGAAAGTCACATTAATAAAATTAATTTAAAGCAATGTATAATCAAGTATCGACTACATAAAATCCCTTAACAAAAGGCTCCAGAATCTGTTAAGTTTCTCGGAGCAGAAAACGTGAAAAATCAGCTATACCCTTTCCAGGATTCAAAGCACGGATTTTCCAGTGCTAGCAGCACGACTACTTACACCAGTAGTTCTCATCCTGCGGTACGTGATGCCATAGTCACGGATACGTGAAAGAATTTTTAGTAATGGCTTAAATAACAAAGTGGTATAATCAATGCTGATAAAAATATTCAAAAAAATTTAATTTGACATTGATAAGAAAAAAATCAGTTTGAATTATTCCAATGTGAATGTTACTATCGGAAATGAGTTTAAAAGTGATGTAATAAGTCGTAGTTTGTCCTGCCACACTTGCCTTATTACTATCTTCTGTTCGCATCATATCTAGCCATTTCCTTCCTTGTTATGTCATATACGATGACTTTATTTTCAGCATTTAGTGAATAATAAAGTTAGTTGTGTAGCTCTCTTTCTCCAAATTTTGGCATAAAAACCAATTTGACTGTGGAGCTTTGTTTTAAAATAGTGTTCTTGTAAAGTTACAAACTGTAAAATTTTGTTTATATGGAAATGGATAAATAATTGGGAAGTACACATATCATTGCACAAGAACGAAACCACTTGTCTCAAATGGCTTCTATCTGGCGTCTGCGTCAAGCAAGTTTTAAGAGATCATTCGCTTCAAATTAGCCTGCTAAATCATGATGATTAATGGCTTAGAGAACTTACATAACTAACCGATATTTTTTCAAAATTAAATAAACTGAGAGAAGGAGTATCAAACGGTCCCATAACTGCTTCCAAAGCGTCTAACAAAGCTTATTCTATGTTAAATATGCTCAAAAAGTTAGATTTCTGGAATGTTCGCGACACTTTACAAATTCTTATCAGAAAAATTAGCTTCAGTTTGCAAACGAAGTCAAGGAGAGCATAAGAACCCACTTAAAGGGTCCCCAAGGATAGTTTAAACGTTATTTTCCAAAGCATATTGAAAAAGACAAGTGAATTTCGGATCCTGTCAATGAAATTTCCTTAACATTGCCTCAAAATTCTCTAAAAAGGAATAACTTTACATTTCTGACTTTACAGTTTATTAATTTTTCGGTATTTAAATAAAAGCATTGTAAGATATGTTGCGAGAATGCTGGAAGAGTGTCAGGGAGTTATAGGTTTTTAAGGAGGATGTTAAGATACTTTATAATAACAATCTCATTAAGGGGTATGTAAAAAAAGAAAGGCTGGAAACAGCTAACTTACACCGCGAGAGCACCCCCAAAGGCATGAGACAATTTCCTAAAAAACATTTTAGGCTTACTTAAAAGTCATGGTTAATTACCAAAACCCTGAGATGCAAAAGCATGAATTGATTGCTTTTTTTTTTTTTTTTTTTTTTTTTTTTTCCCTCCCATTTTAGACTTTCCATTTAACTAAATGAGCGAACTAAAATAACCACATAACCTGCATAAACGAACTAAAATAGCCAACACTAGTATTGATTCAGATCATTAGCTCGAATTGAAGTCGAAACCTAGATCCTTGCAATTTAAATCCAACAAAACTTTAATTCCTTAGAATTAGAAAGAACAAAATCTAATTCTATTTAAATTTGGGTATTAACAAGAAATACTGAGTTGAATCTTATTTATTTCCTGCACCTATTTTGTGTTTCAACTAATCTTTGATAAGCTTTATTATAGAAGAAAGAGGGTAGTGTGCAATTCTGGCTGTCTATTAAATTTGATGTTTCGTCTTTACGAATCTGAATTGGAATGCGTAAAATTTCTTAATCTGGGTTGAAATTAAGAAATCATTTTTTAACTTGTTTCATAAAATCAGAGATTTTTTTAACTTGTTTCATAAAATGATACAAACATACAAATATAAATGTTAAAAAATGTAAATATTCGCGCTGGATAAAAAAAAAATTTAAATGATTAGATTCTAGGCATGACGAAATACGTATGAGATATTTTACGTGAAGTAATCAAATGTGTGTTGTTCAATCCGTTACTTATAATCTCTGATTAAATAAATGCTGGGATGTTAAATATAAATTCCTCGACTTAATGCTAGTGAATGCCATTTTTAACATATGCATCCATGTAGACTATGATTTTCCTTTCCTTAAACGTTTTCCTTTCTTTCCATTTCACAAAATTTGGGCGAGGTACGCCCGTAACGATATGTTTCCAGATAATTTTCTTTTCACTTGGCAATAGCTAGATTACTCTTCAATTAAAATGCAAGATACATTTTTAATTATGATAAAATAAATAAATAAAAATAAAGTTCGAGATTTAATCCTAATATTTCAGATAATTATTTTCTTATTTCATGCTGATATCAGGATAGCGGAGAATGCAAATTTTGCTTAATATTTGAATAAAAATAAGACAATAAAAATAAATCCGTCTTAATTAGACAGAGCAGGAACCACATTACGCAACAGAGGTTTTGCTTTTATAATTAAAATTTCGATTCAAAGCTTCCAAATGCGAAAGCTGACTTTCATTAGGTTAGCATATTTTTTCCAATTAATTAATGAAGTGTATCTAGATAAACCCTAAAACAAATTCCTTCCAGAAATTGAAAAGCAAAGCAAAACCAACTGAAGCAGGATTCTGTCTTTTCCTTCATTTTTTTCACAATATTTTGTGTAGATTACTGACCATGCCAATTTAAATTTAATGTCCATTGCTTTCCCGAATACAAATATTGTGAAAATATTGTTTCTTCCCTGACATTTAAACAGATGTGTTTCTTGAAATATAATATTTGTATTTTAAGGGTCATTCAACCAAAGAGTAGCAGATGGTTGCACATTTTAAGTTGGTAGTTAATTTTGAAATTCTTACCAAACGCTCAAATGCTCAAAGGACTTCTTTTTCCCGGCCTTGTAGATTAGGATGGAACCAAATAAAACAGCAGAAGCATAACATTAAGCAAATAAACAAAAAAAGGCTTTAATTATACATTTATAAACATATTTTTCCACTGACACAATAATTTTTTACTATAAATCTTTGCTTTATATGCAAGTTTACCGTAATGAATTTTCATACTGCATCCAAATATGTCATTTGTATAATTTTCATCCTCAGATTGTAAATATAATTGAGTTTTAATTAATTTAATCTATTCTTTTGTTTCAAGAAGTCGTTATCATTTGTCCAAATTTAAACCGTCAACAGTAATTTTTGTAATATATACTTTATCATGGAGGAGTATTTTAACCTTCTTAGGCATAATTACATAAACAAAATTATTTTCTTTGCTAAAATTACAAAAAGCAAGTAAATTCAAATGTTGTAGTGTAGCGTTTTACTTATTAATGCACTGTGCTCTATTTTTACAAAACGTATGGGTTTACATTTAATTAGAAGAGAAACACGCAGATATAAAACATAAAATTAGGCAAAAAAACAACTTTAGATCTGCACAGATTTTAAACTTTATAGAATTCTATGACGATGTAAGAATGCCCTCGAAATCGGTAGAATTTTATATAAAATCAGCATCAATCTAAGATAGTTTTGTTACCCTAATTTTATATATGATTTCACACGCTTGCATTTACCGACAACATTATTCTGAAATTTATAAAAAATTACTTTTTTTAATTGATACATTAAATATATTAGTGTTTAACTAAATCAAGCTATATTTGTAGAAATAACACTCATATGTAAAAATAGAAGAAAAAATGTTGCTAATGAAATTTATTGATAGTAACCCAAATAATTATAAGATGTCTTTTGTAGACGTTTATATTATTAACATTAAATAATAATTGTTGTATTTTTGAATAAAAATACTGTACAGAATTTTCAGTCTTCTAATACATTTAAAGCCCTATTGGTGCAGTTCCATAAACAAAAGAAAAATATTATTGTTCAAAATTAAAGCAAACTTTCAGTGAATCTGGTTACATGAAAACTTTAAAAAAATTTTTTCCTTTTTAATTTTCATAGTGTACTTTAATCAGCTAGGCTTCAGCTTACTGTATTATGCTTAATAGGTGGTGTACCCACCACTTCTACTTACTTGGTTTGAAACTTTTAAAGTTAAAATAAATGGCAGTTTATGAATGTCTTTCTGGTACAGATTCACTCAAGGAACTTTTTTTTTATCATAATGTGCCCTGTCAGAGATTTTCATCGTGTCTTATTAGTCTAAATTGCTACATACTGGAATCTATTTTTATAACTAATTCATTGAGCATCATTTCTAATACCAATTTTTAACAGGAAGCATAATTACTTTTCACATGCTTAAATACCTAACTTCACCTCCTACTAAAGCTTTCCACACATACAATAAATAAATACAAGTTATGTTTATTTTTGGCACGCCTGCTTATCTTCGCACAATATACTACTAATGTTTTTTTCGAAACAGTATGTGAGATTAATGCATCAAGTTGGCTTTCGTTAAAGTTTGCATGAATGTGATTCAACGTAATATCAACTAAAGTAAATTATCTCTGGCTGAATTATTTTACTGCAAAATTTGGCTCTTTTTAAAATAATTTAACATAGCGTTGGTGTATTTAAATTTATAATACTCAAATATTTTTCAGACAACTCACCTACCTGTTCGACTTTAATACTGTTATTAACCATTTTTCCTCGGTTCGGAGTTTAAAAAATTTATTTTAGCATATAAATTTTAAAATGCTTTTAAGATGCTTTTAACATATAAGCTATTCATAAGGTTACATAAAGTAACCACACTTCACTTCTGGTCTAAGAAAAACTAGCCTATGTGTCACTTTTTAAATAGCAATTATGTGGCTGCATTTTTTTTTCTACGAACTGCTTGCTTTCTTTTATGCATTAAATAATCTCCCTTGCGTTGAATAATTTCAAACAGAAGCTGCGATTTGTGCAGGGTATTTGTTATTACGGCAGATCACTTTTTTTTATCTGCGGGCTACAAACAGCTCAGATATGAATACTACGTTTTAGATTAGCAATCGATTTACATAAGCAGGCAATATGTGTAATTTCTTCAAGAAATACTAAATTTCCTTTTCTCTTTTATCCCCCCTTTCAGAAATCATTGAATGGCGTAAGTATAGAATTTTTCATTTGGAAAACTGCCAAAAAACTCAATACCGTTGATCGTAGAAACAATGCATATTTTTTCCCACTACTTTGTGAATTCACTTTTTTTTTTCAGCCTCTAAATTGCTGTGTTGTCTAATCACGTGATTTGAAAGTGAAATTTTTTCTTCGTGCTGCTTTTATGTATTTTATTCTTTACTGGAATGTTCATATTGTGTTGTTACTGAGTCATTTACAAAGCTTAAGACTGAGGGGTTGATTCCAAAATTATTGATCTGAGATTTCTCTGTGAAGTTGTTTTTAGTTTCAAAATGCACATTTTTTACTTAATGTTTTACAAAATATTATATTTGCAAATTTAGATCAGTTTTGAAACCTGAAAATAATACTAACACTTCTAAAACAGACTGAAGACCTAATAAATTTATACTCTTCTGCAGAGAGTTCCGCATAGCTACTTACAATACAGATTCAAAACATTTCAAGAAATATGACAAATACGAAATAGTCCTTGTGAAAGAGACACGTGAAGAAGTTCATCATAATTAAATTCGGTATTCATTTTTCTCCTAAAAAGTATTGTACAAGCACGTAAAATGCCAATTGTATTCAGTTTTTACCATTGATCAGTAATCTTAATTAATTTACTATTAGTGATTAAAATTACTTTCTCTGCTGTTCACCATTGGACTACTAATCCTAAATTACTTAACTCCATAAATTACCTACTCACATATCGTTTTAAGATGCATGAGTAATATATTTTTGAGCACTGAAACCGAAAATAAAGTATACCTTATAGATGTCTGCCAATTATAGAACAAAATGTGAAGAAAAGAAATAAATTTCTTCATTTTCGAAATGATATTATTTCAATAAATCAGAATTGGCATATTGTAAGATTTCCAGCGATTCCATCCTAAGATTTCCTGGTAATTACTGACTTTGTGTACAAATTCTATTCCAAATAATAATAATTCATTTTCTAAATGATTTATTCAAATATAGTGTTTATTTTAATATTTCAGTAATTCAGAATTGACATATAGTAAGATTTCCAGCGATTCCTTCCTAATATTTCCTGGTAACTAGTGACTTTATATACAAATTCTCTTCCGAGTAATAAGGCTCGTAGAAAATCAGCTATCTTTTATATAAGAAAGAGAAAAGTGTACTTTTTTGTCCGCTTTCTAGTCCCTTTATCAATTAAATGCTGAAAAATTCTTTAAAATGCTTGCTTATTTAATACTTAATAATTTAATTGTCATTTAATTAATTAATTAATAATTTAAATCCTTAAGTAGGATTCCTGTTCTTAAATAACATGAATTAGCAGTCCGTTATGCTATCCAGAATTTCAGTTTGAATAGCTTTTGGATTATGAGGCATAGTTAAGCTGTCAGAAATTTAAAATTAAAAAAATGGAGCAAGAATATTTTGAATAGCACAATATTTCTAGAAAACTTTTGGTATCATATTAAATTGTCATTACGTCATTCTGCGACTATCATTTTAGTAAGATCTCGAATAATATTCTTACCAGCTATCTCCGTATTTGTTCAAATGAATTGTTGACGCCTCTTCAATTAATGAAATATTACTAAATCTTAAATCGGTAATCAAATTTGTTTAAATCTGAATGCTGGACGCATGTGTAGTTTTATGTAGCATGCACTTCATTTCATAGCGGCATGAATTGTATTATAATCACTCAAAATTTAAGAAGTGATGAAAATGCCAATGCAGCAAGAAAACAGTTAAAAATCCTAATTATTTTTTAAAGTTTTAAAGAGGAATTTTGATTTTGGTATTTAATTTAATTTTTTTTTTAATTTCCTTCTTAAATCTGAATAAGCCGTCAGTCTTCATACACATTTATGCTATAGATAAGTTTAGATCCAAACATAGTACATTTATGCTGCAGATAAACTTAGATTCACAATCATGCATAATTTTCATATCTTGATACCACTTCAATACTACTCATATGTAATTTATGCTCTGTTTTGAACTGAAGCAAATGGCATGATATTTATTTATCAACTTTTGATACTTTGTTGAATACATGGATATCTAAAATATTGATTTATAAAAAAATTAGTTTCTTTAGCTTTATTTATATTAAACTAGACTCCCTTTCATTTGTTGGGAAGAAATACAACTTCAGACAGGCTTTTCATCAGTAATTTAATTTATTAAAAGCAAAGCACGAAAATTATCTTTAAATTCAATATAGTAGATACGTGTAAAACATTGCTTTGTTCATGATAATAAGCATATTTAAATTCCCTCAATTTACTTGTAGTTCTTTGCGCTAAAATTATAAGTTTTTGCTCATTTTAAAAATACTACAATAGTGAAAGGATACATATTTTTACCTGTTCACAGGGTTCTAAAACGGAATTTAATAACCAGACTATTTCTCAATGCTATGCAAACTATTGTTTTAACTTTTTCTGTTAAGTAAAAGCATTTCAGTTTACTTGTATATTTATTTGAAGTGAAAGATGGCATAATAAACTTCCTTCTCTGTGGAAGTAAGATAGTGAAATAAGTAATGCTTAGAATTATGTGACTACAATTGACACTGAAAATGTAATATGACTTTGAACAATATGCCGCATTTTGGATACAAATGATCGAAAAAGCAGTATATACAATTGACATTAAATAGCATACAACTTTCATAGCTAAAATCTAACAAATAAATTTCACTTACTTCTCTTCTCAAATATAAATGACTACAATGCACCAGATGGAATCCACGTTATCTCGGGCTGGTCGTTACTGATCAAAATTATAAGTGGAATAAACTGTCGGAAGCGCTTTTAACAAAGCAATAATTTTGTTGTTAATCAACCAAACCGGAGCGAATTCAGAATGCAATATATTTTTCAGAGAGGAAAAAATCAAATAAAAATTAACGAGTAATTCGATTGCATCAACTTCGCAGTTCCCTACACCAAAGCTGTTTTCTTTAACTGTTTATTTTTTCATTCAGTGTTTTGTTTATGAGAGTTCGACTTCCGTCGTTGCCTGGGGCACAGATCATGGCATATGTTTGATTGCGAGCGTCTATGACTACTAAATCCTGTAACGGCGACTGGACAGGAAACAGATTCTAAAAACGCTTGCGGCAAGGTTAACAGTAACCCTTCTGCTTCATGTTTTCTCGCTGATATCCATTTAAGCTGCATCTATTTCTGTGAGAATCTTTCAAAGAATCTGATCACACAATATTTCTGCAGGAATCTATTTTCTGATCTCATTTCAGATCTGTGTGACCTGTGAAGTAGCTCCTCTTTCATTAAAATTCATTCCTTACCCTTCTAAGAAAGAGCTTTTCGTGAGGAAGAGATCTCAAAGGATGAAGTTATTCCAGTTAGTTTTCCACATGGGTTCTTCTTTAAGCCTTAGTCTAAAACTACACGCAAAGTCAATCTTTCTAGCTCTGTTTGACAAAATAATATTTTTTCGCACAAGTAATGAGTTGGTAGTTCAGTAGTCATTAAGAAAATTAAAAAAAGCATTTTACTTTCATCAGTGGGATGAAGGCAAATATATAGAGAAAGAGCTATTTATAAAATATTGTAATGCAATTTTTCGGCGCAAGGGAAAAAAAAAACAAAATACCTCAAAACTGAGCCAAAAGCAACACTGTTAATTTTGATAAGATACTAAGATAAGAAGAATAATGATAGATTACAAAATATTAAGTTAATGAGACTTCAGCTTTAGGTAGTTCATATTTCATAGATTTGTAAAAAGACGAGAATTTTTCTTCATCTGAAATATCATTAAACAAATTACTAATTATTTTAAGAAGCCTTTTTTTAATTTGGTAGCTTTAACCTTTCCTAACTCTAAAAATTTGTATCCATGCTTCCCTGTTATCTAATATTTCAAGATTTTACTTTATAAATGATATTTTCCATTGATTTGATATGTTTCACAAGTTTCATAAACAAAGCAAACGAGAGGTTTAATTTAGTGTTGTTTAACAAGCTCTCATTTAAATGCGCAGGAAATTACCTTTGATTATAATTGTACTACTGCAATAGACAAAGAAAAAGAAAGACAGAAAACGTCCATTTGAAGTTAAGAGACTGCTTTATGTTTTAATAATTATTAGATTCTTACTTGAAAAATGCTCACATTGCAAAAACAATTTTTATTTTAATCAATCAATCTTCGAGAAATTAAACGCTTTTATATAGTTCAACTACAGATTAAAATTTCTTAGTTAATATATTTGATATTTCGCTTCGTTTTTATTAACATATGAAAATATTATATATAGAATAAGAGGTCTAAAAGAAAGACAAAACAGAAGATGTACATTCAAACAGAGATTGATTAGGCAAAGCAAATTTAATATTTCAATATAAAATTAACAAAGTAATTATTTTAATTTATTCTTTCATTGCTTCCTAAGTTTTAGATTATTATCCCGTGAACAAAATCTCCAGCGTGTTTCTAGTTGTGAAAAATTAAATAAGTAAGATTACTAAAAGTAATTAATATAATCCCATTACTGAGCAAATATTTCATACGGTAACATTAAGTCCTCCTTTCCAAGATGTTAACATAGCGTTACTTCAAAAAAGGGTAAGTATTTTTATTTATTTCTGATCATTGTATACAGCAATTTATTCACGGAATAATTTACTCCTCATCTG
Source organism: Stegodyphus dumicola (assembly GCF_044657685.1). Taxonomy (NCBI): domain Eukaryota; kingdom Metazoa; phylum Arthropoda; class Arachnida; order Araneae; family Eresidae; genus Stegodyphus; species Stegodyphus dumicola. The sequence continues at coordinate 181,699,955 of NC_140780.1, read as the reverse complement.
ATCACAAGTAAGCCATTTTAAATTTAAATTTTCTTATTTTTGTTTTCACAGGTTTTGTACAGTAACATACTTAAATTTGGGTATTATTAGCAATACTGATGAAAAAATAATGCATTAAGTAATTTAAACTTTTGTAGCTTAACCAGCAAAACATAAACATAACGTTCTCTGTTATATATTACGAGCATCATAAGCATTTCTTCAAAGATAAAAAAAGTCTTCAACTGTTTAAGAATTGAGGAATAATGTAGATTCAAGTGATTTTAACAGGGATATGAAAAATTTACATGTAGTGTGTAATTTTTATGTATTTGTGTGAAATCTTATTTTTTAAAGTGGATCTTTTTGAAGTTTTCTTTTCAAATTTCTAAAGGGAATAAGAGGGACGCGTAAAAATTCTCACCCAGTGCAACGGAAAGTAAACCATTTTACTTACTTTAGATCGATGCTTTAGTTCGGTTTATTTTTCATTATTTTTTATTAATTCATACGACTTGATAAGACCCTATTGATTTCTTTAAATGATTTCGCAATAATGAGGCAAAAACTTTAAATTACATAACCATGAGCTTGAAGTTGGTCGTTCTTGATTGTACCGCCCTAAGATTTTACTTGACACACAGCCCATTCAGAAAGTTATGTTATATTAATACGAAAACCGTAAAGCACATGAAAGGTGTCTGTTTAAGGGAAGGGATGCCTTCATGGATGACTTTCTAAGGCCTCTGTGAAAACTGGCTCATATTCACGTTACACACGCGAAAATCCACGAAAAGCAGCCAGCCCGTTCGAATAGGATCGAACCCGCGTCAAACTTTCACTATTCAGTGGTCTTAACTACTCAGCCACTGGTGAGGCTCCTCGTTCAGAAAGTAATCTTTTCAAATACTTGCAATGATCTTGCTCATTTTGCTTTATTCTGTGTAATAAATTAAATTGAAAAGCAAAGCTCTAAAAAAGAGAAAACTGCGCTGAAAATAATCATCCTTTTCTTTACATAAAAATTTCTTGCCATCATAAACAAACTGCATTCTTTGTTGTTATAAGCCAAAATTTAATTTTCTAAGAAAAATAAAAAATTCTCAAAAAGGTGTACAAAAATCTTAAAAAGAAAATCCCACAATTTAACTTCAAAAAATACTTTTATTACGGTGAAATACCTTAAAATTTAAACAAATTGTAAGAAAACATGAGTTTAAATTTGAAAAGAAACTATTGGATGAGTTAATTCGAGGCCTACTCTGTATTTCAGAGTTAAAGTGTTAACTCAATACTCCGTTATATAAAATCAACTCAAAAACTTGTCGTATTTCTGAGTAAAATATTTTAAATGGATAAGTAGAAGTCAACAGTTACCTGTCTAGAAATCCACTTAATACCCATATATCCCTAAAATTGGAAAAAATAATGAAAATAAATAATTTTTATTATTTCATTTTCCAGTCTTATTTTTGAAATTTTATCCCTTTTGTAAGATCCGCATCGTGAGTTTTATTTACTGTTATTTTTTTCTTCGTACGGTCTTACACAGGTTCATAATTTTTAAGAGTTTCAGAAGAAATCGTTAAATTAACTCATGCATTAAGTTGTTAATTTTCTTAAAAGAAAGAAACAAGCTAGTCGATCTGTAAAAAAAAAGAAATACGTGATTTTCTATTGCAAAAACCAGCAATGGTAGAATAAACGTGTGTTAAGTGAAGGTTAAACTTCCAGTTTGGAATTCCTCTTGTGCTTTTGTATATATAGCAAGTCTTAACTATCTATTTTAGTCTTGCTTATATTCCGAAGCAAGACTAATATTTGTTGACTTTTATTTGTTGAAAAAAAAGGGGATTTTTTTTTCTAGTCTGAGAGCATGAACAGCATTTGAAACTGCCGCTACTGAGCCAGCCTACATGTTACTATCGGTATTCGACGTCAGCAACTGTTCGCGAACCGATTTGCTGAAAGATATCTCTGTATCAAAAGCACAAGAGGAATTTCGGTATTCAGGTTGAGTTTGGTTAAGCAACTTCAATAATGAAAAAAATTCTTAATAATTTCTCTTTGATATTCTCCAACATCCTGCAGGATTAGAGCCGAGTTCTCCGATGAATCGCTCTTTCAGCATCTTAACTTGCTTCCCAGGATAGTCTCTGATCATTTTGATATGTGTAATACACATAAGCTTAAGCCAAGTTCAATTCTCGTGTTCAGAGTGATCATATATGCCTCTCAGAAGTGCAAATAATTTTGAAAAGATTTCTGCTCGTAATCTGAAACCACTCATGTCACACCACCCTCACTACACATGTCTCATTTAATTCAATTTAATTCAATTATGTTCTTGAAAACTGTCCTATGGTTGGAGGTAACAACTTCTTCATTTGCATATTTAAACCTTGAAGTTTTACTATTTAAAATTATAAGGTAACGAATCCCAGAAATTGAAGGTATTTTTATACTGATAACCTAACAGTTTACTGGCGTCCTAGATCACGCGAAGTGTTTAATATGCTGTATATTCGTTATCTTAAGTAACTAACGAAATAAACAACTACGCGTTCGGATATTATCTTGAGTATTTAACCTCTAAATAAAATTTGAACTCTTATTCCTAGTCTCTTATTTGATCCCACCGTAAGCTTCTACCTGTGTATTTTGCGATTCTTTATAGTGAAAGAAAGGGTTACATAATACTTCGCAAGAAGGGGGATTTTTTTTTTTCAGCCTTAGGGTGAACCGTGTGGCCGGCCTTTAAATGCTTGAAATAAAAAGAAAGGTCTCTTCCCACCCCGATTAACTTTTTTCCCTCTCTTCTTGTAAGAAATCCTGTTTTACGAGCTCAAAGAAAAGTTCCTGCATTTGAAGTAGGAAAGATTACGTTCTGGAACAGATTTGCTAAGGGCTTATTACCATTGAAAAAATGAGACTTTTTTCTTTTTATATTTTAATTTTTTCATAGTTTTTTTATTTCCTGATATACTAACATGTTGCAAATGTAATAAGAAATTAACAATAATTCCAGGCTACCTCTGAAAACGCACAAATACGAGACAGAAAAAAAAAGAAAAAAAGAAAAAAGAAAAGAATAAGAAACTTCATACCACCGTGCATGCAAGATAAATAAATAAGTCATCCTGGTTAATGAGTTAATAAATGTTCAGGAAGCACTAAAAGCTATAACATAATTTCATGATGAGATTTAACTGAATGCTTTTTGAGCTACTTTTGAGCAATACTGTGCGATTCCTCCTTCATTTTCGTTTTTAAAACCATTATTCAAATAACTTATATTTCCGAGGTTTAAATCTTTAAAACCTTCAATAAAACTATTTGATTTTTCTAGCTGTCTTAATATAAATACATGTTTTTTATTTATTTAATATCTTACTTTTGTTTCTTACCTTATTCTGCCCGTTGGGCATCTAAAATAATTCTTTTCTGTCAAGTTTTAGATGTATTTAAAGAAGAAAAGGGTACTTTTTTTCATAGCTAAAAATTATCGTTTGATTTAGAAACCAAAATGCCGATTTCTAGTTTCAAATTTAACTCAGAGATAAAGGGTTTTTTAAATTTACCAATTTGAGTTCAATAGCCTTTTCAATAACTAAATCAATCCAAGTTTTAAAGTGACTATTACGTACAACTAAAGGACAAAATCTTTCTTTAAGTCTGCAGCCATTCTAAAATTTTAAATTCTTAGAACAGGAAATAAAAAGTAAATAATTTTGAAATAAAATAAGTTTATTATTTTTTAAATAATGTAATTTAAATTTCTATATGGAATTCATGCAGAGTAGAGCAATCTTTAGTTCATATTTGTACTTAAATTCCCGTATCCTTATCGTAAGCCTGGGCTTTAACTAGAGTGCAAGGATTGTACCTTGCAAGAGTAATCAGAAATTAGTATTTCAGTCAATTTAATATTTATTTTCCCTTTTGCATATTATCTCAGATTTTAGACCTATTATTAAATTTCAAGGAAACTTAACTTTGCAGAGCATAAATCAAGCTTGTAATATTTGCTAATGAAACATATATTATTACCATTTAAATGTTATTAAAAATGCATAGCAAGCGTCAATTTATAAAAACTTTCTTGTAATTTATTATTCTCGTGATATCTCAAAGTGATAAAAATTTCTTTCTTGCGGATGACGTATGTTCTCTCTGGAGGGCTAGTTTTAACTAGCTTTTCAAAAATCAATTGAAGTATTCTTGTACAAATTTTAAAGCAACTTCTGCTTTTCGAGAATTTTTAATGAATCAGCGAGAAGTGCTTTAACAGTAATTACACGATACCGAACAATTTTGCTTCAGAGTTAATTTGCATCATGTTTTAAAATAATAATCAATAATGAATTTTAATTAAGAATGTTTTTCCTTAACAGATTTCTCAATTCCGACTTGAATTATTTATGCTTATGAAGGGAGATGTGCGCTTATAACATCACTGCTTAAAAATTCAAATTTAAGAGACTGTTGTCGTTGCATGAATAATTTTTTTATACACGCGAGATCATTAAATGCATTCGAAAAATGCAAAGTTTGTCGACTGTTGAATGATGAATATTAATCAGCAAAATATAGTTAAATTTGTGCAAGTCATTTCACGAAAAATAAAAAAATATGTCATCATGTGAAAGAAGATCCGGTTCCTATGTATGCCAAAAATCAGTTAATGCTAATTGTTTTAAACTGTTACCCCGAAAACATTTTAAGGCATGTCGTTTTTAGAGAACTTTGAAAGAGCATCTTAGCTTCATCACGTACAGCAGATCCTTATGTATCTTCTGGTACATTCAAAATAATTCTATTGCGCCTGTACATGACTATGAAAACTAAAAACTGAGTGATCCTTATGCCTTCCACGCATAATTTAATGTTGTACCATTAACCTGAATTGCGAATAACTTTTTTAATTAACTCTATAGCTTAAACATATGTTGTAAGTGATTCAGATAGTACAATTATTTTCGAAAGAACTTGCTTTATTTTTTTAAACCCAACTCTAGGGTTCTTTAACTCTTTTAGACGATTTCGTACTTAAGTATAACACTAAATGCAGACACGTTGTAGAAAACACGAAAAATCAGCTATATCCTCACCAGGATTCGAACCATGGATCTTCCAATGCTAGCTGGGTACGCTATAGCACCACAGAATCACAACGGGAAACGAGACGATAAACCCATGAAAAATTACTAATATTTTGGCAAGGAGACGTTTCTATTCTATTCTATTCTAATTTCTTTGTAGATTAACACTTGATGGCAATCTAATACTTATAGCAATCAGATACAGATTACTTTAATCTGAAAATGCTAACGTCTAGCTAGTCTTCTTTAAGAAATCCAGTTTCCAATTTACATATGCATTTGCTGACCATTTAATGAATAAGAATAATGAATGGAAGTGTCTTTCTAGATAATATTCACACCAAAAAATGCACTTGAGAAGTTGCATCTCTCTGCGCTAATATCAAATTCTGTGCTTTAACTCATGTCTAAATAAACATACTCGTGTGCAAAGTTAAGAGAGTTTTAAATACATAGCAATATATGAATTTTTTCTCTTGTATATTATACTAACTCAAATAAAATTAAGCTGATACAATCAAAATTCATAAATGCAAATATATAAAATTTATTTAAACAATTTTAAGAGATGAAATACTCTTACTGATCACATTATGAACGACTTTCAGCCAAAGAACAATTTATTAAATTTGACTTTTTTGATAATAAATTTTAACCATTATATTGCCTTACCCATACCCTTATCTTCTTTTTTGCCTTAACATAAGTCTAGACACTCCTTACTATTTCCCTCGAATCGGTTAAATTAAAAGAAAACTCATGTAAATAAGCTTTTCGATCATATAAAATTTTCATCAACAACAAAAATTTGTGGGACCTAATTTCAAACATAAAAACTCACCAGTGGCTGACAGTTAGGGTAGCTGAAACTGGTAGTTTGACCAGGATTCATATTCCAGTGAACTTCTCGTAGAACAGGAATTTTCCCCATTTGGACGATAATACGAACTTGTTTCTCAAAAGTTCTCAATGAAGACATCCGTTCTCTTAGACAGAAAACACAGCATGCTTTGTCGTTATCCAAAGAATCTTAAAATTCAAATCTCAAAAAAAGAAGTTAAATTTACTATTGGCAGATTAACCAGCAGAAATTGTTGACTAGCTACTTTTTGCAATTTTAATTTTTAGTACTTCAGGTGCACTAAAAAACAAAAAGCTGCTTAAACAAAGTCATTTGTTGTTTTGTCCATGAATTTCATGGAAGAATGGTTGTCAGAGTCTCAAGGAGGTTAGACTTCTACTTTCACCCCAATTTTGAGAGAGACTACCCCGGGGGATGGTCCGATGGTCTCCCACCCCTCTTTCCTTCCACGAAACCACACGAGAGGACTTTCGGCTCGCCACGTATTTAGAGTACCCCTCATGCATTTACGAACATCCATGCCTTCTTTGGGATTCGAATCAGGACCCTTCGGTGCCGCAGTAGGCTCCTCTAACCAATATACCGTCTGGGCGGCTCAATAGTCATTTAGTTCTAGCATTAAAATCTGAGATACATATGTTCATTAGACTTAAAAGAATTAGCAAATAACAGTAACTAAATTAAATTGCATACACCAGGTCAAACTTAATTTATTAAATCTCTACGCTTTATTGGGCTCAGTTGCAGAAAAGTAAAACTTATCCTTAAATACTAAATAATCCATTTTTGAGTAATTATTTTCTAATAATAATAAAGTAATAAGTCTTTCTTGCTTTTCAATTTCTAAAAATAAAAAAAAATCTATAAAGTAATATTTAGCATAATTATAAAATGGGACTCTAAAGAAGTTTAGAACTATCTTTAAAAAAATATTTAAAACCGAAATCTTTTCCTTTCAAAATGCTTTCTTATAGATATCTCAGCAAAAAATGCCTCTGCCAGATAGAATTAATTTATTTAAATTATTAACAAGTCTTTCTTAATTTAAAATCAGAAAACCACATGAATAGGAGCAACTTTGAAATATTTTATCAAAAATAAATTTTTACGTTATGGTTTTATGCGAGACCAGTCATGTTTATTGCTGATTCCTTCTCATTTAAAAAATGCAAAATAGTATACAAAATATCTCAAACAGGTTTTCTGAAATAAAAATGACAAAATTTACTTATTCAGACGAACAACTCATCCATAAGCTATCATACAAGGAAACGGATAACTAATAAATAAATATACGTAAAATAATGCTACTTACATCCCCATAATTTTTATGCATAGCGCATATCAAATCAATGTACAAAGTTGGAAATCAATACTTTTTACTATGTGCAAAATTAAAACAAATAAATTTTGAAAAACATGGGACGTTTGTGCTCGTAATGGAAAAGTGCTTAATATATATGTTCCTCTGTACTTTTGTCATCCAAGCGGCATTATACAATTTGAAAACAATACCTGAAAACATGAAATGTAAAATAAAAGTAGAGTATTGTGTTGAGTCTTTTATGAAAAATAAATTGATGCAAGCACTGTGATTTTTTTATTCATTTTTAAACTTCCAACAAAATCATTCATTGTGTATTACTCTACGTATCATCTATCAATCTATTTCTCTTTGTCTGCTTGCATATGTATGTGTGTGTGTAAGAGAGTAAGAGTAGGTGGGATCCTCGTTTCGAAAGCACCGTAAGTCATTTTTGCTTTTTTCTCGAGGCAGAATCATTTTCAACTTCATCAGGCTGTTTTTAATTGTTTTTAGTTGCAACTGAATGTTAGTTGATGCAATATATGAATTAAAATGTTTATGTAAATAAAAAAGCATTGTTTAATGGATATATATCTGTCAAATATACCCTAGCTTAGCAAATTCTAACTTCATCAAAAGTATCGTTTTTGGGCTTATTTTAAAAAGGTTTTGTGAAGATACATGTGCCTTTCGAAATTTCATACACGATTGCTAGGCGGGCATTGTTTGAGTCTCCCGCAAACAAAACAGCCTCCGGAGCAAAAAGAACTTTTTTAGATGTCTTTCCGCCATTGTCTTTGCGACTAATGTAAACGATATGAATGCAAGTGAAAAATGCAACTTCGAGAGCATTCCGAAGGATTTACTTCTCCAATTTAGGAAGCTTTGTTTACCTCTGGGAAAAGCATTTGTATGCAGCACTACTATTCGAGCTCACGCCAATTTTTATGCCAATTAACCCAATATAAACTGGAAATAACAAGTATTAAATTTATTCCTTTTTCTCTGCGGTATACAGCATAATTCGAACGGTTTATTCGACGATATTTTGTAAACGGCTTAAGGTGAAAATTTGAAAATGCTTTATTGATGCAATTTCTTCCGATTTTTAAAGGAGGCTTCCACATTCCCTTGATTATAAAGCAAACAATTCTATCTCTTCGCAGCTAAAATAAGATTCGTAGAGGAAAATAAATTTTTGATTTTAAATTTTAATAAACTTTTTTTCTTCCCTGGGGTTCTATTTTGCATTATATAGAAGAAAACAATTTTGCATCATTGAGCGATTCTTGTTTAATGCCGGGTTTATTCTCGAAGGAGTCAAAGAGAAGTTCAAAACACTGTGAAGGGGGACCTTCACCCTCCCACCCCATTCCCGAAGAGAACGTTTCAAAAGGGATAACCTTGAGCTGGATATCTCATGCCTCAATTATAGCAATAATAAGAATGAGTTAATCTGAAGTTTGGTATCGTTTCATATTCAGTAGACAGATTTGGCTTTCAAGTGTAAATAATAGAGAAAAGGTGCTGTTTTTTTAAAAATCTTTTCACAAAGTTAAGTGCATTACTCATTCCACCTTGTCACCAAACAGTTATCCTGTAAGGAATAGTTGTTAATTTATACATATGAATAGTAAATAAAATACCCTATAATTCTTATTATAAAGATGATGTCCAAAATACATAAGCATCCCTTCCTACATTTTAAGTAGTTCACAAATCCAAATAAGAGTTACGGTCATAATACAGAGTTTCTCGCATTCAGTTGTTTTCTAATGAAGTTTTGATTGCTAACATTTTCAAGATTGAAATGTGAAAACATTTTACGAGAAATTTTTAGAATAATGACTTTTCTTCTTCATTCTCTCTTTAAAGATCTAAGCTAACTGAATTGATTATTATTTAAATAATTTTATGCGCTTCAATATAACATTTTCTAGCTCAATAGCTACCTAATGATCAACCAATTTATCTCTTGCTTTATATTTTATTACATATCCATTTATACATAATCATATTATAATTTTAAATGGTATTATTTCTGCTAGAATCGTTACGCAGGTTGATCCATTTAAAACAAAAACCAAACTCATTGCATTCTATTTTGCTTTTCATTTGCTGAGCTAAATTAAAAGGAGACTGCTAAATTTTCTTTTGGAAGAAACGGTTTATTATTTTAAGAAAGACTACTAATTAATCTAGTCATAGTTGTCTTTCTGTAGGATAAACATTAAATCAAAATAATTTTTGAATACCTATTGGTAACAATCTATTACAGGGAAAGTAAATGCCTGAAAAGAGGGAAGTATTCAAATCATGTACCAATAAATCAGTCATATCAGAAATATTCTCTTCATTCATATCAGAAAGTAGACGACCAGGTTTGTTACATTATTCTTTTATGAAGAACGAAATGAAAAGAGCAATGCAAGTTTAATTTAAAATGAAGTGTATTTTCTTATTTAAAAATTAATTCTAACATATGAAATATAAAAATTGGTTACCTTATAGTAATCATATTAGATCTTTCTGTGTGATTTTATACGTTTGGGTTTCTATTATTAAAATTTATCGAAGCTTTCCCATAAACTAAGCAATAAATAGGTTAGGTTACAATGAAAAAATTTGGCTTAGAAGTAATTCCCATTTGAATTGTTTCATAACTACTTAATTACGATTTACAGCACCCACACGTGGACAAACAAGGAGAGTTGGTAGACACGTCTTGATAATGGAGGTATCAGATCTGTCAAAGGTGTAGCACCAAATGGACTGAGAAATATTTTGTTTAAGAAACAGGAATCAGAAACAAAAAGGAGGAGGTTTTATTAAGTCAATAGACCATGAAGGTCTTTTCTCGGCTCTCAACAGTCCTGACTGCATACAATCAAGTACGAAGTATATATGTATAAAACACTGTAAACAAGTATACCGTTTTTCTGCAGAATTTGCTTGGTAATTTTGCATTTTGAACTGCAGCATTTTCCTAGTTGGTCAAGGAAAGTTAATAAGATTCGTCTATTCATATCTTCTTCGTTAATAAATATGCCGTGAATTCAACAGTTTTTTTTCAGCAGTTTTATTATTATTAGTTATTTCATTTTGCTTTATTTATTCCTTTTATCACTTTTTCCAAATATTTTATATGAATTTATTTATTTATTGAGGTACATATCACGTACGAGTTGAAGCATGAGCTGGGCATTTACGTAAACGAGCCTTGTTCGTTGTTAATGTTCTATCCCAATTTCGAGGAAGAACGACCCGGGGGAATGTCCGAGGTTCATCTACCCCTTGTTTGCCTGCCATCAGCCTCTCGATAGGACTTTTGGCTCGCAGTGTGTTTTTGAGTGTCCTCTTACTGCACAGACAGCACAGGCTTACTAACATCCATGCCTTCTCCGATATTAGAACCTGGGCGGTAAACAGTATACCGGCTGATAAGTGTTGAATACTGGCAAGCTATTTGAGAAATATTGTAGTACATATGGAAGCGATACCCTCTAATGTAAAGTATAAAATTATTGAAAAAGTAACTTACATTGGTAAATATTTTATTCCAAAAAATATATATTTCCTTTCACATTCGTGCAGAAAAGGGAACTATGTGTCAGTGGGCCTCTATATCGATGGAGTGCTGTGTAATATCTACGTCGAAGTTCTCCTCCCCTTCTCAGTTTTTCAAATATTATACTGTCAATTGATTAAACGTCACCATAGGGGCTAAAGCTGTTACTTATAAACAGATTAATTCATTATCTGCTACCTGACATTTAGTTACATTAAATATATAAAAACCTTTCCCTCAGCTACCCTACTACTTTGAAATCTCTCAATCATTTGCAGCAAGATCACGAGAGATTTTAACTCGTCTTGACTACACGGCTCTCTTTCTATTTCTGTACCACTCTGGAGTGGTGGTTAGGGAAGGTTTACTACCGAGTTGAGAGGGGCAAGTTCGATTCCCTGTCAAGACATAGATGTTTGTGGGTGTAGTACATTTGCGGGATGGAACCTTTAATCGACTGGGGTAGGAGAAGAAGGGAGTGCACTTCTCGAATTTCATCTCAAGGGGAATGAAATGAAACGGAGATACTAAAATATCTCTCATTTGTTTTATTTTATCAGATAACTCTCTCTCTCTCTCTCTCTCACGTTTTCTAAATTCTGTAGATCTTTGGGTTTATTGTTGATTTTGGGGAGAATAAGGAGTATTTATATTCGCTTTACTAACCAATTTTCAATGTAATATCTATCACTTTGTTTGCTACGCTTAAGATTTCTGCTTATTTTGTGAATATTGTTTTTATATTCTTTTATTACCAACCCTTCGACAAACAGCAGCCTTTAATGTGCTTAACAAGACTGGTATTAACATAATTTTAATAAATTACGCAATATGTATTGTCATTGCAGTCGAACTGAAAACTGAAGGATAAAGATAGTTATAAAAGCAGACACGTATACTGAGTAAAAAAATATTACACGCATAGAGAAGGTTTTATAGCATGCTGCACAAAATATATGCGGCAATAACCTAGGAAATGAATTCATTCAGAGTACGTCTTTCTCTACAGCACTTTATGATAATTTTTGCAGCAGATTAGCAATCCCGTAAATAGCAACTCATATATTAGGAGGAAGGTCAAATGAAAAAACACTCTTCAGCTTAATGAGTTTTACTTGTGGAAATATTAGAGATTCATAGATTTATCGCCAGATCTGTTTCTCCCTTACTGAAATGTAAAAAAAGACAATGTGGTCCTGGCAGACTGAATCTTTGTTTTTTTGAGTTTCTTTCATAACTAGTCATTTTTGATTGGTGGTTCTATTTGAAATATTCTACAGCTTTTGGCATACTGCCATCTCTATCCTTAAAGTGTTATTTTTTCCTCTTTCTCATATCTTTTAGAAAGCTATCACAATGTAACATAATCCTCATTCCTAGTAAGTACATTGTACAATTTAAATTCCCTCAAAGCTGTCCAAATTTTTCCAGTTTATTGCTGATAACGTTTGCTCCGTTTTTATAATCATTTGATTATAACGCATTCAAGCGTTCTTTGAGCCCCCCCCCCCCCGTGTGGTCAAATTATGTCGAAAAACATAGCAATTTGAAAACCTTCAGTCAGATAATATTACTTTTTTATCATTTCATTCATGTTACTTTTTTACCTTTGAGACACTGATTTCGTTTCTGCCAAAAATTCGATTGATTAGTAAGGATCTAGACTACATTTCAACAAATTTACTCCTAGTGGTAAACCCACGGCACTCTAAATATACATAGAACTCCAAGAGTAAAATTCTGAAATCGAAATTAGGAGCAATTAATGAAGAATTCCTGCGTTCCTAGAAAATAGGATTTTAGAAGGAAACTAAAGAACACTACTTTTTAGTTTACAACTCCCAGGTTCATAAAAACTGCAGTCCCTTTTACAATTCTTAAGAGTATTCCGAACCCTCTTCCTCTTGCTGACTTGAAAAAAAAATTAGCATTAAGAACTTTAGTTCGATCACTTGCCAATTACAAGCATAGTCTAAGACTGAGAGTTTCATTGTATTTTGCATAAATTCTGCTTAATTCGAATTTATTGCTCTAAATCCTCTTTTGCTTTATATTATACTAACAAACACATATGGAAAACTGATTTTTTCAGCAGACAAATTGTAAAAGTTTCAAGTACAGCAAATTTTGTACTGTAATTAAATTTTTTAAATGTTTATTTTTCTTCTTTACTTCTTATGATCAAACCGTTTAACTAAAACCTTTCTTTTTAATTTAAAAATTCATTATTTTTTTCCTTAGGCCATAGACATTTTAAATATTCATCAAAAGATATTGTGTTGCTTATACTATTTAAGAACTATTACAGCAAAAAGTTATAATGGAACAATTTCATTTATGTCAACTTGTGTTTGTGTAACATTTTATGCGGCGTATGAACTTCCAATAAAGACAGATTTCGGTCATCGTTGAACTGTACTATAAACAAAAAAAAATTTTATTTGAATATAGAATAGAATAATATAATAGAATCTAATTAAGAGATGAATAATTGTTCTTGTTGTGCATGGTTTTTTATTTTAAAGAAATGAATTTCTATTCAAAAGCTGTTTGAAATCAAGAGGAGCAATGAACGCATTATAGTTAATGCATTTCTTGACTTAACCTAAAAATAAACGTTCAAGTAAAAGTAATAGGCAATTAATTATGCAATTTTCAGTTATCATTTCTTTATTTGATAAAAAAAAGTTGTATCCAAATTTTTTATTCTTAATGGGAATTCTGTGGTGTGTTTTTAAAATCAAAAACGAAGCTCTATACGTGCTGAAGTAACAGAAATTAATCGCAGCCTGCATGTTAAAATAAAAAAAAAAAAATGTTAATATCTGAGAATAACAGACTTTTAAACTTACATCGTATTTTTTCAATACTTGTAATTAGACGTTTATTTTCTGTAAATTGCTAAAGTATTTAGAAAAATGAAACTACATGCTAGTAAAAAAGAATTGTTTACCTGTGCAATACTTATCACTTGTGTTCAGAAAACTAGTACTTGGATATTAGCACGAAAGATATGAGAGAAACACTTGCATAAAAAATGATTTAATTCTACATTATAATGCATCAAAAACATAAAATCGAATTTTATTTATTTAAATTAAACGTTTTTAATTTTAATTAAATTTAAAAATAAATTTAAAATTTAAAAATTAAGCAAGTTTTCAGTTTTTACAAAGGTATACATAAAAATAAAATATGTTGTTCCTATTGACACATATTCAACTACTCAAATTCCTGAAAAGTTAGACCTTTTTGGAGAAATTGCATTCTAATAAATGGGCATCCTTAAAGTTCAGAAGTGGGTATGCCCCTGTGATTTAAAGCGGAGCGCTCATCTCGCAAACGAGGCTGTTTCTTTTTTTCATCACGAAATTTTTATAACAGCTTACAAAAAATTTTTTACTAAAACAGTCTTTAGATTAATATAATTTTTCTCTAGTACTTGTATACCTTAGATAACCTTGCTCTCTGTGTAGTTTTCCAGAATGTCCTTCATGTACCTCCTCTTCGCTTTTTAATTTAGGTACTATTTTTTCTTCCTGCAATTTCATTTCAAGTTAGCATGACATTAAAATCTTAAACTTTTAGACTTACGTTTTTTTTTTTTTTTTTTTTTTTTTTTTTTTTTTTTGCAATTTATATTTGAGAGTCATTAAATTGCCCTTTAAATCAAATTTAATTAAAAAGCTTCTTTCTTAAAACTAAATATTTTTATTTTAAATTTTTTTCAGCTTAATAAATATATATAACTGAGCCAGTTTTTCCTCTCTTAGCTTCTGGATATTAAATTATTGATTTTGGTTATATCTTTCCTAGTTTTTTTTAATTTCCTAATCTTTATAATTTTTAACATACATTGCGCCATCACTCTTTCGTTTTCATATTCATATTTTCGTTCTTTTTTGTTTAACCTTCATCTTAGTGCAATCAAAAAATGTATATTTTGTTCAGCAATCACGTATGCATGAGCTATGCACATAAAAGAAATTATATTTATTGATATGAGATATTTTTGTTAGAAACTTCTTCTCTTATGCATACAAAACGTTCATTTTTATTTTGTATGTGTGCATCTAGAATTCATTTTAGAGCGATTACTAAAAAAATAAGGATTTTACACTTAAAGGAATTTTTTAATTAAAGCTGTTGTCTACTTTACTAAAATAAGAGTTCCGGGGAAAAAGTCCGCTAAAAAACCAAAAATAGTTTCCTTAGCCATTAAAATAATAAAAACGTAATCTTAGCTACTTGATACTTATAGATTAAATTTTCCGAAATTATCACGTGGCTTAATTTTTAGAAAATATGCCAATTTTAGTTTTTCTTAAAAATATAAATTAATCATAGCATTTTAATTACACATTTGGTAAAAAAAAATCAGACACCTTTAAAAGAATAGTTAATTATGAATACTAAAATACTGATTTAACAAACAACGTGCTTCATCTTTGTAGTAACAAAAGAAATGCTCCTCATAAAATGCTCAGCATCTCAAAAAAAAAAAAAAAAAATATTGCATTATTTAAGGCAATGAAAATAGTGCTGTACAATTCATAATTAAAGCCAACAAAAATTAATTTGAACATTATAATCACTTGATTGTCAGTTAGTAAGACCTCTGTATCCATCCTTGAACAATCTTCTGTAATCAAATTTCTGTTAACATGTTATGCTTTATTGTTAGAATGAAAAAGAAAGAAAAACTACGTCTCAAGCGGCCATGTATTTAAAGGGGGAATTTTATTTTATTTAAACTATAAGACAAATTTCAATTTTTTTAAACTTCATCAAAAATCTTCAATTTATTTCATTTCAATTTTTTAAAATGTTTATGCAAAACATTATCTTGAACTTTCTCCGGCAGTCATTGTGTCTTTCTACTAAATATTCTAAATATTCAATGAAACCTTTTACTTACTCTTGCAATTTTATTTTTAAGCAGCAACTTTAAATTAGGCTTTTGTTTTAAGAGAAAATGTAAATGAGAGCTTTAGAGTGAACTCAGAGATTAAGGAGCAACAGATCAGTGGGAAGTTGGGTTGTATACAGATTTTTGAATCGTAAGCACTTAGGTTATGTATGAGTACAGATAAAAGGTAATATACACATTACGGTTGAAGGAAAGTATTAAAAGGCAAAATGCCTTGAGAACTCCATTTGGATTGTCACTGAAAAGCTGTATGAAGGCCACAAAAGCCTTCTTGACTTACGTCTCAAGCGGCCATTCACTATATTAACACATTAGTGGAATAATACGGCTTTGACATATGGTTCAAACCAATTAGATCAGTAATTCCATGCATATGAAAGCTCTATTACGGAACCTAAAAAGAGTTATTTAGAATGCAGCAGCTAAACATAGTCTTTCCTGCCTCAAGACATTTTGATAATTTGCCCGAACTTCTGTATTCAAAGTGAATATAGTTCATTCCTTTAGTGGTGTCACTCGCACTGAGCTTGAACAGTTAAGCGACGAGCCAATCATCTCTTCATAGGTGAGATCTGATTCCATATGTCAGTATGGTCTAGATATTAGCAGATCTGTCTTGAATATCCTATCGTAGAATTTTTACGCACACGCACCACAACCATAATACGTAGAAAAAAATCAGATATAGCAGTATTGGATGATAGTTTGAGAAGATATTATGAAAGATAATGATAATGGACAAGTTGTAGGTAAATATGGAAACCCTGAATAGCGAACAGTACTGCAACATTCTTCTGTATCATGTTCAGTGTATAACTTATTTTTAGAGATAATGGTACAGCATCTCGTTCTAAAGAATAGAGCAGACCCTTCTGAAAACTAAGCACATATCAACTGCTCAGCAATTCCCATAGGATCAGCGCCCCCCCCCTCGAACAAGCATACAGTAAAGTTAGGAAGACCAAACGGTTTTCGAAAAACCTCACCTGAAAATAACTGGAGCGACATTCACACTTGGATGCCAGCTTACCGCAGGAAGCCTTATATCAATTTTTACACAGCTTTATAACTTTTTATATATGATATCATCTGACAACAAGCTTGGAATACATTTAAATCCCCATCTGTTTTCAACTGCAAAGAAATGTTTCGATAAAGTAAAAATGTAGTGCAACCATAGACTTCGGTTATTTTGGCTAATGAACTTCTACTGTGTGTTTTATTTTAAGTCGTTCCAAAATGATAAAAGCAGGAAATAGAATGAAAATTGATTTGTGTGCGAAACCAACAGCCTTCATTATTTAATAATTGAATAGGTGTATAAATTAAGAGCAGAATTCCGAACTGCCAAAATACAACGATATAAATCAATAATAATGTCATATTGCATAAGTCCTGACAAAAGTTAGATATCTATGTGAGTTTTTCAGTATTGAACGCTTTACATTACATATTTACTGAATTATTATTATATGGTGATAGAAGTAGCTCAATCAGTAAAAGATATATGAACTGTAAAGAGACTCTTTGGTTCACAAGATGACATAATAAAGTACACATTTTGTCTATTAATGAGGTGAAGGCTGTATTGTGATCACAAGCAGAAAGCAGCAAAGTATAGCAGTCAAGTAAGGTGGATAAGATGCGTACAAGTTTTTAAACAGCTTTAGATAAAATCATATTTAGATTCTGGCTAAAAACATTGGATAGACGGAAACCTGAAGACTATATTTATACTCTTTTTCGCTATATTTTGAAAATAGAAAGTGAAACAAAGAGAATGAATGAGTCAATAGGAAACTTTCGAAGTTTTGTCAGTGTAGCAGTTATGGTCAAATAGAAATTTTTTAGTGAAATTATTATTTTTTATTTATGAATGAAAAGGTTAGATATCTCCTGAAGGAAAAGTAGATTGGGGAATGATTTTAAGATTAAAACAGTGGTATGTAATGAATAGTTAGAAGACATTTAAGTAACGGCAATAAAATTGAGTTTATCACATTCTCTTTAATTCTGATCCAAGCAAATTATGAATAGTAAGGAAAACTTTCAAAAGTCAGATCTGCTGAAGTGAATTTCCATTACCAGACGTCAAGAAACAGCAAATTTATGGTACTGAACCTTGTGGTTAAAAGAAAAAGTCATAAGAGAGAAATCTAGTCAACCAATACTATATGAATTTGGATTAAATAGATTTTCATGCATATGTATAGAGATTTTCTTTAAATTCTAAACTCTGGATTGAACAACTGAAAACGCAGTGAAGATTTTTTAAGTTCTTTGACATTTCGTTTAAAAGGTCTGTTTACTTAAAAAGAAGAGTATAATAATTTGAATTACATTTTACATGGTTAAAGTTATTTGTACCAATATACCGTCGCCCAGAGGTTAGGGGAGCCTACTACGGTACCAAAGGGCCTGGGTTCGAATTCCGGAAAAGACATGGATATTTGTAAAGGTATAGTGTCCTTTACAAAAAATTTTTTCCTTACAAAAACTTTATTTTGTAAAGGCATGGCGGCACTCTAAATATGCGGTGAACCGAAAGTCTTCTCGTGTGGATTGGTGGAAAGGGGGAGGGGTGGGAGTCCCCCGGATCCCCTCCGGGATGCTTTCCTCAAACGTGGGGGTGGAAAGTAGAAGTCCAACCTCTCTTATGAGCAGACTCTGGCAACCTTTGTTTCATGTAATATGGACAAAACAACAACAAAGTACTTGTACAAGGATGTATATGCACAAAATGAGTACCATTTGCAGAATTAACCTGGAGTTATAGTATGGATTGACAGTAACAACTGCTGACCCTGAGTTTCGATGAGGAAAAACAGGAATTTGGAATGGTCTCCTATAAAAAATAGTAAAAGCAAATACGAAAAATATTCACAGGTGACATAGAAAAGTATTATGGCATATTTTTTCCATTAAAACCGTTCTGGATAGCTTTTTCCTTTAATGACCAGTATTAGGTTTTTTACAAACTCAGTATTTACTAGCTTCTAGATAAATCAGAATCTATTTCATATTGGCCCACTACTACTGCCGCGTCCTTTAATTCCGTGATTGTTTTGGAGAGATGCATTTTAATTCCTTCGCAAATAATACCTTAAAAAAGCTTTTCAATTGGATTAATGTCATCGGTGTTTTCAGGTCTTTGAAGATGAGCATAAAAGACTTCCTATTTCCACCCTAAACTTAAACTATGAATGCTTAATTTGTAACAAGGTAAAAATCCCAGAAAGAAAATCAACAAGATTCTTTACCTTTTTTTATGTGTGGCATAGACTGATATCCTCTTGTAATACATACGATTAATTTGGGAGATGTTATTTTTTGGTAGATACAAGATTCCTTATTAGGGTATTGTTCACTATATGTGGTCTCCTCTGTATGCATTGTGAACTCCCGTTGTCTAATACGCACATCCAAATCGTTAGTATCTCAGAATATAATTCGGAAGAGGAATAGATCCAAGTGCTCCTACAACTTTCAGCAAGGAGGCAACGTGTGTCAGAAGAGATCAGCAACCATCATTGAAGGTGACCTGACACTAATTGTCAGGCAGTGTATTTAGAAATGAGTTTTTGTTCTATAAAAACGCTTACTTGTATCATCTTGCTTAATGTAAGTTTTTTTTTTTTTTTTTTTTTCTGATTTTTGGCTTTTGTAAGCTATGCAGTCAATCTCCTACTTAGACTACTGCTTCTATAGAATACTAAATCATTTTATTTTTCTCTTATTGGCAGATTCTTACAAAATTTCATCCCGCTTTAAAGCAGTCTATGATAACCGTTTGTAGTCCCCTTTCTTACCGTATCCTTCTTCTTTGAAAGTTTCAGAATTCTTGAAATCATTGCCTGATTTGCCAATGACATACTGCGGGTATATTATTTGTTCCTTTTTCGTGTATAAATACTAAGCTTTTAAGCAAGGCAGATAGTAACAATCATTTTATATAAATTTTCATTTGAGGTATACTCCAGTTCAATACCTTTGTAATTTAAAATTTTTCGATGTCAAGAAATTATAGAAATCCTCATTGCCCTGGCCGGGATTTGAATTGCTGACTTCACGAATACGTGTCGAGAAAGCTTTCAGTTACATCACGAAGGCATGAGGAAATTAGGGGAAAATGTCTTATAAAGTTATAAAAATATGCTTTTCTAAGACACAACTAGTGCTAGTCTACTTCAGTTATTCTGATATTTATTTTTTTTCCAATAAATTCATACTTTCATGGTTACACGCTTTTGCTACTTTAACTGTGATCCAGCATGCGAAGCTCCAGTGAATACTACTTGAAGTGTTATATATGATTTTGAAAACAAATTATGTTTTTTAAAATTATTTTTCATATTGCTGCCTTACCTACTGTGATGTATTTGTAAGCTACATCTGAGCTCCAAAGATTCTTTTTGTGAATAAAATAATTATTTCTGATCTCCTTTAATGAATATAGTTACGGTAGGTTTATTCAACTTTCTTTTAACTTATGAATGTTCTCACACCCTTTTCATACTTTGATTTTATTTAAATACATAAGCTGAAACTCAAAACTTCTTTTTTTTTTTTCATAAAAAGAGAAACTAGATAATTTATATCATTGGCAGTGTTTTTATGATTTCTGTGTGTGCATTTAAAAAGTGAAAGTTGAAAACCATTTTTATTTCATACGACCTGTTTTTAAAACGGAATTCTAAAATTTTATATTAATAGCTTCAAATTCTTTATATGGGTAATCCCTGTATAACTTTATCAAAGTTTGAATGTTGTTTCCTGATTACGTTTTTCCTTAGAAATATTGATTTTGGGGGAGGATTAATTGCAAATTAAAGAATCACGGTTGACACAAAAAATTGCCTCAAGTTTTTCCGGTACTTAACAATCCCTTTCAGTGCTACCGGGCTTCACCATCCCCACCCCCAGGACATGGTCACAACCAGTTCATTATGGTTGTTTTCAATAACTTTGTCGGAATTGAATAAAATTTAGCTGAATTTTCTATTCATTAGGAAATCATTATATTACATAATAGTTTCATTATCAGCTTCCTTGATTCATTATGAGTCCCTTGAAGTTAATATGAGCATTGTTTTAAACAACAGAATTCTTCCTCGGGCAAATAGTTTAGTGATTTTTGCAGAGAATAAATTAAGTGCAAAATCTATGGTTAGAGACTCGAAAATTCTTTCTTCTCTCCTTATAGTCAGTTCATCTATTTCACAGTTAGCTTAAATGATAAAATAAAGTGCTGTGTAACTCAAAAGTTAAAATTTCGCCCTGAATGAACCTCTTTTTTTTTAACATACTGACACGACAAGACCTTTTTCACTTGCATTGCCAAGAATTTGTAGTTTTGTAGTAACTATTTCTTTCTGTGATAGTCAGTACATTATATTCTAATTTTATCCCACTTTATTTTGATTTAAATCCTTAAAGAGCAAAGAAAACTAATCCAGACTGAGTTTGTAAAATTATTTGTATCCTAGATTTCGCTTGCCCTCCGTAGGTTGATGAATTGCAGATACATTATTGAATGTTCAATAGCTTGGGGTCTAGATTTTGGTACTTAATCTTCTGCGCTAACTCTAGGGAGCTTGAATCTTGATTTTGATGTTTGTATTCTCTGCGGGCCGACTTCGCGGTGTCAACCGCGGCGACAAATTTCGAATTATGAACACACGCCGTCACTTATGGCTAAATGTTATCTAATGGCATCTCGTTTAGAACCTCTCGGGGTAATTGCCGATATCCATCACATTAATGATTACCAGTTAATAGGCAAAACTTCAATCCTCGACTGAGCTTTGCTTCTTGGAGAGATTATTTGAATGAAATTGTTGAAATGGCAAGCTGTTTCAGTTATATCCGATAAAGGTAGCGCGGTTAGAGCTCTGATGAGATTTTCACTGACTTTATAGGGAGGGAGCGTTATTATAAGAGAGTAAGGATTGGTTTCAATCGTCATATTTTAACAATTTTCCAAATTAAAAAAAAAAACTATATATTGAATAAAGGTCAGGAAAAATCTGAGATAATGATAAGAGAGATGTACTAATTTAGTGATTTTTTTTTTAATTTTTACTTTTCGAATCAGGTAGTATTTATTTTCATAATGATTATTGTGTTATTAATTATTTATCGTTTTATTTAATGTGTTATAACATATAGTTATCAGAGTAAAATTCTTGAATCTAAAATTAAATAAAAATGTAATGTCCTAGCTAAATGAGTCTTCGTTAAGAGCTAGAATATTGCAGAACTGTGTAGCGACTATTCGCTCTTGTAGGTAAAAAGTCCAAAGAAGGGTTAACTTAAACTTTACTCAAACTCAAAATAAATTAACAGATGGTCCCTTCTCGGGTTTACAATAAACCTCAATTTGGGCTTTAACTCAAGATAGAAAATATAAAACTAATATATTGCTAACTAAACTAAACCATCCGAGGTTAGGTTAGGTTATTTAAATACGGCAAAGCCTTGAAGGCTATCTGCCTAAGGGAAGGGATGCCTTCGTGGAGGACTTTCTAAGGAAAACTGGCTCGTATACACGTTACACATGGGGAAAACCACGAAAACACCCATGCAGCCAGCCCGTTCGCGGGATTCGAACCTCGGACCGAACTACCAGTGTTCAGCGACTTTACCGCTCGGCCGCTGGTGGGCGACTAAACCAGCCGAAGCTGCATAGAAGTTGCTAACAGAGTTGCCACTTATTTAAGATCCCCAGTGTATACTAGCAGGCACGTAGCAATACGACCGTATAACACTAAGCTTAGACCAGCAGCAACAAAATAGGCGAAAAGCAGAGCAGGCGAATACTCTGTTCTGCTGAAATGACCAGACTTCAGCTTAAATACTCATTTCTACCTCTTTTACATAAATCAAAATCTTGAAAACTTATTCTGGCAGGGAAACGTTTGTGGGAAATGAGGAAATAAAGCAAAGGATTGTTCCAAAATAAAAATAACTCGGGAAAATAAAGTAAACCCTACAACTATTTCTTTCTTTTTTTATAACTATAGCTGATACTAGTTAACTATGGCTGGTACTTGTCTTCCATGAGACGTTGGCATGAGGTAGTGTTTGACAACACAAATAAGATCTGCAATCAATTTGACAATAATAATAAAATTAAATCTAGATTAAGATGAATAAAGTTTACTCAAAGACCAAAATTTGTTTCTTTTGTGAATGTATAAAAATATAATATTAATTTTGAGTAATTAAATTAATCTAATTATTATTATCTTTAGAAACTGTAATGCAAGATTTTTAATCTTATTCATCTTTGAAACGATTAGAAATTCGTTTCCGTATCGAAGATTTTACATTTTAAATGTAAATTACAAACGAATTTAATTTGAAAACACTTTTGAATGCTTTTGAATGCGCTTTATCGAAACTAAATGTGAAGGTTTTATAACAAAACGTGTATTCTGGTAATAAACATGTATTCTGGTAGTAAATTACATAATGTAATAATTCTGCTCAATGTTAAAAAAAATTTAAGTTTTATTATGAGAGTTAAGAAAAGCAAGAGACTAAAATCTCAGATCTTTTTATATAATTCTCTCTTTTATCGATAATTTTCAAGCGACTGTTTGGAGAAGAATTAAAAATACGATATACGTATAAAATTTCGATGTAAAATAACAAAAGAAAACACTGTTGAAGGAATTACGATTGGAGGTCACTTTTTTCCCCTAACAATGCAACAAAAAAAAATTCACATTTTAAGTATTACTCTTTCTATTCTTGGTCAATTCTTTTGTATTAAGTATTATTCTTGGTCTATTCTTTTTAAGTATTTCTATTCTTTTTAAGTATTACTCTTTCTATTCTTCATTGTTTCTTATAGAAACAATGAAGTATAAAAAATTTAATATTTTCCTAGTAGTATTATAAATGTTTTTATATTTTGTATACTTTAGTGCAAAAATTCAATGTTTCTGATATTTATAAATATCCGGCGCAAGTATTCATAATAATTTAATGATTTAACATTCATAATAATCATGCATAACTAATATCGTCAAATTATGTCTTAGCCTACTTTATCACAGTATAATTTTTTGCAGTTGTTGCACTTTAAAATTGTTTCAGAATTTCCATCAAATAATCCTTTGCATTTGGGGGTCACAAAATTAGGTAAATATACTTATATATTATGGTTTATTCTTAATTATAATAATTAATAACCAAGTCATTAGTAATTTTGCTCCATACGTGCCTTAAGTAGCTTGTAATAAACCGATCAATACTTTTTATTTTCTTAATTTAGGCAGTGGCTTCGACGTGTATAAATTAAATCTTCTTTATTTTCGAAAATTAAAATTACACTGGATTATTCAAGACATTGACCTTAAAATTTTCAACAAATTTATTTATAATTAAGACACAATAACATGCCGAACAACTATTAATTTAGAAGTCAAACAATAAAAATCAGCTAGCGCTGATTTTTGTTGTTTGACATCTAAATTAAATTTATTTATATTAGGCAATTCAATTAATCACTTTCGGAGGGTTGTGAAAAAGTATACGATATCAATAAAAAAAAAGACTGCTAATCTAATTTAGTATTATATGTATCTAAATTTACGGTTTCAAATTAATACAATAAATTTCAGAAAAACTTTTTCACACATAATATACATTTCAAGCAATTTTTAGGTGCTTCGAACCTGAGTGCACAGCTTGCGCGGTTATTAATCTGTGATATTTTGTCTTACATGCATTTATGTACCTCATGCACTATACTAAAAACGTTTTCTTAGGTTAATTACGCTAGCCATATTCCGATTAAATTTCCCTTCAAATACGAAATAAAAGTATTTTGCATAGTTTGAAGTGAAGCAATTGCTTTCATCTGTAAATCTTCATCAATTGAGCACCAAAAGTACAACGAACATTTTGAAGTGATTCTGAAGTGGAATTCTTTTGTTACTTGGGAACCTTAAAAATTTCTAATTCAGATTTCATTAATTAGATTTCGCAATAATGCACAGAATATGCTGGAGATTAATCTCCAGCATATTCTGTGCATTATTGCGAAAAGCATTGCGACCTTAACTAAATGCAAATGAAATTAACTATTACTTCTAAGAGCTAATTTCCCAGCAATAAAATTTGAAATATCCTTGAAATTTCTAAAGTTACAGCAGCTGTACTGAGTCGCAGATGCAAAGTTAACAACTAATGCTGTCCTGCATATATAAGCATTCATGAATTTACCTAAACTGGTCACCTAAAACTAATCACTATTATTTCGCTTTTAAATATTTTCACGAGGTACTAAAATTTCAGTTATATGAAGTTCTTTAAAGTCCTACGGTCCTCACTTTCATTCTCATCATGATCAGTTTAATCATTTGAAATTGTTAAACAGTCATACCTGAAACAACTTTTCACTCCTTAAACGAATTCTGGTAGCAATATTCGATCTCAGAATATAAATGAAATAAAATAAAAAAGTAAAATAAAAATTATGTAGACAAAAAGCTCTTTTCAAAATTTTTTTGAAAACCTGAAGAGACTAGTTTGGTTCTGAAAGTCTACAGTTAAATGACAAAATATGGAAGAAAATTGGCAAGTACAGAATTTAAAATGTAATTTGCAAAATTTCGAAACTTTCCGCAGTTGAAAGAGAAGGATATCGTCATATTATATGGGACGCTGTATAAGGGTAAATAAAGACGTTAGATATAATCTGAACATATGAAACATTATAACACGAGCATGATATACATGCTGACTTGATAATAATTTGGGACGGATCTTTTTATTCAGAATCAATTGGCTCTACTGGTTCTGTATTTTTTCTTCTTCAAATTAAAGTATTATCATTGAATTGCATAAAGCAATTCAAAAACATGAAATAGACTGTTTTATGATATCTTCATTAGTACTGTGAGCGTGGTGTTTTTCACTTTCTAATAACAAGAGATTTCGTATATGTAACGGCTTTTTTAATGCTGCGAACATCCAGAAATCACATGCTACTAATTCTAGGCTGTAGTCAGGGCTTTGTTGCGTTAGTAGATAGATTTCAGGTGATGTTATAGACTCAAGGAATGCCATAGATTCAAGCAATGGCCAGCATTAACATGCATCTGAGCACTGTCCTGGAACAAAACCATTATTTCTTGAACAAATACTGTCTTTTATTAATTATGACACCATGCTTTATAAGACACTTAATTAATAATGATTGTACGTTGTCTACCCATGGGTGTGCAATGTTGACATCCATAACCGTAACGAATAACTTGTAGCACATGCTTTGCCTAGCATTCGCTTGTTACCGCCTTGAAGTACTTTTATCATTGGAATACTGAAACATGACTAAATGTTTCCTCACTATGTGCATACTGTAGTATTTCAAGTATTTCATAATGGGTTTTCGTTAAATTAAACCCATAATTCAATAACATCTCTGATGTATTCTCATAGACACAACTTCCTCACTAACCACAACAAGTGGTTCTATTCTTTGTGACCATGGTTGTGCAACTACACGTTCAACCACATAGATGTATAGTCATCTTCATGAAACTTAATACAGGGTACCTATGTCTAATATCAGAAAAGAGAAAAAGAGACTGTCTCAAAAATATTTCTTTCAGCCGTTGGATGTTCTTTAATTATTTTTTGTGATTTTCTAAATGTTTCAGATTTTTAAATTAACTGAAATTCAAAATTTGCTGCATTCGCAGAAAATAAAATTCTGTTCTTTGTATCAGCAAATAAGTGTAATTCAGTTATACATTAATCTGATCATTTAACTTTGCAGTACCCACTTGCACAAAGACGTTTTTTAACTTCTGACGTTAATAACACAATATAAGAAGTAAGAAAATTTCATTTAACAAATTTTATGTGCTTTTTCTTTCCTTTTGGTTATTCATGCTCTTGTCCCTTCTCAAAAGTATCATCCAGGTTGCTATAAATTTGGATTGCATAGAATTCTTTGAGAGAGATCCGATATTTTTGCTCAATAATTTTCAGAATTTCTCCTCCTTTTTGCACCAGTTTTAATTTTTTTTTTTTTTTTTTTTTTTGTCTCCCATTTCGTATAAATTAAGAGTCGGAGGATGAACAGTCATTAACGGTGGATACTTTAATTTTCATAATATGTATTAAGGAGTAACATGCATTGTGTGTTACATACTTTATATTGTATGCTAAAAAAGTACTTATAGTTTAAATAATACAAATTCTAAGTTTATATTATTCTCAAAACAAATTAGATCTCTTACTCAAAATCATATTCAAATTTTTAACCCTTAAATGCGTGAATTATTACTTTTATTTTATTTTATTAATAGTTAAAAATACATTATAATTGTTATCAAGTAAAGTAGGAAAAATAGTAAGAAAAACCTAAACTAAGTTTTATTCCAATTTTTGAAAAAATATGGTTGTTGCGAAATGGCTACATTATGCAAAAAAAATATGATAGGCAAATGTGTAATGTTCAAACAACTTTAAAATTTTGAATGCATAAAAATAACAACAAACACGAAATCAAAAATTCGTAAACACAAATGGTGACCACACCCTACACATCAACTCACAATAATGACCATTACACCAAAGTTTCAAAACTGTAAACGTATGTTTTCAATTGGTTACACTATGCAGTACGCTAAAATTTGTGTTTTGATTTGATTTACATGACTAAGTATAAGTATGTTGCCAAATGGCAACTGCATGCATTTAAGGGTTAAATTTAACGAGACGGCTACTTAATCAGTCTCTCAATTATTTTTTATCCCAAAATTGTCTTTATTTTAACCAGTTACTGAGTTGTTCTATCACCACACTGGAAAAAGGAAACAGGATTTGGCAATTTGAAGTGAAAGAGAATATAACACACTTCTGTACCACAGCAGAGCAAATCGTAGCCCGATCTTGGGCCAACCTGTTGAAAGAATTAGGAATAAACTTTTAAACTTGAATAGTCGTTAGATTTTTTGTATTTTTCTTTTTATTTGCTATTCGATTCTTATTGATTGATACATTCGATTTCTATTTATATATTTCCAAATTTCATTTAGTTTTGAACAATTTTGAGTATTTAGTGGACGATCAGACAAATAAGTAGCTAACAGATCAAATATATGATTTGGAGGCTATTGTTTTACATATCTCGTCGCTTGACAGAAAAATATTTGAATAACTATGAGCGGTTACTTATTTTCATTAAAAAGAAATGTGTAAGGCCGTTAATGCAGATGGAATCATTTTTAGCTAGTAAAAGAATGATAATCGCTCTAATGCCTAGTAACAGGAACAGCATACAAAGTCACAGATTATATCCAAGATGCAGAAACAATGCATGCTGTCAAAGAATAATTAGAGTGAAGCACCTGAAGGAGAGCTATTATTCAAACTCTTTAAACATAACTTTTCCTTAGATAGTTTTAGATTTTATAAAACAGCCATCACTTTGCTACTCTCTATTGTACAAATATAAATATGTATGATTTCTTTTATATGGCATATGTGTAATTTATTTAATATATAATCAATAAGAATAAAATACAATTTGAACAAAATGCATTTTTGCAATAAAAGTTTACTATAATTAATATACAGATAGATAGATACGGATATTTAAATCTATTAAATCGAAGTTTAAGTACGCTCATATTTTATCATTCGGATTTGTTATGCAATATACTCAACCCATTTATGAACTGCAACATCAGGAATGAAAATTACGAAAATCAGATATTTCTGAACATGCAGGTAAGACGATTATACAAGTAGCAGAAACATAAACAAAACACAATAATTGTTCTTTTAGTTTAATAAGAAGAAGTTAGATCATCGTGAAAATACAAGATAATCGTATTTCTCAAGGGATGAAACAGAGATCATGCGGCTTATGATGAAAACACTTTTTCTGTTTTAAAGAATAATGTAGTAGGCGGATATCGAGGTCTTTCAGGATATCGAGGATATATTTCAGGCACTTCCACTATGCCTTGATAATATAACTGACTGACTGAGGACAAAAATTTGTCTGTTGGCTTCATCACTTATTTCAAAAATCACGTTGAAATCATGGTGGTAGTATGTAATAGATAGGTCTAGTTCCAAGGACAGAGTTTGTGAAAAATTATATACACTGAAGTGACAAAAGTCATGGGATAGCAATATGCAAATATACAGATGGTAGTAGTATTGCGTAGAAAATGTATAAATGCGAAGTGCTTTGGCAGGGCTTTCATTTGTGTTCAAGTTATTCATCTGAAGAGGCTTTGACGTGATTATGGCCGCACGACGAGAATTAACAGATTTTGAACGCGGAATGGTAGTTGGAGCTAGACGCATGGGTCATTCCATTTCGGATATCGTTTGGGAATTCAACATTTCGAGATCCACAGTGTCAAGAGTGTGCCGAGAGTATCTCATTTCAGGCATAACATCCCACCATGGACAGCGCAGTGGCCGACCACCTGCACTTAGCGACCGAGACCAGCGACGTCTGCGTAGAGTTATCAATGTTCACAGACAAGCAACACTGCATCAAATAACCGCAGAAATCAATGTGGGACGTACGAGGGAAGTGTCCGATAAGACAGTGCGGCGAAATTTGTCTTCCTTGGGCTATGCCAGCAGAAGATCGACTCGAGTGCCTTTACTGACAGCACAACATCGCCTGCAGCGACTCTCGTGGGCTCGTGAGCATATCGGTTGGTCCCTAAACGAATGGAAAACCGTGGCTTGGTCAGATGAGTCACGATTTCAGTTGGTGAGAGCTGATGGTAGGGTTCGTGTGTGGCGCAGACCCCACGAAGCCATGGACTCAAGTTGTCAACAAGGCACTGTTCAAGCTGGTGGTGGTTCCATAATGGTCTCGGCTGCTTTTACATGGCATGGACTCGGTCCTCTGGTGCAACGGAACCGATCATTGACTGGAAATGGATACCTTCAGCTACTTGGAGATCACTTACAGCCATTCATGGACTTTACTTACTCAAACAACGATGGGATTTTTATGGATGACAATGCGCCATGTCACCGGGCCACAATTGTTCGCAATTGGTTAGAAGAACATTCTGGACAATTCCAGCGAATGATCTGGCCACCTAGATTTCCCGACATGAATCCCATCGAACATTTATGGGACATCATCGAGAGGTCAGTTCGTGCCCAAAACCCTGCACCGTCAACACTTTCACAATTATGGACGTCTATAGAGGCAGCATGGCTCAATATTCCTGCAGTGGACTTCCAACGACTTGTTGAGTCCATGCCACGTCGAGTTGCTGCACTTCGCTGGGCAAAAGGAGGACCGACAAAATATTAGGAGGTATCCCATGACTTTTGTCACTTCAGTGTATATCTGAGATGATCGTGGCAATTCAAAATGACGAGATATGATTTGATTTTAACAAGCCTTTTTCCACGTATGGTATGAAATAGCTTTGCTGATCATTTAGTGATTGAATAATAAATTTCACAGCTGGAGCCATGTAACCAGAGGGATGAACTTATGTTGTGTATCTTCATTTGTAAACTCTACCTGAGATGAGGAAAAGAGTAAATGGTGATCCATTCAACCAAACTACATGCTTTCAGTTATTCAGGTTTCAATTTGGATGCTCTGAGCCTCTTTTGGAAGTAAATGGATACAATTAAGGGCTTATATGCTGCAGTATGACCATAAAAAGCGACTGAGTAGAGTTTCCGGTGAAGAACTTTCAACAAAATCAGACCTTCCCTGCCATATTTTTTTTTAATCTGAAACAAATATAGAACCCACATTTATCTTAACTTATTTCCTGCTAAAACAACTTGTACCCTGCATCATCACTTATTGCTACATATATGCTCACATGCTGTTGACCTGGTAATTTCAGTTTACATAAACTTTATCTGATTAAGCCCCCTTCACTAAACGTTTGCATAATTTTGCCTACTGCAATTATTTGTGTCACATAACCAACAATTTGAAATGGAATGAACAGTTTTTTAAATAAATGTTATCAAACAAATAAAACGTTCTTCCATATCCTTTGTGAAATCTGTTAGATTCCTAATTCTTCCTTTTCTCCTACTCCTAATAAACAAATTTTGTCCACCTCTGAAATACCGATAAGGAAGTAATTAATTTTATAAGTAGTTATTATAAATTTCCCACCAGAAATATCTTCGTCTCATCTCCATTTCTCAATGATCAAAAATATTATTTGTCCCACATTAACGCTATTATATTTTCCGATAATTATATATAGTTCTCTAATGTTTAACATAATAAACCCTTAGTACAGATTATCCTCAAGATGTCCGATTTAAGTCCCAATATCATGAAACATACTTTGGATATCCGAGTATGTATGTCTCGAGATATGCAAGATGTTGATTCTTAGACATCATAAGAGCTTTGTTAATTTCACATCCTGAAGATATTCATACTACATATTCCTGAGAACTTCCGTTATCAAACATTCTAAGGACGTTTATTCTCAGTTCTAGAAATTTTGGTTTTTCGAATTCGGAGCTTTCACATTCTTTAATTTTCATAAGTATTTTGCTTCTTGAAGAGTTCTAATTTTTTTCATCTCTAAACATTATTCAATAAAAGTATTGATATCCAGGTCAGACTTGTTACTTTTATTAATTTTAAATCCTATTTTTCTGGCATTTTAAAATTTATCTAGGCATACGAAAGATATTTTGAATGAATGAGCTAGTTCTAAAACATTTACTAAATTCTGAATAACATGTATTTTATATTAAAAAATATGATGTAGACACCACATGACTTCCTCGTACGGCCTATTAAAATACATATATTTTTTTCTTAATTTCATTTAAACTTATTTCCTCGAATGTCATTAGAGATTTATTTCTCATTCAATTAATTTTCTCACTTCTCGGCAGTGCAAAAATACATAAAATCTCAGAACACCATTAAAAATTGTAAAATACAGAAAAACATAAAACACCAAATGCAGTTAAAAAAAGTTAATAAAACAATTTTTAGAATTAAAATTAGAGTTTATGCGCAAAAACAACAACTCATCCAGCATGCAAGAAGAAAGATATTTGGTGCACAATACTGAAAGTTTATTTTTGGTCCTACTCACAAAAAGAAACTGAAGTTCGTGCACAAACTGATTTAATCCACTATTCTACTAAGAGCTTCAAACGTAAACAAATGGCCGCTTCGTTAAGCTTAGCGAGACTTAAACAACTTTTAAATTGTTGATAGTTCTGTACCTATTGCATGCATATTAACTAAAGGCATAAAAACATCAACCGGAACATAAGAGGAACATAATTCAATCACTTTTAAAGCAAAAAAAAAAAATGTACAACTCACCAATATATAAAAATAAAAAACTGAGTTCACCTATCCAGGTAACGAAGTGGGTAGATATATATATATATATATATATATATATATATATATACACATTATATATATATATATATATATATATACAACATTATATATATATATATATATATAATGTTGTATGATCTTAAATTCACTTACTGCGGAATCGAGTTTTTCTACTACTTGCGCAATTGCTGCAAAGTAAGTTAATAATAATTTATTTACTAAATAATATTGATTATCTCATAAGATTAATTATAGTAGAATTAAATGAAAAAAAGTGAATCCATACTTAGAAAGTTCTATTTCGAAAGATGTTTTGAAGTAACTTGAATGTGTACGTTTGGTACGGCGAATTCAATCACTTTTAAAGCAAAAAAAAAAAAAAAAATGCACAACTCACCAATATATAAAAATAAAAAACTGAGTTCACCTATCCAGGTAACGAAGTGGGTAGATATATATATATATCTATATATATATACATTATATATATATATAGATATATATATATAGATATATATATATATAATGTTGTATGATCTTAAATTCACTTAGTGCGGAATCGAGTTTTTCTACTACTTGCGCAATTGCTGCAAAGTAAGTTAATAATAATTTATTTACTATATTATTTATATATATATAAATAATATTGATTATCTCATAAGATTAATTATAGTAGAATTAACTGAAAAAAAGTGAATCCATACTTAGTAAGTTCTATTTCGAAAGATGTTTTGAAGTAACTTGAATGTGTACGTTTGGTACGGCGAATTGCAACCAAAAAGGGAGGTGCGCAACTACCTATTATAGCAATTCCACATACAAAATTTCAATATTTTGAGACTGCTCATTTTTTAGTTATGCGAGATACATACGTACATAGGTACGTACAGACGTCCCGAAAAAAATCTCTTCTGAGTCCATTTTAAATACGTTTTACGATCCGTTTGAGGAAAAAGAATCATTTATTGTGTCTTTAAGTACATATGTCCTGAAGAAACATCGTTAAATTGGATTCGAGAGCCTTCAAAACGGATATTTTCGTTGAAATATGATACCTGAAATTTTTCGCGATTACAATACTTCCTTTACTTCATACAAGGAACTAAAAATTGTGTAAGTTACTTATATAATTACTTGTCAGGTACAGGCAAAATTGAAAGCGTAATTATTTTTTTTCCAATTACAGGACGAAAAATTTACGCTCGTACACTGTTAATGTTACTGAATTATAGTGAGGCGATAATTTTGCGGTAGAAATAATTCTTTGAAAACGATCCACGGTTGTAAACATTTTGGTCTTCTGTTGAGGTATAAATAATGCTTAATAATAATATCTATTAATATTCTCAGAAATATTGGTCACCTTCAGAAATAGTTATTTTTAGAGGTGATGCTGTATACATTTATTTATTAATATTCTCAGAAACTGACATTTCTTTATATTCTTAGAAACACTGGACAGAAAGTGGTCGGTCACAAATGTGTTCATTGTATGTAGTATAAACAACGCTTTGCATTTTCATGAAAATAAATGCATTATTATTTAATCCCAACCATCTGCCCTTTAATTAATTTATGTGATATAGGAAAAACGGTAAGATAAGTAGAATTTATTACGGAATAATGTTAAGAGTTCTGTAGAACTATATTCTTTCCCACAATGCACATTCTATCAGAGCAACCGTCGTATTTTTTAGCCGAGAAATTTTCAACGTCATTTCAAAGTGACTTCGATGCGAGTTAAGGATCAGTTGTTATCTAGACATTCTGTTATATACAAGGTAGGTTCAGTTTTAATGTTTGTATATTTACTTTACATTTGTGCTTTATTTCATTTTGTCAGTTGAATGTGTTAGTGTTAAATTTCTGTTATGAACACTATATGTTACTTTAAAAACTATGTGCTGAAACTTTCTTTGTCTTGTTCATAACTTAAACCTTCTTAGT
Organism: Stegodyphus dumicola; assembly: GCF_044657685.1. Taxonomy (NCBI): domain Eukaryota; kingdom Metazoa; phylum Arthropoda; class Arachnida; order Araneae; family Eresidae; genus Stegodyphus; species Stegodyphus dumicola. The sequence continues at coordinate 181,665,898 of NC_140780.1, read as the reverse complement.
GGGAGTATACCAGTTTTTTTTTAAACTTCTTTACCAGTTTTATCAATGTTGTTCATTTTTACTTAAAGTACAATTGCTCACATTTGTTTTCAGCCGCTAGTGTTTTTGAAATCTATTTGGAAAAAATATCTCAATTAGAACTAACATCAGAATTTTTTCACATGTTTTATTATTTATTTTCCCTAAAACTAATTGCTGGGAAAAAAAGCATTTTTCTTAAAATTCAGAAAATTTTAACTTTCTCAGAAAGTGCTGGAAAGGAACTCGCATTAACCAATCATGTGAACTTTTAATGCACAAAGTATAATTGTCTGTGAGACTGCTCCTTTTAAAAAAAAAAAATCTGAAAAAGGAAATATTACCAAGACTTCCTTTTTACAGTTGACTGTTAACTGAACTTAAACATTTATTTTTTTTTCCAATGATATAGTAACAGATGCAAATTTCCAAGCACAGTGCAACAAAAGACGATATAAATACACTTAACATTAAACTTTCACGAGCATTCCTAAGTAGAAAACAGTACAATACTTTTTGAGCCATTGTTATTACATATGTTTTAGAAGCAGATAGATCAATATATCATTTCTAAAGTAAAAACATGTAAATGCTTGAAAACATTTACTGCTGCATGATCCAAATCTCTGTTTGCATACAGTTATTGCATTTCAGTTTAGAACACTGCAGGCATGTTGTATTCTTGAAAAGATAAATTTCTTTCATTCAGTCACACGAAAAGCCATTATATATTTTTGAAGTGCTAAATTACAGTCATCACTCTAGTTTATCGAGAACATGAGTTACTATGAAATATGAGATTATCTAGGATTCTGTAGCTCCCATTCCATATCTGCATTTTAATGATTTCATAAATATTGATTTTTCCTATATTTCCACAATTGTTTTCGAGCAGTTATGTATAATGTAATACGGCCACTCAAAAAAATATTTTTTCTCCTAGCTCTTAAGTTGTGCTTTTGAAAGCTGGTGTACTTATATTATATTGCATTTCCTTGTGGAATAAATTTTATAGTGATACTTTCAAAAATATGTTTTCTTTTACCATACAATTTCTTTCTTTCTAAAATTTCACCTTTTGGTGCAGTCGATACTTTTTGATAGGCTGATTCACTATCTTGTTTAGATCCAATGCATTATTCCTCTGAAATACTATCTGCATCTCTTACATTACTTCTAACTCCATTAAAACATACTAAAATAGTTTCTTCGAAGTCTTGATCGCTATCATTTACATTACATTTCTGCCCTCTCTATGCAGATTCTCTGCGGAATTTGTGACATGAACAGACATCCGCAGCCTTAGACAACTTAGTTGATCTAAAAATTGTTTCAATTCAAATACTTATAATGTATATGTACTGCAAATAGTAGGGCAATTTAAAAAAATTTGTTTGTCCTAGGTAGACTGATAAGAATGAGGACGATTTCATTTTAAAATTATCAGAAGACACATGAATGGGAGTCTGAGAGACATTACATTAATCGTAAAATGTTAAGTATTTGGACACATAAAACACACAACTGATATTTAATAAAATTTGCAAATAACAGAAAATTTAATAATTAATTTGATTTCTTAAATTAAATTGTATTTCATATACAATTTGGCATAAATTGAACAAATGTTTCCGTAAAGTAACATCTTTTTTTATTTCACCTCTCGATCATAATTATTTTCAGTTTAGCTTTTCAAGAAATATTGTATTTCCTTTTTTCTGTTTTTTAGTTATTTCTTTACATTGTTCCACTTAATTATTTACGTCGTTAAATTAATATAGAGGATCTGAGTCTAGAGAATGCTGAGAAATTTTGATAACTTCAGAGTAACTGTATTTTAATCATAACTCAATATCTAAACTTTATATTTAGAATTATTTTGATGGTAGAACTTACACTGGTGTGCAAAAATTAAGGACGAGACGGTTTTTTCAATATAACTTTGTACAAAAGCTTTCCAAATCAACACATTTAATACCGTAAGATCCCCAATACGTAAGGACATGAGTAATGTAAGCAACACTTAATAAAAGAGAAATCAGAGGGATAAAAAGAAGCTTTATTGAAAAAGTAGCATGGAGCGCAATGCGACTGAAGGCCGAAACATCCCTGTGATGGGTGTCCAGCAAGAAACATCCGGTCTTTAATAGGGGATATGATCTCCCCTGACTGCTAGGCAGGTTTCACAGCGTCTGCCCATGCTGAGAATAAGGGTGTCAATGAGTTGTTGAGGCATTGCTGCCCATTCGTCTTGCAGCGCCAATCGAAGCTCCTGAATCGTTACTGGTGGTAAGGTACGAGCTGCCAAGCGTCTGCCTAGAAAATCCCATACATGCTCGATGGGATTGAGATCCGGAGATCGTGCCGGCCAATCCATACGTTCAATATCCTCACTCACTAAGAGATGTTCGGCAGCTACTGTGCGATGACATGGTGCCTTGTCGTCCATGAAAAGGAACTGCGGACCCATGGCGCCTCTAAAAAGACGCACATATGGAAGAAGAATCTCGTTACAATAACGGGTCCCGTTGACTGAACCTGCGTCGAAGATGTGAAGGTCTGTACGACTACCAAGCATAATGCCTCCCCAAACGAGAACACCGCCACCTCCATACCTGTCCCTTTCAATGATGTTCGAGGGATGATTGCGGCTTCCCCGCTCTCTCCAGATGAGTATGCGATGAGAATCGCTACTCAGACTGAATCTGCTCTCATCTGTAAAGAGTACTCGTCCCCATTCATTGTCTCTCCAATTCCGGTGTTCCCGGCACCACAAAGAACGCCTTCTCCGATGGGCAGGCGTTAGAGGTACACACCGTACAGGGCGTCGTGCAAACAGACCACCACCGTGCAGTCTTCTGGCCACGGTAAAACGTGATATCGGTCGTCCAGTCGTGTGTCTAGCGATTTCTCCCGCTATCTGCCGCCTGTTTCTTCTGGCCTGTAAGGCAATATACCGATCACCTGCGGGTGTGGTTCCTCGTGGACGACCACTACTAAACCCCCGGATAGCTGTTCCTGTAGTTTGAAATTGTCTCCAAAGTCGTGAAACGATGCTGTGAGCAATTCCGAACTCTGCAGCCACACTTGTCACACTGCGGCCTTCCTCCAACTTCCCAATGATTCGACCTTGGGTAAAAGCATCCAGATGTCGTCTAACAGATTGATTATTCGCCATTTCTCGCTGAGGCAGCAACTCGGTGTGATTTTAACTGCTATACGGCGTGCAATCTCTTTGCCAGAAATACTGATCTTACACCGACAACATGCTTTATACTACTCAGACACTCCCCCATTACGTCAACCTGCATATCTGCGCATGCGCTACCGTACATCACCTTACTTAATCTCCTGATTGGTCTTTCTGTCCGCTCTGCCTCTTCGTTCAGCTGATATGCTAATTTTTCGACTTCGTCCTTAATTTTTGCACACCAGTGTAAATGTAATTTGCGTTTCAAGCTTTTTTGTAGAGTTTTCAAATTTTCAATCCAAATATCTATATTATTATACTGATCCATAGTAAATGAAAACTTAATTTTGCATACCAAAACCATCAACCTTCGTTTCATTTTCTAACCATTAACTTTCGTTTCTAATAGTAAGTAATAGGGTTTTTTTTATTTTTATTCTTTTCAATATATTATGCCAATATGAAAAATGCTTGCTTATCATGGGTTTTGCAAATTCCAAGATGCAACTTCCTTATATTTTATTTACAAAGAATTTTCTTTTTGACACTTGGCCATTGTATTCATATGCACATAAGTCAAACAGTTTCAGAAATTACCATCTGTTTTAATTCAGATACAAGTTTTATAGCAATAAGCTCGAGTTTGGCTTAATTTTCTGTAGGATAAACCTCCGATTTCTTCATTTTGAGCACTTTATCTCAACAGCTTTTCAGATACTGATAATACTTTACCATGTCTGAAGTGGTTTAGAGTTAAATTTTTAATGCAGCATGCAGGACCTGTTACAAAACCTGTTACTGAAGAGCCCTACCTCCTTTCTAGTTGGTTTGACATAGTAAATTATCACGGAACTTATGTTTCATGTAAAGTACATTTCATTATTTTATGGAATAAACTTATAATTCAATATTTTTCTTTAAAGGATATTTAAACAACAACAATACACATACAAAACAATTCTAAATTTTGTGCATATACTTTTCATCTTTTCAGTTTAGTATGCATTGCATGTGAAAAAAAAATTAAGACATGTTTTTATTGCAGTATTTTTCTTCATCAGATAAATTTAAAAAACACTGTGAAAAAACAAATCTGAAGCACCGTTGCATTAATCAGCAAAAATTTTCATAATTTTCTTCATGTATAATGTGATAATGTGAATACGAGACAGTTTCTCTTAAAATGGTCATCCCCATGTTTATTTTGCTATAATCGAATAATCAAATTATTGCTACTCCTTTTATGGATAATAAATGTTAAAATGCTTTTAAATGTTTCCTTTAACTTGCTTTCTTCTAGTATTTAATTTCATGTGATCAATTGTCAGTTGTTTAAATTTAACCATGAATTATGTTTATATATAATAATTGCAAGTGTTTTTTTTTTATTTTAGGTGATGTGAAAGAGCAAAGGGCGAAGTGCAGTTTATCATTCAAGAGTTCTTATGTGTCATTTTTTGTAAGCTTAAAAATAAATTATTTTGCAACAATTTAAAAGGGAATGAGAATGTGATAAACTGAATTGATTAAAGCTATTCTGAATTTCTAATGTGTGTTTTTTCTGCATTTAATCATAAGATAAATGACTTAAATTTCAAAATGTGTTTATTTTTCATGCAAATTAAATAGATTTACAAAAATTTGTCACATTTATAGTTTCTGGAAAATTTTGCATTGTTATAATTATTTGTTATAATATATTTAGTTAAACTAATTTCTGTAAAATGTTTCTATGCTTGAAATCACAAAGGGGAGTGGTTAAATATTTGCTTTATTCCAAATTTAAAACACATTTTAGAAAAACGTTTTAAAAACATTTTTAAAAAGTGGTATGTGTAGAAAATTCATAAATTAAACTATATGCGAAATTAAAAAATGTTATATAATAAATATTTTATAAATAAAATGTAAATATTTTTACCATTTGTTGTCTAAAATTCATTGCATCTTTTATATATGGTCGAAGAATGAAGTATCAGTGTTACGATTGCTATGATATAAGTTCACATACTTTGATTTCTCTTTTGAGACCAAATGAAAAGCGAACTAAACATTGTCGTAGGCATTGAAAGTTGAATACAGCTCATCTCAAAATAAAACGAATTAATAAATTTATAAGACATTTTACCCACTAAGTAGAAAGGAAAAATTGAATATACATAGAAGCTTCAACAACTGGTAGAGTTGATTTTAGAATAAAATGCCTTAATGGCATCATGGCAAACATAAAGTAAAATTTCTTTTAGAGTCTTTCTGCATTGCGTAAAATATACATTTAAATTTTAAAATTTTATGACATTGATATTGATTGATGATTGTCATATAAATCACAATCACTGGTTTACTTTACTTTGAAATGAATGGTTACTTTTATAATGAAATACTGCATAAGATAACCTTTAACAGGTGCAAGATTTTAAAATTTACAAAATTTAATTTTAATTTGGTGCAGATTTCAACTGGCAAATTTCATGTCATTGAATTTTTCATAAACTAATATCAGTGAGACGATGCAATTTTATTTTCCGTCCAAAAGGATTTTATGTGATCCACAGGAAATTCGATGCTTCACTTTTCATTCACGTCTGTTGCCATTTTCAAATTCAAACTGATTAACAAACTAAGCTATTTAAAGGAAGATGCAGTTCCTAAGAATACTCTTTTCCTATAAAATGTTTCGCTTTTTTTCTCTAGTCATCTCTATTGATAATCTCTATTGGTAAACCATATTAAACTTTGAAAAATCCCTTTTGGGCGAATGTTAGAATCTGAACCCTTTCAGATTAGATATATATATATTCATGGGCGAGTAGAGTAATTACCAAAAAAAGATAGAGTTTTAAAAGAGTTTCTTGAATTTTAAGCAACTGAGCAACTGAATTCTAAGCAATTCTAAGCAACTGGCAGCAATCATTAGCTGTATAAACATAATTTTTTCAAAAAATATTAAATATATAAGAAAAACCTGCAGCATTTTTATGTAACAAAAGTACTTCATCATATTTATTTTTTAACTAAAGTTTGATTTACTTGTAATAATAAAAATTCTTTTTAACAATACTCGAACAACTGATTACAAATTTTACATTGAGGATGTGGCTTATTCCCTAAGCAACATCCTCAGGATATCCCGTGGATGATTTTATAGTATATGTTTTAATTCTCTTTCTTTTAACAGCATTTTATATTTGCATTTCTTTGTTTTTGGATTTGTTACTTTTCTTCAATTTTAACTGGACTTCTTCCCAGTTTTTAACTGAACTTTTCTGCAGTTTCTCCAGGTTTTCTCTTGCAATGCCTTAAGTAACAACTGTGCAGAAAGGATTAAATAAGGAAAATTAGGATAGCATAACAATTACATAAATTACTCAAATATTCATTCCATTTTCTTGAGGAAAAATTTACTCTTTTGCTAAATTTACAAAATATCGCCTTATGTCCGAATTAAATTATGATTGACAGTTAATATAAAAAACCACATTAAACAATAATGTTTTACACTTAATCATGAATATTAATGTTATAAATGATTTTGCTTTTCTCTTCCAATTGAATGAAATGAAGCAATAGATGTGCAATGAAGATGTAAAAAATATTTGTTATAAATCGGTGATCTGTTTTTTATAGAGCTCCTTTAAATTTTCTTTAAAGTTGGGAGCATTCCTTATTTGCAGGTAACTGTCTTATCATAAACGCTTTTCATCAAGCTCCCAATAAATCTAAATTTTTCCGCTTCGCTGCCTGATAACGGATATTAGATTATTTGCTAGAAAAGATATTAGGTGATTCCCGCGCAAATTCCTTTTGCTGCAAGCATCGTTTATTTGAAATGAATATAGTTCTTAAAAGTAATCTATATAAATGTCATTTTAAGCAGAGAAAAAAACATCCTGCTATACATGTAGAAATTTGGCAAGAGACAACTTGTTTTTGTTTGGTTTATTTGATTATAGCAAAGCACTCGAGAGCTGGCTACCTAAGAGAAGGAATGACTTCTTGGAGAACTTTCTAAGGGAAACTAACTTTTATATATGTTACATACGAGGAAAACCACGAAAATGCCCATGTAGCCAACCCGCTCACCGGAATTCGAGCCACGAACCGAACTACCAGTGTTCAGCAAATTTACCTCTCGACCGTTGATGGCAAGACACGAATAGTTTCTCCATAAAAAGTTCTATTCTCCCTTTTTTTCCATTCTTCGTTAAGAGCATTCCAGTTATAATGATTGCTGAATTGTTTACTTATTTTCTTCATTCAAATACAGAAAATTTCTTTTTTTGCAGAACCTTTTCGCTTTATTGGAATTTTATTCTCATAATCTCATAACTTGCACTTCGATCTTCATTAAGAAGAAGTTTAAATTCCACCACATGCAGAATTTTATACTTGATTTCGGGATTTCTTCACACACATTAAATTTTAAGTATTTTTCGTTTAAAATGGTAAATTAAGTATTTCTCGTTCCATGGTAATTAATAATTAGAAGAATTATTCTGGACTACTAAGTTCGGCTAAGTGATTACCATAGCACTTAACAGTCTAAGGTATTTTTTTAATTCTAAATAAGTTATCAAGAAAGGAAAGAAATGGTTAATATTTTAATCACACAACTAAAAAGAAGATATTAAAAATTATGCGAGATAGCTTCCAGCTTCTAATCGGTAAAATAATAAATGCCAATGGATTTATGTATTTTAAATGTCACGTAAAGTTAGGGAGAGTTTAGCAAAGCACACGAGGTCTAACTGTCTGAGGGAGAGGAATGCTTAGGTATTTTATAAAGGATTAGCTTAGCATATAAATACCTAAATGATATAAATGCTCCAAGCATTCCATTTAGATATCTACTTTTTGAACCCATACTACTTTAATAATTGTAGTCGCTAAAGCAAAATCAGTCATACTTGACATATTTTAGTTCAGAAATTGTGTTCAAAACATTTTTAACATTGCCAGTTAGTGCTCCTAGGGTTAGCTTCAGAAAATTTTAAATAACCAAAAAAAAAAAAATTGTAAAACTCTTTTGGTTCAAAAAATCTTTCAAATGCCTCTATTTTCTCTGCAAAACGTAAGTTCTGAAAACATTGTTGTCGATTTTATTTCATTAAAGACAAGAAAAACTAAACTGCGAGAAAAATGTGAATAGTAATGCAGTATTTTTTATATTATTACAGTGTTATTCTCTATTTATCAAGATAGTACTTTTTAACCCCTTTATTTTAAAATTATTTACATATTAATTTTCTGAATACATAAAGTTATGATTACAAATATTATTAGAGTTATAATACGATTTCTTAAAATTAACTTTGTTGAATATAAAAGTATAGACATATAATTAATTTGATTGCATTAAAGGGGCGCGTATTTACTTTCTTGCCTAGGGTAGAAAAGTACCTTGGCGCGACTCTGGCAACTGGTATTGTTTCGATTTGGCGCGACACTAGATAATTAGCTAGGCAAATTTAATGCTCAGTATTTTACTCTTTCTATAAAACTTCTCTGAAGATTTGCGTGATTTCTTAATATCTTAGAAAATTACAAAGAGTCTAGTTTTTTTTTTTTTTAAATCTAGCAAAAAAAAAAAAAAAAAAAAAGAATGAAAATCATTTTTAGTTATTTTTTAACTAACGTGTAACTTAAAACTTTCTCTCCTTTTCCTTCGCTTTTAGTCCTTGCAAACTGATTCAAAGAAACCTACATTTAATGGTCATGTATGTAGTAGGTATGTGAAGTAATTTTAATTGGACGATTCTGATATGTTATCTTCAAGTAAATTTTCATTGCCCATTTTAAGGAAGCATGACTGATTTATTCTATTTAATCAAGCTTTCACAAGAAATATTTCATATGATTCCTCTTCTGTTTGCGAAGGCATCCCTGCCCTTAGGCAGACAGCCCTCGAGGCTTTGCCATTATCACACACACAGCTGTTCTGTTTGTACTAAAAAATATTAGTTTATTCTCTACTACTGCATTTTCATCTTCTTTTTACTTTTGGCTATAACTGCCAAACCCGATGTTAATTAACAACAATGCTTCTTAAACTTTTTTTATTCGTGACGCCTTTTTATCATCGGGAGATTTTCGTGATCCCAGGTATTAAATATAAAGCAGAGGTATAAAAATTAATGTTTTCTCATAAATGCTTTGGTAAATAATACGCATATGAAAAGGAGTAATTTTAGGATTAGTTTCAAATCTACAAGAATTAATGAAAGAAAATTGCATTTTAATAATATAGATCTGCTTGTTTTTCGCTGCATAGCAAGTTTCTTCAATATTTTACATTGTTGGGTGTGAACGTAATATTAACGATTTGTGTAACTTATTTGGAAAGTAAAGGCACTTCATCTCTCTCAGCATCGCTGCTTTCACTCTAGGTTGATTCAAGATCATCCAAGTCTTCATTCGCCATTTCTGTATTAATTCTTTGAATTTTGCTTCTTCTAAATCTGAAAATCTTTCACCTTCCCATTTCCTCTGCTTTTCCATTTGGTATGAGTTCTTTGGCTTCGCTTTGAGTCTACGGAAATTCTTTAATATCGTTAATAACTTCTGGTCAGAGCTGATACCACCATGCATTCAGTGTTGATGAATGAGCTTTGAGCCGTGTATGAATGAGATTCTAGTTTTGGAAAATTAAATGGAAATAATTAAGGTACCGTGTAACATACAAAATCGCCTTTTACAAATCCGCGATCAAGAAGGGTTCACTGCATATAGCAGGAAATTTATCTCAATAATGTCAATCAAAAATTCATTTTTAGTCCAAGATAACTTTTTAAATCAACTTTTGAAATCATGATTTTAAATATTCGCAAAACTGTGTTTCTGAGTTTTTGGAGTGATCGATAATAATTTTTGCTTATTTAAGTATCACAGCGTTTTTTTCCAATTATAAAACTGTCGATAGATGAAATCAATTATTTTCGTCCTATTTTTCCAAATATTGATCTTTTTATTAAAACTTTTATCACTGGAAGTAAATATACTGCTATTTTTCCCTGGGCTGTGTTATTGGGTTATTCAATTACGGCAAAGCACACGAGGGATATCTGCCTAAAGGGAGGGATGCCTTCGTGGAGGAATTTCTAATGGAACTGGCTCGTATACAAGTTACACATGGGGAAAACCACGAAAACGCTTATGCAGTTCCTGTTCGCGGGATTCGAACCTCGGACCGAACTACCAGCGTTCAGCGTCTTTACCGCTCGGCCGCTGGTGAGCCTTTACATTGAGAAGAAAAAAACTTTTTGCCATTTTATTGCAAAGATATTGGAAAATATCTATTGACATTTTAGAAAAAATTTAAAAGCAATAAGATAAATATTTAGAACAATTCTATATTTAATGCCTATAGACCTTACACAAGAAATATTTCATTTTTAAATGCAGAAATTTATGTTTCTTCTAAGGAAATACACCTGTTTCAAGAACACACATCGCATCCTCACACAACCAAAAACAGTATAAGTCAGGTTAAGTGTGATTAAATTGTTTAAAACATACGATACGTAAGTGTAATTTTATTAAGTGAAATATCAAAGCTAATCTAAGAGTTAACTAGCGATGTATTATATAACTTAAGTAATTTGCGACGGAGTAGGTTTTAGAAACTTTGCGAATGAATCTTATATTTTGGGTGAAAGCTGTATTTTTAGAAGACCTTGGAATAGGAAATATTAAATTCACGGAAACTCGAATTATTCCAGTACCTGTTATTTGCAATTAATTAAATGAATTTCTAGTACTCCTAATTTTTTATTCTTCAAAAGAGTTCCAAATGTGTAGAATGTTGAACTTCCATAATTCCAATCCAGAAACTGAAAAATCTTTAATAGCTTAAATTTAACGATATTTGACATAGCTGTTATATCTTTAAATGAATTTAAACAATACGTAGCTCAAATTTTTAAGTCGTGTAATATATTATTACATTCAGATGCACTTGTTAATGACAAATGCATTTAATTTAGTTTTCTGGTGGGCCCCTGCTATTTTTCCCTGAAAACACAAGTTGAGAACGTTTAGTTTCTCATAAATATTGTCAAACAACACAGCTTTGATAACCACAAGTCATTTTTAAAAACACCAGCAAGATCAGATTTCTTTTCTGGTTAAAAATATAATCATTTTTCCTTTAACACCAGTAATCTTAAATTTCAGCCTCTTTGCAACCATCTTACTTCTCCTGCTAATAATAAAATTGTGTATTTGTTGTTCATGTATTTACACAGTGTTGAAAATAAACGTCTGTTAAGGCCACAATATTTAATAAAGTATATAATTTTCACAGCATCTTGAAGCACCATCGTTCAATTCCGTTGCTGCGTTTTTTGCTGCAAGGGCCCCTCAGTGGATCAGAGACTGTGTAGAAGTGACATGATATTTATCAGCAGCATTAACAAACGACTTAAAACCGATGTTTTTACCCGTGTTCGCTTTAGCCCCATTTGGGCATACTCCAATGCAATTTTTCCATCTAAACCTTCAGTTAAAAATAATCCGTCAGCTTCACTATGTATTTACGGTATACATACTATATATGCACTATAAAAATACTCTATAAAAGTATTTTTATCAACAGAAATCTAGCCCGCTTGCGAAAGTGAAATTTACATTACATTATCGAAAACTTTGGTTTAAAGATATGTATGCAACTAAAACAAAGCGCCTCTTCTTGCAATCTTCTCCCTTATAATTTAGAGTGTCCGGGGTGATTACCTACTTCGATAAAAAGCCCAACAACCTCCTCTAAGAAATTATACTTTTAAGAAACTTCTTTAAATATTTGCTTAAAAGTGTGTGTGTGGGGGGGGGGGGTTACTGGACGTTTTAGTTTTCAAACTTTGAAATTTTAATGCCCGTTCCTTCGTCATTTCCTCTTTAAATTTACCTACCTGTTCTCTTACTTACTTTTCTGAATGACTTCTTCAATCCCCTAACTTGAATTTTATTTTGATATATTAAAATTATTCCTGAAAAGGCAGTTTTATTTTATGGCACCAAATTAATTTTTTGGTAATGCCGTAAATACCGCAGAGGTTGCATGCATTGTTTTAGCAGAGAAGTTTTCGTTGCAGCTTATATTTTTGGAGAAATGTAGTAAGAAAATATGAAGTGCTTTAAAAATGTAACGCATTTCTTTTAGGCTGTTACATCATCTTTTATTTGCGCCTTTAAAGGTTTATTTTAATCAAAAATACCTTTGATTCATTTAAAGTGAACTGTAAATAAATGGCAAAAATGCTTGCAAAGTAACATTTTATTTGTGTTAGAAGAAGCATCTAATCTTACACAGTCATTTTATGCGCAGCCCGATGTTTCATATTTGCGCTAAGTTGTTTACGATTCGATGAGCTCCATTTGCATACCTTTGTCTATTTAAACGAGCTTGATTACCGCCGATATGCAACTAAGATTTAATGCAATGAAACATTAAATTTAAATAATGGTCAATGGAATGGGGTGGTTAAATATTTAAATATGAAAGGTAATTAATATCATTAAGTTTTATAAGAGTCTTTAAAGCGATATTATTCTAAATTTTAAATTGCTTCTTAGTTTAGACCTTTTTAATTATTTTATAGACATATATATCTTTATTTCTGTACAATAAGTTTCCTCCTCAGTCGGCCAATTTGCTTCCTGTAGGTGCTATTAACAAGCATTATTTTCTAATAACAGCAAATAAATTAGTGAGTCCAATGAGACTGCTTGATCAATATCACTTTTAAAGTATACGTAAAAAATGGTGCATTTGTAGTTTGAAAAAGAGTATATCTCTTTTTAAATAATCACATGAATTTTTCACTACTTAAGAATCCACCACTTATCATGCGAAAATACTCTTTTTTTAAATGCAATATGGCGGGATGATTCATCTTCAAACAAAATGGATATAGCTCATTTTTCAGCACATCACTTTGGATAGTGTTTATTTTATTATACTTTTGCATAAAATTAATTTTAAAAAATGCTTTTTTTAACATTTTTTTTTTAAATTATGCAAGGAAAAACAGTTAGTCCCATTATTAAAAATTGAAGTAAGGTATACATTCATTGTAAATAATCTGTCAGCTTGTCAAGCATATAAGTTTTTAGCTTGAAAGACAAATTAAAGAACTGATTAGATAGATATAGATTCAAAGGTCACAATACTTAACTTTTGCAATATCTTTTTAACTATTAACCGATGTAAAGTAACAGTTAAAGAAGTTTTAAAAATGCGTAATGAAAATTACTAACCTAAGAAAAGAAACTTGTAAAAGAATGATATCAGAAATTTATATTACCCCATAAAAGCAAATCAGATATTCAGTTTCAGAGTCCCTCTTTAGAAACCTGTCAACATCAATAGTAAATCGCATGCAGATTTTTATATTGGATAATTTTTATTGGTTAAATTTTAATAGAACTTTTCACAAATATATTTTCTGTTTCAGTAGTTCAAACAATTTCAGAGTATTACGTATATTTTAATTATATAATAAATTAATGAACATAATTACTTAAAAATCCTTTCTAAAGCATGACAAAGTCTTGAAGCAGGGATTTCAGAGCTCACTTGTTTGTATATCATATACTAAAAGGACTCCCTTGCACCACTATAATAAACATTTACTTCTAAACCGTGAAACAGAGTAAAGTTGCTTTTTGAAGAAAGGGAGATGCTGGTTTTTGGACTCCTTGAGTCAAATGCATACAGACTTTCTCCAGTAAAATAAAATCTTTGAAATTTTGTAGGAAATGTCCCTTGTTGTTTTTTTAACCTCCTAATTCTGCCTCAGAAATGTTTCTTTACCATCCAAAATAAGAGGAGTACAAAATCTAAAAAAATTTTGCGAAAAAACTTGGCAGTTTTCGTGAGCACATGTTGCGTCAAGCAACTGTTTATCTACATATTCGTAATTTTAAAATTTTTCAGTTGTTACAGCTATAGGCATTAAATTTCTCCTTTAAATGAAAGAAGTCTTCTAACACACATATTTAAAAGATATTTGAATTTCGCCGCACCTAATTAACCGCTATGATGTGCTAAATGTGATAGCTTTTGGACCCTTAAGATTTACAAATAAAATTTAAATTTTCATGCTTACCATTCTCAGGTTTAAATCAAGTTCTTAGAGAGTATGCAATTTATTCTGCTTAAAATATTCCATACTGTGCTTTAGTTTGTAAATGGCTTGCAATTTACATTAATTTCCACGTAATTGCTTTCTATCTGAATAAAACATAGTAGTATTTTTCTAAGGATTGCGTTTGCTTTCAGCAGATTGAGAAATTATTATGCCATTTGAGTGTTTTATATTTATAAATAAAATAAATTTAATTTAATTATGTCGCTCATTATATGAAATTTTATATATATCAGGAATTTTCCGAAAAACTTTCAAGTCTCAGTTGCCGGCAAAATAAACTGTCTAAACTATCTGTGTGGTTGTTTCAGTGCCTTTCTATTATAATTATTAATCATAAGCTACTGAGCTATGAGACATTTTGCCTTAAAAAATCCGCTCTGAATGTAATGTCTCATTAATGTAAATCTCAGGTTTTTCCAAACCTCGGTTACCCCATTGACATAAAAAGATACAAAGTTAAAATAGTGAAAAATATTATTTGAAAATATCACTAACTCTTTCTCAGATCATCTGCATTAGATTCAAATATTGTCACGAAACTGTGTGTAAACACACTTAAATACCGCTTAGTTATTTGTTTAGTAGCTTATTAATGCGTTTAAGGTCATCTACAGTAAAATAACAGATAATAACACATAACAGATGTAATAAATGCAAGTAAAATCTTACATTTATCATAAATATTCATATATAATCCCCATTCGTACTGTAACTATTAAATAATTTAAAGCACTTGAGGGTTTTCTCCAGGTGAATCTAAAATTTCAATAATTAGCAATGTAAAATTCTTCCATTAAAAGAATGTCATTTATATTGAATGAATATTTAAATAAAACGTTTTTGAGCATTACTTATAAGCATTTTGCATTACTTAGTTACAAATTTTACAGCAAACTTTAAAAGTTTTTTGCGGTGAACTTAAGGATGTGTTGTTACTGTAAAGAAAATGATTGTATGGAATTAGATCTAATATCAGCATATCGTTAGCGAAAGAATGTGGTAATAAAAGAGAATTAGTTTATCATTTAAAGATTTTATTTTGCATTTGGACATATTTTCCTAGTTTTATCAGTTGCTGTTTATATTGTTTTGAATTTTTATTGTGAATATTTTTGCAATTATTAATTATTCTTGCAACAAAGCTTCCTCTTGATCAGAACTCTTAACATAAAAAACGTATATTTTTTTTTCTTACGGAATATATTCTGTTTCTTTTTCAGCAAATGTGGTAGAATAAAGAGATAGTATAATTTCTGTCTTAATTATTGAATTCTGTTTTGCATTTCTACATAATACCAATTTATATCGGTAAATTGGGATTCACTGTTCATAAGAATTCTCAAAATTTTCACTTTTTATGTAGACATGGCAAGAATTACACTAAAAGTTTCTGCAAATACATCAGAGTACTAGTAAAATAAATATTTCAGTAAATGTAATAAATATTTCACTAAGCAATGCATGTTGCCTTCGATTTGGAAAATTATAACTACTTTGGAACAAGCTCTGAATATTTTATTCAAAATTTTCCTCTAATGCTTTAATTCCAATTCAAATGTATTTAATATTATTAATTTTTAAATACATTCAAATGAAAAAAGTACATGAGAAATTTATAATTTTGTAGTGATATTTGCACTGAATTTCTGAAGTAAAATAATAATAATAATAATAAGCTCGCAAAAAACTTTTAATTATTATTTTTGTGTCAGAGAAGGAAATAATATCTTAATCTAATCATTTTAAGAGCATATTAACAGAAATGACCGTTATTCTACGACAATATTCCTTAGTCAATTAGTAAACTGTCGAAAGAAAAAGAAGCCATTGGTCTTATATTTTGTTACAACTAGCTGTGTAAGTAAAATTTCTAGCACGGAAAAGTTCTCAAATAGAAAAAAACAAATGTGCTTGAAAACTCTGAAAGCATATTGCAGTCATAACTGAATATATCTATCATCTTCTACAATTTCCTTGAGTATTTCATATCACTGTATTCAAACGTTTTTTATCTACAAAAATAAGAATTATGAATATAGGACCTAATATGCACAGTGTGGCACAGTGTAAATGAAAGCTGCACGCTTTGATCTTCGTCGCAGCCATTCCAGCAAAGTAGAAATATTGTTCTTGTATTAAAAAGAAAGAAAAAGAAACAGTTGCGCATCCGATGCAATTAGAGTGTCGAGTACATTAATTTCAGCGCAGCTGAGTTCAATTAGCCCTCTGTCCGCAACAGACGTCGTTTCGGAAGGCGCATCAAAAAATTGTTCCTTTTCTGTTGGATTTGGATCTCGTCCAGGGTCTGAATGATCGACGTTGTCCTGTGAAGATGATAAACGATGAGTGATCCCCTTCCTCGCACAATGACCGCACATTGTGATAGCTGAGTTGGATCCTTCATTCGGGAATTCCATCTCTCCGATTCATCTCCTGTTCAGAAGTTTACCTGACAGTCACGCATTTCTTTATTTATTTATTTATTTATTTATTTATTTTCCCCTGATCTCCAGAAGTAATCCTCTTTAAAGAAAATCTCTCACAAAACGGTATGTCAACTGAAAAATGTATTGTATTAATCTACATTTCGAACAGGAAATCATGACACATTGCCAACATTCATTTCATCGTTGTCAATCACGATGTTAATGACATATTATCCGGCCATTCCTAATTATTTCATATCACGCAACTTTCAGCAAGGAAATCGAAACCCAACTAAACCCTATAATCAACATCATGTAAATATCCATATTTTTTATGTAGCTTATGTGTGTTTTGAATTGTAAATTATGTTCATATATGAATAACACTTTAAAATAAAAGCCCTGTAAATGAAGGTCTTATGATATTGCATTCTAGCTGACAGATTTGCAAAATAAAAAAAAGTAGCTCAGAACGTTACAATGTCATAGTCAGCAACTTCGGCAAGTCAAACAATTCAGGCAAATCTAAAATCCCGTATACCTGGATTTAAGGCCTGCCGAAATTGTTTGAATTAAAATGAAAACTGTGTTTTGGAAATGCATATTTTCAAGAGATTCCCCCCCCCCAAGTGTAAAGTTGAATAAACTTACCCAAATTAATTAAATAATATTAATAAAGCAATTAAAAGCTGATGAACATTTTGCTTTAATGACATACACCTAAAAACAAACGAAAGCAATTAAAACGAAGTTAAATTTCAACCTAGCTAATTGTCCTTCGGTTTCCTTTTCCGTTTCTTAAGTAACAAATCATTTTCAGAAAAATTAGAAACATGAAACTCTTCTAATAAATAAGGATATTAATTTTCCTAAAATTGTTAATACAGTTCATTTCGATATCTCAAAAGGATGTCAATATCTAATGAACTTTAATTAATTACTCCTTTTAATAAACTTAAATAAACTTACCTAAAACAGCAGGGTTTCAAATATAGCCTTTGATACAAATGCCTTTCTTTTGTGCATCTTAAGGAATATGACCTTGCGCAAGCGTAAAACTTGCATTAGTGTAATCGATTTCTCTACAAATACACTATACTCTAAATATAAAAGAGGAATATTTTCAGAGGTTTAAATTATCAGCAATAATGATGTTTCAGCTAAGAGAGTTCTATTTTCAATGAAGGTATAATAACTTTGCTTCATGTCAGACCAATTATAGAGCTAAACTTTACCTTTATCGAATATAATTTAATGTGTAAGTTTCCTCATAAGACTAGATCCTTAAGCTTGATTTTTCTATGTTTTATAACATCGCATCCTAGTCAAGACAGCGAATCCTTATGAATGTTATCAAAAAAGCTTTTGCTAAATGGAGGTATCATATTTATCTATGTCTGCAACATAACAGAATAAATGCTTTGATATGATTTTGTGATTGAATAAGATTCCAGCCATACGGGACAACCTGTATTCATGAATAATGAGGTTTTTTATAGCATACTGTAAAAAGGGAAATGTGAGGCTTAAATTTTTTCCTACAGGCAAATGAAAGCGAAACAATATTAATGTCTAACTGATTGTGTTGAAAATTTTTCGGAAAATTATGAATGAACATAAATGATTAGACTTAAGTTTTTCTCTCGAGATAAAAAAAACTCTGCAACTGTATTTATAATTAAGAAAAAATGCGTAATATACTTTCAATTCAATTTTAAGCTACAAAACAGGGCTTGATTCAGAAAGCAGATCATATTTTAGAAATAAGAACTGTAGAGCTGTCTTATAAAAATGTTAAATTTTTCTCCCATTTAGTAAGTTTCATTATATATATTCGCTTGCCTCATAATGAAGTTTACATAAGACCTGTTTTTGATTAAATTTTTAAGCCTCTTTCTGATTACCTGCCTTATAATGTCTATATTTCCTCCTGTGGTCTTCATTAAGAAAACTTTTATGTTTCATTTGAAATATATCTTAAATAACACTTCGTTTCAGATGTTTTTCAGTAATGTTTTCACCATCTTTCACTCTCTTTTTATTTACAGTCCCGTAATTTCATTTATAATATGTTCGTTAACCAATTAATTTTAAGACGCCTTTGCACCCATTAATACCGGGTACCTTCCTGTCCTTATTGAATGACCTACTGAAACCAACAACCGGCTTGGAATATATTTTACTTAAAGATAAACCTCGAAACTGTGGCCTTGACAATGACCAACTGACGAAAACTCTTAACCTTAGACAGAGTACGCCTTCACAGCACTCAAAGATGCACCAATTACCAATGTAAGATTTCATTTAATAAGAAGACGGAAACGAATGTTTTGGTAAAACTTGTATTATATATTTATAATATCCAGGAATAAAGAAAGCTAATTTATCCCTTTTTAAAATCAATAAGATATAGAGCATAAAATAAGTTTGGAATTCGAGAACTCTTTTGTTATTTCCCTCTCCACTTTGTAGTAGAGATATTTTTTGCATATTTCTGTTTCTCTCGTTTTCATTTTAATGCCAGCTTCTGCCACAAATGAAGAAAAGTAGAGCAGTAGAAATGTGGATTTAATCTTTGCTATATTTGATACTCGAGAGCAATTTAATTGTTTGGAGGTAGTGTCAAATAACTATCTAGTTTGGAAACTCTCTATTGTGTGTTTGAAAGTGATAAGGTGGTAATTTTCTTTTGAGGCCAATAAGCGATCTTACTTCAAATGATTACTTTCAAACAGGTTCTTTGTTGTATAAGCACTTATCTCTTAGTGCTTTCGCAAAGCTGTAAAACCTCTTTAAATTTATTATTTTACTTGAGTTAGCGATTAGGTGATGCCTTACGATTTCAAACTTAATAAATCTCATGGAAAACCCATTTAACTTAAAAACGGTGTTCTCTCAAGTACATTAAAAACTTCTTCATTTCTTGAAATACAAAGTTTCGAAAATATTTAATTTTTTATATGTATTACCTACAGTGCTGAAATATTTTGTGTTTCTCATGTTTAGTGTTTATAATGCTCGGAAACTTTTATGTGGAGTACGTATTCAAGAAACATTAATTACAAAGAAGTGGTGTTTATTGCCTGCTGCTTATCTAATCCTGCTGGTTCATCTGAAAAGTAAACAGCTGAATAGATATTAAACGCAAAGTACTTCAACTAAAATCTTACACATAGGTAAGGCCCACCAGCGGCCGAGCTGTAAAGTCGCTGAACACTGGTAGTTCGGTCCTAGGTTCGAGTCCCGCGAACGGGCTGTCTGCATGGGCGTTTTCGTGGTTTTCCCCATATGTAACGTGCTAGGAGCGAATTTCCCTTAGAAAGTCCTCCATGAAGGCATCCTTCCTCTTAGGCAGATAGCCCCTGAATCTTTGCTATAATCACACAAACACACACTTACACATAGGTAGGTACTCGATAACAATTATTTATCACACTTGTTGACTCTATTGATAAATTACGAGTTTTCAGTTGTATATCTTTTTTTGAGTAACTGGAATTCCTTCTTACAAAGCGACAGCATATAACGATTCTTTGAAGGGCATAAAATGTAATTTTTGCCAATCATTTTGCATTCAAGAACAAAGAAACCGTTTTTGTAGTCATAAACGTCATTGTAGTCATAGTTTTGTAGCATAAACATGGAAGATAAATAAAAGAAGATTATGAACATTTTATTTTTTCGTACAGAGTTGAGGACCATAATAGGTTTCACATGCACTCCTGTAGTACTTATGTGTTTTCTCTCAGCATGTTTAACATCGTAGCAAAAGCAATAATACTTGAAGTTCTGTATTCCAAAAAAAAGGATGCTACAACTACCTGATTGCGGAATTATTTGAGTAAATAATAAATGAATTTAGAAACTAGAATTAAACTAAAAAAATTAGTTTTCATGGGAACTATTTCACACAAATTCTTTCATAGAACTCATTAGATCTCAAATAAATAATAAGGTAAGAAAATATAGTCAAACGGGAAACCAAAAAACTCCTAACATGAAGAACAATCTCAATATAAAGACAACAAAATAAATCAAAGCTTTCAAAGAGAGTTTACAAAAAATAAAAAGTTAATTTGACGTAGATAGACTTTGAACATAGATAAGAACAAGGTCTTAGAAGAAAGGAATGCAAACTCCATATAATAAAAAGAACCCATTTAAAACAGGCGTATGAAAGATTTTTGAACTTTTTTCCTATTTTTTTTTAACCAGTGGCGCGCACTCAGCCGACTTCGGCTTGGCCACTACTAAGGCTAGAAGTGGTTTTCACTTTATTATGGAGGCACCTAAAGAGGTTATCACATTTAGCGACGGTCCCTGCTAGATCCCCTGAATGTTTCTGATGCCGAGGGAGTGGTGCCCCGAGGCAAAGGTGACGGAGCGTTATCTTTCTTGTATTTAGTATTTTCTTCTACCTCGCTGAGGCTATGTATAAAGCCGGGCAGGGCCTGTGGGGTCTGCGCCGCCACTGAGGGGTCCCTACAAAGCCCGGTACATCTCAAACTTCGAAAGGTATATCCAGGACGAGGGTCCAGGTTTTGGAGACCTGTCCCTGGTCCCTGCTAGACGGGACTTTTCTGAGAACACTCTCTGGTAGCACTTTTTTAAACGGGAGGATTCCTAGAAAAAAGAGCACCGCTGGAAGCGAAGTCCCGCTTAGCTACGGAAACGATGTACTGGCTACGCGAGATTTTTTGACACCTTGCCAGAAATGTTTCGGCTGGAGCTCTGTCCCGCGTAGAGGGATCAGACGAAAGCTCTGCTTCTGAAGGATCATGTGATCTCAGTCTGAGTGAGAATCGATTACTGTTTGGGGTTCAGGTCTTTGCAGTAAATGAAAATGATAACCTAGCTACGTGGGTTTGCTGGAAATGTGCGGGTTTTGAAAATTGTCCCGTTCGACGTCCAATCCCTTCGTAGCGGAAAAATAATGTGATTGGTACTTAATAAGCGGGCTACCCTTGCCTCCTATGAAGGGACAGACAGTTACAATCACGCCTTCTCCGGGATTCGAACCCGAGCCTTTTGGCATCGCAGCCGGCTTCCCAAACCAATTTACCGTCTGGGCGGCAAATTTTTGAAACATGAATTCAGTATTTCTCTTTTCATAAATTTGATCATTGTCTCCATTCATCGATTTGACCACAGTTTGGCTTTGTATTGTGTTGTAAATACCTTGGAACAGATCAAAAGTAATTGCGATAAGAAACAAGAATCGTATGATCAAAAGCATTTAAGAATGCTGTTTATGTTCGTTATTTTTAGCTTCTCACTATATACCAATAGAGTTTCTAAAACGCGTCAAAAACTGGTGTTTTCGAAAATGTTCGTGTTGGGCAAATATTTAAAATACTTATGTATTATCACAAACACCTCAATGGAAATCGCGAAATTTTCAAAATGTGCCAAATTCTGGTAACCATACTTACGACAATCATTTAGTCAAGCAACGTCGTCATTTTCATATGCAATCTTTTTTGCTGTATTCCAAGTTTCAACGATTTTTCGCCTTAAACTCAATTTTAAAATATGCGCTTGTGGAATTTGTTGGCATTGGAAGAAACTGCAACAAGAATGCAGTTTTTATTGTTAAATCGCTTAAGGAAACAATGATGAGATGGGTTTGGCAGATACTGGTGAACAATGCCGAGGCTGTGCAAGATTTCGAGTTTGTGCAATTCTCTGATTTTTTAAAGCGAAAAGAGATCTCTCTGCAGCAGGAGAGAAGGACAAATAAAAACAAATTAGAAGGATTTCGGAAAAAAAAAGAAAGAAGTGTTTTAATTTTTATTACATTATATAGTAATTAAATTATTTAATAATTAAAACTTGTATTTTATTTTGCTAAAATGCGTTTTCTTTTGATATGTTGATAATGTTTGTTGACTTATGATGAATATCGGTAGTTCGAGAATCATTTTAAAGAATGTTATAAGATACGCCAATACACACCCAGTAAGTAATTTTTGATCTGCAAAAAATCTCCATATTGCGTTATGGTAGTCGGACTAATACGTAAGTAACCTTTATAATGGTTAAATCCTTATTTGCTTGCAAAATTCGGTGCTAAATAAAATATTTAGTAACACTTAGCGGTGCATGCACAAAATCTGCAGGTGCATCTAGTTCCCATTTTGTCCTCCCAGATTTCGCTGTGGGATATCCTTTTCCATAGTATATGGTAAATAGCTTTCATTTACTCAGTCATCAATCATGCATCTTATCCGTCGACCCTAAATTCATATCCAACCGACAATCTCTTCTAATTCAATTTGAACATAATTGCACTTTTATTTGATTTGAAGCTTTCTGTCTCTTCATTTGGTATGGTGGAACACAACCGTATGGTTAGAAGCCTAATATCACCCCTAGCAGAAAGCGTCCATTATTCAAAATGAAGTTCTTTCTTCCTGTGTTCATAACGAAGGAATTTTCTTAATGTATAATTTTCTGACCGACAGAAGCCATATGACGGGGCAGTTCCAAAGCTCTCCCACTCCCAAAGTACCCTTCCTTTGTACTTCTTATACAGCTATATTAAAGTTTTTCCTTCTCTGGCTTCTTTTCAGTTAGTAATAGAACTGAAAACCATGAACGAAGCCAAGTAAAACCCGTATTCACTAAGCATACTTATGTCACTGGTAGCCATTTTCTATACGTCAAGCGAAAATGAATGCTTGCACCTTAGGAAACGCAATATGCTTTTTATACAAAATTTTGGCACACAATATAAGAGAAAATTACCATAACTAAACATCTTTGTGAAAAACTTAGTAAGTAGCGGAACCCCAAAAGTAAATGCATATTAAAATTTGATATAAGTTAATGAGAATATCGAGGGCATTCACGGGAACAAGAAATTCACCACAGAGAATTTTCAGCTAAACGCTACCAGAGAATCGCAAATACACTATAAGTCTGTAAACCATCTGTTAACAGAATAAACGTGTAGAAATATACATACATCATGGATTCCGTGGTTAATAATAATGAATTTTTGTATATAACCATAGCAGAGGACATCAAAGTTCACATATGGTCCGTGGGTCTACAGTAGATAAACTTGCTAAACTTAAGTACTAGTCTGAGTGAGCTGTGAAACATTTATTAAGTCCGAAAATGTTAATTCCTATACAGATAATAACAGTCTGTGGGTCCACAGCAAACCCCCGGACCGTCATAAGTCTGTATAAATACAGTTGTAAGTCTGTCTGTACCTTTATTAGTCTACATATATGATTAGCTGTCTTACATTCTAAGAGTATTTTTCGTTGTTTTGATCGTAACTAAGGCATTTTGAGCTCTGAGATATGAATTCTAACTAAATAAAGTTGACTTTAAAACGCCAAAGCCATCTAAAACTTCAGCATCTCTTCAAATTATCTTCCCAAATTGACATTTCCGGACGTCCAACAAAATGTTCAAAACTCTCCCGGATTACTTGTAAAATTTAGTCCGAAAGTTTTCATTTACATTAGGAAGAAAGCAAATGCCCTTTTTTTTTTTTTTTTTTTTTTTTACAATATCTGTTTTGCCAAACGCATTAATTTATAATTAATAATGTTTTCTGACATCAGAAATCAATTTTAATAGTTCTAATGTGTAATCTACAAAAAAGATTATAAGGTATTTCTCCCGCCTTCATGGTGTAATGGTCAGCACTCTCGGCGCGTATTCCAGAGATCCCAGGCTCGAGTCCCGGCGAGGGCATTGCTCATTTTTCATCTCTCCTGCTTTCAAGAAATACCTAATGTCTCTACAGTGGCACCCGAACTAAGAAAAAGATGGTGGATGATGATTCTCCACCACCAGGATTTGGCAATTGGGTTCTCTAATTTCCAGTCGCCCTTTAAAAGGGGAGTATATAAGGTATTTCTACCGCCTTCTTAGCTTGCATCCGTGGTGTCGTGGTCAGCACACTCGGCGCATATTCGAGAGGTCGTGGTTTGAGTCTCTGCGAAGGCACTGCTCATTTTCATTTCTCCTGCTTCAAAAAATATCTAATGTCTCTACAAGGCTATTAACTTTAAATGTCTTCAGTTTATGACTCTAATTCTATGCAATGAAGAAAATCCTGTTTGTTTAAAATTTCCCCATAGTTAAATACAAAACTGAAACACCTAATTAAGACGACTAACTATTCCGTTTTAAAAAAGTGCTATAAAGCAAAATTTAACTACATTATTCCATTGCACAAAATAAACTAGAAGAGTTCGAAATAGACTAAACTGCTTAGGAGAATGCATAATGCCAGGACTATTCCAAAAAGATCAGAAGCTTTTTGATTACATTTATTGTCGGGGATCCTTCCCTATTCTGAAGACATATATTTGACCTACAAATTAGACAAAAGAATACTCACAGCTTCAGTGCTTCAGTGCAATGAATAAACGGAAGTTCAGAAGAGCATGTTGCTAATTAATATACGAAAAATCTTTCCAATGGATTTATTAGACTTAAGGAAATCCTTAGAGGAAAATATCCAGGAATTTTAAGGAAATTTAGAAATCCGAAGGAAAAGTTAATTATTTTAAAATTCAGTTTCAAGTAGCCGCACATTTTGAACAAATATTTAACTTTCCTTAATATCAGCACATGATAGTTACTTTTATATTAGAAATGAATCAAGAAAAAATTAGCACACGATAATTCCGTTTCTTATTTGAAAGTTAAAACGATACGTATGTGACGTTTTTTGCATTTCCGTGAAAAATTCACCAAGTATAACTTCTTCATTTGTACTTTCTTAGATTTAATTTTAGATTCTTTCGATCATAAATTGCTTCATTGATGTAAAAAAAATTACAAATCTAATTTATTTCAAAAGCTTTTTGTTCCAAGTTTGAAAATTCATATCATTTTTATTCAGTTACTTATTAATTCCTAACCCCAGTCTTCTTTTGAGTAGATTCAAGTGGATTATTTATTTATGACAAAGAACTTTAAGTCTATTTGTCTAAAAGAGAAAGATCGCTTCGTGAAGGGTTTTCTGGAAGAAAATTGGTTCATGCTTACTTTACACGTGAAGATTCCTGAAATGGATTTTAAGCATTATATACTTTTCAAAAAAATTAATTTACAGGTTTTTTTTAAGCTTTAATTTTATATCTTGTTTCTTAAATTTGTTAAACCTTTTTTGATAAATTGTATGAACCAAAATAAAATTTAAAATATGAGTTGAGACTCAAGAACTAAATTAGATTTTTCAAAAATAATTCTGAATACAAAATTCACAAATACTTAAAAATAAAGTTTTCTTCGACATTTTTTCCGAAATGTAACTGAGTAATAATTCAAATTTAATTTATAATTAAATAATGGAATAAACGACCTTGAACTGGATGTAGTTTAATTTGTAGTTGTTAATCAGGTGCAATGAAAGAAATACTTCTCAAGTTTGTTGTTCTCTTATAATCGAATACTAATAGCCATAAAGATTATCTCCAATTCAATTCATCTCCCAAAGCTAACTCTAAATCAATGCACTCGCTTTCTCCCAAATCTTGCGCAACAAGTTACTCAATTAAGGAAGAGCAAAACTTAAGATTTTCTCCTATTTGGAATCTAATGGTAGGAGACAAATTGCTTATTGTTTTCTGATAAACAACAGAAAGAGTTTTGAACTGCTTTTCTCAATCTTTTAACTTTTCTGAGAAAAGCCTCAATTAAATTCTCCTCTTAAGCTTTTGTGGACGGTTTTATAATAAGTTCTATTTAGTAAACATAGACAGACTAATCCTTGCTTTATTTAACAAGATGTAACAGTTGCTGAGGGTGAAACATTGATCTTCAGTCCTCAAAAGAACCATAGTGTTTGCAGTCGAGGCAAACTAAATTCTTTATGCACATGGAATAAAATCATACTTTAGTAAAATACATGCTTTTTCGAATCGATTAAAAATTCTTTCAAAGAAAAGTAATGAAAGACATCAAAATCAATCTGAAAAACTAATTTCGGAACCTGTAGTAGCATAAAACTTTAAACCTAGTCTATGATTGTAAACTGCAACTTTTAATTATTATTTTGATGCCTCAGTGATGATTGATGTTAGTTCTTTTTTTTTAACTTTTAAGAACTTCAGCTATTTTTACTGTGAATTACAAAATGCTCCTTGTAGGTCAACAATATAAATTGAATTTTAAGTGCTTGATTCGGAGTCTGTAGTAGGTGGACTTAAATTTTAAAAATAAATACGTAACTAGTTGCGCTAAAAACTACAGTGCTATCTTTAAATGTTGTTCGATGAGAAATTTTTCTAAGAATAGCATTTTTCTTGAAAATTCAGAAAATTTAGTTTAATAAAACTACTGTATAACTAATTTTGTATTTATGTATTGGTAGCAAGTGAATTATTATTGATTATTAATAATATGAATTTAGATAAAAAAAACTTATCTACGAACATTATTGTTATACAACATACTACATTATGACCTGAGATTATCAGAATAACTTTTCACGGGGGGGGGGGGGGGGCAAAGCAGTTAGTTGGTTTATATGTGTAAAATTCTTTAGGTTAACTTTTTTAGACTAACAGATTCTTTCAAATTTGCTTAATTTGCTAAATTTTTATGTAGTTTAATTTCTCTACGCAAATATAGGTATAGTTAAATTGAGACAAAATATTCATATTTATGTTGTTTTTAAATTGCTATCATGGGCATTAATGCATGGAAATAATCTCGAACTTTACTGTACTCCATATTGTCACTTCTTGTTTATTTAAAAGGTTTTTTTCTTGTTAACTTGCTAGTTTTTTATATGTGTGCCTCAGGAATTTCTAATATTCCTGATCATTTTTAGGCTAATATTTATGAAATGCAGTTCTTTTATTACAAATTTCGCTCAGACATGAAATATTGGATTTCTATCCCTAATAATTTGAAGCCAGGAAACTGAAGTACGCCCTCTAACCGAAATATACCGCGTTCAAATCTCTTAAAATCAAACTTCAAGTATAATAAATAAGGATATTCAAAATTCAAGTATAAATATCCTTATTAACGTTTTAGCAAAGTCTAGAAAAATAAA
Organism: Stegodyphus dumicola; assembly: GCF_044657685.1. Taxonomy (NCBI): domain Eukaryota; kingdom Metazoa; phylum Arthropoda; class Arachnida; order Araneae; family Eresidae; genus Stegodyphus; species Stegodyphus dumicola. Next base: position 181,638,082 of record NC_140780.1, on the reverse strand, counting down.
ATAAGAAGAAATGAAAAACATCATTGTTTTTTCACAGTACTAAATATCGCATCTTGGACTGCAAGGCCTATAGAATCAAAATATAGACATTTTTGGTAGACTCTTTTCATTTATAAATTCCGCCATTCATTTAAGCATTTCTGACTCTGCGAATTAATTTAGTCACAAATCGGATTCAAGCAAATTACCACTTCTGTACCAACCTGATTTTGAATATTGGCCAATACAATATTTCTATACGAGAAATTGCTATTAAAAGCACAACAATCTTTCTCTAACACTAGGCTTGTGAAAAGAAAGACTTCTATATTTTATAACCCTTACTTATTTTTTGTTTTTTATCATAAAATAACAAAGTCAAATTTTCTAATTAATGCACACATTTGGTTTCGCATCTTTTAAAATTTTTTAACTTGAAAATGAGGATCTTCATTAGCAAATTTCAGTCCTTCGAGTGAATGCACTAAATTATGCGAAATAGTATAGCTGTGTACTAAATGTGTGAATAGTACTACTGTCTAAGCTATCGTGTAAAATATCACCTGCCATGTTTAAGATTACTATTTTAACTCAATTCCAGTCAGTAAACATGAAACGGGTTTAACTTTTTCCACCTGTTTGTACAAAGCAAAGAATCGCTTTTAACCAGCTGTCTAACTTACTTAGGTAATTTAACGTTTCTTAGGTAATTTAACGTTATTTTTCACATTAATGTTTCTTCTACTATTGCATTAAATTTTATTCTGCATTAAATTTTATTCTGCATAAAAAAAGTTTTAAAATGAAAAATAAAAAATTACGCAACTTAAAAAAATTTATCTTTTAATTTCATGTTACCTTTTTATAAAGTGTAATACTTCTTCCTTTTAAAATTCAATTTTAAGAATTTTCAGGATGGTATAATCTTTTTCTTCTAATATGTAAATTAAGTTTTTGTTATATTTATATAAATTATTTATAAAGTATGTATTTTTGTTATTCCTGTTGAACATCTATACATATTTAAACTGACAGAGACTGATAGGCAGAGAGGCTGAGAAATACTAACTGATCATGAATAGATGTACAGAATGTTTGTAAAACTCAGAGGAATGAACAGAAATTCCCATTCATGATTTTTCTTTTATTTAGTGCGGTTATGTAAATAGATATGTTGCTGATAAATGCTGATTGTCGTTACTTTATGTATACATTATTTTATGTACTAGTGCGGTATTGATTAAGTGAACATTTGATATTTTCGTTTGAATCAATAGACTTATTCGCTTGAGAGGTAAATTTAATTAATATTTAAATTAATTAATATATTTACACTATAAATGTATTCTAAAGTGATTCAGAATATGTATTTAGAAATACTTTTGTTATAATTCACAAGAAATCATATGACATTTTGGGTGACAAAGATTCTTTATGTACCACTTACATATCGTCTTCTATATTGAATGATAAAAAATTTTGGTAAAAGGTAGAAAGATAAGGATTTAAATAACAAGGAAAAATGGATTTTCAAAGTATAAGTTATTTAAATGTATACTAATATATTATATCAGTTAAATTATATTAATAGTATTGCAGTAACAGATTCCGTAACCGTATCATGAGTGTAGTATCCTTTTAATAAATATTCTGATTTAACAGAATACAAAATTTAGTGCTAAATCATTAGATATTATCACTCGCTTTTGTATCACTCTCCTGTGAGTTTTAAAAGTTTGGATAAAACGAGTCGTCCGGTTTTATCATTTTTCCGAGAGAACATTACAAACACTACATTGATTTATATCGGTATCTTTTATGCTGCAAGCAGAGAAAAACTAATTCGTCTGTTCGTATTGTTATAGTAAACTTAATATAAGTTCGATCAATTCAGCTGGTCAGTAAATATTTAAAATTTTCTTTTATTGCTTACTGGAAAATGTACGAGAAGAAAATAAAGTGATAGCAATGAGATAATAGGTATAACTTTGTTTTTATTAATATAGAAGCCATAATGTGAGCAAATTCACATTACAACACAATACTTCAAAGTGGAATTTATCAATTTTTGGTGGAAATTTGATATGTCCTAAAGATTTCGTTAAAGTAAAAATAATGACAATTACATTAATTGTAAAAGACAGTTATCATGTTTTTAACTCAATTATGCTGTATTTCCCATGCAGTTATTTTAAAATTAGTATATTAATCTTATAGGAAACTGTGTGTCTATAAACCGCTGTATTTTACTATACCTTAGCTAATTATTACATTTGTAGGAAAAGTAAAACGAAAATGGTTTCTCTAAGCAACACAATAATTGAATTCCTATATATACATATTCCTATATTCACATAAGTGTAACTGTCATCAAAAGTTAATCTTTGAATTACAGCAAATTATATAATAAATAATGTTAACTTCTTCCTATGAAAATTGTTATGAAATATAGTCGATATAAATGAAAATTTTCGTTGCTAGTGTTGACTTCATGCTGGAAGTTTTGTAACAAAAATATCCTGATAATTATTATATTGTAAGGAATTCTTATGAATTCGTCATTCGTTAAACATCTGAAAAATATTTCGTATATTTAGGCTGACAGAAGTATTTAAGTAAAAAAATTTAATCTTAAATCAGCAGGCATCTATTATTTAGATGCTTATAATGTAAGATTGTAATCAGTAAGAGATGTAAGATTCTTAGAAACAATACTGATTTTGTAATAAAAAAAGATGGTAACTGGACCTTTTATGAAGACACGAGGTATTTCAAACTCTAAATTAATTAATAATTCAGAGTAATGATATTTAAATTTAAGAACGGTATGGTCTAAAATCCTAGTTTGTTATGAAATATGCATAAGTAAACTGTTTCTAAAGAATAAAGTAAAGTTAAATTTAATTTTAAATAATTCTGTTGCGCCATTGCTGCAAGGAATGAAATTTGAATTTAACAAACACTCTGTATTCGTAAAAAGCAAATTAAAAGCAAATTTAAAGTTAATTTAAATTAAATTTAATGAAAAAATAACTGATTAATGTTGTTGCGAACTAATCTACAATATCATTTAAATTCTGAGAGCATATGTAAATCAAGTGCAAGTATCAAATTCATGAATAAATATTAAATTCTTAAAATTATTTAATCCTAAAAAATTGTTTAGGAAAATGCATAAGTGAATGATTGTTGAGCAGGCAGTACTCAGACTTATCAAGGGAAGTTGCCTCCAAACCTAACTCTTCAACCATTCAATTCGTGTTTCGTCATTCATGTAGGCAAAAGTAAAAGTCAAACCAAAAGTAATACCAAATGTGCTGAAATACTAAAAAGAAATTTAAACAAGTGGAATTTTGAGAAATTAGCAATTAAAAGACAAGAATTAAAATTAAAAAATTTAAAAAATAAGAATAGAAAACCAAAGTAGTTTAGAAACTCTTGCCCACAGAAACTATCCCTATACGAATTATGCATATAAATCAAAAGAAACTAGGCATTATCTATAAAAACATATATAAATCATACTTAAATAATACTAAAAAGGCAAGTAAATAGTAAGTTTTAATTTAACTTACCAACTAGTTTGTTGATGGGGGTTGGAGAAGCATTGCCAAACTAAGTGATGTAAGTAGTGTGTTCTTCAAACTTAAATAGAGGGTGCTAATGTAACGTTAAGTTGAGTGTAAAGTTGCTATCTGTTATCAATTTTAAAAAACCTATTCTGTAAACTTTAAGTAATGCAAAATGTGTGTTCTGTTGTAAAAATGTGTAAAACATTCTAAAATTCAAACTGCAACATTATGTGAAAAAATGTTGCAAATTATTAAGGAATGTAAAATATTCAGGATGTAAAAATTGAAAAATTTTTGGAAAAATTACTAATATTTTGAAGTAAAATTTACTTTTAATTTAGATTTTGAAAACATTTTTATATATAAATGTTATATTTAAAGAAAGAAATTTATTGTAATATTCTAAATTTATTAAAACTTTATTTTAAGTGGTTTAATTAAAACTTCACTAAATATTGGCCAAAAGTAAGAAAAATTAGAAAAAGATAAAAATCGTCACTCAATTCGGGCTATAATTGAGACTTTTGAAAAGAGTTGGTCCTTCATTAGTAAAAGGAAAGAATCCAGTATTGATTATATGCATATTTACAAATTAATTTTACAATATTTACAAGATAATCCCTTAACTCTTTAAAATCCTCAATTACCCTCAAGTAAAGGTTTAAGGTAATGCTATCATACCATAAAGAGTCAAAAAATATCAAAGAAAAGTTAATACCAGCCTTTTTAATATATAAATTAATAAATTGTGTTGGGACATCGTTATTAACTTTAACATTAATTAGCTTTATTATTTCTTCCTTTAAATCTTCTATTTCAGTACATATATTTTTTATTCTGATTATTTGGCTATAAAAAGTGTTTCATATTACTTTTCTAGACATATTAGAATTCCAATCAATTAGTTTAATGGTATTCAACTGGAAATTCCTCCTTTTATCATATAATCTAATAGAACGTCTTTCAATGGGCAAATATATAAGTAAACTTACACTGTTAGAAAATACAGAAAAATTTGAAGCCTGTGATAAGTACCTTTTAACCTCCAAAACATAAAGCTATGCGTTTCGCACTATTGTTGACTTTTATTACAGCATTAATGAGTGTTTTATAATACATTAAATTTGATGCTCTATGCTCAATATGTTTTTCTTAAGTTAATATGCAACATGTATATTTAAATCCTGTATGATATTAAAAGCACCTAAAAATCTAAATGAAGTTTAATATAAATCAAACCTTTGTATGCTCTTGCCCGATTTCCTGTAACTAAAGGTAAGATAAATTGTACCTTATTAAAAACGACAAATTAGTAGCTTGACATTTAGTTAAATTATGAATTATTTTTAATAGGGTAGCATATTACGTGCACATGTGACTATTTTAATGCACTCTAACCAAAATCTAGTGGGAGTGAGGTAGAAATCATTTGTATCGTTTAAATTTTGCGAGCTTTTATTTAGGTATGAATAATCATAGCAAATAGCTTTAAAATTTTTTCTAATGTTATCATAATTCTGTTATTACAAGCTTAAGCAGAAGCCACAATAAAATTACGAGAATTTTCGGTATGAATATTTGCAGGATTTTTTATTTAATAAAAATTATTTATGCTTTATTATTTATAAAAGTATTTCGTATTTTTCATAGCACCTAAAACGAGGGTGAATTTTTAAAAAGAAATATGTTTTGTATTTCGGTACGAGCAGTCGTAACTATATGCTTAAATAAATATATGCTACCGGAATGAAAGTGTTAAACCGTTCGAACAATTATAGGCATATTGAGCAATTTCATGTTGCTTTTGGAAGACAATGCTCTTGTCTGAACCCAGTGCATCTTAAAGTAAATGTATATGTTTCCCCTTCAAGATTTTCCCTCTAAAAGACATTAACAGTTTTATGGAAAATGTATTTTGAAATTCAGTCTGTACGATTAAACAACAGCCGTTCAAATATTGGCGTTACTAAATTAAATTTAAAAGAGCAATTTATACTTCCACAAAAGTGCTTTACTGGTTACAATAGTTTATTTTTAAATAATAAATCAACTTTAATGTTGGTGAGGGTAATAAACATAAAATACTGTTAAAATAACGAAAAAAATTAAATAATTCCATAATTAAAATCAATTAAAAAATTGTCTTTAACAAAATTCTTTACCTCACATTAACTATGCCACCGATGGAAATGATGCTTACAAATAAATAGCTATCGTTCACTCTTTCGCCTGAAAACAAATTTTCAGAATTTAAGTCAGGTAATTTTATTTTATAAGATGCTGACATAAAAATAATTTAGCCTAAATTGAAAGGTTTTTTTAAATTACTATGTAAAGAAAACCTTCCCTTTTTAGTGTTGAAAAGGAAAGATTTTATTATGTGAAAATTTGAACATTGCATTTTATAATTCCAAGAACAACAATGGTTAAAAATTTATAACGAATGGCTTTTTAATGCTTTGATGTTTTTAAAAGGGCATTATTAAGTGACTATTAAACATTATTAAGTAATATTTTTCTTGTTAATGAAACCACTTGAAATAAAAATCTCAATTTAATAAAAATTTAAAGGAATAGTTAATAAAAAATTCGTTAAATAAAATATCGATAAACTGGTGTTTTAATAAGTGTCGCTGTTCGTTGCTTCAATTGAATATCTTAAAAAAAGGAACTGAAAGCATTAAAATACAATTATGCATGCATTTGGATTTACACATAGATTTTCAGTAAGATTTTCCTCAAAAATAAATCTTTTTCCCAATCCAAAAGTAGTGTATTGAAATTTTGCTCTTCTGTTTACTTCGGGGACATTCAACTCCAATTTTGCACCTACCTACGAATACCGATGCAAGATAACAGCAGGTTAAGAATTTTTTTATTGGAATTTGCGGGGACCGAGGTGCAGAAGAGGCGACTGAACCCTGGAGACGGCAAGGGTTCAATACCCAGGTACGGCTTTCCCCATATTGTTAAGTTTTTCGTGGGGTGAAAAAAGGGTTGAATGATCTAGAGTGGCCTTAGATTCAAAATTTTTTACCCTATTTAGCCTCTCAGATAAGGTACGGTTCCTCGAAAGGCCCCTTCGTTCCCATAGACTCATATGCTGCGTTCCAACACTTCGAAAATCCCTAGATCATTGACCCGACTATAAAATAGAGTTTAAAAGCAGGTCAGAAACTGTATACGTTAAGAGTTAAAGCACTGATTTGTAGATGTAGACTTGTGACTTAAGTATTTTACTAATTTTTTAAGCATTTTAAAATTATTTTGAAAGTCCTGCATTCTTATTAAATTCATGATTATTTCAAATAAAAAGCTTACTTCGTTTTTAAGCTATTCGCTAAAAAGCTTTTAATCTTTTATATTTTTTACCTTTATTTACATTCTTATAAGTTAAATTAATAATATTTCCGCTTTGTAAAAGATTTCTCCTTTGATATTTTTTTTTTTAATTCCTAGCCATAATTTTAAATTGAAGGCCTCAAAGTGAAACTATATCTGCGAAAGAAACCTAATTTATTGTTTAATACAAACATATATTCAGTTATTTGTAACAATATTACAAGATAAGTGTTTTTTTTTTATTATTATTAATATTTTTAAACATGGGCTTAAGGAATGCCTCACAAAATTATTCTGAAACGCACTTTATTTATTCTTATTTTACAATTGATGTTTCTAATCTATTTTTTTAAATGTCAGCAGAAGATAATTCAAAAACTTTAAAACTTGAGCATTTTAATTAAGCAAAAATTCTTATAACACTAAAAGAGGTCTAAAATCTAACTCCTCTTACAGTACAAAATTTTTTAGAAATATTTATATTCAACTAATTAATAGGTAAGATTTCTAAAGTTGGATTAAGTTTGAAATTAAAAGCAAGCGAATTTTAAGTTTTATAAAAGAAACGCGAAAATTTGCTTTTGTTAAAAGGGAACCCCCCTCCACACACACACACACCTTTTTTGAATGAAATGCGTTTTGCTTTTTGATTGAAAAATATTTAAATTGGTAGAAAGAAAAAAAAAAATGTTTAAACCTTCAGATGTGTAATATAGGCTTTTTAATTTACAGTATTCATTATTTAAACTTTTCTCTCAGGCATACTATAATATGCATAATTTTTCTCTCTAGATTTTCAAGACTTAAAAATAATTTTTAGCCTAAAATAAAATGTAATGTGATTGTTCACTCTCTAAATATTTATTCACAAAATGAGCACTTTTTATCAAAAAAAATTTAGATTGCCTGCAAAAATTTTGCATATCTTGTACACTCTTTTTTTTTTTTTTTTTTGACTTTTTGAACAATATTAATATGAAATTCTTTCAGTAAAAAATGCTCAAACATAAAAATTACGCAAACAGATAAATGCGCACAAATTGATTTCCTTGCTTTCCCCCCCCCCAATGAAAACGCTAATGAAGAGCAACAAAACATTTCAAATACAAACACAGTTGTTGCCACAGTTAAATAAATAAATTAATTAAAATTTCCTGAAATGGGGAAGAAAAAAAAAACTTTTCCCCTTCCCACACTGACGTTCTAGTCGTGGGTGACAGCTGGCATTTGTAATAAGAAAGTAGTGCCAAGGCACGCATGCAGGAAGATCAGTTTTAAAGGGGTATATTGATTCTGAGGGTGTGACGTTGCCGAGTATGCCCGCGAATAAAAAAGATTGAAATAATGAATCCCAAATCGAGCCGGGAAACTCCCAAACCAATGCCTTGTGCCTGTAATGTATGCGAGCAGACCGCATAAAAAAGACTGGATTAATGAATCGGGGCAATCCGCTTCCCCCTGCTTATGCTAACGAGCGGCGCGGTTCTTTTTTCATCGCGTATTATGCGGCTGCGAAAACAAAAGCGCCTCCTTCACTGCTGAGCGCTCGGAATGAATAGCGGGTGCGGGGGAGCAAAGCGGCAGTGGGAGAGCCCCTCCTCCTTCCATCACAGCATCCCTTGCATAATGAGGGAAACCGATGCGTGTGGGGGCGGACTGGCGGACACCCCTCCCTCTCCGACGCCCGCACTTTTTTACCCTCTTCCAAGCGATGAACCGAAGAAAAAAACCTTTCCACCCACCCCCGTCTCCTGGCTGACCGCTAGTATTGGATTTGGTTCTCTGGTTGGTTCGAGTGATGAGTTATGTTCCTGGGAATCCAATTCCACCCCTCTTCAGGATTAACTCCAGTAGGGGCAATGCGGTTAAGGCTCACTGAAGCGTCTTTCTCCGCTCTGAAGAACAGATTCTTCTTGTTATGTTGTGGCTGGTTGTTGTTGTTCTATGGAGACAGTTTTCCGTGTTGGCATTAGAGCTACAAGTTGCCCTTAAAGTTTTTATTTTTTGTGAGCTTGTTTTTGAAGGAAATAATTTTTTATCACTTTTAGTCGAATACCTCAAAGCTAAACAGAGTTTACTTTTTTAACTTCCTTCTAGAAAGGGGGGGGAAGAAGAAGAAACAATGCCCGTGCTTGCTACACAAAAACTTAAAGCTAGATAAATATTCGCAAAAATCTGTTGCAGCTCCAAATTCTAATTACTAATTACTTTTTCTAAACTTTTAAAAGGCGGCTTTCGTATGCCATATTAAAATCACAGCCTCAAAGTTTTATAAGGGTTAAGTTGGAAACGAATCTCTTTTAAACAGCAGAATCAGTCATAATATTTAAATGTTAGTTAAATATTGTTTTATTTAACTTTTAAGAAAAACGCTGTTTGACAGATTTTATAAGAAGATTTGCCCTTCAGTAGTATCTCAAATTTTATCTCATTCTTAATTATCTGTCCTACCATTATTTAAATAGTTAGAAAATATATAATCCTAACTTCAGGGCTGAAAAGTAACAATCTTTCTCATACCAATAGGCAAGATTTTGCGGGTAAAGTGCAGAATCGCCCACTTATTTGTTTGGCGCTTTTTATAAGAGTAAGAGGAATTGGATTTTTATCAATTTTCTTTGACATTTTAAGTGAAAATAGGTCGATGTGTACATGGATACTGAGTTTGTGTAATTCTTAAAAACGCGCCAAGCAGTGGGTGATTCTGCACTTCCCCGATTTTGCTGTGAATACGCATGTCAGATTTTCTTTTGATGTATTTACCTTATATGGTATCATTCTGCATTTAAATATATTTTACAATTAGCTGAAAACATATATAATACGCATTGTGAGATCCAGTCAGTTTTAACTGAAAATTTTACTTCTTTGGGAAAAAAAACTGTTCATAAATACAGACTAAGTTTAATATTTAAAATACTTTTTTGGAGCATGTTATTATAAATAATATCATTTCAAAAACTGAAATTTCTTATTTTAAAAAGAAAAGAATTCACATACAAATTATACAATATTTTTCACCTCGTCTTCTGAATCTTTGGCTAAAATAACTACAATATCAACTATGCCGTTACTACAACAACCAGAACGGAAATTCTTTAACATGACAAATCTATCAAGAATTGTCATAGCAGTAAGCTAATTTCTATGACTAGCAATGGGCAATGTATAATAATGTATCACTAGGTTTAATTCAAGATCTTCTGATTAGTAAATGACATAACTAATATCTAGTGAGGGGGAGAAAAGTCACTACTTCTTGATCTGAATGAAAATAGAAGCAAATTCTAGTACGAACACAATATTATACACATTGTAAAAAAAAATACCTCTAATATTGTGTTGAAATTAATATTAATACATTTTTAAATAAATATACTGTGTTGAATAATTATAAAAAATATAAAATGTAGAAAGCAATACATTCCAAAAAGCTTAGGGTTTTAATGCAGTTTAATTTGCTTTGCCAGCGCACAAGAGCATTTTGAGCCATTACATTCCTCTTCAGACAGTAACAATGAAATGTGTGAAAACAAGTGTGATTTGAGAAATGATACTGAATACTGTTATTTTCACTTGTGTGACTTTTTCACTTGGGAAACTATGTGCATTGCTGCACGTATCTTCACAGATGTTTCGTTTTAGGTGCAAATTGTAGTGCCATTGTACTTAATAATATATTATTTATATATTAATAACGTTCGTGACTAATTTGCGTTGTGCATCTCTGAATTCTAAAACACTGAGCAAACTTTGTGAACATATTTTTTTTTTTTTTTTTTTTTTTTTTTTTCAAAATTACATTTATTTTAAACTCCTTCAACACTCTCCTTAAAGACTAAATGAAAGTTAATTTGTGCTCTTTCAGAGAAATACAGCATGCTTCAACAAAGTAACCTTTTTTCTGTCTCAAGACATGAATGTGTCTTAAGACAGTGCGGAGGATCGAAAAATTTTAAGAAGTAACAATGGATAGATTAAACTTGCAATCGAACTTTTGCAAGCAATTTTATTAGCGATATCAATTAATTCAATAAAAATTTATCTTTACATATCACTACACTACTTAAGTATACCTGCATTAATCTTTGTATTTTAATTTTAATGTATAATTTTATTTACGATATACATTTTTGCTTGGAGTTCAGTCAAAAATCATGAAATCTGTTTTAACGAAGAAATAGTCAAAGTATAGTTTTCTGTACTGAGAAATTTTATGCTACTTACTTAGAATGGATCTTTGGTTAAAAATTTCAAAAAGCTGAATTTGTATATATTTTTCAGAAAATTTTTGTATAGAAATTGAAATTAAGCATATTCATTTTCCTAAATTATTTCCATGTAATCGGAAGTGTAAAAAGTTTTTAACGCAAAATAATTTAAATAAGAACGGCTAGTTTCTCAGGGCATCTTCGCTTCTTATACTGCGTTTTATTAGAGATGGTTAATACCTAGGTCTACAAGACCTAAAATTTTAGAACACCCAAAAATTCTCTTATTCTTTACCATTAGCTTGTCCTTTTCCGACAAAAGCTATTAAAAGCTTATTCCGAACTGAGGCCTTCTGAAAGAATGCTGTGCTAAAGGCCCAAAAATGATTATTCGTGCCTTCCACTTTGTTTTTGTTGTACATTTATTTTTTCCTACATTTTGTTATGCTTTAGAATTTGTGTCTTATAAAGTCGGATATTTGACTATCTTTACATCCATATAATTACATGCTGTATAAACTATTATTAATAATCAAGCAACATACTAAATTACCGAATCAGTATTTTTTCTTACTTTATGTTGTATTGCAAATTTCATACACGAAAACATTCAGCACCTAAATGAAGAAGAGTTTCTTGGTTTGTTCTTTGATTTGGTAAGATTAAGAATAAATCTTATGAATTAAAAATACATACCTTTCTAATCTCTAGGAAGAAATTCATTCTCAGTAGCAAAACTAACTGGAGGGGGAAAAAACCGTGCTGAATTTTATAATTTTTTAATTAAAACCAGTTAACAAGTAAAAATTTTTCCTTTCTCTGCCTAGCAGATCAGGGTATCTGCTGTTACGTTAAATGAATTAAAATTCTTCAAACCGACTAAACAGGTCTTTTTGACGTACCGCTCTATCAAGGATTATAAGTGAATTACGTCAGTCAAGAAGCGCTTGCGCCAAATCTCATCAAATATTGAAAAGAAATGTACAGTGATCAAATAAGAATTTAATGAAACCTCCATGACCAGTCTCTGCTGAGAACCGCGATTTAAGAAATGAAGTATATTCAGGTTGCCATGACTTCACAATTAACTTGCAATGACAATCAAGTTTTGCAAAAAAGTGTACAAAATGCAACAAAATTAAGTCCGAAATTGCTCTTAAAATGCTTACTTAGCGCTGAAAGGATAAAAGATCACTTACTATGCATTTATCCTTTTTTTAGTCAGTGCTCGGTCAGAACAGTGTCGAAATTTGTCATTAGTCTAATGATGAATGATCTTGAAAAGGCGTGGCCGTCTTTCACTTTTTTTAGTGTATCAAAATCCTCTGACCAAATGCAATGCTATGTTGCAGCCAATAAGACTGAAAGCATTTGAAAATCTTGATATTAAGCTTTAATTAGTTTTCCGTATCTCTACAGCTGATGCTAAAAATGTTAGCATAGTTCAAAGTAAAAGAAAAATGCTTGTTGAGTATGAAGTAAGTAGTCAACACCTTGATCCTTTATATACGCTGAAGTATCTAAAAGAATTTTATTTTAATAGGAGAATATGAATTCACCAGTTTCATTTCAAACAACAGTTTGCTTCCAAATAATGTTTTTGTCACTATTTAAATTGGAAAAAAATCGCCAGTTTTGATTTAAACTTGAAGCAATAAATTAAATTCCTTAACTAGGATACATAATAAAAGCATTAATAGACTTTTCTGGTCTTTACAGGATACAATGTTTAAAGATTTTCATAATTAAGAGATCGTAGAACAATATAAAGTATATATTTCAGCCAATTTAGTGATTTTAGTGATATCTCAATTTTTAACTTGCTTATGTGATTTACAAAAACTATGGCATACATTTACGATGTTTTAGGTCCGTTTAATTTTTACGCAGTCCCGCTTTGCTAGTCATGTTATTATTTACAACAAACTTGTTCATGCTTTCTTAAGTCATATGCGTTTTTGTTATTCTGTATTAAATTCTATTAAGTAGAAAGTTAATATTAGTAGTTAATATTAAGTAGAAATATAAAGAAAAATTTTCACTATTTCCTGTTTGATAATTTATGTCATTAGATGTTCTTGTGCCCAATTTGCTAGATGGCACGCATATACTGAGCGTTTCGTATGCATTTTATTTGCTATAAAAGGTCTGAGTTCAGACTCAAGTTCAATTAGAGAGTCTTAGTTTCATACGTTTAAACATGTTATAATTAAAAAATATTCTTACTAAAAAATTCACATTAATCTATTTTTATGAAGTCTTCTCAGACTATGCTGATAAAAGCAGGTAATAATATCTAAACTTAAGTAAGGGAATTGTAGCCGTATCAGTTTTTCAAAGTTGTAATTCATGTTAAGCTACTATCGCATTTATTAAAAAAGCAACTATTCTGCAATAATTTTCCCTGATTTAGAAGATGTTGCAGAAAGTTAATTATCTGGCCAAACTTGTAATAGTGCTATCCTTTTAAGCTACACAAACATCGCTTTTCAAATTCTAATTTTTGACACAGTTTATAATTTATCCCATTATCATCATTAGTGGTATACTTTATTCGCTTGAATTTCACGCCTCAAATTGTGGTTTTATCGAAAGTGTAGCACTTCATCGATCAAATCATGTACATACATGAAGGCTGTAGAAGATATACCATGTTTCTGAGCTTTGTATCGATTAAGTGAAGTTAAATTTTTTAACATCTGGATATATTTGACAGAGCTACTGGATATATTTGACAGCTTTTAAAACAGTCATGAAATTAAATGCTATTTCACAAGTTCAACATATTTCTTTTATGAATGTTCTACACCGAGCATGTGTTCCGGTTCATTCTTCTAGTATTCTTGTTATACTTAAAGAACTTGGATTTATTACTTTCTCACTTTGAAGCTTGTTATGCTTTTATTTGCATATATATTCACCAAAAGGTTAACTTGTTTATTAAACGTTGAATTCAGCAATTAAGAATTAATAAGCCTCTTCTCCTGTAAACTTTTGGAACGCATTCCTTTACTGAAAATGCGTTTAAAAATCGGTTGTAGAACCATTTAGCATCAGTTCATCGTTTAGATTAAATTCGTTTCTTCTAACGCAATCTGAAACGTTCCACTTTTGTGGCGAAGATATTTTGCTAATATCTAATACAGAGATCCCAAGCATTTTTCTTGCATCAAACGCTTTTAAACGTATGGATCCTTATACTTTTCTCTATAATATAGTCACAATACAAAATGCAATCATAATACAATAATTGCTCATAAATAACTCAGATACAGCAATTAGATTAAAAATGTCACCAAGAGTTTTGAAAAAAAAAAGGGTTCGTTAGATTAATATTTAATTACCTTTGGTATTACTAATATTTTTAATTTTACAAATACAAACAAGCTTTCAGAAACAGAATCACAGATTCTAATGGCACAAAATTTTGATTTTAATCAATGTGTGGTGGCTGTGCTTGAATAATTTTATTATTATTATTATTATTAAAAGAAACACAAGACGTTCCCCGTGTACCACACATGGGGCTTTCAGAAGTAAGTATAAAACACAATACAAAATAAACAGAAGAGAAAATTGAAACAAAATTAAGAAGGATTACAAATGAATTGACAAAAACTGTTAAAGGCTTTTTTCTCAGAACTAAATTGGTAAAATCTGGAGGCCAGTTAATACTAAAATTTTTTATTCCCAGTTTCAAGATTTTTCTTTCGCCCTCATATTTAGGACACAGAAGAAGCACATATTCAACATTCTCCTCGCCACCGACGCTGCAATCACAGACAGACTGTGAGATCAACTTAAATCTGCTTAGATAACTTTTGAGATTTCCGTGGCCTGTAAGAAATTGGGTTAATTTATAGTTTGTGAAGAAGTGATGACATGACAATCTCATTTTGATGGAAGGGAAAAATCTCTTAGTTAAGCTCCCTTTATTTGAGCTAATGAATTAATTCTTAGTTCCACGACTCCACAGTACATTCATGCATGACCTTCTTATAAAAGGAATTAGGGATATTGACAAAAGTGTCATTTTCACGCTTACTGGCAATCTTAGCAAAGTACTGAAACAATTTTTTCAATTCTTGGCATAAAGTTGCTTAATTTATTTTTTAAATCACCTCGTCTATTTACCCGTTTCTAATATTCAACCCGTTTCTTTTTTTAGTTCCAGGTTAGCGTTCTTCGTGTTTTTTTTTTTTTTAATTGTGTTCTCTTGTGCTTTTGCGTTTTATTTTTTCATATTGCGTAGAACATTTATATATTTAAAAAATATTACTGATTTTTAAAATCTATTAAATAATTTTAGTGCATTTTCCCCTTCTATTTGTTATTGTTGTTGCTGTGACTTATCTCACTTGTCTGACAGTGACATCAGAACAAGCCCACGAAATTCATCG
The DNA here is from genome assembly GCF_044657685.1 of Stegodyphus dumicola. NCBI lineage: Eukaryota > Metazoa > Arthropoda > Arachnida > Araneae > Eresidae > Stegodyphus > Stegodyphus dumicola. Next base: position 181,622,578 of record NC_140780.1, on the reverse strand, counting down.
TGGCAAGGACAGCAAGATTGCGCCTGTCGTTGACAAGAGCTTTAGACACCATACAGGTGACAATACGACTTTGCTCAGTTCAGCCCCCACTTTTGATGGAGAGCATCCTAGTATTACGGGTCCGGGGGATCTCCTACCTCTCTTTCCCTATCACCAACCTCATGAAAGGACTTTTGACTCGCCGCATATTTAGAGTGCCCCCATGTTGTACGAACACTATACATTTGCAAACATCAATGCTTTCTCCGCGATTCGAACCTGGGCCCTTTGGCAACGCTCTAGGCTACCCTGACCACCATACTGCCCCCTTTATATGACGTCTTTCTTGCTATATTGCATAGCTTCAGATTAATAAATAATTAATTATCAATTTTATTAATATTTTCTTTTGTAATTAACAGGATCTTAATAACGCCGAACAGTTGCAAGTGCATACTCGGCTATCGATTTCTAATCGATCCCTTGATCATCATTGATCTCCTTTAAAATTTCATCCCCGCCCAAGGGGTCAATAACGATTCCGTTTGGAACCCCTGATCTACTGCATTTTAACCTTTCAAAAAAGTGCAGAATGAATTTCCATAAAACTACAAATGGTTTCAACAACTCAAAGCCCTAATGTACTGGAGGGTTTCAACGGCGATTTTTTAAAAAATATCTATAAATTACTCTAACATAAGAATTTCAACAGGAAAATTATTTGGGTAAAAATTCTGTATCCTGAATCATGGCAGGTACTCTTTTTATTCTATCAAACTATTCACACATAAAAGATAAGGAATACTTTCGGCAATTAAAAAAAAACGATAAAAAAATGTCCAGGGATTTAATTGCTGTACTTGAATATAGTTCTGTAGGAATTTCAGGTAGTTTACTTCCCCCAAAACGAATCTATAGTTATAATAATAATGTGTAACACAGTACTTTAATAATTTTAATCTTAGTCGAATATCTTAACGTTTCATTCCATGTTAGAGGAATACACATAGAAATCAAAAAATAAATAAATAAAACGAAATTTTACAGTTTGCGAAATTCGCTTTAGTTTAAAGACGGTATACAAAACCTTAACTAATCTGAAGAGCACTTTTTCAACTGTAAAGAGTCAGTATATAAATCCAACGTTAGTATCACAACTATAGTCATATAATTCAAGTCTTAAATGTGGGCTTTTATGCTTCTCTTTATTTATATTTAAATTAATCGAACTAAAGTTCGAGTTTCGTTGTGGCAGGTAAATTACAAACCCCCTGAAAACTTTAGACTTTTTCATAAAGTAAACTAAATTGTTTGGTTAAATTCTTAATTATTCAATACGCCTTTATGTTTTATTTAATTATTTTAGCAATAATTTTCAGTTACAAGCAGCATGGTTTGAACAAAAATTTTAATTTGATTTCTAAAAACAAAATATGTATTCTAAAAATCGGAAACTTGATTAACAATTCTAACTAGTCATATTCATATCACGTCTTAAGTCATAAAATATTAATTTTATTAAAACTATTGTTAAAAAAGGGGATTTTTTTTTATTATTTCTGAAAGCTTTCCTGCATTTTCGTCACAATTGCTCCAAGACATTGACAAGTATCATCCCATGAAACAGTGCTGTCTCGTTACTAATCTTCCTCAAAGCTTCAGACGACAAGGGCATAAAAATTTAAATATCAAAAGAAAGAGTGAATAGTTTTGGAAGTCGTACAACAAAAATTTGAAATTTGAAATTTTATCAAACTTCAGCACAATGAGTAACTTGAAAAGAGATTTGATCTTACAATTGCCTTCCACAGCTGTAAAGGAAGTTATGACGAAAAATAAAATGCATTTCATTTTAGCTGTCGTATAAACTTGATTCGAAAGAAATCAAACGGCTGTGTAAACGCAGACTTGCATAAAAGGTATATGTAGTTTTCGAATTTCACTTACACATGTGTTATTTTGCAATAGATATTTGATTTTTTTCCGGAAAAGTGCATCCTATTTTTATTATGTTTCAACCTGAACAAATAATTTGAAAACTTGAAGTTTGCGAAATTCGCTTTAGTTTAAAGACGGTATACAAAACCTTAACTAATCTGAAGAGCACCTTTTCAACTGTAAAGAGTCAGTGAGTTACTTTGCTTTCATTTTTTATTCAATCTTGTATCTGAGGCTACTTGGTGAAATGAAATGATACGTTAATGGATACCTGAAGCTGAATTACTGAGTTACCTCCCATATGCAAAAGAGACATGTTTAACTACACATTTTATATGTATTATCTGTTTCAGGATTTAAATAGGAATTTTTGTGGCTGAGTAAAGTACTTTACTTCAGGTAACTTTGTCACATTAATAAATAATATTTTTGATTTCTCTTCGAAAATCCAAAGTGAAAGTTAAAACACATATTACTAAACAAGTTTAATTTCAATAACATATTAATGACTATTTCTATCTATCTTGAAAAAAGAATAAATGCAAGCTAGAAATAACATCACCTCCTGAATACTTCCTGTATAGTAAAGAAAAAGATGACAAATAAAGGTACGTAGAAAGGCAAAAAACAAAATAAGGATTACTAACGTAATATTGACATATTGTTTTCTTCCAAAAAAGTAGTTTTCTTTTCTCAGTTTGTCATTTAAAGGTTTAATATTGCTAAACATTTTTTTGTCTAAAAGATTAAGCTGTGAGATTGTCTACAGTCCAATGCATAAATAAATAAAAGAATTATATTTATCATTACATGTGTATTTAATCGGTTTTTGTCATGTGCAAAATTGTAACCAATAAAGTAACATTACTGATATTTACTTTTAAAATTTATTACCCTCTACAAATTATTTCCAAAACATATCTACAAATTATCTCCAAAATTTGAAATTTCAAAGTATGTAAAAAAGATTAAAATAGCCTGAAAATCTATATTTTTCATCACTTATGAAAATTACTTCGAAAAATCTCTTCATTTAGGAAGATGTTAAGAAATTAATACCAATTCCGAAATACTAAGCTAGCTATAATGAAGGTTCTCTTCAATTGTAAATAGAAGTATTAGGAAAATCTTTTCAAAACTTAGTTAATTTTATGTTCTCGCAAAATCGTATATAAGCAGTTTTTGTAGAATCACTTGTCTTGATTGTTGTTTTATTTAAGCATTTTTATTTTGTGATCATATTTGTACATTGCATTCCACGAATCATCTGAATGTTTTGAAATAAATAGAGTTTTTCTACTGCTTTTCTTTATTTCTTTGTGTTTTAATAGTTTTGTTTTCACATATTTATTCACTTAATTTCATCATTTCAATTGCATAAAATGCATTTATTAACCTAACTGCACGTTTTAGATTTACTTTCAAGCCATAAAATATAGTTAATTGTGACACCTATTCAATTATATTCAAAGTGAAAAAACATTGCTACTTAGGAAAAATATTGGTTTCCTTAATATAATCTTCAACTATAAATCAAGGGAGGGGGATTGTTAAAAATATGTACATATATATAAATTCATGTAAATATAAACAGTGACAATAATTTCTGTCGAAAACTGAAACTAAAATTCATGTGTTACAAAAATATTAAAGAATTTCCTGAAACTTATTGCAGAACATTTTATTCTAAAAGCGAAATACAGACTTTTGCATGCTCACTTTAACATTACAATGTGCAATACCCATAATACAATTCATTTTTCACTCCTCTCCTCCTACCATAATATTTTTTAATTAATAATTGTGCTTTTCAAAATCTATCTGATCCTTAAATGTCTGTAAAAAATAATTGTTCTCTGTTTATTGAAAAAAATTTGTTGACAGAATTAGTAATCTACAATGTTATCCTGATAATATAAAAACAGTCTGTGCTTTTAAGAGGAAGAACTTTCATACGGTGCTTTGGAAAAAGAGTATCTTAAATTACATATAATAAATAACTTACTGTTGTTGGCTTCAGAATTAAAATTTTAAAAATTGGTCAAGTGCTTAATCTAGAACGTTATTTCATATTTACATTGCAAAAGCAAAATGTTTTAAAGAGCCACCAAATGCAAATTCATAATTTAGGAACAAAGATTTGTTTCGCATGGATTCAGATTATCTGCCTGTACATTTATAAATATCAATTTTGTAAAACAGCAAATTTCTACTACGCATGTGTCTTGTAATCTCATAATACAAAACAGCTTATTCCGAGTAATATAATCCTACTCATGAACACATTTCACGTGGTTTTAGAAGGGTTAAGACTTTCATGATTCAAAGTTATCTTTTGTAAGTAAAAATCAGTTTGACTTAACTGAAATGTAACCTCAGAATAAATATTAACAAGTTATATATATATATATATATATATATACTGAACAGACTCACATGTACACTTAAAAACATCCAGTATTTTAAAGTTCTGTAGCATTCGTAGTTAACTTCAACATCAGTAAAGGAAATTTAAATGCCATTATAAAATGACATTTAAAATCTATGTCAGAAATTTCATTTGCTTGAAAAAAATCCATCATAAAAATACAGCGTACTAATCATTTTTACTTTTCTAATCATCCAAATTGAGTTAAAGCTGCTTTATGTAAATTTTAGTATTTTTCTGCTTTTCAGTGTTTCATTTAAATATGTCCATGAAATTTACAATTATAGACAACAGGTCTTCTTTAAGACTTCCATTCCTACTTATCAGTAACATGTATACAAAACAATAATAGTTATTAATAATATATTCTCATACAATTAACACTCCTCCTCTTAAAATTACTACTGATTTGTTCTTCTTTGACAGTGTATGTTATTATAGTTTAAAAAATTATATGAAAATTAAATGTTAACTAACTGCTATTATTTAAACTATGATATTAATAACGTTATGTCTAACCATTTAGCAGAGTACTAATGCGTCTAAAGTGAAATAAAAATAAACAAATAAAAATAAGCAAAATAAAAAAGTCCTAAAACTGAAAATTTGTAGGACATTTTAATTAACCTATAATGATTTTATTTTAGGCAAATTTTAGTGAATTAATATTTTGCAAACTCAGCAATATATTTAGTGAAGTTTAGTGATAGTCATATGTCATCTAAAAAAAACTGACTACAAAATCCTATAGATGTACTGATACTGACAATTCAAAATTTCCTGTATCTAAACAATATGGGTCGTACCATTACCAAAAAAGAAATAAGTCTTGTCTAATTTCCCGCATCTTATGAGTGGCAGATTGCTATCTTTACAGTATAAATGCCACTATCTTCAGAATATGATAGCAGTTAAGCATCTAAGTAGTGTAGAGTTGTCGTTGCAGGCAATTACTCTATATTCAGTCTCAAGATTATATTGCAAATATTTTATATAATAAGACGCTAGCTACTAGACAAAAAAAAAAAAAACATGTTAAATTAATCCAAATTATTATGCTTTTGATTTTGATTTTGTAACAGAAATTCCTTAACTATTATAGGATATATCCCAGCTTTCATTGAAATTAACGAACATAATGAATGATAAAAATTTTTCAAATCATGGCAAATACTACAATTTAGTCGCCTTTTCACCACTGCCGTTAAACCTGCCAATAACATAAAAACAATTACTAGCAGAATTCAATTATAGTACTGCACAAGTGTTCTAAATTCTTTCACTGTTTTAACGGTTCTTTATTAAAATTAGTTTAATAATAGTTTATATGTCATCTAAAGTTTACATAACACAAGCTCATGAGCGAAGTAAATAGCAACAAAATTTTACTTACACACAATAGCATTTATATAAGAAGGCTAATTTTTATGTTTTTAATCTTATGAAAATTCTTAAGTATTTAAAAGTTTATTTAATTCAAACGTTAAATGACAAGTAGGATTTAAAAAAAAACTAGTAGTAAACATCATCTGTCCTTTCTTTTCAAATATAGTTCTTTTATTTATATCATACGTTCATACATGCATATATGCCCCATCTAAATGAGGTGATCAGACGTGTACACAAAAGTCCTAGAAAAAAAGGCTTGTACTTGCAAATGAAAAATATTATTAGTTTTAAGTTTCTTTTCAGATCATTATGCCAAAATATAAAAACAAGTTTTAAATGCAATCTCATACCCTTTTTTTCATAATCAAAATTACATTTTACATAATTACAACAATGCAATACCCAGAAAATATCAACTCTGGTTTCATTTAATAAAATAAAAACTATTATATCAAATATTTATCTGCTATATTGAAATATAAAGCATTTAATTGCATTTATTCATTCATCGTAAAGTAATTTTCTTTCAGCATAATTCACTTGCACGACAATTGAGGTATCAAGTAATTTGTAGTATAATAATTGTGGTACGCTCCAGTGTTGATTCTGCCTAATTTTTCATTTAAAAGGAAATGACGCAGAGCAAATAGTGGCTTAGATTTTCAACTTAAAGCTGTTTTAATGCTAAATATTTTCAAGCTTTCAAATCCAATTTAAATATTTGCCAAAGAAGCTCTTTTATATAAAATATTTTTTATAATGTATCTAGAACAGACTAGTTTAATAATTGTTGGATTTGCTTTATATATTTTCCTCTTTAGTACAACAAAACTTTAAAAATTCACTTTAGCTTAAAGCGAAATTTTTTAATTAAATAATCTGCATTTTACACCAGAAAATTATTTTTAATTTCATCCGCTTATTTTTAATTAGATATTTTAATTAAATATACACTTTAAATTTTTTTAAAAATGTCAAATCACAAAGCTGATGTATTTTTTGCTCTGCGAACATCCAAATCAGGAAGGGAAATATCCACACTTATAGATGCAATTGTTGTTTTTATTACCGAAAAGAAAAATCCTTGCATTCTTTGTGATGCTCTGTTCCCAAAAGGACCTGAAAGGAAAAACAATAATCTTTATTATGACTTGACTCACGCTTCTTCAGAGTAATTAATTTCTAGCGATAAAAAAAAAAGAATTGTTTCACTTAGAAAAGATTCATAGTTATTTTTTTTTAAATCATGCTGATTACTAAAATCTATAACATAAAAAAACAGCAAAATTTGCTGGAACCTTTCTTCACAATCAATTCAACATCTTTAAGCCACACTGCATATTTTTATGGAAAACAGTCGCATTAAAACTGTATATAAGTTTGCAGCAAAAAGAAAGTTTTCTAAATACATGAAAATAACTTAACAGATAACTTACTGTTCTTTAGAATCAAGCTTAGTTTACTGATGTTAAATGCAGTGAACCAGAAAACAATCGTAAACATTTATACTGCTTTAAACATTTAATAAAAATGAATATTATAGGGGCTTTATCTTCAAACAACTATTTTTAATTTATCATACGTATGAAGAATTTCCTTGCTAGATCCCATGTGTAACGTGTATACGAGCCAGTTTCCCTTAGAAAGTCCTCCACGAAGGCATCCCTCCCCTTAGGCAGATAGCCCTAGTGTGCTTTGCCGTAATTAAATACACCACATCAACATCACACCTTGCTAGATCTTGGCTTAAGTAATTAGCTTGCAGAATCACTACAAAAAGCTTAAGTGATTGCCTTATACCAAAGGTGTATAAGGTAATCAATTAAGTACTTTTTTATGCTTAAGTGATTGCCTTATACACACTTTTTTATTTCTTTTAACATTACTTAAAGAACATTTGAAAAGTAAAAATTACAGAAATTATTACTGTTGGAACCTGAAGTAAAGTATTAAAGGAATCGCTTAAAACGTTCGTTTTACCTGCTTTTATTACAAAACAAATGTAACAAGATAAAATGTAATAAAATAAAATAAAAGCCTACAAAGTAAATTTCTATGTCTGTATGAGTTACATCGATGTGCGTTAAAGAAGTAAAATTAGAGGAAAGGTTATCGTTTTTATTATTATATTTTTGCACTGATAATAACTAACAAATAGTATTACAACGGAATGTTTCAAATAAAAATTAAAATTTCACTAATTATTGGTTTTTAATTTGAAATTAGTAGCACACGGTTTTGAGGTGAGTAAAAAAATATGCAAATTTTCAGAGTAAAAGCAATTGTTCAACAAATTAAAGAATTTTTTCCTGTGTCTCATTTTGCTAAAGTCATCTGTTTGTTATACTTTTTTACTAGATAAAAGCATGTTTTTAATAAAAAAGCGAACAGCAAAGTAACATTTTTAATTGAACTATAAATTGTGGTATTTCTTTTGCTTAGTTGCTTATTATAAATATTTCTTCAACAAAAGTCCAAATGCAGACTATGTTAATTTTAGAATAATTCTTTTTATATCAAATGATAACAGCAGGCAACTAGATAAAAATGTTAGATTTTAGTCATCAAAAATACAAGTTATATGTAATATTGCTAAATGGAAAGATTATCTGTTTATTAATGTTTTACATATATTGAATCAGAAACTAGTAGATACTGCTGTTTTTTAACAAGTAAATTTACTGCTATAGAAGTAAGGAAGTATTTTGTTTTAGAAACTGAGAGTCAAAGTTTTATTTTAGAATTTTTTTTTTTTTTTTTTTTTTTTTTTTTTTTTTTTTTTTTAGAAAAATAAAACATGGGACGAAAGCTGTTAGTAAAACTTCACCCAAACATACTTATGCTAACAACTTATGCTAAGCAACTTGCATACAGCTAAAGACCAAAGTCTGAAGTATAAATAGACGATCAAAAATACAGAAAAAGGAAATGTGTCAATTAGAAACGACTATGTTAAAAAACATTTTATAATAAAATAGGAAGGATCTAAATAAATAAAAATGTGGTATTAAGAAAACTACTTACAATAACGGACAGGCTGTGCATTTAAAATAATTTCCAAAGGATGTTTCGCTGCTAAGTAAACTCTTAACTACTAACAGCAAAAACTACAGCCCCCAAAAAAGTACATTTCCGCTCTTTAAATAAAACATTCTGACAATGAATCATTTAATACTTGCCAGAAAAGAATATTTTTTGCTAACTGATTTAATGTGCCTGCTAGATATGTATTTTAGTATAAGCAGTTAATTTTAAAAAATAAATAAAGAAAATCAAAACCAAACCAAAAAATTATATAACATGAAAGATTTCCCATCCTTAAAATTCATTTAAGAAAAAAATTCCTTTTTTTTATTGTTATTTTTACCCATTACGTTTTTCTCCCCTTCTCCTCAGATCGATACCCACTTTTATTTATTCCACACACCGAAATAATTTGTTGGCGCCGAAGCTCTAAACTTGGCGAAAATTTGGCAGCAGTGGTGGCGCTGTAATGGCGGACTAGTGTCAGAAGATCGATGCGAAAGAAAGAGTCGGCTCTCAAGAGAAGTTGTATTATCGACCGAAGCGTAGCGGATGCCTGGTTTTTGTGTTTTTGTCTTTTTTTTTCCTTCAAAAAGCCTCGCCTCTTTTTCCACTTGCTGAGGACGGCCATCTTGGATGAGCAACGAGCCTCGTTTGGACTGTGATCAAAGGGTTAGAGAAAGGAAGCCAGTGTTTGTTGTTGCTGATGCGGTGTTCGCATTAGGCTTCTGATGTTTATGCGCATCTCGACACTCCAGGACATAAAATCAAAGTTAAAAAGGTATGAAAAAGAAGAAAAAAATTAGAACACAAAACATTTTTAAAAAAAAAAAATATTTTTTTTACAAGAATTTTATCGATTTTTGAAACTTCTGAGGACAATCGATAAATTAACGAGAGCATGAATAACAAATCCACTGCAGAAAATTTTCGAATTCCCTTTTTGTACAAGATAAAAAGCGGTGTTATCATTATGATTTTTCTTTAAGAGGAAATAATTTAACGTCAGAAATAAATATTTTGACAGTATGTGATGAGAGTTTTATATTTTTGTTTTCAAACTGATCGTATCTAAGTCAGTGAACTGTGAAAGTGAAAACATTACTATGACATGCAAACTATGACACACGTTAAGAAAGTTACTTTTAATACTGTTTTTTGCAAAATGTGATTTTTTTTTCCTCGCGTTCTCTGATTTTAGAGATTTACTGCTCACCAGTCTTAAACTACTCACCAGTGAGCTAAATTTTTTCACAGCATGTATAAGCCACGGGACAGATATGCAGAGAGAAATGGTAAGTTAACTCCGTCACTTTATTTTAAAATGATACGAGTTTTTTAAATTCTATTTATTTTTCACTTTTCGGGTCTTTATTACTAATGGCACGACAAGCTAGAGTAGACGAGGTATTTAAATTTCTTCCTTGAGTCTTACATTAAAAAAACATTTTTTAAAGTTTCCTAAAAAATGTAACAAAAATTAAAATAAAGCATTTCTTAATTAAGTTACAATGATCAGAACTGAGCATGAAAAGAGAAGTAAGGTGCCCATACTTCCTGATAATTCATAATGTTAAAGTAATTTACAATTTAGGTCATGTTACCATATTTTACACCACGTGCTGCTTTATAATTTAATTAATGAACTTAACTTCGGAAATCTTCCCAGTTGTATGCTAATTATTACATCCTGTATATTAAAGCATTTTTACTTAGCTGAATTATCATTGAATAAAAAAAGTTCTCTGTGATAAATAACTGAGTTTATGATAGAAAAATCTCGAATTATGTTATATGAATGGCACTGAATCACACAGAAAATTATTTAAAGCAACAAGCATTGAATTTATATTCATACCAATTAAGTTTATACAAATTTCAGAATCTAAATCAAAAATACATCTACAATCAAAAATCTACAATCAAAAATACATACATATTCATAGAGTCAACTGGCGGCCAAACATGTTTTTAGATTCTAGAATTTTTTTCCCAGTCGTTTGGTTGTTATATTCATGGCATTCTGTTATAAAGAAGTTTGTTTAGAAGTTTGTTAGTATATCATTGAATTTACATTAATCAAAATTATTCAGATTCGAAGGTCTAAGAGTATAGTGTGAATTAAATGTATTTTTAGTGCCTAGTATTATTGTAACATTATTTGATTTCACTCAAATGGAAATTTAACACGCAAAATTAATGAATGTGATTTTAAATGAAGCTTTAGATTATATACTTGAGAAACCGAGGAAAAAGGATCGAGTTTCATTTCATATCTAAAATAAATACTCGCACATACATATTTTGTAGAAGTGTAAGCATAAAATCTAAGAAGTTAACATTTTTATAAGTAAAAAATAATAATTGTTAATTAGAGGGTAAATATTATTTTACTGAGTGAATATAGGTTACACAGAAAATAGGTGAAATACATAAGAATCACCTTAATTTTAAAAAAGTAATTAAAGAGCACAAACAAAATTTATGAATAAAAGAAGAAATGGGTTTTATTTTCCTTTAACCCTCGTTTTTTAAAGCATTTTTGCCAAAACTAATGTAAACGTTTGATAAATGAAATAACATTTTACTAAAATGATGTAAGCTTATCCTTTAAAACTGAGTTTCCTGACATTAAATTACAATTAAATGAGAGATTGAGTTTTTAAATTTAAGCCAACTGCAACTTAAAGTTGGAGTTAAATATTAGAAAAAATTCCTGCAACTTAAAGTTGTAGTTAAATATTAGAAAAAATTCAAACTTCACGAGAGCTTAAGCTTCACAAAAAACGCATTTCAAGAAAGGGTGACACAGAGTTTCTCTTCGTCAAACAGAAAATATGCTTTTTGTTCGAAGGATTGCTCATGGAAGAGTAAAAATATTCTGCATATTTTGATAGCAGAAGACTTTTGCTCCTTGAAGAAAAGAGAGCTTATTTAATTTTCTCCCGAAATGCATGCAGTTGCCCTGTAAAATAAATGTCAATCTAGCCATATAATCTAATTGCTCATGTCATTTTTTCTCATATTCCAAGAACTCCATCTATCACCGATATCAGGGAAAGGTTTGTGCAGCTTGAAAGAATCTCATACGAGTCGTTGTTCTTATTTTATCCTTACTGAAGAAAAGAGGTCAGCATCATAAAATTTTGAAATGAATACAGATTTCTCTGCCGCCTATTTTATGTATGGCCAATAGTTTCTTTTGCTCTTTTCTGAATTACTTAAGCATTAGACTACAATATCTATGCTAAATTTAAACATATAACTGAATAAGCATAATTGTAAAGAAAATAGTGATTGTATAATTACAGTAGTAAAGTTAAAAATACTTATCTAATCATCTGTTTTACTTATTTTTGAAGTTAAATATGCCCTCCTTTATATACAAATTAAGTGGGTCTTTAAATTGTTAACACTTGTGGAAAATCCACATTTTTGAATAAAATATATGACTTATTCGAAATGGTCTGGTATTGAAACCTATTGCGATACCTTTATAAATGATAATTAACTTTTACATTGATTTTTAACGTAGTTATGAAGCCCTTTTTATAAAGCATGCAGAAATTATATTAATATAAAAATGATAAAAGAACTAGGTATTTATATTAATTGCTTTTATAATGAAATTTCTGCATCCAAAATAACTTGATATAACATGATAGTATTTTGGACATACCTAACTCATTAGTGCATTTTAGATGAAATTATTCCAGTTTTCGCATTTAAGCTCTAATTGGATGTCTTTAATTGTTAACAAGAAATTCAAGATGGATACTCTAAGTTTTTAAAATATATTATTAAAATCATAAGATTCTTTTACCTTTTCCAAAATACATATTCATAGAGCAAAATTATTTTCAGGTGCCTGCATGAACTTGAGATCACTTACTCAGCTTACATTTCAGTTTCATATAATGATTTCTTAATCTCATTTCTGGATAATATTTTTCTCTCTGGGAAAACATCGGAAAAAAAGGAACCTAAAACTCTCATATAACTTAAAGAAGATGTTGGGAAGGGGAAGATAATATAAATATATTACGAAAATAATCTAGCATCTAGTCATAAGCAGAACACGGAAATTAGCATCTTTGCATGCAGTATAGACATACTCTTTTCAAGACTGTTATCGTTCTTAATAATAACTAGGTGGTCATCCTTTTTTGCATGCCATAAATAACTCACGAGATTTATTTCCTGAAGAAATTTTGAAAGTCACCTAAAACAATACTCTTATTTGATTTTTTTCATTAATTTTTATATTGCAATTATCAAACTACAAGTTTATTTTGCCCTTCAGAATAATGATTAAATATTTGAAAGATTTTACAGAGTATAAACATCTCTGCCTAAAAAAATTATGAAATTTTTAACATTAAATATTCTTTGAAGGGAGAAATTTATTTAATTTTTCTTTTATCTTGATGCATCTTTATTCTCGCGTTCTCGTCTCGCATTGATGCATCTTCGAGTCCCACACAACACAAATCTTGTTTGAGATATGTCCTCAAATTTCTTAATTACTTTTGTACACAAATACTAATGTTATTTTTTAAAATATTAAAAAATAAAGTCTTTGGTTTAAAATTTCGGTTTACGATGTTTCAAAATATTTAGTGACTAGTATAAATGGAGTTTCGTGCTTGTGATATGAATGAAGTAAATTGGATTGGTTTTAGTACTTTAAAATTTTTATTAGAATTTTGTTTAGAGTTTTAAATTATGAATATCAATACAGAGAGTTACAAATTTTTATCTGCACATTATTGACATCATAAAGACTTATAATATACGTATAGAAGGAGGGAGGTAATAGTTTTGAAATTTCAAAATTAAGATAAAAAATTATTAAATTATATATATAAATATATATATATATATATATATATATATATATTCAATAGAAATTTGCTGCCATAAGAACTTACACGTAAGTAGATTTTAAGTACTTCGAACGGTGGTGCAAGGCTTGTGATGACTACAATTTCTTTTGAGTAATTTTTATTATTTCGCTTCCAAAGATTTCAGTAAGAAATGAAATTTCAATTTGAGAAATGAAATGACAGAGCATATTTATTTTACAGACTTTCAAGTTCCTAAAGTATTTATTCAGATTTTCTAGGTATTATTTCCACTTTTCTTTAAAAATATCTCTAAAATCATCATTATTTAGAAGTTAATAAATAGTGATGCTCTTTCGATAAAACTTTCTACAAGATGAAACTTACATATCTATGAGGCCTAAAAAGAGTGCATTTGAAGGAAATCTTTATAAAAATTTTGGCAAATTTTATGAAATATTCTTCGTATGGACGAAGTGCAAATTTTCGAAATAAATTATTTGGTATAATTTACCATTAAGGAAAGAGGATTTTTTTAAATGATCCGCAACCATATAGACACACTTAAAAAAAATCAAATTTTGATTTTATAGCTCTTAGCCAAAAAATTTTTTAAAAAAAGTTTTGTACAAGTAGAGATTTCAAATAGAGATTTAAGGCAAATTTTTGTTTTTCTTTGCAATAAGCTTGGAATTTGCAAGATGAAAGCGAGGCACATATTTAGAAAAGGCTAATCAGGCATACGAAGAGGTCAATTTTTTTTCCTGTGCACAAAATGTATGTTAGCGTGCAGACTTAATGTAAGATTTTTACAATTTTCCTAAATTAAAACTAGAATTAGTATAACCTAATACATGTGTTTAATCAAGATTTAAGTGAGAATTTCAGTTAAATATTATTTATAATAAATATCCTCGTAAAATATGATATTAAACACAAAGAAGTCCATTTAAAATGATACGCTGAGAAAAAGATTTACTATGAAATATCAACTTCTTAATAAATATACAATCATATGGAAGAGAAAATTATTTCTATTTGCTCGTCTATCCACGCATTAGTATTAATGGATATTTATGAATGAAACCTTAATTGGGTCCCCAAATAAAAATTACTAAATTACTTACTATGTTTGCATCATGAGGTCTATCATTACAGTAGCAATAAGTGTATAACTTCCATGGTATTTTTTAAATAAATGCATAAGATTTTTTCGTAAACTACTCAGTAACTTCTGCGTGGAAACAATAGCGAATTCAGTTTAACTTTTAGTCTAAAATTAATCTTAATGAAACTGCCTTTAGTAAAACGGCGTATGAAGTAAAGTTTTTCTTATTTTTATGGCTTTATAAAACTTTGCCATCCATACATGCAGTTTATATAGTTTATGGATTTATATTCGACCAGTTTTACAACACTCGTATTAGTATATTTATGTAATTTTTTGTAAGAACTTCAATCATGAATTTCTGATTGTTTTTTCGAGATACTTCAACATGCTTGACTTTCTAGAATTAATAACCTATACTGCCTATATAATTTCAAATTAACTTGCATTAAACGTAAATACTCCAGTAGCATTTTTTCTGCTTTACGTTTTAAAACATAACATGTAAATATACTTCTATCATAATCATAGCAAGCTTCCCAAAGAAGTTCAGCTCAGATTGTTTCGTGTATTGCTTGAATCGAGTAAAGATTAAAAATTCATTTTGATGACCCAACGAGCATAATAATTAATATTTTTAACTTTATTAGCCTACTGAGTGATACTAAGCTGCTTTCTTGAAAGTGCAGTTTTATATTGAAATACACATATAATATTATTCTTTGATATGCCTCTTAAAATTCCTGGAAGGATTTCTCGAAAAAGCATTTTCATTTATTTTACTTTATTTTCTGCCAAAAACCCCCTAGAAAACTTTCTAATAATTAATGTGTAGAACTTTCAATTACAAGAAATGCAACTTGGAGCTCAGTTGCTTTTAAAATTCGAAAAGAAATGGTTTTCAAAAAGAAGTAGGGTGGACAACTTTCAAATCATCAAAATGAAATACAGTTAAGCAATAACATTTGTGACTATGCTTATATTAGGAAGCACGGCTCTTCTGTTTTCAGTTTGTGTTTAATTATAGTTATTAGTAAAATGCTCATAGAAAATATCTGTGATAAAAAAATAACAGGAAGATGCATGTTTTGATTGGAGGTTCGAAACTTTTTTTTTTTTTTTTTTTTTATGTGGATGCCAAAGTTGTACAATTCAGATACTTGCTTTATGTAAAAAATAAGATAAGATCCAAAATTAATGTATAGTATATATTAACTAAAAAATTATAAAATTATTTAGTGGTTCTCATTTTGAAATCTGTTTCAAGTGTTGAAATCTGTCTCTATGGCTTCAGGTGGTACTTATAGCTTTAACTCTATTTAGAAAAACTTTTAACCTGACATGCTCTTCTTTGTGTAAAGAAAAAAAAAGAAAAGAAAATATTTTTAAATTTACATGAGAGACCTTATTAATTCAGACAAAGTATAAATAAGCAATTTATATTTTTAAAATGCGCAATGAACGTTAAGTCTGTAACATTTTTAAAATTCGAATTTTTTAACAATACTTCGATTCATTTAACGAGTTTGCTTGCAGTGCCATTTGAACATATTTTGTACGAGTGTTACGCGTTTAATAAAAAATCCTGGACAACACTAATTTTGCTTTGGCTAAACTTAATGCAGCACTAGTTATGGTGTAATTAAAAAAAATGTAACATCCATTTACTTTTGATAAATCAAGACTCTTGATAATTGCAATACAGTAAATTACTTATGAAGGTTTTCAGCTTTGTATCATTATAACCCAAGGTATTTATGGATATTAACTTTCTGACTGTTTCCAATAGTTCTTCAAGTCATCTCTTTTCTTTTATACGTATACATCAACTTGGTCATTCTGTTAGTAAAAATTCTCTAAAGCAACCCTTCTTTCCTGTATTACCATAGAAAACAAAAATATTTTACATTCTTCCTCCTGTTGTTTTTTCTTAGATTTTATGAATAGAAGAAATCTCTGTGTCTTAGAATTTTCCCTGTTCGTAGGAAATTAATTAAAGGTCTTAGTATCTATCGTTACTCCAGAATATGTTCACAGAATTTAGCATTATTCTTTGCATTAATTAGCATTTAAAATGAAATTTGCATTTAATTTATTAATAGCTGTACTTCGAGAGTTACTATTAACAGGTGCAGTTATTTGACAAAAGAAAAAAACATGCGAGGGCTCCCAAACTTAGACGGAAAGCTTTCATATAGAATTTCTTTAAAAAATTCTGTATATTCCTACTGCTCATGTTGCAGTTGACAGAAAACACAAAATGCCATGCATTCTCCTAGACTCGAACTCAAAAGACTACCATTGTTCAGGAATCCTACACATCTGGTCGCTTAGTATCAGAAGGATTCTACTGGATTTAAGGGAAGGGATAACCTCTGGGAGGACGTTTCGAGGGAAAGCCACTTATATTCACGAAACGAGTATAGAATACCTCAAAAACTCACAAATAGACACTCATTCGCTGGGATTTAAACTCGGGTTGAATTACCAGTATTCAGCAATTCTATTGCTCCGCTCCTGGTGGGCCATTAAAATAAAGCATATTTGTCAGTGTCAGATACTAATTTTCTTTCCCTAATAAAAACTCATTTTGTCTGATTTAGCTGACTATTCCAAATAATACTATTACGATCCACCTAAAAAATGTGTGTCTTCGTGGAGAACTTTCTAAGGGAAATTGGCTCGATTTTAAGTTAGATTTTCAGAAAACCCCCAAGCAGCCAGCTCGTTAGCTGAGATTTTACCGGATCGAAATTCCAGCTTTTAGCTACGTTAGACTGAAGCAAATTGCAAACAAGAACAACATATGCTTAAGGTTCTTATGGAGTTTAAAATATTTAGCACCAATATTCCTCTACAAAAAATTTGCATTCATTTAAGGCAAGGCAATTAATTCATAACGAAAGTACTGCAAATGTATCGAAACAAAGTAATTATAACTTTTACTGCAATTTGAATTCTTTTTCCTGATTCATAGACTTTTTTTTTACATAATTATTCCTTTCAAACTGCTTTAATTTAGTTCATCTTCACATCGCACTACTGTCTCTTTCTGTGTGTCATCCAATGTCCTGTGCTACGTTATTTTCTTTTTTTGTTTCTTTTTTTTTTTTTTTTTTTTTTTTTTCCTAATGCACAAAAGACTTTGTTAACTTGTCCTTAGGCGATAAGATACAAATAAATACTGCGTGTAAACATGCAAATAAAATTCAATAGTAAAACCAGATTTAGACAGCAAAGGTTTAAAATATTATGAATAAAGTTTCATAAGCTTTCGAATCGAATTTAAATATAGAACCTTCTGTTAAAGAGGGATTGCAGAGATCACCCTTAGGACAATTGAAAATTCCAATCTTGTTCAAGTGAGAAGTCAAGTAGTCATGTCCAGCTGCTAGTTGGAACACAGGGTCTTCACTGTTTAGTGGCCAGTGTGGTAAATTCTCAAAATCCTTGCTCCAGACTTTGTTTTTAATATGATTTTGGGGATTAGAAATCTAGAAAAATTGTAACTTGCTGTCTACGATTTTACACGCTGTTTTAAAAGATGTTTACTTTAAGTACTTTTTTTCGCTGCATAAAGTTATAACGTTTTCAAAGACGTTCTATGATTACTTTCAAATCTCGTCCTATCAATACTCTCAAATCTTTCCACCAAAAACAGTATAATTTAACTACGACAATTATTTAATATTTCATTTAGGTAAGTTTTTATATTTTTATTTAAATTAGGTTAGATTGTAATCTATACTTAACCTAAATAAAAACTTTTAAGCTTTTATTCCTATTTAGATTAATGAAATAAATCTAAGTTAATTATTCATTCGTATAATGAATTTTATTCCATTTTAAATATCTGAGTGTCAAACAAGTTAAAGTAACTTTTTATTATTATTATTATTATTATGGAGAATTAATTTTCAAATTCTATTTTAGAAAAACCCATCTCAAAATTAATTAAATGATAAATTTTTGAAAACACTAATCACTCATTCTCCTATAGCCTGCTATCTTTCTCAAAGAAATGAAAAGTCTCTATTGAGGCAATATCTTCTAAACCCTCTTTCGTGGTATAGTTTTAATATTTTGCAGCAAAAATAAATTTTGCGATAATACATTTTCATTTACCCCTAAGCTATTTGGCGTCACTCATTTCTTTCCAAAGACGTGAAGATGCCTAAGACACGGAGATGCCAGAGGCGGTGTTTTCCAAACTCTTTTCGGTGCGCATAATAGCGCGAATGATTTGCCATAAAAAGTTATAACGGCAACTGTGCACTCCTATCTAGCCTTTTCTTGCCTCAGAGCATATATTACTTTCTGAAAGGAGTGTAACTGGATGGTTTGAAGTAATGTTTCCTACAATGCAAATTTTCTTGGATTGTATATTTATGTACATTTTTTTCTGCGTCAGATTAAATCTTTATTCCTGTTAAAATTCCCGAAAACAAAAAAGTTGGAAAACCTATTTCCCCAAATCTGTTTTGTAACTTTACTCAGTAAACAAAATATATATCATATCACAACAAAATGACTGATCCTTTTTCCCTTTTCTTGTTCGTGATTAAAAATATGTTAACTTGTATTTTACAATATGTCTATAAGAGATTACTGCAAGGCTTGCTTTAAACTATACTAGTATTTAACTTTGTCCCTTCCTAGTACGCACGTCAATTTGCAAAGAAGATAATAAGCAGCAATTGTTTTCGATTATCTTCCTTAACGAACTTTCGTGAAACGAAGTTATGAACTGCTGCAATATTTCTTTTCACTAGTAGCAAAACAATTTGGTGGTTGTCAAAATACATTTCTGTTAAATTATTTAGTCATACAGAATAAGTGGAAATGTCTTCATTCAATAAAAAATGACGAAGCTTAAAAAAAAATTAAAAATAAAAAAATAAATAAAAAAAATTCACTGCACACAATACTTTTTTTTTCATTATTTTCACCTCTGTAGAGAATTCTTTATAGGGTTCATCATAATGCGTAACTTAATATAACATTTTTAAAACTGGTGTCTTTTACATTAGCTTGGCATTGGGATGTAGCTCAAGAAAGTTTAAATGAAGGGAAACTTTTATGGTGAACTTTCTAAGGGAAATGGACGTATCTTCCTTCCTCCTTAAAGGGGAAACCTGAAAATTCATTCGTTGCTGACAATAAGCGTAGTGATCTAGGTCACCAGCTCACCAATA
The DNA here is from genome assembly GCF_044657685.1 of Stegodyphus dumicola. Classification (NCBI taxonomy): domain Eukaryota; kingdom Metazoa; phylum Arthropoda; class Arachnida; order Araneae; family Eresidae; genus Stegodyphus; species Stegodyphus dumicola. Next base: position 181,602,673 of record NC_140780.1, on the reverse strand, counting down.
AATCATAAATCGTAATTTACCATTAAATTATGCAACATATTAAAAGAGTTTCCAAATTTTTAAGAGTTGTTTACGTTGAATAACATATTTGCGTGGTATGTAGTTTTTCCTAGACAAGGAACTTATCAAACTAAGATAGATCTATAACGTTTAGTAACAAAATTTCTTACAAAAAAAGTAGAAAATTTGTCGATTAAAAACTTTATAAGTAGCGCCCGTAAATTAATGACAGCTCATTTTGTTTGCTCAAGAGTTTTCGTATTTTGCCAAAAGGTTAAAGAACTGAATGAACTACAAAATGCTGATATATTTGAGACTTTTATTACTTTTCCTTCTTTTTATTAGTATTCTTCTATTTGTTAGCATTGTTCCATTTATAGTTTCCTTTCCTTTTTTCTTCGCACTTCCACTTCTCTTTCACAGCATTCCTCCTTCATCTAATAAATTCTTTTTCATGATAATTTAAATTAGTTTGACTAAAATATCAGGCTAATGCCTTATATAAATAATTCAAGGTTTAGTCTGTAATTGTAGCATTACCTGGACAGATATTTACAGATGCATGTCAAGCTCATTTCTCTGCAGAGTTTATTTATATACCTATATAATGCGTTATCTACCCGTATAAAGTAAAAAATAATGGTTTTTTCCCTCAGTTCAGAGAATCAGAAAAGCCGAATTATGGCTAACATAGAGTATTTTTAAAATAAAATTTCGTGATATAATATCTCTTTATCAGTCGGTTTAGACCCATGGCTTCAATTTAAAAAATGAATCTGATAAGGTAAGCCTTCTGTGATAATTTTGGTCACATGATACCTTTTAGTAAAGATGTGAGAAAGAAATTTTTATCTAGATCCCGTGAAAAGAAAAAAAGAAAAGAAAAGAAAGAAAAATAAGTGGAAGCAAATTTGATAATATTTTCCATAACAAATTACGGCCTTCAGAAAAAGACTACTTTTCTCATATGATCAAAATCACCCGAAAGATTTGTAATTAAACATTTTGGTGACCATATGGAAATACTGCTCAACACAGCCAAGCTTGTTAAATTTTTAAGAGCATATTTTTAAATGTTCTTTAACGTTTTCAAAATGTTCGTTTAGAAGCTTTGGTTTCAAATTGTGAAAAAAATAAATATCGCGATTATTTTTTTAATGGAAGTTAATTTACAGAAATCCTAAAAACCTGCGCCTTTTTATTTGGTTAAGCGATTTCAATCATTTACTTTTGATAAATATTTTTCAGGACGAGTTTAGCTTATTATTTCCCGGTATTTAAAAATATAAACTTTTTTCGTAGTGCCTGTTTTAACTGCTTTTCAAATCATAGTGTAAAACAGTGTCGAAACTGTAAACACATAAAAATTTAAATTCCACATATATTTACTGAAAGATGGCCCAAATTGTCATTGTCCAAGCATTAAAAATTTAAACTCCACATATATTTACTGAAGAGTGGCCCTAAGTATCATAGTCCAAGCATTAACTTATTTTATTCATGTATCACACTAGAAATAAGTGTCTGTGATAGAACTACAGATATAAGTATGTGATAGGACATATTTAAGTGTGTTTATAATTAGATGCTCACAGTGTTCAAAATTCTTGCAAAAAAATTGAAAAGGTTGTCCATTAAAAATTTTTAAAAAGTAGGATACAGAAATTAATGACTGAACTTATTTTATTTGCTCAAGCGTTTTCTTATTTTCTCAAAAGATTAAAGAATTAAATGAACTGCAAAAAACGTTAATATTTTTTAGATACGCAATCTGTGTGTAAACCTCACTCAGATATAAAGTGTGTGTATAATTAAATATAAGTGTGTGAGATATAAGCGTGTTCAAGAGATGCTTAACTGAGGAATAGTTTTGAACTTATCTATATGAACCAGATTAATAGAGGAAAAGGGAAGCTGTTGACTGAAAATGATAATATATTACGGCAAAAGAGCGATATGACTCATGGTTCCCATAAAAAGCTTTCGAAAAAACTTTATATTTCATATGATGAAAAGTATACTGGTCCATGAACAGCTTATTGTGTAAGACAGTTGAACACTAGTAATTCGCCCTGGGCTTGGTTTCTGGCCACTGACCGAAATGATTGCATGAAGTTTTCATAGCTTTCCTTAAGTGAGAATACGAGCCAGTTGTGTCAGAAAATTTTCCACGAAAGCACCCTTTCTAAGGCCCCCAAATAATTTTCTATAATAAGAACCTAATATAATTTAATCAAAGGTTAATAATGGATGTCTGTGTTATGCAGTCGTTCTTCTAGTAGTGGACTGAGAAAGTAAGTTCTTAAATTTCCATTTAACAGCTATTACTAAAAAATCCTGTAACAGAAGTAATACGGTAAATACGTGCGAATTTATGGCAGCCACGTGTGGATCAGGAGGGAGGAGATTGCTTTTTATATCTATAGAAAACAGTCTTATTTTCCTGTAAAGGAATTACTGGACGAAACTTTTTATTACTATTTCGCATCAAAAAATATCATTTGTATTTTGTCAGGAAACGTAGGGAATTTTTTTCCTAAAATACACCTATTTTTTCTAAGCGCAATTTCCACAAACATATATTCTCCTCAGATGTTATAAATAAATACATGTTGAAATATGCAATCTCGACTTCATTTTCATATTAACTCACAGGGTACAATAAAAGGATAGAGGAAGTAACAACAAATATTTAGGAAATGTAATATGCAACAAAAATAATAAAATTAAGTGATACATAATACAATGCCAGCTCAAAACTAGTATAAACGAATAATAAACACAGCATAAAAATCTTAGAAAATAAATAATATTTATAAAGTTATTTTCACATATAAACAGTGTGTTGCTTAGGAAGAATAAAAATACCATATCTCTGTAAGTTTCAATATGTCCTAGTTATGATTTGAGTATTGGTCCATAACTACATAAAATTTGTCGCTTGAACATAATATATTGAGAGAGGGGGGGCAAGTTTTAACTTCTAACTACATTTAGTAATATTTCTAACTTATTACCATTTCATAGATTAAGTTAACTATTTTTTATTACGTTATGTACTGGAATTATTGCTGTATTATTTCTGTTCACCGACTCTAAACTTACGTTTGATTACTGCAAAGTCTAAACAGCATTTAGTACATTATTTCCTAAGATCTCTAATTTAACCTTTGCCACGGCAAATAAATAAATAAAACTACTTTGATGGCACAGCTGTTTAAAATGCTATTCCAAGACAATATTATCAAATAAATTTACTCACAGGTATTGGAATGACACTCGCAAAGATCAAATTGGAGTATATGATTCCGGAACCCGATTCAATTGAGGCCTTGGGCTGTTTTTTAATCGATTATCCTCGAAGTATCTGAAACTCGATTAGCGAGGAGAGTTTTCGATACTCATCCCCACCTAAACTAAAGAATAAGAGGAGAAAACGAAAGGGTACTTACAGAGCAGAGCACATACTGGGGAATGCCTCCATCTCCGGAGCGCATTGACTCCAGATGGGACAAACGCTTTCAACAGGTGAGCCATTTCCGACTTTCGTTTGGGGAAGGGAATCAGTTTTTATGCGTTGAATCCTCATGGGTGGCGGTTCGTTGAACCCCTTTCTGCACCAACTGCGGAAGTTGGTAACAGAATTACCTTACCTTAAAAGTTCCAGTTCAGATATGCAAACATTTCCATCTGGGAAGAAGTTCTTGAACTCTAGAGATATCTCTCATTCTCGCTAAACTGTTGAAATGATGGCTGGTCAGTATTCTTAAGACTTCATTTTGGATCTTGGGTTAGCTACTTCTAAGTGTTTCATTGCTTGTGCGAATTATCTTCCAAATAATTTTATCATACCTTTATATGGGTTCACTGACCCCAAAACTGAATGCACCGACTTCCTGTGAAACTGATGCTGGTCTTCATCAAGTGAAGTACCACATCTTAAACTTTGGTCAGACTACCAATATATTTTTTCGTCTAGGACATTCCAAAGCATAAAAATAGGATCATCCCAAATGCTGCTTGAATGGGGTTGCATTTATTTCATCCTTGAGCTATAGAGAGATTTTAGACTCCTGAAGTACAGTTTGGTAAGGCATTATGCTGAGCAGCAAAAAGTACCAATTTTAAATTGCAAAAGTTTACAACTATTTTTTTACTATAACTTTTTTCTTGAATCAATTTTTATGCGGTATTTGTTTTAAAAGACTTGACAGATAGAGAATATTAAAATAAATCATAAAAAATTTCAATCTTCTAATTATATAAAGGAATTTTTTCCCTTAATCAAGATAGTATAAAAAATGTTTATGCTGATCATTACATATATAAAACTAATAACTGAATATAGCTTCCAGTTCGCCCAATTTTTTTTTTATTCTTTGTTACGTGCTCTAGGCTCAAAAAAAGTCAAATAATATTTTGCAACAAAGCATTTCGCATAATTTCTTCTATTTTTTTGTGCAATTTATTCAAATTGAGATAGGTTTGAATACATCATGAAAAGCTCCTGTGTATGAAACGTGACATGTAAAACCAGAAGGCAATTTTAGGCAATAAAATTCTTAAAAGAGAAGAATTAACAGTTAAAAATTTATTGAAACGTTTCAAGGAAAGCCAGACTGGTCAAATATTAGCTTCATTTTATCAAAACAGATATTAAAATGTCTTTGATGAATGGTATTCTGGACACTTTTAAGACTTACACTTATAGATACAAGATTTTGATGCACATTATTTTACACATAAAATGAAACGTATCATGGGAATTTCTTTTCAATTTCCGGTTTGCTATTTGAACAACCAAGCATGTAGAACTGACAGTTCATGTCCTTCAAGCTAACTAATAATCCTTTCAAGTCCTTGATGTTTTTCCTATTTCTATTTCATGTTATATGTGGTTAGACGGTTTCATTTATTAACTTTTATTCCTCACAGCTGCCTATTCAATGGTATGGGTTGTCTGCAATGTGTATTTATTGTTATTTTAATGCTCCAGAATTCCTTCTTATCGTGTTGGAATACTAAAATAAGTAATGAAACAAAATTTAGCTAGAATTGACATTCTTATTCATCTGTGGGTAGAGGAAGAAAATTTTTTTGCAGGTCTCGCAAGTCTGTGACAGTCAGAAGAAAATTCCCTTTATTTTTAATAAAAATGCAAACTGTATTTTTTTAATCTCTATACATTATGTAAGTTCTGCTGCCATAAAATTTTCTTCTTTCGCTTTCTATCTTTTAAACTTTTTTTTTTTTTTTTTTTATTTTCATCTCATTTAGTAACAACTCGTTTAATTATCTGAGATACTGAAAATATTGCGAAAATATTTGCCTTAAACAATTTATTGAATCAATCATTTTAAATAAAAAGGCAGAAAATCTTCAGAGCTCAAACTAAAAACTTTTACATTTTAAGCACATTGCGAAACTTTGGTAAACAAAAATCGAAGGTATTTTTCCTAATTATTTAAGAATTCCAATAATTATCTGACTAGGAGAGTATGTTATCATTAAAAACTAAAGAAGACTCGGAAGCAAAAAATAAGCCTGTTTGGAGCTCTAATAATTTAGGTTAAAGTAACACACCAAATAGGGATTATTGGAGAAATCAAACAACAAGAATCAGAGTAATATTGGTAAATTTTTCAGAAATAGTTTCGTTGGTTTAACTACTATCTCGTTCATTTGCACTTAGGCAGCTGAGGAAGCTCGTTCTGTAGTTACACCATTGAAACTAGTTCTACAAAATTTACAAATATTACCCTGATTCTTTCTTGTTGTTTCACTTCGCCAGTAAAGAAAACTCGTTTATCTTCATGTTATGCATGAGAAAAACAGAAAACAATTTACAATTTATATATAAAGCAGATATTAAGTTGATAATGACGTGATTTACCCTACATATTTCATTCAAAATAATTACTTCCTGTGACTAAACACTGCCCCAATATTACTGCTGAAAGCGTTATTCTTTGATATTCCTTCCAAACAGTTTGTCATAATTTATTTGAATAGCAACTAAATGTAAAAATGTGCTACCAAAGTCTACTTTAATGAAATAATAGCTATCCAGTAGTTTTTCAAATATTTTCATTCTTAACCAATAATAATGAGAAGCTTTCCTTCTTTGGCAAAAATTTTCGGATCATTCAGAAAGTGAATGGAAATCATTGTGAAACATTCTCTCTCGTCTTTTGACATACCATCAACATTCTTCGTGCTTTTAAATTTTTAAGCTGGACACCAGTCCATTTCTACAAATTGCTCCTGTTTTATGCGATGTTGTCTAACGACTGTATTCTCAAGCACTGTGAAATGAAAGAAGGTTCCATTATGAGTACTCTTATTTATTTTATAAGGTTGTAAGGAATTTTACGTTAATTAACCATTTATTTATAATTGTAGCCTTTACTGTAACGTTTCCTTTCCGTATTCCTCACCGGAATGCAAATGAATAGCCAGTATTTAAACTAAGGTTTTTAGATTTTAAGACCGACTATATATCTGGAATTTCTCGCATGCTACGTGTTAGTTTCCTATCAGCTCTGATAGTTTCAGTTATTAGGTTTTGCTTTCGATCGCTGCTGACAGGCTCCGATAGAGTACTGAGCCAGCTTCTAGTAATATTTGATTAACTAGAGCAGGCAATTTGTATAAACATACTTTTTTAATTCCTTATCTATTTTCAACTTCTATTTTCCTTCAAAGAAGAAAAATATAACTTTTATTTCTGACACCAACTTTATCTGCAACCAGATGAAACTTTTATGAGTGTAATAATTCATTTGGAATTCATTGTCTCATTAATTCATTGTCTTGGAAAATTACTGTTATAATTATACATTTTTTACTCTGAAATTAAATGCATAAGGATATTATTTTAAAATAGTCTTTGTTAAGTCTTCAGTAATTTACCAACTGATATTTACAATAATAAAATCTAAACCTGAGAGCTGTTAAGTATTCTTAACAGTTTTGTAATATTTAAAATTTTGCTGCTAACTGATAAAAAAACTGCACTATCATACTATATCTTATCATTTATATAATAATTATATATGTAATTAAAATAAAGGGTAATTAAAGTGCAATATATGAGAACAATATATTTTTAAATCAATGTATTCAATTTACTAGTTCTTTAAAAAACTCTAAACAGCTTTTTATAGCTCTTATTGGTCTTATTTCGTGGTGCAGGATTATTTATCCAGTACAAAAAATTTCATTCGAACATATTTTATGAAAAAGGATCCTTAATTTACACTTATATGTTTTCAAGTATTTTAAAATTAATTCACTTAAAAGCATTACTGTTCAAACATTTCCGGTGATAAGAAATAGGAGGGGAGGAAGGAAATTCTTAAATCATTTCTTTCACAAGAGCATTTATGTCGTTTTCCTGAATTCCAAACTTTTTTTAAGTTATTTTATCCTGGAATTACATCTCACTCCTAATGATTTTGTCCAATATGCGGTCTTTCATTGTTATTCATAATATTTAACCTGTGCCTTCATGTTCAAATTAAAATCATTACCAGTAACTTTCATTATCGTGTAAACATGGCTGTTCACTTAATCACAATAATATTTATATCAAAGTCTGCTGCCAACTTTTTCAGACAAAGAAATAGGATAATACTGCTAGTGATTGACATGCATAATAAGTAAAAAAAAGTAAGGGATATGGCAAAAGCCATTGATAGGGAATAAAGAACTGCTGCACTTCAAAGAGCAGACGTTTTCAAAAAATGAAATGCTGGTTTGACATATATTATATGAAAAGAAATAAAACTTCTTGTGCCATATGTTCTTCGGTTACTTTCAATATTGCTCAATTCCAAAAGTATAGTTTAGTATGATCACGACATATTAAACTGCACAAACCTTGCGTAATTGCATGATGCTAACTAATGCAAGGTTATTTCTAACAATTTTTATCATTTCATTCTTAGTACTACTAGCTAGAAATTTTAATAATTTTTCCTCCTTAATTTTTCACTTTAACTTATATTTTATCTGTTTTGTCTTGGATTTAATACAAAGCAATAAACATCTGTTTTTCAATAAATAATTTTTATCTTACAATTATTATATCTTCTCGAAAGCTAAGGAATATAATAAAACTAAGAAAGATTGTTTTATAAATTTTACGCCAGTGGTTTAAAACATACTTCATGCTCCTACTGTGTTCTGGGCTCTAACTAACATGCTCTACTGTGTAAGCATCGTGGAATATGAAAAAGAGCGTAGAAAAGTTAACGGAAAAGTAAACCTCCTTAGTTAATATTAACAAATTTCAGTTTCTTCTGAAAAGAACATATAGCGCCCACAAAGATTGCTGTCTACTTTTATGACATTTTGATATTAATAAAATCATCGTCTATAATAATGTGATAAACTGACAGTTATTTGTGAAAATGCTTTAAAAAATCCGTAATTTCACTCAAGAAAATAAAGCTCATAGCTGTAATCCAATTTTTTATATTTAGAGTCATTGGAAACAGAGCCTTGATTTTTCGCAATAATCATTAAGCTAAGAGCATGTTGTACGGGGGAATAAGGTACGCGGGTCACGTTTTAGCGGCACACAATCCAATAAAATCTGGAAATTATGTAAGTTGGTTCCAGAAGTGTCACGATTTTTTCGTAGTATTGTCACCAAATCAGATATTAGATTCTAATTCTAAGCTGTGTGACACCTGCAGAAATATTTCATTATCATTCTATTAGATTTTAATTCTATGCCGTGTGACATCTGCAGAAATATTTCATTATCATTCTCGTGTGTAGACGTAGGTGGTAAATGCAGATAGTTTCAGCTTTATCTTTTTTTTTTTTTTTTTTTCTTTGTGTGTGTGTGTGTGTGTGCATTGCGTCCATTAGATAAAAATAACTATACTATGTCTACAAAGTAATATATGCCATTAGAAAACGCATATCCAAGAGCAAATAAATGTAGTCGATTACTTAAAACTCATGTTTAAGGTTTATTCTACTGTTGCGTACTGTTATGAAAAAAAAAAAAAACAAATCCTATCCAAAGCAAATACCTGAAAACGTTTATTGAAAATTGCTGCAATTATAATTTTAAACTCTCCAAAAAAATTCATATCCAAAACTCTTGATGAGGAAAAATTAGTTATCAGAAATCTAATATTTCGATGTCCTTACTGAAAAACTAATCTGCTTCGACAGCTTTGACAAAAATCTTTGTTTTTTTTTAACGGAAATTATAGTAAATGTTAAAAGACTAAGAGATTAAAAAAATTATAAACTTATGGCTAACAAAAATTCTGGCCGTCTAGATGTGGTAGTAGTGACGTTGGCTACAGTACCAAAGCGTACGGTTCGAATCGCGGAGAAGGCACGAATGTTTGTAAATGTCTAGCGTCTGTGCGGCGAGTCGAACGTCCTCTCGAGTAGCTTAGTGCATGAAGGTAGGAAAGGGTTCCTACCTCCATGGCTTAGTGGCAGGGGAAGAGGGATGGGAGACTACTGGACCCGTTGTCGAAATGTTTTCCATCAAAACTGGGCAGAATCAGTCCCAATTTTCGGAAAATGGTCCTGCTGTCGTCTGTATGGGGCTCAAGACTCCTACCAACGACACACACAATTTCACACTCATTGTCACGATAAAATTCGTGGGCTTGTTTTGATTAGATCAGACAAGTGAGATTAGCCACCGCAACAACAAACATTCTGATTGCATAAAGAAGAGAAAAACGCAAAATGAAGAGGAATATTATCAAAAAAATAATTGAGGACTGCGAAGTTGAGAAACAACAGCAAACTAAAATGCAAAGACTCTTTGAAACTGATGCGGATTAGTTAGTTTATGATAGGTTAGTTAAGAACATAAACATTCATTTAATGTCTATCCGAAGACCCAGCTTTGGAATAACCACTCTAGAATTTACTGAATAACTTTTTACGTGTTCTGAACAATTTATCAAAAATCTTATAGCTACACTAAACAAAGTAAAAACTGACAGCGCCTAATGGGAACCCGACCACCATACTAAGTTAACAAAGTCAGTTTCTCTCCCTACAATAGCGTATTCTACCCTTCTTTCGAAGCATGTCTTATCTTCGGCTAAATCTTTGGTTGTATATCGTTTAGAGCTATTAAGTACTGCTTCATTGGTCAAATATTTCTAAACAGAAGAGCTAACATGTTAACTTAAGAGTATTTTGTTTCATCAACTGTCTCTAATAGAAGAAAAATAACATAATCTATGTCCTTTCTAATCTTGCAGTTCAGTAGCTTCCAAGCTTAAATGAATGATGATTGATTTAACGCTTATCTCTATAAAAGAATCACGAGAAAAGAATACTGCATCGTAAAAAATACACAAAGCCGTCATTAATAACAATTACAGACTATTGCTTGAGGTAACAAACATTAAAAGGAAAGAGGAAAGAAAAAAAGAATTAAAAAAAGTCCCTATATCAAAAAGACTTGCAAAATAAAAGATTAAAAAAACTCAGATCTCAAACTAGTTTTTCTCGAGCAGACTGCAACCAGACGGATGATGCAAGGCCACTGGGTATTAACCAACAAGCATGGCTTCTCATCAACCGAAATCGGTCGTCAGGAAACTGGTCTTTTCTCGTCTGCAGTGTTGTTTCTCACATTATAAATCATGGAGGTAGGAAAGGGAGGAGGGGCCATTCCGCGCTAGAAGTGAAGCACTGCTTTGAAGCTTGGGTCACCAGACGGGGTGTTTTTTGTTTACAATCAGAAGCTCCCTTGACAAAATTCTGATAGTATTTCGACACACGACAGTTCCATAGAAATCGAAAAAGGGACACTCTCGCATGAAAGAAACATTCATAGTGTGATGGATAATAGCAATTTGTATAGTTTACTGACATTTACGCAAAAATCACATCTTGGTTATTTTTCGATAACTAATAACAGCGATTTTGATTATGAATTTGTTTTATAAAATTCTAAGCTGTTGCACTACAAAAATATAGATTTTAAGAAAATTGCTAAAAGAGATCTGCCAAAATTTATTTTCTAGAAGATTTGAAAAGTTTGAAACTTGATGGCTAAATGTAAATATAAAATTATGTATGTTAAAATATTTGTAATTAGGCACATAGGTCAGATTAAGTTTTTATTAAATAGAGTAACGCATGCAAGGGCTATCTGCCTAAAGAGAGAGATGCCATCGTGGGGGAATTTTGAAGAAAAACTGACCTTTGAGTGGGTATTAAAAATAATACTTATAATTTTCATTCAAATTATATTCATATATATTTTTATGTAAAACTTTCGAGTGTATGCTAAATTAGTGTAAATTACTTTACACGAAAAATATAGTGAATGCATAGAAATTAAAGATTTGCACATGCCGGAAATGATAAATAGGAAATATGTATGGGTTGATGCATGTGCTTGCAAAAAGCATGTATCTGCCTTTGACAAAATACTTAAATATTCATTAAATTATTTATAAATGTATTTGAAATGAAGAATTTATTCACTTATAAACAACTGTGATAGTACTGTGAAGAAATCTAATGATTAAATGTATCTAATTTATAATGATTATAAATATTATCTAAATATATAATAACCTTAATATTGAATTGTAAACATAAATTGAAATCCTGTTGACAAATACGTTATAAAACTATTTAAGCAAGAATTGTTCGTATTGGAAAGCAATCTGTTAAAAGGTATTGTAAAGCAAATGCTATGAGATGCGCACTTAAGAACGTAATAAAGAGTTTTGGAATATGTATTGTTGAAATGAAGGGTAAAAAAAAAAATCTAATAAGTATAATTAAAAGAATTATTCCCTTTACATTTTATAATAACTCAGTTACAAGTTTTAAATAATACTTAAAAAAAAATAAAATTAAAAAAAAAAAAAACTTATTTTATTCCCTTTCAGAAATGTTCAGAGAAAGTCAAATACTATTTTCCTAATAATTCTCTAATTTAAAATGAACCGAATAGAGCATTAATTATAAATTGACTTACATTTTTCGATTTAAAAGAAGCCAAAAAATCATGTCATATTTAAGAAAGTATTTTAGGAAGAAGCTCTATAAATAGAAAAGAAATAATGCATAATTTTAATATTAATAATACAATAAACTTTGATCTTAATTTTTGTACCTTAACCGAATAAAATCGAATTACCTTAATTTTTTTTTTCTAATGTAATTAACGAAAACTTGTGAAAATATTTCATTCAAATTAAACCATTCTGAGAAAACTGTCCTGTGAAAAGTATAGCATTTAATTCCGTTCAGAATGAAATGTTGTTTAAAAATATGTTGTTTTCACATACTTAGGACTCTGAAGTGTTGTAGAAAAAGAAAATATATACATTTATATGTATATTTGCGACGTAATTACAAAATATTTACACCCGAACGCGTCAAATCCCATAGAACTCAATGGTAAATGACCCAATGTTTTGGTCACCACGTAGGGATCGCCGGTGCTTCAGAGCAGGGTACGGAGAAACTTGTTTAGGGCGACTCTTTCTTACTTCCTACCTCCATGTTATAAATGTAATAAATTGTACACTGAATATACTGTTGTTGCTTTCAAGCGTTGTACAAACCACCTGTCTAATGTGTTCAGCGATATAATGATATTGGAGTAAGTCTTTAACTCATTTCGACACCTTGAAAGAGTTGGACAATGCCCATGATATGAGTTGAATATTTACTGCTCTTTGCAGATTTCATACCAATATTCTACTTTTTTACTTGGAAAATGATTAGCGATATCATAAAAGTGAATTTCTGGCTATATCAATGTATTCTATCTATCATTGTATCCTGTTATACATCAATTTACCCATCTAAATAATTTGCGATTGAAATAAATTTTATTTCTAATTCGCAAAATGATGATGAAATACTTTTGACTCTTTATCACAGATAAATTATCATTTCTAAATTTAAGCAGTTATTGCTTGTAAATTGATTAGTATAGCTATGTAAACAGAACTATCACATATATACTCGTAAAATAATAATGAAGAAACGATTAAGCTATTCTCTATTAAAATCGGGGTCCGAAAACTGGGTCTTCTGGTAGACATTAAATGAAAGTTTAAGTATCCTAACTCATATATCTTAAACTAACCTGATAACAGGACCCCTGAACACTGGTAGATCGACACGGATTCGAATTCCAGCAAACAGAATCATTGCAAAGATGTTTTGCGTGGCGTTCCTCATGAATAATTTGAATGAGAGTCAGTTTCCCTTAGGGCATTCTCAACGAAGGCATCCTTTCCTTTACACAGATCGCCTTTGTATGATTTACTGTATCCAGATAATCTAACCTAATCTTCTGTTTGGAGCGGGAAAAAAAAAGGTAAAGCGTTGACCTTTCTCAAGCATTAATAAGTTAAGAAGAAAGAGTCCTTTGGTAAAATATGTAAATTAAAGTGAGACACTTTCTTTGGTCTAAGAGATTCTGTCAAACAATTGCACTTTTTCCTGAAAATTTTATGAGTGCCTCGAAATGCATTATTATTTATTAAAAGTTGGTTGGAATCCATTTCTCAGTTAGAAAACAGTGCATATGGAATATCTGCTTAAAAACTTAAATACAAACTTAAACATAATAAACAAAGCACTGAAGGATGGGTTATGGATTATTTAGTTATGGCAAGGCACACGAGGGCTATCTTCCTAAAGGGAGGAATGCCTTTGTGGAGGACTTTCTAAGGGAAACTGGCTCGTATACACGTTACACATGGGAAAACCACGAAAACGCCCATGCAGCCAGCCCGTTCGCGGGATTCGAACCTCGGACCGAACTACCAATGTTCAGCGTCTTTACCGCTCGGCCGCTGGTGGGCCACAAAGTACTGAAGAAGAGAGCTGAATGTTAAATTTTTTTTATTGTTAAAATACTAATATCGAACTCAGCTCTAAAAACCTTCGTAGGCTGGTTCTGATCACATCTCTTTCGTAATGCTATAAACCTGCAAGAGTACTGATTTTTTTAATTCCCTGAGAAGATCTAAGATAAGGAAGTAGATATATAGAGATGTATATGTATATATAGAGAGAGAGAGAGAGAGAAGGCACAATTCTCTCACTGTTGTGTAGATAACTCTGTTGGCTGTGTTACACTATTTTCACAACTGATGAACATTTTGAGGATACGTAAACTTCATCTGTTAAGAATATAATCTATTTACTATGGGGAAAAACACATTGCAGAAAGAAATAAAGCAGAAAATGATAGAAAATTTTTGTAACTATCAGAACTAATTTACTATGAGAAGTTTCAAATCACGTTTTGCTAACTATAAACATCAAATTTGTCTTCATTATGATATTTTGCTTTTTACACAAATGCGTTTGGTCTATGAATCTATGGAAATTTAAAACTTTCTTAACAGAAAGAAAACTGTCAAATACTATACTCCATAGAAAAACTTTAAAGTCGTTTGATATAACTAATGTATTCAAAGCAACAGGCCGATAGCACTGATCCATTAAATATGAACAGAAAACTGGAAAAGATCGATATCAGAACATTTTTACTAATTCGTTTGCTATTCTGATTAAGTTGGCAATTTTTTAGCTGATGCTTATTTTAAATTTGATAAATTGACATAACTTCAAATACGGTTATCTCCAAACCCAAGTTTCCCTATTTTTTGTAACCAGAAATACAAGAATAGATTTATTTCTCAATGCTTTTCGTTCACCATGCTTATATTCATTACATTTAAACATTTTCAATTATTTATAGTACAAAATGAATTTTAATTGCATTTCGGCTAAATGATGACATTTAGGGAAGATATAACATTTCTTTCGGCTTGAAGCTTGAAAGTGTTTCCATGTATTTACACGCACCATCTCCAAAACAGATGATTATTGGTTCAGAATAGTGATTTGCATAGATGATTGGTTCAGACTAGTGATCATTTCGAGATGTATTTCTGAGTTACATGAGATACTACACAGTTACGCTCAAATGCTGAGATTTTCTTAAATATTTTAATTGCCTCAAAACCTGAATGCTTACAAATGGTCTAAGAAATTAATGTATTTAAAGAACTCTTGAAAATCAGAATTAAAAATTTTTTTTATAATATATATATGTGTGTGTGTTAGTAATCCTATTTTTTAGTATTTTAAAAATATAAAAAGATATGAAATAAATAACCTATCAGTTATTTTTTTTCTCTTTTCCGCATGCCTTTGTGGTGTGGCAAGTACACCTGAGATGGATTCGGGAGGTCCGGAGCTCTAATTCCGGCGAGGAAAAAGCAGATTTCTTCAGTTTCCCGACATCTGAAACATTAATTGTACGAAAATATGTAAAATTCTTTTTGGGGGAAGGGGGGTAATGAAAGAGAATTTTTTTTAATCTTAAATTATTCTACTTTTGATGATCTAGTAATAAAAAATTAATAGATAAAAAATGCTACCTTTCGCTAAATTAAAATTAACGCCTATCATATATTTTAAAAAGAAATATCTGAGCTAGAATAAATATTTTTCCCAGCTTCTGAAGAACAAAACTAATAAATTAGATCACTTTCTCCATTTTGTTCCGTGTTTTATCGAGCATCAATCTCCGTTAGCCTTTAATGAAGGATTTTGAGTTTCGTTTTAGGAGACCGTTCTCTAACGAGTTGTTCCCCAACTTTAATATGATATCTTTTAGCAAGATATTTATAGCTTTTATTTAGAGTTCCGAGCCCTTACCCAAATGATATAAACTCCATTTTTGAGCTTCCTTGCGACTTAGTGAGCCAACTTGATTATAAAGAGTTTGCTTTCTTCGTCAATAAAGTGGCCGAGGGTTGGGGCTACTTCTCTTGCACTTTAGAGGATAATGTTTTGGATCAGCTCGTCTTATTGGAGGGTTATTCGCCCGCCCACTGGGATGCCACGAAGAAAGATTGTGTTTTACAGGCAACTTTTTCTTCTTGGTGCAACTTTATTTGCATTAATCGCGTTATTAGTGGAAGTTTACCGACTTTTAAGAATCCCGATGATTGTGTTGCGCAGGGTATTGCGAACAGCATCGGGAGGGGGCTAGTTGATGGAAGTGCAGAAAGAGGCGCAGACCTTCATTAGATGAACCTTCATCAATCACTAATTTCTTCGGTAGTGTTGTCTCGTGAGAGTTCAACTTTTGAGAAGTCCTCGTTTTTGCTTCGTCATTGAAATTTTAAGACTACTCCTTCCTGCGCTATACTGACATAAATAAGAACTCACGGCACTATTTTACACAGAACAGCACTACGTCAGAGTAATCATGGAAGAATACTGTTGTCCAAAGATATTTCGTTTCTTTACATGAGCTATTTCTTTTTAAATTAGAACGTTCTTTTAAACATAAGAGTTTAGCAAATAAGCCATTAACAAATCAGATGAAATAATTGGATTTTCAATTTTTTTCAGTTAAAATGTAGTTTGAATCATATAAATTACTCAGTTTATCTCACCTACCCTTTCCGGCTCCTTCGTCCCTTCAAGGAAATTTTACAGGATTCTCTCATTTACAATTTATGGAAATCTGTAATTTTTAGGTTACGCACGTTTGTTTAATTTTATGTTACAAGGCAAGAAATTTAAATTTTCTGTATAACACCCAAATTTTCTGAGGTAGTTTTTATTTAAAATCTTTTACTGTTTGCATCTATCTTAAAGGAACCTAATTTTTTTTTCTTAGCGAAATGTTTTTCTGTATTATTTAGTTTCATTTTAACAATATTTGATTTATTTTATTTCTTTCTTACAGTAATTGTTTTCGGATTAATTCTTTACTAGCTGCCTGTGCCTGAAAATTAGGAAAACATTAATCTTAAAAGCAATTGGAAGCATTCCAAAACTACAATATTGTTTAAAGAAATAACAGTGTGTTTGGCGAAGAGTGTTTCTATACAGTCGCAACATGATTATTACGCCGGAGTGAATATACGAACATCTGGAAAATCGTCTTTCCAAGTATGAGATAGAATCAAGAATAAAATTTCTATAGTAATATAAAACTCTTAGATTTAGAAACAAAACTTCTTCCGGATTTCTCATATTTTAAAGATCATGCTGCGAATTAACTCAACAACACATATTTTTAGAAAATGCATTTCAACAGAATTTCGCAGAATTTTAACCGTTTGAAAAACATGTTTTTAAATTTTAAACTGAAATATCGATTTCAAAATGACGTCTGCAGTTTCACATTCTATGACAAACTGTGAAATGAAAAATAACTTGCTCAATTTAAAGACATTTATTTGCATATAACGTGTATTAAAATAGTCTTTAATTATTAAAACGTTTAGCATTCAATAATTTTTTCAAATCACTGAGAATTATGCTAAGATATTTCAAGCAAACTGCTTAGAAAAAATTTATTGACTTTTTGAGATCACGTTTTGAAACTTTACTGCAAGAAGCAATATAGTCTCAAATTCTCTGTATTACTTCTGAATTCCGAAGTTTTTACTAAAACTTCGCAACTGCAACTTTTGTAAAAAAATCTCTCTATAAAATACAACCAGGGAAAAGAAAAAGAATGGCTAGTCGAGTGTTGTTAATACCAATAAAATTAGCTAATTACGTTTAAGTTATCAGTTTAGTTAAGTACTATTGACAACCATTTTACTTTTCCTATTGACAACCATTTCTGGTTTTTCTGTAAAACTGCCATTTGTTTTGAAACTGCACCACTGAAATTACATGTACGATAAATGTTATAATTTCAAAGTCATAATGAAAAAAAATTCTTCTTCATAGAAACATACACAAATCAGAAAATTTTCATTAAATTTCGGGAAAACTTGTGCAAGAAATTTGTTACAAACTGATGTACTTAAAAGATAATAATTACTTTAAAGTATGTTCGAAGTATCTAGCATATGAACTTAAACAAATTTTAAACTACTAACTGTTAAACAAGTTATAGTATTCCGAAACAAAACGCGCTTTTCTTACTCCAAAGGAAAATTAGAATGGGAATTGGAAGCCTTCATAGTACGCTTAAAAGCCCGAGATATATTAAATTCGAATAATTCTAAACCATTAGTAATGTAGTACACTTTTCCAAAATAGAAACTTTAGCTATTTAATAGAGAATTCATATTTAAAGCAGCAATGCTTTCTTTCCTCATCGTTCAAAATATGTATTTCAGGGATTTATTAAATATATGGCTCAAGAATATATTCTCTGTGAATAAAACTACCTCTGCGTGCCATTCTACAATTTGCAGCTCACTTCGCTTAATAATACTGTCGCAGACTAGAGTTATATTCGATTTAAAATGTGTACTAAATTGCTAATAGTTTGGTTTGGGAATACGGTTTTTTGAGAACAGCTTTTAAAAACGCATTGATTTAAATTGGATAATTATTAACGCTCAGAAATAAGCGTTTATTCTTTAGTATTTAAATTATAATATATTTAAGTTTGTGAATATAAATTATTTTTTGAGAAATCAAAGATTATAACTGGGATGGGTTCACCCAAATTCATCACTTTCAAGTCATTAATCAAGGACAAGCAGAGGATTTCTTGCAATCAAATAGAAATTAACATAAGTTGCTGAACGGCTCCAGTAGCTCAGTTGGTAAGAGGTATTTAAGGAGTTGTAAACTGAAGACTTTGAAATATTTAGAAAAGCAAAATTTTACAAACGAGCTAAAATGGGCTGGAAGGTTTTGGTACATTTTCTAAGATACGAAGGAATAGGATTTCACTTTCCTTAAGAAGACCTGCATAGAGAAACCACATCACTTGAGTACTGTGCTAAAACAAAATATTTATTTCTTTCCTCTGCATACTTTTATTATTTTAAGTTGTTCTGCTGCTATTCAATGTCAGAACTACCACATTTGGCTAAATTTTAAATAATAATGTCTTTTGTCATTTTCTCATCTGTCTGAAAGAAATACAGTAAATTCAGAAAAGCAAAGTTTAGTCTGAACATTGTGCAGAGAAATAGCGAAACAGGATGTTTTCGATATTTTCAAACCATACAGACCTGGCCACTTCCTTACTCAGTTTTATACCTCTCTCAAACTTTATCAGAATATAGAAAATAATTAAGTTTTAGGACTGTAAACTATGAATTTTGTGAAATTTAGTTTCTTTGCACTTGCATTCGAAACGATAATAATTCTTTTCATATAAGAACTGAATCTGAAAAATGTCCATCCATTGTTCTTAATCGGAATCAAGCAATTTTCTGTAGTCTTTCATAAGCATATAAACCAGTGCTTCTCAACTGGATTTACTCCAAGGACCGGTAAAATATTTCGGTACGTTCTCGCGGACCGATAAGTTTAATAATTCGATCCATTGGCACAATTTTTTCACATAAATGCTATAATATCACTTAAATGTTTATACATAAATGTTGTAATATCGGTTGTCGGCCGATGACACTTTGGATTTTGGACACATAGCTGGATATTTCGCAGACCGGCAAATATTTATTGCAGACCGGTGCCGGTCCGCGGACCGGAGGTTGCGAAATACTGATATAAACGACCATTTGCTATATAAACTGTAGAATCATTAGGGTTATTTTGAAGCATGAATACACGCAAAATGAGCAATGCCCTCGTCGGGACTCGAACCTAGACCTCTCGAATACTCTACGAGTGCGTTATTGTTACACCACTAACCACATGCTGGACGGAGGGAGAAGTACCCACGTAATTCATCTTTGCAAGGAGAGCCTGTCATTAGCAAAAGCTTTGAGTACCATACAGGTGACAAAACGACTTCACTCAGTTACACTTCCCTCCCAGGTCTGAAGAAGGGCACCCCGGGGAGAAGTAAAATGCTTATTTCGGTTGTTCAATTTTATCTAATGTTCAATAACAAATTCATATGAATGCAGAAAGCTTAATTAAGACAAACAGAAAAGTTTAGAAGCTAATTAAACTTTTTTAAAGAGCGAATGGGGATTAGAGGATCCAATTGCCAAATCCTGGTGGTGACGAATTATTGTCCACCACGTTTTTGTTCGGGCGCCACTGTAGAATCATTAGATTATTTTGAAGCAGGAGAAGTGAAAAACGTGCAGTCCCCTCGCCTGGACTCGAACCCTGGACCTCTCGAATACGCGCTGAGTGTGCTACCGTTACAAAACGAAGCGTGCTGGAAGGAGGGAGAAAATACATTATAAAACGACTAGCTTCTCTGCGCAATCGGAAACGTATCTGAATATTACTAATATAAATATCATTAGCTTACATACAATAGCTTACAAGCACTTAATGATCAAAACATTTTTTATTCAAACCAAGGAATCTTTATTTCTAACACCAGATGTAAAAACAGTAATATACTAAGTATCTTCCTTATATTACAATTTTTTTATTTTACTCTGCAAGTCACTGAGTCAATTTTTAATTTTAAATGTAAATATGAACATAATCCTTTGATTATGAGATTGTACGTTTTCGCGAAGATTTATTTCTCATTAAACAAAAATTTAAAAATTCTTAATAAAGAAGGAATTAAATCTTAATATGTGCGAATAATATGTATATTCCATCATGGGTAAAAAACCGCTGTTCTTTTTTGAAATCAGCCAAATCATTGCTTCATTAAAAACATAAATGGTTTGCTAAGAGTTAGAACACATTGAAATTTTACACTGAAAGTATTGTTTTTACTTCATTTTCAAAATTTCCTGTTTTGCATAGAGGATCTTAGCAGAGAGACTCCACAGTGTATTACATACTTGAAAGCTTCAATATCATCATACGATATTATCTATTGATAACTGAAAAAACTGATTCCGTATTTTAAATTTTCAAAAATTAAGACATTGTAGATATTTTCTTTACTTTCATTATCTTCAAATATTCTTTTTTTTCCTTCAGATTTTCTCATTGTTAATGTAACATCCACTTTTAATTCTAGAAGGAATCTGTTAGAATTTTTTTTTCATTCAAATTCTTCTAGTGTATGCTCCTAGAGCTATTAGTTTTCGGAAATGGAATGGTTGAAAAATCAACTATGCTCTAGCAGGAATTTGAACTTCGGAACTTCCGACTGTTAGCCTGACGTGCTACCTGTAACAAAGATACGCAACGAAGAAAGCGAAAACTCTTCGATACGGCTTAAGAAGGGTCTCATCCAGTGGCCTTTCTGGTAAGGTGACTTCTAATTCTCAGAAAGGAAGGGATTTAAGAATTCGCCGACTGTCAGCACTTTTTTGGCTTTATCTGATAGATTTGCAATCAATTTTGCTAATTTTTTTTTTTTTTTTTGAAGCCTCATAAGCTGCATCTTCTTTCAACCTTCTTCGCCCTTGCAAGTGAGCTTTGCTATTCCTGTAAAATTTACTTCCTGTTATCTACTATATTTCCTAAAAAATATGTACATATTTTTACCTTCAGAAATAATATGAGATATATTAAATTTATACTTTAATACAAATAAAAACTAAAAAAAAGTTCTGATTTTATAAGTTTTAATAATCCGCAGTGCATTTTTCATAAGCTGAAGTAATTATGGAGTTGAGGTTAAACTGCCGCTGAATATTCACACGTTTGCGAAAAATGCAGTAAAACAAAAGTTTGAATAGAAAAAAGATGTGTGTAAATAAATAAGTAGTGTACATCTTACTGACATTTTAAACTCGTATATTAAACTAATACATTTTAAACCCGTATTACTTAAATCAGAAGGAGTAGTTTGACTTTTTTAAGCGATTATTTGATATTCAAAACACACGGAATATTTTAAGCTTGCATACTAAGGAAACACATGAGCAGGATATCTTAAGAAATACCTTATGAAATTCAGAAGGATCTGTCCATTAATTGGGAGATTTTTGGTAATGAATAAGAGAGATTTATGTCTGATCGCCCTTGAAACTGATAGAGTTTATTCAAAATCTACCAAGCACAGTTTGCTTTTTTTTTTTTTTTTTTTTTGACTAATTTTAAATTTCGCATTGGTATGTTTCTTCTCAATTTGAATGCAGTTATTACTTTAAACTGTTCACATCAGTTAGGGAATCCAATATAAAAAAGTTAGTCGCTATCTAGAAAAAAATTTTCCGTTATCTGCAAATGTTTCCCAGACCCCAGCGACTGACTTCCCCCCCCTTTATTTTAACTTTATTGGCAGATAAATGTTAATCTTCTTACTGATCTATAAAAAAAATAAAAATAAAAATAAAAATAAAAATAAAAAACGGAAAAGAAAAGTGAAAAACTAAAGGTATACAGTAACTAAGATAAATAGTGTTATTCTGATTTTTTTTTTCTCATCTTTTTAACTTCAGAGAGTGCTCTTTTTTCCTAACATGAAGATATAGAAAACTTATTTCTTAAATTTAAGGTACTGAACTGTTACAAATATTTAATATTTGACACATTTCACTCTTAGGTTGGCATAAGACTTATCAAAAGCCGTGTATTTAGAAAGTAATTTGACAAAAAAAAATTTTTGAAGGAAAAGAATATTCTCTATCCTATTATATAAGCAGCATTTAAGTAAGCTAAAAGAAAAGACGTGAAATTATGTGATTACGCTTTTAAACACTCTCGGAAGAGCAAAACCGGTATTATATCAATAATTTAAAAATGACAGATTTTCGTGAACATGAAATATTGCACAGAAACCTAATTCACCAGTAGAAGAAATTTCTTATTATAGTATCAGCAGAATTAAAATTAAAAGAGTTATTAAAAGATCATTAGTGACTGGTTATAAAAGCTATATTTACTTTTATTTCTCTGAAGTAAGATTCATGGTCTTTATTGCTAAATTTTAACCCTCTTTATCATTAAGCACGTTAACTATACTGAAAAGGAATGATATAAATTTCTCAAGGAGTAAAATTTGAAATAAAGTCGTTAAGAAGTGGATAACAAACTTTATTTTTATTAGAAGGAGAGATAAACAGTCTGAAGAGTGAACTTAAAGTGAATTGTTTTTAACGAACACTTTTTTGGGGTAGGATAATCATGAAAAAAACCGTTTTTAAAAGATTTACCAATACTATAAGGCGAAAAGGGCCCTCTGCAATAGAAACACATTTCAAAGAGCGTAACACATCCAACTTCAGTACTACGGTTTACCGTAAACCTTCATCGGTTTGTCTTCCACCGCACTTCAAATCATGTCATCCGACCAAACAAAAGTTAGCTTCATTTTATTCCTATGTTTTCCGTGTTCTTCAAGTTTGCTCCTCCAAACTATCTCTTGATGAAGAACTAAATTATTCAAAAGCAGTAGCTATTGACAGGGGCTTTTTCACCCAACATTATTAATCAAGCAGTTAAAAAATTCTCATCTCAACACATCAAAAGGCACTCTCTTGTTTTAGGAGATTATAAAAATTCTATTGTCATTCCCTTCTTTCCATCAATTAGCTATAAAGTTGCACATATTTTACAGAAATTTAACCTTCGGGTCGTTTATTCTCCCATCAATAAAATTCCGAGTTCCATACCCAAGGACCCCATTTCGGATAGGAATTCTTGGGGTATTTATAGGATTCTTTGCCAGTGTGGTTTAATTCTAAGAGAGCCTTAAAATTTCGCGTTAAGGAACATGAGACATATGTTAGAAAAAAGGAAACACAGGAGTCTTCTGTTGCCCAGCATTGTTGGTCCGAAAAATCCCACTTTCAATTTTGCTGCTATAATTATTCTAATAATATCTTCCATTGCTTCTATTTTCTAGAGGCATTTTACATTCAAAAAATCTTTCTGTTATAGTTAACGACCCTAATTCCAATCCATCTTTGCCTTCAGCCTTTAAAGAAATTATGTTTTAATTCTGGTTTCATCAACAGATGCCGCTAATAGCTTGACTCCTGTCCAGGCTTTCTTTTCTTATCTTATCTAATCATTATATCTTATCTCGTTCATTTGCGCTTTTACAGCTTAGGATAATGGTTCGGTAAAACCATCGAAACTAGTCCTGTGAAAATTTAAAAATATAACGCTGATTTTTATTGTTTGACTTCTAAGTTAAAATTTCAAAGAGTTGAACTTTTGAGCAAAGAGTGCTTCTGAAGAATAAATATTAAAGGACTGAAAAACATAAAAGTAGAATGAAGCTGTTTTGGAGGGGGACAGCATGACGATAAGAAAATATGGGGAGGAAGGAAAAACGGAAAATATTTTCAGTAAACAGTAATCTTAAAATTAAATCTGTTGTGTGTTATTAGGAAACATAAACCTATTACTAAATTCAAAGAACATCAGAATTCATATTAAATATTACATACGTTAAATCCTCTCTCTTACCCTCAAAAAGTTCGAAGGTGTCAATTGTTTGGTTTCCAAATAATGTAAGTAAATATCAGCAAATACTGGACTGAAGACTTGATTAAATTTTAACTCTCAAATTGGTGCATTTCTTTTCCATCTGTGACACAAATTTTTATCGATGTTCATTTAAAAACTAAGTTATATAGGTTAAACTTTAATCTTGTTAAAAATATTTTCTTCGAAAATGTATTATTAGAACGTAGCAGTATGTTACTATGCTTTATTAAATAGTTTAATCAGAGTATATCACTGAAAAGTTGATTCAAAAAGGAATTGAAAGAAAGATATTGTTTGCCATTCGAATCTATCTCCGTCTTTAATTACATTAAAACCTGTGGCAGACTAATTGTAAGGAAAATCTGCATACAAGCGCGATTTTTATAAGACTTCGCCACTGCTTGGAATAATTAAATCGATAGAATTCGTCTGCTTTTAAAACAACTTGGCTTGAAATTCATTTGAATCTCCTTATCATCTTAAAAGCTTTCCAAGGCAAGTTTAATGACAGACTTTTGAACAATAAATGTTCTTTTTTCCTCTTGTGGCACTAAAATGAACATAATACTGAACTGTATATTTCATTCTTTTGGATCTTTTAACTGACCCCCTTCTCGAGACTTATGTTTTAAGAATTTTATGTTATTCCTGAGTGTGAGGTACACTGAAAAATTACACGGTAAAGAGGCAAAGTAATGAAACCTATTTACAAAATTAATTCTTCTGTTATTTTAATTTTGTTTAATGTAAGTTGAATATAATTTAGCGAATTTTGATTCTAACCCATGTTTTTCTTCAAACAAAGATCTTCAGGGAGAGGTAAAAACATCTCTGTTCTTTGTGCAGAAAAAAAAATTTCACTCTTATGATAATTTCTTACAATATCAAATTAATTTAAGCCTCCCAACCATTATAGTTGTTAGCGTCGCTGACTGCTGTGCCGAAGGGCCCAGGTTCGAATCCAGGAGAAGGCATAGGTTTTTGTAAATGTATAGTGTCGGTGTGGCATGGCAGCACTCTAAATATGCAGTGACCCAAAAGTTCTCCTGAGAGGTTGCTGGTAGGGAAGGACGAGTGGGAGGCCCTCGGACCCTACCCCCCCCCTCCGGGATGCTCACCATCAAAATTTGGGACGGACCTGAGCTAAATTGCACTCTCACCTGTAAGTTGCTCAAGGCTGTTGCCAACGACAGGCGTAGCTTGCGCTCCTTGCCACTAGGAATTTCGTGGGCTTGGCCTGACTATACGTCAGACAAATGAGCATTAGTAACAACAACAACAACAATAAATTAATTTAATCCGCTTTAAGAAAATTCCAGCTGTATTTTTATGTAACGTAGATTACTGAAATCCCGATGAACATGATCTGCCGCCAAGGGCTTCATTCTGTCGTTTTTATGAGGATTTATAAAATTATTTTGGGAGTCGCTAAAAAAATGTGAACCACAGGCACCAAAATTCTAGACCTAGATGATATTCAGGCATTGAATGTACCATAATCCCAATCGAATAAAATCTGAAATATAAGATCACGAAACACATTTACCTTAATATATTTCTCAGTCTTGTTTTTAATTAAGTAAGGGCAAATGTCTCTACTTAACGCTATTTATTAACATGAAATAATGCAACCGAAAGTTTTTCTATTTGCTTAAATTTCTGGTTTTCCTTTGATCATCTGAAAATTGAGTAGGGGGTTTATTTTTAAATCGTTTAATGCTAGCTGTAAATAAAAAGTAACTCCTCCTCGATATGGAAAAAAGTTATTGGAATGTGATAGCAATGTTTTCATTAATTATGATGTTTAAAAATATGTTATTCCACAGTATTGTTTCAATAATAGTACAGGAAATAAAACCAAT
Organism: Stegodyphus dumicola; assembly: GCF_044657685.1. NCBI lineage: Eukaryota > Metazoa > Arthropoda > Arachnida > Araneae > Eresidae > Stegodyphus > Stegodyphus dumicola. Next base: position 181,576,556 of record NC_140780.1, on the reverse strand, counting down.
TTCGAATAAAGAATTATTATAGTTTTAAATTCCTTTTCCGCACATTAATTTTAACGGATTTCTTTATTTCTCTGCAGATGGAGAACTAAATTCGATTTTTGCTGAAAGTATTCAGCTTTTTAATGGCTGCCAGTTATTAACAAACAATAAGGGAATTCAGTTTGACATTTTTTAATTCATTTACAGGAAATACTAATATACTATTATCGATGCATAAATTAGTAGAATTAATAGAACACAGCAGATTTTATAAGGAATTAAAATTCTCCATTACTTTTTATGGTTTTGTTCGCATTATCTTACCATATGATTATTGAATTTAACCAATTTATCAAATGTCTATCAAATGTCTGGAATTCATTTCTTTTTTAATTTATTTTAATGATAAACTATTCTTTTTTTCTGTAAAAACTTGCTAGTTAATAAACTAATTTAAATGAGTTTTTAATAATTTGTAAGAATTATGTTAATTTTATTAGCAGTTAAATTTTGAGTTAAACTTCTTTCCTGTCAAATTCTTAACTTCAACTTACTACTTCCGGCCAGAACGTAGTTTTAGAATCACGTCTGAATACATAATGAGGAGGATTGGTATTTAACCGCGAATTTCTACTTGCTGAGGTAAAGAAAGTCAGAGTCTCTGATTAGCGCGCGTCCGCCTTTTTGGCTACTCTCTCTCAAAGCTGTTATTACGCTCGGCCGTACTCAGGCCTTTGATAGCTTCGCAGTCAGTTAGCGTTAAGGGGCCAACTCTGTTAGAATCTTGATAGCTTTGGCTATATTTCGTTAGTTTAGATTAGTTTTAGTTTACCTCTTAGCCTCTTAAGTTAAAGCCCAAGTGTCGGCTTTTATTGTACACTCCAAGACGGAGTTCTGTTAAATCTTATTTGAATAAATAAAGGATTATTTTTCCTTCCATCTTGTTGTTTCTTGTCACACGAACTCAAGCGATTATTCGCTTATCAGTTTTTAAGATTCTTCACGTTCAACAGCAACTTAGCTTTTACAAAGTGGAGAACTCTACAAATTATATATTAAACAGTCATTATTTTCAGAATGCAATGACAAGCGAAAGGAAGTAATATTAAAAGATTAGTTTTCCTCCTTTAGATAATTTTGAACTCTTTTGCGTCACTTATAAACAAACTTTTCTACAACTACACAGTCTTTTCACATTTGAAATTTACTAGTTAATTAACTCACATTCATATCATGAGCTATCTAAGCTTTAAAACACGTATATCTAAGCTTTAAACGTTATGTTTGACGGGTATTTTATTACCCGTCAAACATGATAATGTCAATCATACTTGCATTTATAATATATAAACGTAAATGTTCCGTGAGCTAGGTGTTTTCTCTTGTTTTTATAGTACCTTCCAGAAAATTTAGAGTGAATAAGAAAGGAAAGAATTATAATATAATAATTCCCTTTTTCTCTGCAACATTTAATCTTTTGTGGTAAATCTTAAAATAACTGAGAGAAGGGCTGATTTCATTAAATATATCCGGGTAGTGCAAATTAAAGTATCCAACTCAGCCATGTCATTCTGTAGCCCTATGGTGCAACTATAAGGCTTGCAAAAAAGGCTAGATTGATTTATGGGACAGGTTTTATAGTTTGTTTTCAGCTGCAGAACGAAAGCATTTATTTTAACTACCTAAGCTGACTGTTTAAATCAAAAGGTTCTTGATTAAAAGGTTCTTGAAGGATGAAGTGCAAGATTACGGAAGAGCACTAAAGTGAAAAGCGAGCCTCGAGCCATTTGAAGATAATAGCACTGACCGCGACAGATTTTCGGAAGTGTCACTTTGCGTAAGAAGATTCAGACTCGAAGCAACTAAGTTATTACAGCTACCTCAAGTTTCAGCTTTTAACTTCCCTTTCTGCTCAAAGAATAATAAAGAAATCTCCAGTTACGCACCCCTTCCTCTATAAAATATATACCTTCTCCAATTTTTACATCCACCTCCCGTTGCAACCATTTTATTACCAGCTAATTTAACTGCTATGACAAGTAGGTATCACCCTACTCTTCTGCAAGAAAAGAAATGACCTGGAGCGCACTTCCAGAAATTTGTAAGACGCCGCAATTGCATTACCCTATAAAAGGAAGGAAGGAACCTATGGATCCCCCTTTTTTTTTCCTTCCGCTCCTAAGATCGTGGAAATCTATCTTGAAATAAAGCTGCGACAGTGGGGGCGCACCTTGATGTTAAGTAAACGACGATCAATAAAAACACTCCTAATAAGCAGCTGTTATTTATATCGAGGTGACATGTTTTGGAAACGACGAATGTTTGTTCATGCCATGCTGGTGTCCAGACGGGAAGGATGTAGTAAATCATCACATTTGTGGTTCACGTTAGATTCGAACCGTTTGTTTTAAGACTTCGAACGTGATTTTGCAGGATGGGAGTTTTCCTTGTTCCATTGCATGAGAGAGAATCTGTCTGTTATTTTTGTTGTTATCATTCTTAATATTATTTCTCGGTAATTTAAGAGCAGCTCATATTTATAAATCCTTTCTGTTTTTGAACATTTATTCAAATATATTAAATTAAGTACTTAGAATATGCGATCCAAGCAGTGCAACTGAGCCATTATGTTTTGTTATTTGTGGCTTTAATGCTGGCTTTAATGAAAGAATCAGCTGAAATGCAATGCTATGCAGCTTTCAGGGAGTTCCTACAGTACAGATCTATGATGTCATGACTATACATTTCCGCCCACCAGCGGCCGAGCGGTAAAATCGTTGAAAACTGATAGTTCGGTCTGAGGTTCAAATCCCTCGAACGGGCTGGCTGTATGGACGTTTTCGTGGTTTTCCCCACGTGTAAACATGTATGCGAAAGAAGTCACAAATTATTTTGTAAAGTTTCTAATGTGATTACTCATATCATTTTCTTATTAAAATGCAAAATATCAGTTGAACCCCCCACCCCTCCCCAGGTTTATTTGAAAATTTATAAAACAGTAAATTTTTCTTTAACCGTTGGTACAGTCTGCTATTTTAGGACAGACACTTAGAACTGTCATATTCTGCTTCTCCCCTCCTATTACCAGTCTTTCCAAAAGACTTTCGCGCGGACGGGTTTTTAATTCCCTTGTTTCGTAAAGATATACTCACAAGTGACATAGATAAAAAAAACATTGATTATATTGCTAGTTCTTCCAGGGTTCAAATCCCGGAGGAAAGGGCTGCGAGACTTTTAGTGATATTCCCCATGTTTAAACGTAAATTCCATCCAGTTTTCCTTAGAAAAACCTCCACATAGGCCTTCTTTCCTTTAGGTGAATAACTTTAATGTACTTTGCCTTAATCAAATAGTCAAGTCCAATTCACTCCCAAGGATGCTACACAGTCGCGGTGAAAATGATCCATGTAGGACTGGAAACCGACCCCGTTTTCTGTCAGTCGCCATGGTGACTGAGATGATATGAGTAAAAGTAATAAATCAAATTATTATATTTCTATTTGAAAAAAAAAATTTTACTGGAAAAGTTCAACTGGGAATAAGAAGACTTGAGAAGAACAACACAAAATAAATGTATTTCTTTGCAATCACTGTACAAAAAAAAAAAAAAAAAAAAAAAAAAAAAAATCACATTTTAAAATAATTATAAAGCAAGAACTTTGTGCAATAATTTATCAAAAACTGTGTCAGAATTAAGACAACTTCATACATTCTTCTTTTTCTTTATATTTCTAAACATTCCTTTTTATATCAGTTTTTGGGAAGCACTGGTATAAAAAAGAAATATCTGCAAACGAGAAAGCGATTAAATCTGACTAGAATAATAAAACGCAAAAGGAAAACTATCTCTGGTAACTTCTTATGGAACTATAGCAGACTCCTGATCGCCTGCGAGTTGTTTATCCGATTTGAGCACACTCCCGATGAGGTCGGATGAGGGTGATGACGCACAATAGAAAGAGCGAACTTATTCCGGAAAATCAAGTAAGCCATTCTTCAAGCCTTTGATTACGCAAAGAGATTCTTGTTTATTTTCAGGAACAGGAAAACGCGATTCTTTCCGTCCAATTAGTATTTCTTCGATTAAGAACGTCAATTCGCAAAATGGAAACTAGCTCATTGAAGCACAAATCCACTTCAGAATTTTTCAAATCTGTTTAAGTGAATGCGTTTTTCTAAGGACTTACGTAATAAAACAAGTCTTAATACATTCTTTGTGTAAGAAAATAAGCAAAATCGAAGCAAGCTGATTGAAGCATTTCAGATTTATTAAAGTGAGTGGTTTTTGCAAATAATTAAGTGACTAAACGGGATCAATACTTTCTTTAATAAGCAGTTGTGTTTCATTTGTTAACAATCGTGGTTTACTTAATTTCAACTTACTTTGAACCTACATTAGTGCTCTTTAGCATTCAAATCAGTGAAAAATGGATATTTTTCCAGCATATCCGCAGCTGTCTTCATCGTCATTAGCATGCATAATGGGCAACTTATTTTGTTAGTATTTTTAAACAGTCTCTCATAACATAAATGAATTCTTTTTCTGTGATATTACTAACGAGACAGGAAGCGCGTAATTTATTGCTGATTACAAATGGAAATAAAGTATAACCTATAGACGCGTGTTTTGTTAAACATGAAAGGGAATTTCTTTGCCTGTAAAAAGACGCAATTAAATTACAGTGTATACTGTACATTCTTAATGCATGCATGCACAATACATCCTGAACATAAATCTGGCACGCTACAGGAAATCCTACATATTCTATAGAGCTTCTCGTGGCTACGAACTTTCAACTGCTAATTAGAGAAAAATACTAATGTAAACTTTAAAATTCGGCAAAAAAGCAACTTTAGATTGGCATAGATTTTGATTAAAACACTAACGATTTCGAAGGCGATCAGAGCCGAGGTCTCTCGAAAGCAAATTTTTCACCCTCCTGAAAAAGAGGCCTTTACTCCTGAAGAAGAACCTATGCCTCATAGCCCTATAAATCGACTTTTGTCAAAATTTGCACCAATCTGAACCTGCTTTCTTGCCTAATTTTAAATTTAAAATGTTGCTTAATGTTTTTGTAATCTAGTTTGTAATGTTCAATTTGATGAATAAAAAATTCATATTTGAGAACTATGTTAATAAATTTAAAAAAATTATGTAATTCCGTTATGAAAAGTCATCCGTCCATCGAGAAAATGCATTGCAAGAGCATTAAAATTCTATGTTATTTAAGTTCTTCGTTTACGCTGAGCATGAACTTTATATGCTAACTGCGCACCGTCAGATCGAGTTGAGATTTAAGTGTGTAAAGCTGAGATTCCCATTATCACATCAAGTAAAAATTGTCAAAAGCTAGCTACAGATTATGATAGTATTGTGAAATTCTGTCTATTCGGCGAAAGAAGTGGCCGAGCGGTAAAGTCGCTGAACACTGGTAGTTCGGTCCGAGATTCGAATCCGGCGAACGGGCTGGCTGCATGGGCGTTTTCGTGGTTTTCCCCATGTATACGAGTCAGTTTCCCTTAGAAAGTCCTCCGCGAAGGCATCCATCCCCCTACACAAATAGCCCTAGTGTGCTTTGGCGTAATTAAATAAACCAAACGAAACCGCCGAAAGAAGTTCTAGTTCCAATCAAAGTCAAACTGTGGAGTGAAGCTTGTCTAAAAGGCTAGAATAATTAAGGAATGCGCGGCGACTCCTAATGATGTTCACCCCAGGGGTCGACCGATGAAATCCTCTTGCGTGCTAGCTGGGATATGTACCTAGGCAGCCTCGGCACTGAGGGTAATTAATCAGTCTTCACAGGACTAGAATCATCGGTTCTTTCGTGGTAGATTCAATCTGGGCAGAAACTGGACTGGTGCTGTCAGGTCTGTCTTAAGCTGTCTTGGATCGCAACATCTCACTAGTAGATACGCTCCAAGGTTGTGTATAGGCTTCATGCCTGGATTAGAAACTCTCTCTGGCTTAACGTTCCAATGATGTTTTAGTTAGACACAAAACTTTTCTTCAAAAATGGAAGGAATGGGAAAGATGCATTCTTCCATATCATAGCCGAAGTGAAGTTTACGATGGTGCAACAGAGCTTTAAACCATGCCTTCAAATAGAAGATACTAAAAATTGACTACCCTTTTTTGGTTGTGATGAAGTAGCTTGCCCAAATGGAAAGGAAATTTTTGATCTTATGTCTTAATCAAAGCCCAGACTTATCAAAACTTTAGCCCAGACTAATTAAAGCTCAAGACCCGGTTCTGGGTTCGAATCAGAACAACATGCCCTACATGCGCGCTATTGCTGCACTACCAAAACCAAACACATCTCTAGTAATTTCTGTTTGAAGTGACCATTTGAATTTCAAAACGAGTTCTTAAACTTGAATAACGATCTGATCCGTCACCCGCATCAGAGTTATACTGGCCTATAATCCTGACCCAAGTTTTAATGATGAAATATTTAAGCCCTAGTTGCGATTTTCTCAGGGGGTGGAGAAATCGAATCAGATCACGCGAGAAATATTTATCAGAAGGTATATCTTTATGGAGGTGTTTCTATAGAACGTGGAAGTAATCATTGCCGTTAATTACTATTTGTAGATCCACTCGATCTGATAAAAAAAAGTCGTTCCTTAACTTTATAAACGGTGTTTAACACGACCATGGGTAAATGACAAATTACTATCGTGCCGAAAACAGTGTTCCTCAATGAGGTTTTAAAGCTAATTATGTGATATTTTATTGACCTCTCTCTTCTCAAACGTTTCGTACTCCCTACTCCCTTTCCGCTAATCTTTCACTCTGTTTCGCCGATTTACTTATGAAAAGGCGCACTTTTTTTATCGTGAAACAGTAATAATAAGATTAAAAATAAATACCTTTTAAAAATAGAATAATACAAATAATTAAAAACAACTAAATATAAAAAAATGGTTATAATTTTGGAAATCTTTCGAACATGCAAAAGTAATGAAAAGTTAATAGTGAATCCTCATATATGTAAGTTAAAAAAAAATAGAGTTACAATAAAGCATAAAATGCTTCTGTGACCCCAGTAATTTTTACTCAACCCCCTAGCGGGTTGCGTACCCTATTTTCAGAACCTTTGTCCCAAGCCAAAGAAACGCATCCATACTTCCAATTACACACATGACTCCGTGTGCGCGACGAAGAATGTTTTGTAAAGGTAGCGAATCCCTCTTGGAGCTAACATCGGTGTCACCAGAAGATATCGTTTTCGCACATTTTAAATGGAAGTTAAGTGGGTTGTAAATCCTCTTAACTATCTTACGTCTCTTATTTCTCATTGCTTCTCCCCAACTCATTCCTCAGAAATCGGGATACGCCTTTCTTCGAGTTGCTCAACTTCTTTTCTATTTTACTTTATTTATTTATTTATTTTTTAAATCGTCTCTTGCTCATATCCATTGATCGGAGCTTGTTTCCGATCTTTCTGTCACACGCCTTCTAGAAATGAAATTGTAAAATAAGTTTCATTTCCTATGATGAATTAACTTTTTTCGTGGTACTTAATTATAAGAGAGCTGACATAAATTGAACTTTGGAACTCCAGTACTAGCAAGCGTTTCCTTTTAACTGTATTTACTTTATTTAACAACTGCTGCATAACAGTAATAACAGTCAATTTTGAACGGAACATCGCAATTATTAACCGTATTTAATTGCAGAAATTGAATCAGCTCAAAGTAGCTTAATCACTTGTGTCCTAGCAACTAGTCAGAATTTCCCCTTATTTTGAGATCGGAAACATGGAAATATTTTTTCCACTGAAGAGAAATGTTCAAGCAAATATTTGCAACTAAAAATTCACTACTTCAGCTATCAAATTCTCTGGCAAGATGTTCGGATCATCTTTAAAATATTCTTGATTTTTAGTTAAGACTATCGTCACTGATTTAGATTTTAATAATATTTTATCCCATTTTTAACGCAAGAGGATATCCCTTTAAAAGCCACTTTAATCGCCTGTAACTTGCAGCTGCATTTAGATATTTTTTAAATATATGTAATCATAAAGAATTTATTCAATTTTCTCTATATAACATACATCATTTAACTCACTAGCGTAAGTAAGGGAGGTGATAATTTTCTTCATAAGTATGTTTTTATAAATGCCTGAAAGCTGAACATGATTATTTTTAATTATTATTCGCTGACTTACACTTTATTTACTATATATATTTTCATCAGAAAAATCGTTTGCTTAAACGGCAGGTCAGTTAAAATGGATTAGTCGGAAGAAAGGAATTTTTCCAATTTGTGTACATACTGAGAAAATATTTTTTTAATTGATGTAGAAATGAAAGAGATAATACAAAATTCATTAATCTTTCAGATGTTTTCAGTTATGAAATTCACTTTGTATTTATGAGGAGGTGGGAATAAAACTTCTTCTCAAGCAACAACCCTATTCTTCTTTGTGAAAACGCAAAGTAAGCTTTTAGCTGAACGTTTTAGCATAATTTCTATATTTGCGAATGTTTCACGAACAATAAGTAAGAAAACTTTCTGCAGCATACAAGGAGTAAAATTTAATTCACATAATGCACGTTTAAAAATATTTGTGTAGAACTTTAGACTAGTGGATATTGTCATCTTCTAAGTACTCTCCTTGCGAATGTATTCACTGGCATGAACGACTTTTCCATTTCTGCATGCAGGTCTGAAACTCATTTCCTGTAATACTTCAGTGTGCCTATTTGACATTAGCAGTTATATTAGAATAATCATCTTCTCTGCATCGCAGCTTCTAATTGTGGCAATAGCAAGACTGAGGTTAGTTACATCAAATAAACAGGCAATATTATTTACCTGGGTAACCACGTTTTTTAATCAAAAGTCTCTCGCAAGAAGTGCACAATGACAGTGTAAGCGTTCTCCAAGCTGATAGATCCAAATTCTAAGACAAACTACGTTAGTTTCTCACAATTTTCTTTATTTTATTTTTTCCTTCTTTTTACCCCCTAATTTTCAATTTTATACTGGTGTGTTTCTCTTTCAACCTGAAATTTAAATTTGTTGCAGATTTTGATAGCAGAAATGTTCCTCAATGTTTGAGCTCCGAATGGTAATATTCTCTGTGAGAACAATATATCTATTTTTTCAGACTGCATTAATTCCACTGGTCCATGAAAAACATATACGGACAATGTGTATGTTTTCTTGCATCAAAACCCCACAGGAATTCTTTATTCAAATTAACGAGTTTTCTTTTTTCCTGTGTAAGGTATAAAATGGTTCCAAAAATGATGCTAAAGATGTCGAGCTTTATCTCATTTGGGAGTTTTCCTTACCATCAGTTTTTTTAAAACACTTTAAAGTGCAACAATCAAATCATAAATATCGATTGAATAGTTTCCATTTTCTGAACTTATTTAGCCCGCTTTTTTCCTACTTTTCTTAGATCTACAGATCTTTTGTTTTTAGTGCAATACCATTGTACCACATCCTAATATTTCATGGTGCTCTGTTTGACTAATACATTTAGCATCCTGCACTTTTTTTTTATTCGCACAATATATAATATATAATTCGTGGGTGGTTTCGTACATATATAATCTGATTCTCTTTCAATGTTAGATTCTCAGATTTGCTTTACTGCAAATTAATTTCTCTTTTGATAGTGAATATTTCTTTTATTGCACTATTTAGATAGTGTATATTTCTCGTTTTTACACTATTTTCTTTAGTAAAAGATAGTATTTAAGCTACAAGTATGATCAAATATGACTAGCTAAGGAGTTTCCCCACTAAAAGGCCCTGAACTGGTTTACTTGATTACGCTTTGCTTTACCATTTCTGTTTTATGCTTTGAATAGTTGGGTTTAATATTAAAACTTTTTAAAGGAATTACTTTCTTTGTATTTTACATTAAATTTGTGCCTTAATTTGCAGTTGTTTTAAATATATTCATATATACTTATTGTAATAAATTATTTACGTTACAACATTAATCATTTTTAAATTTCCTTTTTAAAGTTATAATCCAGTTTTCAAATGTTTCAAGTTTCTCTTAGTTACTTTTTCTTAAATGCTTCGAGGAAATTATGAGCATAATACATCCTTAAAAACAAGACGCTCAGAAGAATTGCAAGTATTTCCTGTTTTTCGGAATGTTCAGTTAAAATTCAGTATCAACATGCGTTTTTTAATATAAATTATTCTTCAAGAGAAACTCATTTTATTTATTTCCACAATTAAATTCAAATAATTATTCAAAATCCTGTTTGATATTTGTTGCCTGTGCAGGCGAAAATTACTTATTTAATCATCTGAAAAAAATAGCACCTTCTATTTAAGTAATTACCTCACAAGCGTAGGATTATTTATTGCAAATAATGAAGGCAGTAAATTAAAAATAAAGACGCGTTAAGGTTTTTAAGCAAAAAATAAAATGGGAATTTTCTTTTTCTCTCAAAATTGAGTATTTTTAAAAGCATTCTGTCTTATCAGATTTTCCGCTCTGAATATTTTACAACATAATGTAAACTTTCGCAGTTACCCAAAAAAGAAAGAAAAATTTGCCTTGGAAGCATGCTAATTGACAGCAGGGTTTTCTATGTTAGTGATTCTCGTAAAACGCTCCACTCAAATCCTTCTTTTTTTCCCTCCCTCTTACTCTTCATTAAATTTATTATTTGCATTCTGAGCGTACGTCATGAACGACATGTTTATGTTTAAAGCCGTAACTATGTAAAACAAGAACCGGGTGAGATACTATCTTCATCATTCGGGACATAAAATTCACCCCTCTTTTTCAGAGCACGCATGACGCACCTGCAACTGGCGAAAATATATTTTAAAGATTTTCTCCTTAGTGCCTTATTTTAAGGGATCGTAAAAATTTTGAAAAGTTATAATTTGCATTAATCACTGCCTTTTGTTTTCTATTTCATTCAGAGTCCCCGTTAACTCAAGAAATAGCGAAATAAAAAATTTTATTATGCTAATAACCAGAAGAAGGTAACATTATGTCAAGTACGAAAACAAGAGCAGTCTTTTAAAGAGATGTCAATAGAAACTATTGCTTTATTTATTAATTTTGGATTGAAAAGTTGGTAGTGTTTTGGAATTGTTATCAAACTATAATATTTTTTATTATGTGATAATAGTTTTACAGTGATGTTTCAACTGCAATTTTTAGGAATCAATATAGAAAATACTTCTAATTAATTCCTTATCAGAGTTCTAAGATACAGCTTACCTAGATGTCTTCATATAAGTAGAAGCTATGTTTTTACTTTTGGCTTAGTTTAAATAATTTTATTTAGAAACTAAATGCTGTTTTACAGCATCAATGCATAGCCTCTATGAGATAAACTGGAAATTTTCTGGTACCATATCTTGGCAACTTAAAATACTTTAAATTTCCAATCACTTTAAAGCATTAAATTTTCAGAGTATAGGTTAGATTCTGGATAATATAGTATAGAAGTATAATCTAGTATAGAAGATTCTCGGAGTTAGGGTCTAAAATTCAGAGAACTTATGCTGCGGAAGGTTGCTGTAAATAAAATCAAGTATATTCTTTAAATATATTCGATCTACTTCATTGACTATCAAATTCCTTAAGCTAATACGATTTGATTCTTCTGAAAATAAGGATTAACGAGATGCTTCATTTGTATTTCAGTCATGTTTGAGAGAGTTTGTAATGAAGTTGTAGAGACATTAAAACCTTTTCTGGAAGCAAGCAAGATGAAAAATTAGCAACTGCCTTCCCCGGGAATCGAACCACGGACCTCTGGAATACCGACCCAGCGTGCAGAGCCACTACACTACGAAGGCACGCTAGGAAGACGGAAGAAATACCTTATAAAGCCATCCGTTGCTTATTTATTTTTGCAGCTCTCTTTCTCGCTTTTTGCGCATGAAGATATTTACGCATGTTTCAAAGGCAGTTTTTAACTTTCGATTATTAATTACTTTTTTCCCTTATTTTAATACACCAATATACTTTCAGGTACCAGATGAAGTTGTTCACGGATTCTGAAAAACATATTTTGCTGTTGTTGAACAATATGGTCCTTGCTAAGCACCCTCTTGAAATATTATTTTGTTTCACTTTTGTTCAATATTTGTCTGCAAATACTACATATAAACTGAAGCCTTTTAGTCCATGGATTTGACTCTTTTTAACATATTCTAAATAAGATGTGTTTCTTTGATGCTGATTCTTTCACATTAACAATTTTTTTTTTTTTTTTTTTTTTTTTTACTTTTTTCTTCTCTTTTCTTAATTTGTCTCTCTAACTTTCGAAGATAACAGGAATAGTTTCGTACTTTATGCATTTCTGCACATGTTACTCTTCTAAGAGATATTTTAAAGAGCTATGACAGTTCTCTTGATTTTCTTCCTCTCTCTTCTCACATGAGTTTGTATTCATTTATACAAAATATCGATACCTGAAGTTTCTATTTTAAATGGCTTTGCAAAAGGGAATTATTTATTAAAAATTATTCACCTCTTTTTAGGCATCTTGCTTGAAGAGTATTTTACTCTCCACAGGCAGAAATATTTTGTTTGGAGCAAAAAACTCTGCAGTTTCAAATCCTCCCGCTAGGTGTAAAAGCGATGCAGTCAAATTACAGAAGAAAATCTTGTGGCTCCAAAAATTATGCTGCCGGGAGTAAGGAGAGGTCTTTAGTATGATAAATATTGCACCACTAGAAAATATTTTTTTTTTTTTTTTTTTAGTAAATCTTGTAGTATGCAGATTCCAGTGCTTAAACTCGTGTATGCATGCACTCGTGTACTATACCACGAAGGCATACTAAGTTGTTGCTCACTGATTTTTGTGAACTTGCTTAGATTTTAGGTTATCAAAACTTGGCAAAATCTTTAAGTATAAAACAAGTTAGATATGTATAAAAAGTCTTGAAGAGGAGGAATGACCTTAAAAAGGAAAATATTCTGTTTCCAAACGCAGCGCATATATGAAAGAAAGTGATAAAACTATTTATTGTTGGTAGTTCTTCGGAAGCCAATTAATGTGCTGTAGGGAAAGAATAATGGAAAATTTCTTAAAATTTAAGCAATTGTTTGGTAAATTTGATATTTGATAAAATTCTTACGACAATAATTCCAATGCTAGCTATAAAAGTTTTGTGAAAAGAAGCTTACTGAAAACTATTGTGCATGTTTCTTTATTTTAGTAAACAACCAAAATAAAATTTCGCTAATTTTAAGTAATATAATGTGGTATAATACCGTGCCCTCCAAAAGTTAAGGAATAGCATGTTTTTGGTGTCTAATTTGAGAATGAAACAAGAAATTTACAGAACACGTTCACTAAACAGTTTTTTAATGCATGCGACATGGAGTGTTTCTAAAGTTCAACACAAACATGAATTACTTCAAAAAATTTCACTCTTCGCAGAGAAATCCAGTCTTCGAGAAACAGTATATCACAGTTTTTTTTTAAAGAAAAATGGGGTGGTAACATTACAAAAATGTATTTTAATAAGAAATGTGTCCAACCCTAGCTCCAATACATTGGCGGCAGCCACCTTCCATGCTGTCAATTAAGTTGTCGATCAGTGAAATGAGAAGCTACGACCAGACACGGAGTAAGCCTTCTTCAAGCTTTATCTAACGACCTTCGAGAAGGACTTAAAGCAGCAACCTGTCTCCCAAGGTAGTCCCAAAGATGCTCTATCGGATTCAGGTCTAAGGATTGATCTGGTCATTCCATCCACTCCATACCGTGACCCTAAAGATATTCTTCAGTAACTCGAGCTCGGTGTGGTCGCGCATTCTCGTCCATCAGAGGAAATCCAGGACCAATAGCAGAGGCATATGGGCGGACATATTGATCAAGGATCTCGTCTCGATATCTCGATATCAAAGTTCCTCCATGGAACACATGCAGGTCAATGTGACCACCGAGAGAGATCACAGCCCAAACTAATATTCCACCACCTCTGTAACTGCGCCTTTCCACAAGGTGGGATTGGTTGTATCTGGTGCGTTGTTCCCTTCAGATCAGCTGACGACCTAAATCACTCTTCAATGTAAATCTGGACTCCCTATGAAGAGAATAGAAACCCATTGTTGCCTGGTTCAGGAGACGTGTTCTCTTGCCCAACATAAACGGACACCTCTGTGTTTTGGGATCAAAGGGGCACAAACAACTGGTCGTCTTGCATACAGACCTGTATTGTGACAGGTGTCTGCGCACTGTAGCAGCTGAGATTCGTTTTCCTGTTGCCACTAAATGATCTGCTATGAGCTGAAGCACAGTAATGTTGCTCCTCCTTCGGGTCGAAAGAGCAAAATAACGGTCTCCCGCAGGTGTTGTAACTCTAGGTCTGCCTGTAACATGTCTTTTAGACACCATCCTCGGATTCAAACTGATTCCATAGTAGGTGGACCACACTACGAGATACATTGAGACGTTTAGCAGCATCAGCTTGTGACATCCTTATTTCCATCCTTTCGATCGCCCACTACCTCAACGAATCGGGCGAACTACTTCTTCTGGACATTGATAGACTCTCCTGGATATTGTCCACGAAATTGTAATAACAACTAAAGATTACCAATTGTGAACAAAAAACAAAAAATGAACAAAAAATTTTTGCATTTTTTCTCCAACGCCTATTGTTTTTGCATACATTTTCTCAAACTTCGTTACTGTCATGTATATGAACTTTGAATTTAAACGTTACTGACAATTTTGTAATGGCGAGCTTTGAAAAACATATTGTTCCTTAACTTTTGGAAGGTAGTTTATTTTTGCTTATTCTGAAGGCTACCAAATGCTAGTTATCAAATATCTCCGGGTATGCACTTGAGCAGAGCAAAACTGAACACGAGAAAACTGTTTACATTGTTAAGATCTTGAAGACCGGAGTGTCTGATTTCAATTTTCACCTTAATCGCAGCACGTTTGTAAAACAAATACAGAAAATAAAAATTTAAAGTGTTTAGTAATAGTTCTTTTTATATGATAATATTAAATTATTATTCTTTACATAAATACAATTTATAATATTTATATAAATAGGATATGTTTTATAGTGCCGAATGTATGTCATTTCTTCTTGATGGATTGATGTTCTAGTACAGCAAATATTACAAGGACAAAATTCCTCATATTTTCATTTTTTAACAGTCATATGTAAAAGCTGTTTCATCATTTACTTGTCATCTTGATTATAAACAGCATAGAATTACCATCTAGAAAAAATAATAAAAGTACTATTTAATAAATACGATCTTTATGGTCTTAAAAATTTATTCGGAAGCAGAAATTCCTGTCTCGAATTTTGAAGCCGTTTTATAGAGTAAATGGAATTAGTGAAAACTATTAGAGTTTTCGCAAGCTCACGAAGCCAGAATTTATCATTTATATGAAGCAATAATTAAACATTTGGGGAAAAAGTGTGATTATTGTTATGTGAATGTGTCTATGTGTTATTGAAGAGAAAATAAAAATGAAAATATATTAAAAAATGGTAATTAAACAGACGTGCTTAGTATTGAAGTCTACCACTAAATATGAAGCTAAAGAAATTTCCTTCACCAATGATAAGTTAAAAAAGCGCAGAGTCCTTATCTCGTAATTTAACAGTTTTAAATTTAACAATTTAGTTTAAAAGATTTTGGATTTTACTCTTTGATGCTGCCCCCAGAGCATAATCCTTTTCAAAACCAAATTTAATGTTAGAAATCAAATCATATGTACGACAGCATCTCCCTCCCCCCCAAAAAAAAAGCATGAAACGTCTTGCACGGCTAACAAATGAAAACTACAGGTATGTCGAATTCGATGTTTAAATCCCACCAAAAAAATAAGTATAATTTAATTTTTAACATATAATTTTATTGCTTTATCACTCCTCCCCCCCAAAAGAGTTCGTTCAATGCATAAAAAAAAAAAAGGTAAAATTAAAAGTTTCTCAAAGGCACCATTTTTAAATTCTCTAGCGGGGGAGAAAAGCCCTAGCGCCGGGCTTGTTTCTCAAATATAGGTTCTATGGAACAAAAAATAATGTATCCTTTTCTATGACAATCTGCATAAAAATACAGGTCATTTAAAGTTTGTCAACGGTAATTTTGGATTAGTTCATCATTTATCAAAGTTTGTTGGAAATTGCTTCCGTAAAGTGAATTTTTCAGTTAGTGTTTGAGCTGAAATATTCAAATGCAAAAAATGTTGAAGAAGGAAACCAGATACCTTATCCGCCATGTTTTCAAAGTCTCTAAAATAAAATAAACATCGTATAATGTTATTTGTCCTTCAACTTTTCATCTTGAATTCAAGTTCGACCTTTAATTAAACAGAGTAGATTATATTTCATAAATATTCCCATAGTTCATCAACTTCCACATCATAAGTAGGTAAAGTAACTCGTACTCATGAGACCATGCTTTTATTGTTTTTATTCTTCCTGTTATAAAAACCTGTAAACTTTTTTTTAAAAAAATCGTTGATGACATGGCATTCTAGAGATTGGCATTGCATATATAACACTTTGTGGAAGAATTCATAATAGAAGGGGATAATTTTCAATAAAATTTAAATAAACAGGAAGTGTTTTTTAGTTTTAATATTCTGCAAAGTGAGAAAAGTTCGGAAACCGAATTGACGCTGATGTTCGATTCCCCCCCCACACACACACACTTCTTAAGGAAGCAATCATCTTCATTTCACTCGAAATACTGATTTTATGGCATTATACCTCATATATTTGACTTGAAATTGATATAACAATAAAAATTCACATATATGGCATAAAACTATAAGCATTTTAAAAACACAATACCTTAAACATTTAAATGTAGCATATGGCATATATAATGATAGTCAAAATTATGTGTATTATTCTTCATTCAGCATTTCTAACTTTGAATCTTGATTAGAAGTTCCTAAATTGTACTCTCCGTCTACTTAGCTAACAAATGACTGTAGAATAGAAGGACAAAATAAACAGAGTTATAACTTTTTTTACCGTATTACGTCTAGCCCAACAGCGGCCGAGCGGTAAAGTCGCTGAACACTGGTAGTTCGGTCCGAGGTTCGAATCCCGCGAACGGGCTGGCTGCATGGGCGTTTTCGTGGTTTTCCCCATGTGTAACGTGTATACGAGCCAGTTTCCCTTAGAAAGTCCTCCACGAAAGGCATCCCTACCCTTAGGCAGATAGCCCTAGTGTGCTTTGCCATAATTTAATACACCACCACCACCGTATTACATCTAAATTTGAGCTACTTGTTTCGCTTACGATTTTAAATAAAGAATTGCGTTATCTAAGTACTTGCTTTTTACTAAGAAAAGTATATTACATACAACTTTAAAATGTGCTTTGAGTTAAATACTGCAGATTTTATGTCATTATGTGTTATCACTTATTTATATATATTATATTACAGTGATAATATGAGTTAGCATATCATATTTAATTCTGTTAGCATTAAAAAGAAATTACTGGCAAACAATGAAGGGATAAACCTGGAGGGGGCAGAGATCAACTTCTGAGAAGCTTTAATCCTTTATCCTTAAAAGAGCACTCTTGATTTAAGTGAGGATGATTTTTATAGAAAAGTGAAACTTTTTTTAAATCATCTCGAACAAAGCCTCAGTTTTCACAGATTAAATATTTCTAACCGGTTGTTTCCTCTTCTAGTACTTCTTAACAACTTAGATAACTACTTATAAATTCCCTCTCTCTTTATATGCAAGTAAAAAGGGGAATCATCTAAATCTTTAGAATCCTATGAATAATAGTTTAGAGTGCCTTACATAGCTTGAGAAGTGTGTACTTCCGAGGTTAAGATAGTTCCAATTTACTTTGATGAAACTTTATTTGTAAAACTATTTGCCGGTGTTTAAACGTTACTAAACATTTAAACGTAAAAGTTGCTTGCCTTGAAATCATTCCTAATTTTTTTGTTAATCACAGCATTCAAGTACCGAATTAAAAGAATAGAAAACACAATATTTTTTAATAAGTGTACTTACCATTTGTATTAAATTTGTCGCCATATTTAATTCTTTCTCACCGCTGTTAAATACGTAGATTATAAAACTAAAGATTTAATTGAAGCAAAGCAATAAGGATTATTATATTTTTTAAAAATTAAATCGAGAGAAGACAGTTTAAAAAACACACATTTATTAATACATTATAGAATGTTTTTTCTCAGATGAAAAATTCTGAAAATAGTAATCCAAGAAAACGGTTCCGTCCCTTTTGTTTTCGAAGTAACCTGAAAGAAGAAAATGTACATATAATTAGCAGAAATTTGTATAAAATAGTTATTGATACATTATTTATGTAAAATTTATACGGTTATTCTATTACTTTAATTTATCAACACTAAAATTTAGAGATTGTTAGATGACGCCTACTCCTATCTGCCTTTTGATGAAATTAACAGAAATTTTTATAAAATATTTATTGATACATTATTTATGTAAAATTTATGCGGTTATTCTATTACTTTAATTTACCAACATTAAAAGTTAGAGACTGTTAGATGATTCCTACTCCTATCTGTGATAGTTCGGTCCGAGGTTCGAATCCCGCGAACGGGCTGGCTGCATGGGTGTTTTCGTGGTTTTCCCCGTGTGTAACGTGTATACGAGCCAGTTTCCCTTAGAAAGTCCTCCACGAAGGCATCCCTCCCCTTAGGCAGATAGCCCTAGTGTGCTTTGCCATAATTAAATACACACCTACTCCTATCTGCCTTTTGCTGAAAATGTCATAACTCAAAGTAAAACGTTAAGATAAAATCTATTTAAGTACAAGTCGACCTGAAGGTTATACAGTTTCAAAATGTATCTACCACAAAACTCCACTAACTTGCGGATAATCTCATTAATTACGTCCGAATTTGATTAAATATAGAATACAAAATCAAGGGATCTCACTAAACCAAGGCTTACCCGTAAGTGCTCGCTTTAACTAAAAGATAGATTAAAGATCTTACGTCATGTCGATTGGCGAAACTCTGGAAATTGGCTGTTTGTCAAAAACACCATTAAAGATAAATTAAACATTTGGCATCCCGTTTAGTGATAACACTCGCCAGGTTGCGTTTATAATATGGCCTGGTAGCATAATGCGAAACAAAGCAAATACCCCAAAATTTGGGAAGTTCCACGAAAATATTCTAAAGTTAAAGGAGAAGGGGAGAAAATCATATCTTTGTGAGTTATGAGGAAAAAATTCTGAAACGTGGACGTAATATGTAAACTGTGTTTGACTGAGCGAGAAATTTTTATTAAAAGAAAAGAATGTTAAAATGTATTTGGGACTTATGATCTGAAGCTTATAAGAACACAAGTTCGTTGATAGAATTCTGTTCCTTTATCTTGCATCTCAAATTAATAAAAGAAGGAATTAAAAGTATCATATTTTTCAGGATTGGGAACTAAATTATTTTTTAATAAATACGCCAGTCATTCTTCAAGTCTTAAATTCATGAATTGAATCTTTAAATGCCCCAAATAAATAGATATATATTGCTGAGGTAAGAATGATTTAGTAACTTAGAAGAGACTGCATCACTCAAAGCTCCTAGTGTTAAGATGAGAATGAATCAAATGGCAGTGTTCGTTAACATGGATAAAATTTTGTAATTGATGACTTGAAACTGATAAATATTTTAAAAAAAACTCACATATAGTATAGTTTACGGGAACTTTTTCTTTTCAACAAAATAAAGTTAAATTGAATCAAAGTCCAGGTTAACATCTATCTAAATACCATTAGGATAAATACAGTATTTAATAAAATTTATACAGATTACTTAATCACACCATGAAAACACGAATTATCTTCAATGAAGAATTCAGGAAAAAATTCTTAAAAAGCCTATTCATCTTCCGAGCGAAAACATATTTATATTGGAAGACTTGTCAACAATTTTCAAGTCTTGATTCAAGATCATTACACGAAGATGAACTAACGAAAATTGGCAGCTAATTTAATCTGCTCTAAGAAACGAATTTGAAATAATATTACCAGACAGTAATGATTTTATTCGCTCGCCGGCTGTAGGGCTTAGCGAACTCAAGAGAGAAAGTCAAGGTTACACCGGATCATTAATAATCCCTTAGACTTTAGGGAATACAGACCTCAAATTTCTAAACGCGTAATGCGACTCTCTTGGAAAACGAAGAAATAACATATCCCTTCTGAAGACAACACAGTTAACGGATACAAAAATTTTACCCGTAAAGCGAGAATTAAATCGCGACTGCCAGAAAATATACAACAATTCCGAACTAATATTTGAATTATTTATTGGTTGGTAGAATTTTGTGGCGAAGTATTAGATGTTAATTAATAGTGCGCTAGACACTATCGTTGAATGAATTCTTTGAATAGTTATAAGTTATCTAAAAGACAGGAATGTTAAAATTGCGTTTTAACAGAAAGGGAGTGGAATTTACAAGCCTAACCCGGATATTGACCGAGTTTATTAAACTGAACGGAAGGGAACTAATTGTTAATTCGCCAGTGGCAACCTTAGGTTCTGTGAAATCCATTTTTAAAAGCCTTACCAGCAGATAATTAGTAGTGAAATCAGCGAATTAAAGATAGGTGTTATTTCCTCTTAAAAGCCACCGAATATGCCCTCACCTTAAAGTGAACGCTGACCTTATGATTTTATGGAGACGTCTGAGACCCATATCTCACTCACCGTCTTTGTTTCATTTCGGCGCAGCTGCGATATCGGCTCTCGAATGCCTCAGGTAAATCACGAATCAAACTCGTGACATCTAACTGAATTCAGGTAAATCTAAAACCAGGTGGTGCCTGAGTCAACGGAATAGTTTTTTGTTGCTTTTTTTGGATATGTCTGACGTTCTTAGCATGGACGCACTGTTTTCATATGTGTTCGTGGCTTGTATAGACAGCGAACTACGTCACAGGCAGACGTCTTCAGATGCAGGACTGAATTAGCATAGAGCTTTTCTTTTGCTGTTTTACAAAAAGACAAATAGAACTCAACTACTTTTTTATCACCTGCGCGACTCGGAATTTTTTTCATTAGGCCTCTGAACTTAAGAATGAGTTATTCGTTTAATCTCTCGTTGTGTACGACGTTTTTAGAATTTTAAACTGTAGCCAGGATTTTAAAATTCTAAAATCGTCATCCATAGAAGAAGCTAGACTAGTCTTTATAATTTAATCAGATTAAAAGTCGTTGTAAGTCTGCTCGTGAAACTGATTAATTGCACTCAGAATGTAATAAAAAAATAATATTTTCAACCTGATCCCTGAAAAAAAAACTTTAAATACTTTTAACGCTACTTATTCATTTTTATTCTTTTCACTTTGTTTCCGTGAAAGAAATGAATAACAGTTACCTTAGCCTCTAACCGCTTTTAACTTTCTCCTCTAACCGGCAAGGCCGTATTTATACGACTTAGAATATTTTTTGTGATATCTCTAAGAATATATACATACGTGAATATTAACATACGTCAAAGAAACTAAGGCAGTATATTAAAAGTATACAAATCCAGGTATAAAATACTAGGAGAATTTTTACATTAAAATCAAGAAAATAATTTTTTCTCAAAGTAGTTTTGAGAAATTTACGTTTTCTTAGCGAAAACCCTGGCCGGTCAGAGGATTAAGAAACACGGGAAACAATATGTTTAAAATTTTGCTCTTAAATACAGTATTTTAAATTGCCTTTGTAATCCGTTAACATACTTCTATGACCTAAACATACATCATCCGATGGCACAGTGATTATTACAGAATGAATGCTAGGCATTTTAGCTTTTCTCCCGGAATGAGAGTACTTATAAGCGGTCGACCCAAAATTCCTCTCGAGAGACTGTTATAGGGAAAGAGGAACTGAGACTTTTGAATTGCGTCACCATCAATAAAAACTGGGACAGAACTTAGGCAGGTAATCTTTACATTTGTTACTGTCATTTGATACTTTTTAACCTAACTATGAGTAATTTTGTTAGTTGAGAGCCTTATTTGGAATAAACGTCTTTTTTAATAGTCACTGACTGTAGTTATAAATTTTAAAAATATATTCTTTAAAACACGTTTAGTATATTTCATTAGAAAATCTAACAATCACCAGCTTAGTATGCATTGGATTATAAATGTATCATTGTATTCTTCATTATTTATGAACGCTTATATTCATAGCTATATATCCCCCCTATGGTTTGCATTACAATAGCCTGACACATTTTAGATGTAATACACATCAAGTTACGGAAGTAAGCATTGCAACTCGAAATTACACGTGATAAATGAGAGGAGAGGAGTATATGCTTAGATACATCTTTACTTGCATGGTATGTGAAGGATGGCGTTACGTTAAATTCACTAAAAACTGATACAAAAAATTATAAGAGTTGACTTCACTGCATGGTTTAATGTTTAGTTAGTATCCCGAAGCTTCATCCAGTGTACGGTCTGTCTCAGCTATAAAAGTCTTAGCTATCCTAATGAAAAAAAAAAAAAAAAAAAGAATTAAACTTAGAGACAAAGCCAGTTTCCACAGCTCGTAAGGTTTTATGCTAAATATTATTTCGGCTGTTTGGCTTTACTTCTTCTACCAGAATGCTAATTAGTTAAAGTAAAAATGAGCGCAGAGTTCTTGGATTTGCTGAAAGAGCATTTGGCATCACAGGCTGACCATCACTTTAGTTTCAGCTTTCCTGCTTTTGCATTTAATTCATCGGCTTAAGCTCCTGCTAGCTGTTGTTGCTTCCTGAGTGATTTAAAAGTAATAATCACAGTTCATAATAATTTGCGGAACTTCTCACACGGATAATCGGCAACTCGTTCAACACTGGTGATCTGTACTTTAATTTTATTTTAATAATATATCTGATTGATATGATTTTAAAGACAGTTTATAATGTATCCAAACGAACACTTTTATAAATATTTCCAATTTCCAGCATTATTATAATTAATAAAATACATTCCTAACACCATATTACGTACCGTAATCACTAGGTTTCTTAAGGTTTTTTAAAAACTGTGTTCCAAGAAGTTTTGCATTTGGAACAAAAAGACATTGTTTTACTTTTTCATTAGGAATTACGTTCTACTGATTGGAAAACTCTAAAATTCGTATTGAATACCTCAACATTTTTGTGTCATTTCCCTACTTTTAAATTGAGGATATTGCGAACATTTAAAAGTACCTAGTTTTCGTTTTGAACTGAAGTCATGCAAATAAACAGCTTAGAAGTGCGATTGTATCGAAATTGCTAAGTTCCCATTGGAATGATTTGGTTGCTCTGAATTCCCATTTAACAGCCATAATATTCTAATCCCATTAATTAACACAGAATACATATTGAGGATTGATAAATTTAGATCTGTGAAATAGCTACAAAACGATACATCATGTTGAGCGGGTTTATTAAATGTATGCGCGCTGAATTTCGTAAATTTACTTCCCTCCAATTTAAATTAAAGGCTAATCTTCTCTTGTCCCAGCAAAGCTTTAGCAGACTGTTTAAATACCATAGCAAGAATAACGCTAATAAAAGGTATTTAATTATCGAAGATATAGAGACGGAATAGATCTGCATCTCGGTGGTCAGATAATCATGCTATAGTTAGAGAAGCATGCTAGAGCGAGGTATTATATTATTGCAAAAATTAATATTTTAGAGCCCTATATTTTTTGCTCGTCTCATTTTTATCGAGCACAAGTCAATCCTTTTTATAATAATAGTAACCAAGTTAAAATAAAAATATAAAAAAGAACCAAATTTTTTTTTTTAATTTAAAACACTTCAAGAACCGTTTCTTTCTCTCAAACAGGAACAGAACTGCAGGAAATGGCATATTGATACAATAACTCTAGATTATGTTTTTAGTTTCAGTCGGAAACTGGAATTCGTGAGGGAAGAATAAATGAGAACTGGAACTTGTAGGGAGTTTTTCTAAGGAAAATATAAAAATTGGCCTGTTTTATAATTTGATAATTAAGAATTTAGACTAATTCCTATTTCTTTTTGCATTTTTAAAAATAAATCAAGGAATTCTTTAAGCTTTATAATAATAGATTTCTGTATGTTGCTCAAGACTAGTTTGGCCAGCTGCTTTTAAATTGCCTGTTGACTTACATACGCATGTTTCAAAGGTTAAGAGCTTCAAGGCGTATGATATAACGTTACAGCCTATGATATAACCCTAAGCAAAAAAGTCTAGAATCTTCAGTTATGGATTAGAATCTTCACTGATGGATTAAAGAATCTTCAATGATGGATTAGAGAAATTAGCTATGTCCTCTCCATTTCCCCAAAAATACTCAATATGTATCTAAATTGTGCACACAGTAGAAAAATATTACATATTTTCAGGACCCCTACTGAAAACTAATCGTATTTTTTTCAATGTATGCGCTCTCTCAGCACTTAGTTTTAGAAATTCATAGGATGTTGTGCATCATGTATAATTTTTACAAAAAAGAATATATTTTTCAGGCTTACGTTCATCATTAAAAATTAAACAAAATATTTTATCTCATACTGCTTTTCTCTCCAACCTATATTTACTCCTAATAAATGCATTTTGACGGATTCATATAATTATTAGTCCATAAGGGCAATTTGCCCAGAAGGACGATTAATTTCGTTTTGGCATTTTGCGTTGATTCACTACAAGCGTTGTTTCACTTTTCAAATTGATGCCACCAAATATTATAGCCCTATATTATATTTAAAGAAATTAAAAATAAAGAATCTGAATAAACGTATGTATGTTTCTCGCATTGTGATAAAACAATGGTACCTAGAGTCATCAAATTTTGAATAACGTAGTCCTCCATTCAAATATGGGCTCTGGAAGCCCAAATTTGAAATTTGGAATTTGTTTTATTATCGGTTTCCTATTTTGTAAAACTATTTGTAAAACTATCCTATTTTGTAAAACTATTTGTAAAACTATCCTATTTTGTAAAACGAATTTTTGAATAGCAAACTCAAAGATTTCAAAGTGAGCAATGGCAATGTTGTACAGGAAAAAAGGACATTTTTATCTCCAACAGGCGAGACTGTATCGGAAATTCTAAAGATGAAAGCTCGTTTTAAAATTATTTTGCGATATTGCGGTTCTACTGAATTTTATGGTTTAAGTGCGAAGAACATGATATTTAATAAATAAAGGTAACACACAAAGTGTTAAAAAAAAACGACCCTTTGGACGTAATTTAAAAATCTAAAACTTTTTTTTTTACTAGCAATACTTTTAAAGCGCCTGATGGGGCATTTAAGTATACCTTTAAGAAAAAATTCTTTAATATAGATTAAACATAAATAAGTCGAATGTATATTTAATATTGTTAATGCATGCGAAAGAATCGGCTATTTTTCGACAAACAGCAAATAAAGCGAAAGTTAAATGCTCCAGTGGTTTGTTGGTTTAAGATTCCGATTATATTTTCTAAGCTTAAATTTGAAATCTTACGAGGAATGATCTTATATTAGCACCCTTCAGAAAAACTATTATTGCTAAATTACTTGAACAATTTCAGCTGATAAAGAAAAGAAAATATCAAAACTATAATTAGATTAAACCTATAAACCTTTCTAGAATACTGCTAAAGTATATCATAATCATTATCTTAAAAATAAAACAGTTAAATATATAGGAAAAGAAGAGCCCTAACCAAAAGAATAAATCTATTAGGTAAGTAGAACACTTGTTACAGAATTCGATTTTCCATGTGTGGCAGAGTTCGCACTGCCTGAGTGAATACATTGGTTTAGGTGTGGCTCCATCTTTGACTCCCGCTTTTAGCACTAGTATTCTTCGCTTGGCTACTGTAATGGTTTTTCTCATTGTAACGTAAACACGACGAGCCAGTTTTCCTTAGATGTTCTTCAAAGAAAGCATGTCTTCCTGCTCAGACAGCCTTCCTATCTCTGCTATAGTATTAAATACTCTTCCTTCGAAAATTGGTTAAAAATATTGTCTACCACTGTAAAATTTATAGCTTATTCGTATCCGTAAGGAAACTTAATTTTTTCCTCAAATAATGGTGTGTAACGACATAGGTGTCTAAAGCAAATATATACCGAAACCGTCAATGCAGATGTCTAAATGAACACCTGAACAAGATATCTCTTATAGACACTATTTTAAAGGAAACAAAACTTAAGCTTATCAGAAATATTTCGTTATTTTATTTAGTACCCTACGATCAAATTTACGAACTTAGCCCTTTTTTTTTTTTTTTTTTTTTTTTTTTTTTTTTTTGACGCGGGAATGTAACAATCGAAATTTGTTATATTTTTTAGCTCCATATAATGATAAGACATGTATACTGATAAAACACCTATGACGAGCGGAAAATCTTAAAAGATAAGAAGTTTTACACAGAATTTGCTCTGATTCAGTAGCTTAATTAACCCTGTACTAAAGTTTCCTAAATGAGTTTTATGTCGTTTCCTGTTATCAATTTTTTTTTTTTTTTTTTTTTTTTTTTTTTAAGATGTGAAAAAAACATAGTCAAGTCTCGTATTTTGTTTAATATTGTAATTGCGTAAATTTTGCCAATAAGCAATAACATTCATGCAAAAATACTGTATTTAAATTGTAGAGATATTAGGTTATTTTTGAAGTAGGAAGCACGAATAATAAGCACTGCCCTCACCGGAACTCGAACCTCGGACCTTTGGAGTCCGCGCTGTGTTTGCTGACCATTACACTACGAAGGCAGGCTAAGAAGGCGGCAGAAATAACTTATATACTCCCCCTTTTAAAGGGAGACTCGGGATTAGGGGAACCAATTGCCGAATACTGGTGGTGGAGAATCATCTTCCACAACCTTTTTTAGTTCGGGCGCCACTGTAGAGATATTAGGATATTTCGAAGCAGGAGACATGAAAAATTAACAATGCTCTCGCCGGGACTCGAACCACGGATCTCTCGAATACGCCCCGAGTGTGCTCACCATTACACCACAAAGGCATGCTAAGAAGACGGGAGAAATACCTTATAAAATACACTCTTAGACAAAAAAATAAAAGACGCACCGAGAAGATATATAGCAAATTGGACGCAAATTGATATGCATACAGGTTTCGACAGAAAATGCAAACTTTTACATTTGATGAATGAACGGTTGTCGCTACAGCGCATCTGATCTGCGCAACTGGCAGGATATTTGAGAGGAGAAATTACGATTCCAGGTCATAAATTCTTCACGAATTTCATTCCGTGTACTCAGGTAGACAGTAGCTATGCCTCTCATACAGATGCGCGAACGATATGCGCAGATGTCAGAATTTGAGAGAGGTCATGTAGTGGGCTCAAAGACGCCGGTTTGTCTTATCGGCGAATAGCTCGACATTTGAGCAGGAGCGATGCCACTATTAGACCATGTTGGCAGGAATGGGTGAACCATGGCCACATACAGCGTCAAGAAGGAAGCGGTAGGCCTAGAGAAACGACAGAACGTGAAGACCAAGCAATCGTCAGAGCGGCACTCACAGCCCCAGATGCATCATTATCATCGATTGTACGTGCAACTAGTGTTTCAGTGACCGCAAAGACCATTCATAGACGGCTCACAGAAAGAAGGATGAGGTCACGGCGCCCCTTGCGCCGACTACCATTGACCTCTGTACAACGTCAAAGCCGTTTGCAGTGGTGTCGGGCTCATTCGCATTGGAATGTAACTGACTGGAGTAGAATAGTCTTCAGTGATGAGTCCCGCTTTGAACTGAGCCCCGATGAC
The DNA here is from genome assembly GCF_044657685.1 of Stegodyphus dumicola. Lineage (NCBI taxonomy): Eukaryota > Metazoa > Arthropoda > Arachnida > Araneae > Eresidae > Stegodyphus > Stegodyphus dumicola. Next base: position 181,548,869 of record NC_140780.1, on the reverse strand, counting down.
CAGCGAAGACGAGTTTGGAGACGCCCCGGTCAGCGGTGTGATACCAACCTGACTGTCTTCCGGCAGACAGGCCAACCAGGAGTGATGGTTTCGGGTGCCATTTCATTTCATAGTAGAACCCCTTTGGTTGTCATCCGTCGCAAACTTACGGCACAGCGGTACGTCAACGAAGTTCTAAGGCCCGTTGTGTTGCCCTTCATGTCACGCCACCCTGGGCTTGCATTTCAGCAAGATAATGCCCGCGCTCACACTGCACATGTTTCTACTGCTTGCCTTAGTGCTTGCCGAACACTACCTTGGCCAGCAAGTTCGCCGGATCTCTCTCCTATTGAGTACGTTTGGAGCATTATGGGCAGGGCCCTCCAACCAGCTCAGGATGTGGAAGATCTAACGCGCCAGTTGGACAGAATTTGGCACGATATCCCTCAGGAGGACATCCGCAACCTCTATCAATAGATGTCAAGCCGAATAACTGCTTGCATAAGGGCCAGAGGTGGACAAACGCGTTACTGACTTTTTCACTTTGTGAAGCTCTTTCACTTCAATAAATCATCCAATTTTTCTCAAACTGTAATCATTTGTTTTTCTGTACATGTACATCACTTCTAAAGATTTTCTTCCCATTCGGATAACTCCTCCTTATTGGTGTCGTTTTTTTTTTTTTTTTTTTTTTTTTTTTTTTTTTGTCGGCAATAACAGAAAATTAATAGTTTACCTCATTCACTTTTTAACTTATCATATTTCTATTATTTCTCATAAAAATACTTTATGTATCAAAGAGGAACCTTGCTTCAGCTTGTATAGACGTAAGTCTGAAGGAGAAAGATATGTGAAAAGCTAACTGTGTTGTCAACAAGATCCGAGCAATGGATCTTCCAGCTGATTGTTAGATATGATAACCACTTACACCACAACAGTACACGCTGGTACTGTTGTGGTACCAGCGTGTACTGATTATTTTTTGCAAATTTACGTGTGTAAGTATTTTAAGGTCATTAACTTAGTGTTACCGCGTTCTCAAGTATTATTATAATAGTCATAATAATAACATTTTAGTGTGTACAAAATATTAAAAATAAAATCTCCAGTACAAAATCCTCTTGAATTTTTCAGCTGTTTCATGAAAAATTTAGAAATAATCTTTTCATATTTCATACATCGATATAGGCTGCGTCTTTAATATTCCAAATAAAACGCAATCTTGCGATTAATTATGAAAAATTATCATGCTAACGAAGATTGCGCTGTTGATAGAACCCCTAATTTCAGAGCTGAGCATGAGTTTTAAAATCCTTTCTTTTAATCCTCACCCCATCTAAATTTGTAAGGAGCACAGGCTGATACAATTTTTTATTTATTTTTAATTACACTTTCCTTAATTTGTAACATTTTGAGCCAGTTTTCAGTTTTCCAGCCACTGCGCATAAGAGATCCATGCTTTCATATCGATCGCATGTTAGGGGAAATGAAAAACTGTAAATTGGAACTATCTTTTTGTGGATTTAAAAACTGTTTGGCTCAGGAGTGAATAAAATCTTGCCCTCAAAATTATTTACTACGCTTTTTAATGAAACTAATGATGTTGCTTTATTTATTAAGAAAGGTATTCTTTTTAATGTGCAGTTCAAGCCCAAATCGTGCTTTAAACATTTAGTCTTCTAAAAAAAATAGCTACTCTGTAATGTCACTAGAATAATTAAAAAACTCTTAAGTGCTGCATGATTTTGATGTCAAAAAAAGCTATTAAAATTGTTATATTATATAAATGAAAAAAAAATTAATTGCTATAAAAAAAGCAGAGTCGTACCACGGTTAGGTTTTTTTCCAGCACTGTTACGTGATTTTAATTGTTGTTCACCCGCAGTAATTTAAAAAACTTTCAGATTATTTTCTGCGAATATAAATTGCTTTAAATCCATTTGTAGTATTATGAAATGCAATAATTTCTGAAGGAGAAGAGTGGAGTAAATTATCGCAAATTGCAGTTGCGTAAAACAGCGTGAAATGAAACCGAAGCGTGATCCATTTCTGATAGTCAACAAATAACTGATATTGTAATAAATTTTTAAATGCAGACTGAGAATAAAAATAAATTTAGCCTGGAAAGCTTCGTTTCTCATTCAGCTATTTTTCTCTGTGATAATTACGTTTCGTCTCATGTAAAAATGTGACTATTAGAAATCACGAACTATTTAGAGGAGAAATATATATTTAGTGCTACTATATCTAGTTACCATTGGTTTTGATAAATTTAATATAGTAAATTAATAATTAATATCAATAATAGGCAAAATAAATGATACAGTCTTGAGCATTTTTGCCCATTACAATTCATTTGCGTAGATCACCGAATTACAGGCCAGATTTAAAACGGTAGAGTCATTAGGTTTTTCGATGCAGGAGACGTGAAAAAGGTGCAATACCATTGCTGGGACTCGAATCCAGGACCTCTTGAATACGCGTCGAGTATGTTTATAATTTATCTGCTATTAAGCCGATTATTATTATTATTATTACTCAGTTATTATTATTATTATTATTACTCAGTTATTATTATTATTATTATTATTATTATTATTATTATTATTATTATTATTATTATTATTATTATTATTATTATTATTATTATTATTACTCAGTTTTAAATTAAGCCCTGGAAAATAAAGGCACCAGAAACTTTCTAAATTATTGTGCTGGTTATGAGATCAGTGGAGGTCTTCTGTTGGCTCCAAATGCTGTCAGCTGCTTTGACATCTGTGCTTGATAAAGTAGTTCAGAGCACCTTAAAGACAAAATCGCACTGTCTAGACGAAATGCTGTCAGGAAACAAGACTGCAAAGGAGACTTTATTCTGTCGCTGAGTAACTTTGTCTCCTCGTATAGACGACCCTTTATTACATTTAGCCACAGTAGAGTCTTTACGTTTTCGAAGTAGAAAACATGAAAAATGCACCCTGTCCTAGTCGGGATTTGAACTCCGGACCTTCCGACTATTAGCCGGATGTGCTTCCAGTTACACCACAAAGACACGCGGTAAGGAGAGAGAAAATATCTTACAGAATCGAGACGAAAATGGAACTTCAAAATATTAATCAGCTCTTTTTGGACTCAAAACTTCGTATATCAAATGTAAAGTATGGAAGAAAATTTATTAGTACTTATTTTAAAATAATTTTCAAGAATCCACAATCTTATTCATTTTGCTTACAGTTAGCTGTAAACTAACGGTAATTTTCATTAAAAAATTAAAACCTAATCTCTCAAAAGCATTGCCCGATATGAAATATTGACAACTAAATTTGAAATCGAAGCAATATATATACTTTTGAATTCATATATATATTTTTGAAAATTCAGCATTTGAAATAAATGCAAATCATTTCAAATTTATTTCTTTAAGTAATTTGATTTAAACAAGGTCAGAATTTTGCGAAAATTAGTTTTAGCGTATTTTTCAGGGTTTGTTCTTTACTGAAAATGGGGTACAAATAAAAAATGGTCATGTAAAGGAAAATAAAATTTTCTCTGAAGGAAAGTTAGCTATTTTTTGGCTAGTTTTTAGTAGAAAAGCAGCAGTAAATAAGATAGCTAGAGTTAATGCTCGGTAGTACCCGAAAATTCTCCCCCCCCCGATACATATACACTCTTTTGCAAAAAAATTGAAGCACCATGAAGGAAGTAGTTGTTTTTGATGAAATTCAATATGTGTATAGCTCATATACAGATAATAAAATGATTAAAAAATCAAGGTCATAGTACCTGTTCACGGCTCACAATCACCCATTGAGTGTTCAAATTAGTAGTTGCTCGAACCACCCCTGGCGGCAATGCATGCTTGAATTCGTCGAGGCAAGGAATGGTAGAGGTTCCTAATGTCATCTTGCGACACATTCTGACAGGCATTCATAGTTGTCCCTCCAGATCTGCGATATTTTGTGGTGCCCGAATCTGGCGGCCCACTATGTCGCAGACATGCTCGATTGGTGAAAGTTCTGGTGACTTTGCTGGCCAAGGAAGAGTATCAACCGCACGGAGACAGTTCAGAGATATGTGGCCTGGCATTATCTTGTTGGAAAATGGCCCCAGGATGACGTGCCATGAAGGGTAATGCAACCGGCCGCAGGATGGTATCAACGTATCGTTGAGCTGTTAAAGATGCACGGAGGATGACTAAAGATGACCTGCTGTCGTAAGAAATAGCACCTTACACCATCACACCAGGGGTTATGGCTGTATACCTTTGTAAAACAAAGGCTGATTGGGACCGCTGGCCTCGTCCTCTCCAGACACGAACACGGTGGTCATCTGCTTCAAGAGGGAAGCGGGGTTCATCACTGAACGCTATACGAGGCCAGTCTGATGGCAGCTATGATGATCGGCTACGACATCACTCCAGACGACTCCACCGATGTTGTGGGGTCAAATGCAAATGTCTTAAAGCCTCTGTGAGTGTAAACCCGCCTCAAACAAGCGCCGTAAGATGGTGGACGGTGCCACGGGGGGGGGGGTATAAACGTGGCTGTAGTGCGTTGAATAGTCGACAATGATACCGTTGGGGGGGGGTTCGATCCCGACGAACAGTCATCCTAGCTTGCTTCGCATTTGTGCTCCTTGGCCTTCCACAGCCTTCATTTCGTCGGCAATTTCCTTGTAGCAACTATTGCTGCCAACATCTTTGCACAGCAGTGTCTGTACGCTGCAGGTGGCGGCCTATTGCTCGGTATGACCACCCAACTTACAATGTGACCCTACAATGCGACCACGTTCGAAGTCGTTTAGTTTTCTGTATGGTCTTCGATATCGTCGTAATGGCATATTTAGTTGCTTCTTTACGGATTTACAATGGCAGCAACAAAATAAGATAAATTTTCCGCCTCTGTTACTGGTTTTCTACTTTGCGAATTGCTCACTAGAAATTCGCGCTATGATCGCAATTCCTGTTCATTTGCCTTGAATTTTTGACCATTTGCATGTTCGATCAAGATGTTTTTGCATACCAAATTTCTTTACGATTGCAAAAGTCCTTCTTGGTGCTCCGATTTTTTTTGCAAAAGAGTGTATGTATCCGCTCTTAATTATTTTAAAATAAATTAAACAACTCATCTTCTGAAATTTAATTAAAAAAAGGTCTTAAAACGTTTACAAATTTTAACGACGCTGCAAAAGAAAAGGAAAGGAAAATCGTTAAATATTAATGAAATTTCCTCTTAACTCCCAACCCAATAGAGCGGCCTATTCTATTAATTTATTAAATTTTGGTAGCTCCGTCTGGGTTTGGCTCTCAGCATTGTACAGACTGGAATCGTACGTTTCTTTTCTCCTTTATACCATAAATACAAGGCATTTTCCCCACAAAGTCTTCTCTCCTACACCGTGTGGATATGCCGTGTACTCTGGCGTAATATATAAGCTAATCAAATCGTTTCAAAAGTGAAATTTCTAAGAATTAGGTTAACGTCTAGCATGGATGCAAAAATTTGCTAAAAAAGCTTTAGAATTTTAGACTTGATTCTACGAGTATAACTTACACGAGCTATGTCTGAAAGACATTTATAAACAAGAGTGGCTATAATGGCTATGGCTATAATTGGCATTAAAAAAGTACATTACGAAGAGTTTGACGTTTTACATGATGATGATAAAATGGATTAATCATAGATGTTCCGTCCATCCAGTTTTACCATTTTGACATTAAGAAGAATGATTTGAATTTTGTATGATGAACCTCGATCTAATCAACAAAGATCCATTATTTCAATCTGATAAGATGACATTTATTATACTTTCCATTGAAGATAAATCTTCATTTAACTTCAATCATTTGATGAAGAAAGTAGGATGCTGTTCAAAATATAATTCCTGTAACACTGAGAAACTTATTAGAAAGAGAAACTCAATCTAAGACAAATTTTTAAAATTTCCATTTCATTTTCAGAATCATGAAAGCTTTGTTTTCAAAAAATAGATGAAACTATTCGTTGAAAATGGTCAGAATTCTATGCATTTAATGTATTCGCTAATTAATATAAAATTGAAAACTTTATTTCGCGGAATATTTTAGCCAGAAAAAGTCTATTTTTCAATTTATTTATTTAATGTGAACAGCTAACTTGAATACTGAAAATGTTATGGGCTACGTGTTTCGAGCAAAGTTATTGCCGAAACAGGAAAAAAAAATTCAAGCGTTTTAACACTTTAAATGAAAAAGCTCTTTCTTTACTTCCCGTAAATTTCTTAATTTTTAAATACAAAAACATACAAATTCACATATTCGATTTTCAGAATTCATACAGTTCTTAGGCTCCTCTCGGTGAATCAGTATATCTATATATATATATATATATATATATATAACTTTACCAATGTGTATTACATATATATAAACCATATTAAAAATAAATTTTTGTTATAATAAATAATATGTAATTGTTATTATATTCTTTCACATTTCCAAAAACAGATTGTAAAAAGCTTCAATTTATCCTTTTTTAAATTTCTTTCCAGTTAGCTACTGTGTATAAAATTTTATTTAAATGTTGTAATTATTATTCATTAGTATATGACTCGAGCTCATAAAATAAATATGAAAACTGAGGAATTCCCTCATAGGAACAAAATAATGATAATATTAATATTTTTATCTTTATTGTTAAGTCTACCTATCTTTTTTTAAAAAAAGTACAACGAGTAAAGGCAACAAAGCAAACGTTATCTGGATATATTTAGGAAGAACCGCAGACTAAAATGAAACAGAATGCCCATAAATATATTTAACCATACGGGAAAACTTTTTTTTTTTAAAGGAAGGGACTCTTTCTTTATTTTTCTCCTATCTTCCTTTCATGCAAGTGATGGAAAAGAATTTTGCATTTTAGAGCATTTCCTAGCTTTTTTTTTTCATTATCGTCGTAAATTTTTCTTAACAGTTATGTAAGCATGATAAGTAATGTCATGTGAATTCCTAGCCAGACTGTGAATGAACTTCATAGTCTCAAACAATAGAAAATATAACCAGCCAGAGTCTGGTTATAGCTAGCACAGCAGTGGAAGAAGTATATTAAAAGCTCCAATTTATTTTCGAATTTTAAGTCATTTACGACTTTTGACACATGCTTCATAGAAATGCCGCTTGTTAAGAACTGCTATTGAGTGCAAGAAAGTATATTTTCTGTTCAGTCTGAAAAATACAGTAGTAACATATTTTTTAAGTAATTCCTGAAAAGGAATTAAACATGTTTTTTTTTTTCATAAAAAGACAAGCATTTTTGTAAAAACTCAATCACATCGAAATCTTTCATTTGAAATTGAAGTACGTCACACTGCTTAAAAAAATGCTGTCAGCCAAATTTGGACTAAACTGGACAAAACGAAAAACTGCAGGAAATGAATCCTGCCTTTTTTTAATACCTAATTGGGCCAAAATTTAAATTTCTTGGATGGTTCAATACGCTAAAAAAGGATTTACGTGTTTAAATGTAGCTATTTAAAATAGTGTATGTGGGTTAAAACAGTACACTTACCTAAAAATTTCATCTCTCTAGCATTCCGTTTAAAAATCTCAAATAAAACATTCAAATGATTATTTGAATGTTTTATTTGAGATTTTTATTTGATTAAGTGAAGGAAACGATAACCTATTGCAAAAGTTATAAACGTCATTAAACTTATTTCAACAGGGTTTTTAAATTTTTGGAAAATTCATCATTTCTGTAATGAAAGAGTAGTTCAGTCGAAGTCATTAAAGAAAGAGAAATGTATAATATAACCCTTAGACCCCTCGATGCTTCTTAGTCTTTGCTCTGTCAGTTCTTCAGGGAAAACGCACATCACGTTTTCTGTGACAGCTAGGCGTCTGGGAGGAGAATACGAAAAAGAGCAGAACCATGTAGAAATCCATTAAAAGTTACTGATTTCCGAAAGTGAACAAGCCCAGGGCTTCAAACTAAATTAAATATTTCTTCTAGCTAAATTATTTTTGAGATAGAATACTAATTTATTTTATTCGTGTTAAACTGAATTGATTCTTGAATTGAACTGAATGATAATGAGCCAAGTATTTTTTTAGTAGTAGATGTTGCTTAAGTTTCCTTTAAAAATATTTAATTCGAATAAAAATTATTTATTTTGACACATGCTCGAAAAATTGTAAAATAACTTCTTCAGCTTAAATTTGTAAAAGTGCTGTATGATTTGAATAAAGAAAAGAAAACGAGAAAAAACGCAGCTTTTATTGCCTAACAATTATATTATCATAATATTAAATAAAAGTTCTTAAATTTCTGTCAATAAATTTTTCCTCTTATGTTTTAAATAGGTTTCAAAATTTTCATTTTTCCTAGCCTTCAAATTATAAGAAACATGTTGGAGAATAGCTTTAAGATTTCCCTTTACAACTAAAATGCTTAAAGGATGAGGACTAATTTCTTGTTAGTGATAGTTCTAGAGAAACACTTTTTTTTATCATTTTAACGCAAACCCTGATTCAATTAAAGAACTATTCCAGATTCTTTTTTAATGAAATATATTTTAAAGAACTTTTGATGACGGGTCCAGATACTTAAAAATGTAAGTTTCTTGATCGTTATCATTCTTGATTTTTTAAACATAAGTATTTCAAAAAATCCTTTTTCTTTTTTTTTTTTTTTTTTTTAATGAATAAAATTAATTTTCATTAGAATTTTAACGTTAGAAAATCATAGAAAATATAATATTATGTTTAAATTTCTCTTAATTAAGGATAAAAAGGAGTAATATAGATGGAATGACTGTGCAATATTTCACACTTATTGAAAGCTTTACCACGTTTCATGAAATATTGCTGTTTTTAGCCAGAAATGAGTTAATATTGGTTGATAATTTAATTATAATGTTCACATTAGTCATGAGTGAATTTAGCCTTATCTTGTTTAAATTTAAACTTTATTTTGATTAATTCTGAAATTTTTTGCCTGTTGTGATGTTTATTTAAGCTAATATTTTCTTAACCTTTTAAATATAATAACAAAATTATGCCTATCAATACTTTAGTATTAAACTCACGTATTGTGAATAAACGCCAAATTTTCCGAAAAGTGTTGTGGAAAATGACATTTAAACATTAAAATGAGTCTGGGGTAAAATTACTATAGAGAGCTAATTGTTTTGTTCATATCCTTTTCAAGAAAAGTATTCTAATTGACACGACTTTAAAAAACTAACTTCGAAATACTACAAACAAAAATTCTGTTCTACAGTTTGATCAGAGAGAAGTTCAGAAATTTCTGATGATCATAAAAGTATTCAGCTCAGAAACCATGCATGCAATGTATATACATTTAAATATATCGTAAATGTAGTGTTTTGCAACTTTTAGAAAATGCATTTAGTTCCCTTGTAAATCGTACAAATCATGATCGGGAGATTTGAAAGTTTTTTTTTTTTTTTTTTTTTTTTTTTGTTTGTTTGTTTTGTTTGTTTTTCTCTCCGGAGGCTTTATTTAAAGATGACGAATTACAGTTTTTGATTGGTGAAGTTATGAAAATGAATATTTTAAATTTTATTTCGTAAGGGCTGAGAGAAGTATTGTTAAATTTTGAAATGTAGCGAAATATTTAATACGAAATATCGATAGTAGTAGCCTGATTTAATGAAATTAACCAGTGCTGTGTAATTTAGTTAGATGAAATATAACATTAATATTCCAGTTAAGAAAGTTCAGTGCATTTTGCAAGTAGAGTGAGAATAGGGCATTCTTAATTTTCTAACCAAAGGAAAGGTTTTTCTTATTTTGAATACCGATATAAAATTTAAGGAATGTTCTGAAAACGAAATAACAAATTAACTTCTGTAAAATATGGTTTTAATGAAAAACTTTGGCTTCACTTTATTCATTTCAGCTTCCTGTTATAATCTTTCATTAGATAAGGAAAATACAGAAGGTAAATATCATACTATGTTTGCTCTTCTTAGTTTTGATGCATAAAAAAATAGTATTTTATTTTCATTTTCGTAAAATTTCTTTAAATTCGTGAATTTTACTCAGTAACTCAGAATATTTTCTATTTGCGTTGAAGTAAATACTCAAATTCCTCACGGTACTGAAAAATGTTGCTGCAAATTAAAATAAAATACATAAAATTAGTTCTGAAATGTTTTTAGCTAACGTAGTTACATTGCAAGTTTATTTGAGACCTTAACTTGGTCAATATGATAAGTAACCAATGAAAGAATTTCTGTAAAAAATTCATTATTGCTCTTTAGTCTTCTAGCAAATGCTTGATTACATAGGCAAAAAAAAAAAAAAAAAAAAAAAAAAAAAAAAAAAAAAAAAAAAAATTAGCACAAAATATCTGTATTTACTTAATTTAAAAGCATGGGTTTAGTAGCTTTTCCCAGCTTAGTAGGATATGAATTTTTGTTTTGTAATGCTATGAAGATTATTATAAAACTGCTGTTAAACTCGTTATTTTATAAGCAAGAAATTTTCTATGCAACCTTATTATAATTACAGTTAAACATATTATAAACTATATTCATTGCTATATAAACTATGTTGAAATACTCAACAATCTTTATTTTTTATTTCATTTGAAAGCTTAAGCATTTATAAAAACAAAAATCGAGTATGTTGGGCGTAAGCAATAAAATATCTAGAGTCAATTAAATACAAAATAACGCAACTGATCTGATCGCTTCTAATATTAATCAAACACCTGACTTATGGCACTTTATTATTATAACTGCGATTATGAGTACACTACTTTTACAAATATGGTGAAATATATTACAGCCATAACAAAATACACGATAATAATTATGCCGGCTTTTAAATACATTTTTCGTTTCAAACAGGAATTCTGTTATCATATAAAAAATTCTGATTTAATACCTGATTTATAAGCAGAAAACAGTTTCAAAAACTCTCTTTAAGAAAGCGGAAGAGTTAATTTATAATAATCCCTTTGGACAGAAATAAGCTTGATTAGTTAACTAATTCTGAAGAAATTACGGATGCCTTCAGCTATATTCTCACCACATTCAGCGTGAAATCAAATATAATTCTGCAGTTAAAGAACTGTTAACAGTTACTTATATATTTAAGGAGGTTTAATATATATATATATATATATATATATATATATATATATATACGTATAGACATACAAACAAGTCTTTGCTACACGCATCGTTATTCTATTTCAGAAACGTTTGGGTATAATTTTGATTTTGAGTGTAATTCTGAAATTAAGCTTTTTATTTACATCAGTAATTATCATTGCATATTATTAAAAAATATATATGCATTTGCGGCACACTATCAGATGCAAATCTCATTGAAATGTCTCTTTTAATTCTATCCGAGACAAAATCAGACAAAGATGACTAATTTGCTGCTACTATCTAAAATAGTTTTCAGTTATTTTAACACGATTTCGTAGCAATTTTTTCGATGTTTTAAAGGGGAAAATTAAATGCCTTAAGAATGTTTATTGAAGAATATTTACTGAGAAACGGAACTGTTCGATAAAATTCATATACTTTTATTAAAGCTATATTATCCACCTCCATTTCAAAGCCTTTTCCGAGAAACCCTTAACCTACTGGACACACAGACATTCATTCCTTTTAATTGAAAATTTTCAAATTATGTCATTAAACTTGCATTACGGGCGAAATACCAACAGCAATCATATTGTAATCCTCTTATTTAAGGTCATGCCCTATCTTTTTTTACAAACACAGGTCAAAAGAATTCACAGTAAAAACGTCATTTTACTCTACATCAGTGATTCCTAAGGGGTTCGGTACAGGCCCCCTGGGAGTGAATCAAATTTTAAGGCGGATCAATGAGGTTCAAGCGGCCGATTGATGGTCGACAGCCGAATATGCACCGGCAATTGATCAGCATAATCAGGATCCCATTGATTAAGGAAACTGATAGTTAATTATTTATTTAAGGATTTAAAGTTGATTTAAAGTTGTATCATATCATAAGGAAGGAAATCATATAAAACAATATAAGGGGAAAATACATTAAAATCGTTTAATATATTTTTTAAATAAAAAATATTGTTTTGAAATATATAAAATTTTTATGCAGTAAGTGCAATATAAAAAAGTAAAAAGCAAGAAATAATAAAAAATAATGAAGAAAGGGAAAACTAAAACGAAAAAGCAAGAAACAGTTTGAATATTTTTGGACGAGGGGATTTAAGGCTTAAAATATTTTAAAAAATTACATCAATACATTAAGTGCAGCCATCACATTTATTGAAATCGAACTTTGTGCAATTAGAATTTATGATTTTGTTTCTAAGAACTTGTTTGTAAAATTACATTAAAAATAATAATAATACAAAAAATAATTAAACATAAATTTAATAAACCATTTTATCAAAGCTTTTGTTCGTATTCTAATCTTTAAATTATTTATGTGCAGTCATTTGTATTATGTTTATGTTATACACTGTATATTAATAGAGAAAAATGTAATTAAGTTGATAAAGAAAACCATTCTTTTAAAAGGGGTCGATGCAAGAAAAGGTTTGGTTATCCCTGCTCTAGACAGAGGGTGTAAATAAGTCGTAACTTCACATTCACCATTCGCTGTTGTAAGACTGGTTAAAATATAAGCCTGGAATTACATAAAAAAAAATTGGGAAATGCTTTTAGTTATTTCATATGTATCCAAACATGTCTGAGGCAACGCCTCGGCAACCCAGTTATAACGAACGCCAGGGAACTGAAAGATTTACTCCGTTTTATTCATGATAAATTAAATCTTTATGGGTCCATAAGGCCTATTAATTCCTCATAATTTGTTGCTATATGATCATATTGCGTCCACACTCGTTGAAACCAGATCCAATTGCATTTGCATTCTTGATAAAAGAAAAATCAGATTTATCTAAAATTTAATAAACAAATCTGTGATACGTATTCAGTTTTTCTTATAACCTTCTTTCGAAGGGAGTGAGAAAAAAAGAGTAAGAGAGAGAGATATCTAACTATATATTAACGCGGGGCACTTGCCCAGCGTAAATATTTTCTTTTACTTTCCCATTGTTTATTACATGTCTGAATGAAAGTGCGGGCAATAATTTCGGTGTCTTTAAGACGGATTGTAAGAATCTCAGAATTTTAGTTATATCTAAATAGATGTAATTTAACCAGCTTCAGTCATAAGTTACTCTGTTAATAAAATTTATTCATCGCTTTACTATTAAGTTAATGATTTCCTTAATAAACCTAATCATAAGAATTAAAAAAGAACTGCTTACATACTCATTTCATTTTGCGTAAGTGCCCCTTTGAAAAACAGGCTTTTAAAATCTGTCATATTAGTAAATTATCTAGTCAGTCCATCTTCGAGTGGAGAGAATTATTGAGCTAAACAGAAAATGGTATTCTTTATCCTCCAAATCTCTTGTGCCTTCTCTTGTTAACTTAATAGCATTTTCGCCTGTACCTTCTTATTCTCCCTTAAAACATTATAACAAATAATACTTAGGTACTTCAAAGTATTATGATTCCTCAAATTTTTATTCTTGGTTGACTTTTCACGCCAATGATCTACTCCTGTTAATCTCAGCAAAGCCTTTAATCTGCGAAATTACTGCTTTTCATTCTCAGAATCTATGATGGATGTGGTTTTCATTTGTACCCTCTGAAACAGGATGCAGTTCTACATTTGCATATTTTTGGGCTTTAATCGAAGATCGGAACACAAGCTTGCTTTGATGATCTCCTTCGTGTATCAGAAAGTAAATTAAAAGTATCACCCAAGCTTAAAAATTAATAAGAATTCAATGAAAAAACATTAAAGCATTCAACGCTTGGTCATGAGAAAATAACAGAAGATGATACATAGATAAAATGCACGCGATGTTATCGATTAAGAAAACTGCCACACTATTTTGCTCTTCCAGCAGCGCTTCTGTTAGCAGACTTGATGGAAGCATTTTTTTTTAAACTGGGCATGTTGGCTAATTTTCGGAAATCGGCTTATAGTCGAACAAAGCTTAATACAATTAAATTTAGAATTAAAAAGAACATAGATAAGCATAAACTCATATTTTGACTTTAAGTCTTATGAAAGAATTGTTCTTTTTTTTTATTATTGTGTTTAAAGAATGAAAATAAATTATAAAAGCAAAATAGATACCTTGAGCTACTGTTATATATATATATATATGTGTGTGTGTGTGTGTGTATACACATATATAATGAGAATAAACGTAAAATAAGCTTAATGTAAACTAACCCTCCATGAGGAAAATTTTAAAGAGGAAAATTTTTCGCCGAAACTTATTTGACCACAAGATCACAAATTCGTCAAGAAATTTAAAAACAAAATTATGGTCTTATTTCGATAGTACGTCTGTTGGGCCCACCAGCGGCCGATAGGTAAACTCGCTGAACACTGGTACTTCGCACCCGGGTTCAAATGCTAGTGAACGAGCTGACTGAAAGGACATTTTCCTGATTTGCTCATGTGTAACGTGCATTTTCCTGGTTTTCCTCATGCGTAACGTGTATACGAGACAATTTCCCGTAGAAAGTTCTTCTCAAAAGTCTGCTTCCCTTTAGCCCTCGAGTGCTTTGCCATAATAAAATAAGCCAAACTAAATCAGTGTTACTGCTATCATGAAAGTAAATATAGATTGTTACTGCTGTAAAATAATAAAAAGGATTCAAAATGAACATTATGAAAATGAAAAATTCTGTGGAAATTTTCATTTTCGTTATGTTTTATAGAATTTTAAAAACATGATGTTTTCATAGAACAACATTTCAAGCCAGTTAAAAACTTCTCCTGATATTAAGAGAATGTAGTAATGATCAAATAAATAAACGAAAAGTTGAGGAAGAAATTAGAAATTCGTCTAAATAGTACTGCTGTGAAATTACAAAACAAATATATGATAATAGGTAAAATAAAGTATCCTAACAAAAACAACCGAAATTTGTTTAAGACTCATAGATAATTATTTTAGACAAATATATCTATATCTATCTAGTATATATACTAGATAATGCAAAATAAAAATAAGATAAATAATGCGTTTCTAATTTATCCCATATTCAGTTCGGAATAAACTTATGCAAAAAAAGCAAAACAAAACAAAAAGCATACTGGTAAACTACAAGATAAAGGGGACTAAACATCTCAAAAACAAAAATGATCTAGGAAATTTACATCTTTTCACTAACATCGTCATCAGGAGGTTGGTGAAACGAAAGAAATAAACATATCAGCCTGTTTCTGAACCAAAAAATACACAAACTAAAGTTTAAAATTTAAAATTATCTCAGAAAAAAGCATAAATTAATCTGTCTTTATCAGTCTAACCCCTACAGGCCGAAGTAAAAAACTGCAAAATTATTTTGGATTTGTAATCCAGGTAATTCGTTGATTTTTCCTTTTTACTTTTATAAAGTAATTCATTTTTGTTGCGTAAATTACAACCTATTTAATGCTGCAGTGGATATTTTTTCTAATAATGTTTGTTATAAATCAGTTTAAAATTCGTAGTTTATCTATATCCATTACTTACAGGCTTAGAAACGGTATTTTGCTATCAAACAGAATGAATATATGATTTTCCATTTCAAAATTTTTGTGCTCTAATTTTGCAGATTTTAAGAATCAGCTCATATTTTTATAAATTTATTTTTATTTTTATAATTTTAGTTTAAATTTTCAAATGTTGGGTTGTTTTTTTTTTAATCAGACCTGAATGAATTCAAAATTTACATACATTTTTATTTTTTCATGTATTGGATTGCTTATATTTGCATGTTTTGTTTTGCTTTCTGGACTCGGTCTGCTAGAAATAATAATATTTTTAAAATTTGTATATGTTTTTGATGCTATAATTTTGCAATTATTTACAGTGCTTACTTCGACCTGTAGGGATTGGACTGATAAAGACACATATTACTTTAATTGTTTTCCTGAGATCATTCTAAGTTTTAAATTTTCATTTTTGTCTTTGATGGCTCAGACTGATTTATTTACTACTTTCGTTTCGTCAACTCGCTGATGATGATGCAGTAAGAGATGCAAATTTCTTATTTCATTTTTTGGTTTTGATATGTTTTGCCCAACTTTTTCTTGAAGTTTACCAGTGTGCTTCTGCTTTTTTTTTTTTTTTTTTTTTTTTTTCATAGGTTTATTCTGAATTGAGTATGGAATGAATTTTAAACCGTATTATTTATTTTATTTTGCATTATTGTCACCACCTGTTGCTGTTATTACCGCACAACTGGATTAGGTTATGAGCTGCTTTTTGTTCTGTATTTATTCTAGTAGGAGTTCCTCATTTTTTCTTTAAGAGAAAATCATATCTAATAATATACTTTCGTTATTTTTTAAGCTACGCAATCGCAAAATTTCTATAATTCTATAATTTTTTATTGGGAAGGGTTAGGTTGGAATATTTTGAACTTTTTTTTCTATTTATGACAGTATAATGCTCCATAATGTATGCACATAAAGCAAACAGAATTGGCTTATTTTTACCTTTAAAATGAAATTCTTTAAATACTTTAAGAATATAAAAGACCTTCATGTGCAAATTTCTAAAAAATTTCACTCAATAAGAAATACTGGGAAAGACTTGTTACTTAAACTTATATCATCCTTTTTATCACATCCTTTTTAAATTTTGGCATGGTATTTTCTTTTACTTACAATCGCTTTAGCATTTGTAACCTTGAAATGTGTTTCGTAATTCTTAATTTCATTTGAAACACAGATAAATATTTCAAAAATATCAAATGATTAAATCTTCTTTGAAAAAAGAGACGTCGTCATTTGCTCAATTACTGCTATGTGAATTTTAGGTCTCGGTGATTCAATTAATCTTTGATATCAATATGACGATATTAATCATATAAAATTGGCGAGAGAGAATCTCTCTGAAAATTTTCATTTTGGGTATCATATGGAAGACACACAAATTTAAGAAAATTTTTGTAGAATTTTAGGACAAAATTACTTTAAAAAAAGTTTTTAAATGTTCTTTTTTATTTATTTTGTATCTTTATCTATTTAGTATTTATTTTAATAAAAATTACCAGAAAAATACCTGTTGGCATTATCTGGGAAAAGGATTAAGTACAGATATCAAAAATTTAACTTTTATGTACTGGAACTGTTTTCGGAACGATTAATTTAATGGGAAAGTTTAATTTTCTTAAAGACGGAGAGGAAATATATTGTCGGAATAAGGGCTTAGAAAAGCGACAAATATTGTTGTTATTGATTGTTTTCTCAACAACTTCTCCACTTTGTCTCGAAATAAATTGACAAAAGAATGTCTATAATTTGATTGCTGCGAAAGAAAATTTATTAAAAAACAGCATTTGTAAATTATAACTTAAGTAAAGAACTTAAAAGGAATATCTTTGCAGTCCTCGAATGTTTTGCCTTTTAAACTTCTAGTTGCTAAATACTACAGCGAAATGTTTCCAGCAATTATTTAGTTTCAGTAGCAAACCTTTCTCTTTTAAGTTTTTAATGTAGTGAAACAAAACGAATATTGCCACATTAACAATATTTAACATTTCTTTAAGTACTTAATGTGTATATGTAAATCTAAAATATTATACTTATGTAAGTGGATCCAAGGTTAGGCACTTATCTAAATAATAAAGCTTATGTCAACAAATATCGCATGTACCCAGCTGATCATAAATTCCTGTCTTATTTCTTAAACATTAGCTCTCCGATTTAAATTTCACGTAATAATCTGGATTTTTATTCGTAGGTCATTTTTCAGGTCATCGGTAAAAATAAGGAAAAGAATTCGAGAAAACCTAAAAGTTTCGGATTTGAATTTAATACTATAGAATTTTTTAAAAAATTTTTAATTGAATTTTCTAATTTGAAATATTTTTAGCAATATCTTAAAGTTTAATATTTTTAAAAATGCAGGATATATGCATCTTAAAACTAAAATCAAAGGGAGTTTTTATAGCAACCTTATCGATTTTCTGTCCTTAATCACCAATCAACAAAACAAAAATACTAACTATCAAACAAAATTCAGTAGTTTATAAAAAGCAAAAAGTAATGTCAAAGTTTCCAGCACTTCAAAACAGTTTAACTGGTATATAGAAAATCTCATCATTATATTATAAGGTATTTCTTCCACTTTCCTACCGTCCTTCGTGGTGTAGTGGTTCTGCACACTGAGCCGGTATTTCAGAGGTCCGTGGTTCGATTCCCGGCGAAGGCGGTTGCTATTTTTCACCTTTTCTGGCTTTCAAAAAAATACCTAATGTCTCTACAGTGGCGCCCGAACTAAAAGGGTTGTGGATGATGATTCTCCACACCCAGGATTTGGCGACTAGGTCCCCTAAAACCCTAGTCGCCCTTTAAAAAGGGGAGTATATAAGGTATTTCTTCCACTTTCCTACCGTCCTTCGTGGTGTAGTGGTTCTGCACACTGAGCCGGTATTTCAGAGGTCCGTGGTTCGATTCCCGGCGAAGGCGGTTGCTATTTTTCACCTTTTCTGGCTTTCAAAAAAATACCTAATGTCTCTACAATATCTATTCGTTAAAAATGTATTTTTTGCTTAGATGAGCATTTAATATTTTAAATGATCACAGTATAAAAAAGTAAACACACAATTGAATACTAATATTAAATTTACACTGATTCATTAATATTATTGCTGATAAAATTGTGCCTCTTTTAACAAATCGCCCTATTTTGTAAATTATAGGAAAACTTACGTAACAAAACAAATGAATTAAAACTAGCAATAAGTTCACATGCAACTGCTGTAGAAGTTGCTCATCGTATAGTTAACGAAGCAAATACTGTTTTCCATTAAGAAAAATATTTTTCTTCTTCCATGAATATAAACGGTGCTTTGCCAACAATACTCGTATTTTATATTTATCGTAATCTATGTGGTTTTCTCTGACCCTGATAATAATACTGCTCAGTAATTAATCTTATTTAAATCTAATACTGAAACAGCAAGTACACAAGCAGTTGCTGTTACGGACAGGAACAATAAGTCCAATAAGTCCATAAGCAGTTGCTGTTACAGAGCCGTCACTAAAGTTAAGATCCGTCATTCAAATATAAGATCAGTTTCAAAGTTCAGAGTTTCTGTACCATAATTTTTTTTAAAAAAAACTGAAAATTGTGTAACTTTATCAGCACCATCCTTAGCTAGAAGGTTTAACACTTACATGAACCCCTTTTCAATATTAAAAGAAAGTTTTTTTAAAAATTTTTCAAAGTATTCATTTCATAAGTATCACGTGATAACAAGTGATTTTATTAACGCTTGTTGGTCGTATTTATTACGTCATTACTGCGCGTTCTAAAACCAGGAAAAGAAGCAATGTAAAGTATAAACTATGACTTTCTATGAAATTCATATAATTGTTTATGTTGGTATTAGTGTTAGAGTCTGTATTCTAAATCAGACCTTAGATTATAAGGACACTTTTTATCCCTTTATAATTTATGAATGAAATCTTTAAAGAGTTACAAGCACAGTTTCTAAGAAAATCACAAAATTTCCCGTTCACAAACCTTCACGTTCAAGTTTTTCCTATTCTAATTCCTAATTTTTACTGAAACTGATTTTTAAAAATTATTAAGCTTATTTTATGAACGTGTTAATTCTGTAACTATTCACAATTTAAAACCTTTTAGCATTCTTAATAACCGAAAGGACATAAAATTTTATATTCAGTTTATTTTTAATAATAAAAATATGAAACTGACTCCAATTAAATTAATCCAATATAATTAGTTTACTGATAAACAGAATATAAAAAGAGGTTTCTATCGATTGCTTAATGTTTTTTATCTAGTCTGCTATTTCAATCAAGTTATGGCCTTCAGCAAGATTAGATTTAATTTAGATTTAATGCGTAAAAGAAATGAATGGCTAGTTGCACAAAGAATTTTACAATTTTAACCTATTTAAGCCGACGCATGAGTATAAAATTTTAAATATCAGTTACCTATTAATCCCTGATAGCATTATTTAATTTTTTAACCATAGGATTTTGTAGCGCGGCTTGTTTAATGCACTAAATAGTATTCTTAACTAAGAAACACGAGACAAGAAGCAATTCCAATATTATCTTTTATCTTAAATCATTGCTTTACTTTTTGAATCAGTTTATGTTTTTATTTTAATTAAAAGAATAGAATTTTATTTTACTCTGAATATTGAGTATGCTTAGTCAACAACTAAATAATTACTTTTTTTTTTTTTTTTTTTTCCGAAATTTCTTACTAGCATTTAATACAATATTTCCTGTTATAATTCTCACAAATGTTATTTAATTCGAAACTTGAAAGTTTCTTCTTTTGTATTTTTCGTTGCAATCAGAATGTATTATTTTGCTACTTAATTTCCATATATAAATGCTTATAGGTAATTGGAAATACTTAAATGAATGAAGAACGATAACCCAGACGAATTTAGAGTAAGTTTTCAAAAAGTAAAAAAACTAATAGTAGTAAAATCGAAAGTTATTCAATGCAATTTTCTTACATAAGTGTAGTTAAAATACATTTTCTTCTTTTTGTTGTCATTTTGCTTATCAAGAAATTGTACGTTAGTTGATTCTCTTAAAGATAAAAAGATGCGTTAAGTATTTTCGTAGCAGGAAACAATTTCTTCAGCAAAGCAAGGGAATGTTGCTAACAAGAAAGAATAATTTAAATTATCAATTGAAGTGCTCGAATCATAATGAGCAAAACATAGTACAATACGTATGCGGGCAGAACTGGACATCTGAAATGTAAGCAAGCCTTTAGGATTCTAACTGAATACTTTTCGTTAATTAAAGATCTAAAGTAATCTATCAAATCATATTGATACAAAATAAACGCGATTATGGCTGTATCATATTCAATATACTGATGATGCGGATTACCAAGTATCAAAACATGAGTTTATCATCAATATAATTGAATATGATATGTCCTTTTATGAACATGAAAATCAGGCAAGGAACTAATTTTTCTGCTTCATTTTAACAATAATTTAGAAAATGATTTCTTAGTGCCTTCCTTTAACAGCCAAATATACCATTTGTTCTGAGAAGAAAAGAATTATGCATAACGCTAAATTTTGTGGCAATTTTTATTGCATAAATATGTTCTGAAGAAAACTCTATTGCTAAAAATTACAGCAGAAGCTTAGAAGATGCAGCAGATGTTTTACTACGGAGAAAGCCGTAACTTTATGGCAAATATTTAAATATGGAGAACATTTATGATAAATCTCAGCTTTCTTAAATACGGACGTGAGTAGCTCAGTTCAATATTTAACACAAGAGTGGGAAAAAAGAAATGCGCCTGTTTAATAATTAGAAGCATAACTGTTCCTGATGATGATGTTCTTCATATATTAAGAGGAAAACTATAACATTATATTACATAAAGTACATTTCATATGATTAGAATTGCAATCAAATTCTTACAAGCTGATTTATACTTTAAAAGCCTTCATTCTTTCCCTCCTTCTCCCTTCCCCCTTTCAGCTATTTATTATAGAAATCTAAACCCCTTTCAGCTAGTTATCATAAAAATCAGCTATATCTAAACCAAGAATTATTTCATTCTAAAATTTTACGAACGCATTTTATTTGCTGCTTACATTTTTAGTTCTCTCACCACGTAGTATTTTTTGTTTTGAAAAGAATTTTTTTTCTACTAGTAAATATTACATGTTAACAAATGAAATAGCACATAAATAGTTTGGAACATCTTAATCAAATAATTATTTGTTTGATTAAATGATTCCAAACGATTTATATAACTCATAATCAGTATTTAGTCAGCTAATTTAGATGTTAAAGTATTTAAGACTGTTAAAGGCATTTGTATCTTCACAAAAGATGACTTCAATTTTAGCCTAGTATATACTAATGCGCTGGGCTTAAATTTTAAAAAAATGTCCCAACCTCTCTATCTGCTGTTGCGTTTGAAGATATATAAACAAGTATTCGACCAAATTTTTAATAATGCAATATAATTTTGCTTTTACCTTAAGCAGAACTGGAAAATCAAGATTTGTTTTTAAAAAATCCGATACATTACAAAGAAAATTTATTTTATTAACTCACTTAATTTAAAATAGTAAGAGTCTTGAATAATGAACTTTTTTATCTTATGCCGCATATTGAAGATATGATGGATTTATTTTGTTAATATTTTAGCCGTTTTTCATGCGTTCCAGTACGATAAAACATATTGAAATATTAATTAGATAAGTTGTCTTATCCATATTAGAAAATGAGCATTACATGCAAAATAATCGCATATTTATTATTATTATTATTATTATTATTATATGTAAGAGTACTAGTTGGACCTTTCAGCATTTGTTCACGTTTTGCAACGAACCAACTGGAGGGTCTAATGGAATTTCTTTTTCTTTCTTTAGAACTTTTACTATGCATCTAGTTTCACGACTGCTGTATAGTACTTCCGTATTTCAGTTCACATGAACAAAATTCGTATAAACACATTTCATTTAAAATTAAATCATGCCTTACTTTACATTTATTGAAAGAAAGGGAAGTAAAAAAAATTGCTCAAGTAGAAGTCTTCAAAACTTTTCTATAGTTAAAAGTACAGAATACTTCCTAATGTAAATATTTTAAAATTTCCTTAAATGCATTAATTGCACAAAATTCAGTGTGAAAAGTCAGTTTGCTTTCGAAATAAGATTTCAAAATTAAAAGCACGTCAGAGAATTTTAGGAATCAGTTTTGAGTACATGGTCATACTGTTTCATAATGTTCACATTTAGTTTCTTCCATTCTATTTATAATTCGAAGGAAGTCAAAGAATTATAAAGAAAAAAAGAGCTCAAATACTCTTTATGAGGAAATTTTCCAAAATGTGTGTAGGACACACAGATGAAAATCTTTTAATTACGATCATTAGTACATATTCCTTTAGCGATGTTTTATGTTCTACATATCTGAATGAAATATATCAAGAGAAAATAAATAATCGTTAACATAAGAGGTACAGTGTCTGAACTAGTCATTAATAGGAAAGGGGTCAAATGATAATATTAAATCTATAATTTGTTTTCGATATTAGCAGCAAGGCAATACATCCCATTGCAATGAATATTAACTTTTTTAAATTACTCATACAGCTATTTGCTTAAGAAATATCACATTTCATTTGACAAAAATCCCGGAAAATGGTATTTTTTTAACTATGTTTTAACTACAGCCAAGAATTTTGGTGCTGGCAATAGACAGCTCATGATGAAAACAAAACTGTTTAACATTTAAGTAGACATATATGTATATATTGTTTTTTACATTAGAGGTTTTTTTTTTTTTTTTTTTTTTACTTAATTTGCAAGTATTTGTTTTGAAGCCTTTAACTTCCAGAGATTGCACGACTAGTTAAAGTGCAAACAAATTAGCTTTTATACTTATCTCTCTGTGTGTACATATATATGTACAGCAAAGATAGGTAAGCGAACTAACACCAAGGAAACTAATTTATCTGTAGTTTTAACTACTCGTTCAATATATTCATTCAGTCTCTGATAATTAAAGTCTTCAAAACTGATATTTGCAAGTTAAATTAAAACTTTCCTCTGTTCTTAATTTAATGACGAAGAAAAGAAATATGCTATTTATAAAATAGCTTATTGGGATAAGCATGTAGTCTCTTAAAATTGTAAACTGAAATGATCCTCAGAGCATGATGACACTTGAAATTAATAAAAGGCAATGTCATTAAGGTGACAAGCAATTGACATTTCCTTTAATTAACAACTTAAAATGAATTACATTAAAGGACTAAACATGTAAAATATGGAATATATCAAACAAAAGTTATTTGGTAATAGTTATCAAAGAATGGTCATTTTTTTGTCAGGTAAAGTAACAACAGCAAAAGAAATTGAAAATTACTTCAGATGAAGAGCAGAACTTAAATCGAATTTCACGTGTGAATGTCAAAAGGTTTCTGTACCTTTGCCAAGCAAAGATAGGTAAATTCATTACATTTTTATGACACTTTAATCAATGAAAATTTCTGTGATCAAGTGATAAGTGTGTAAGATGCTATTATAAATTCACTTTTATAAAAGATTAGTAAAATTTAGAACAATCTGAGCAATTTTTTCCCTCGAAGAAAAGTTTTTAGACAAGGTAATACATGTTGCTGAAATCTCTTCCAATTTTCAGAAGATGAAAATGCGGAACAAAAATAAGTACGTTATTATTAAGATAGTATAGCTTTTAAGGCTCATTAAAATCTTAAGAATAAATTAAAATCATAACAAAGAGCTTTAAGAACTAAAAAAAGTACCAAAGATTTCATTTCTTAATTCTGGCCGTTTATTAATGTGCCTTATACGTATTCGGATTTTTTAATTCGGACTGGTTATGGATAAATGCACAAATTTGTATTATTAGAACATAACTTATCCGTTTAAAATTTTAATTTCTTAAGATAACCATCAGCTTTCCAAGCTAGGACTATGGATTTAAACTCCTGACTGAAACAAGCAAGTTATATTGAGAGAGAGGATATAAAATTTTCCTTAGACTAAAACTTCAAGCAAGTATACCTTTTTAAAGTAATAAAAAACAAGGATTTTGAATATATGAGTTTTTAATTTCCTCGTGCATTAATGTAAGCACCACATTAAATTCATAATAAATTTCTAATGCATATCTAACTATGAAAAAATATCAGTTTAAACATACTTGCCTTTCTGCTTCAAAATTACTTTTAAAAAAAAAAGAAAACATTCCAATAAGTTGTCCATGTGATCTTCAAGAAAACCGTGCTAGTGACCGCTGTCCGATATCGATAGAAAGGCCGTGAAGACGTGCTAACTTGAGAAAGTTTCCTTGGAGTTAAGCAAAATAAAGTGATAGGCACTAGGTAAGGTTATTGCCTTCCAAGTGAACCTGGCCCCGACTGCCGTCTTTGCACCTTAGTGCGACGGGTAGTTGGGTGAAAGGGGCCCCTTGCTATCAGAACGATGAACGGTAAGCAACCACTGAATAACCCCCTCCCTTCTGGGATACGGAAGAAAGCTTCTTTTTTTTACCTATCCAGCTGCCTGCTCAAATATTTCCTGTTATGAGTCCAATGAACTCTTTCGTTCGAACCTTACCGTTCTGTCAATTCCGATACTTATACTGACTTCTGAACTCATATTAAGAAGTTAAAAGCTGAGAGGTGTGGTATTTGTCCCATATGAAAGAGGAAAAACATTATTATCGCTCATGTTTCGTTTTTTTAGTATGCTACTGAAACCCATACCTTAAATTAATTTTGTAAACGTTTCTTCGGTCAAAAAATAAAAGCCGAATTTTTTAATTTTTATTTATTTATTTATTTATTTATTTTTAATGGCTCTAGTTATATTTCATACATTACTAGGGTTTATAAGCCACTGCAGTTCAAAGCTAAAAATCAAAATGAAAATGTTATTTTTCAAGTTTAAAAGTTTTACTTATGAAGTTAAAGCGGTAAGTTTGATAATTTTCTTTGATCTGTTTAAGTTCCCATAGTTTAGATTTTAAGTACAGTTCTGATTAAGTTGTATAACAAATTAGGATAAAATTATTAATTAATTCACATTTTAAAAAAATAAACTAAGACTATAAATTTTTCTAGGGTTCGCCGTTTGCAACATATATATATAAATTTTTTAAAATAATTATAAATAAAGCCAGTGGCAAATAAAAAAAAATCAAGTTATGAATCATCAAGTATTGAAATAATAAATTACAGAAAAATCATAATATGGTATTAAAAAATTTGGGGATATAACATTTCTTATATTTAAAGATAACATTGTTTCGCTTTTTCCTGCATTTATTTTCCATACATAAGTAATTTTTCATACTAGATATTAATGTTTTAAAATAAAAAGTCCAATTTCTCGCTTCTCTTCTTTATTTCTTTATACCAGTGGAAATGGTGTAAAGACATGTTAGTTCGAGAACAGTTTACTTTTCTGATGCCTGTTTTTTACACTTTTCTTAAAATCAGAAGGATTGCAATACTTTTTTCTTTTGTTTCACCAAGCATCTTCTACTATTACTAACGAGCCAAACTTGATGCATATTGCAATTGTGCTTACTTCTAATTTTACTTCTAATTCTTTAAATCATTTGCCTAGTTAAGATCAACAGCAAATAGAAAAGAAAATTCGGATCATTATTTGAATGCAAACTTACCTAATTACAGGAAATTACTTGCCAATATTCTTTTCAGCTGATTCATAAATATTACTACTCTTCAGTATTAAAAAGAAGTACTTACCTGTGTTACGGAAATCTGAGATTAGCCATTTGAAAAAAATTCGAGTCTTCTCATAGCATAGAAAGAAAAATTCAAACCTCAGTACAGTTTAATAAAAGAGCGCTTGCAAGTAAAGTAGGCCGAGAAAGACGACCATCGAAAGATCTCTGAATTAAGCGCAACTCGCGTCAAAACTTTTCCTAACTTCGACCCGCCTTCCTCTCCCAGAAATTAAACAAAGTTATTATTTATCTGAGCACTCATCCATCATCGATACGTCACTGGAAAGTCTGTTTTAGATAGCTAGGCCTCAGACAGACAGCTGTATTTCCTATATGGCTATTTAAGGAAATTACAGAGAAAAACTAAAAAATATTACGAATTTTAAAAAAGAAAAATTAAACAAAAAAAATGCTATGAAAAAAGTATCCATATTCTGTATGAGCTAAATATAAATAAATAAACAGAAGTGACTTTTAAATTTTTTTAAAGTTTTATCGAAGTGTTTTTGAGAACACTAATTGAAAATAAGAACAAAGTTTAAAAAAGTCAGTATTTTCACTTCGGATGATGAAGAGATAAGTCAGCATCATGTAAAATATGTGTTTCAGAAGTTCGCGGTCGGAAGTCGGTCGCACGACGGGCGGGATACCGGGCGGAGTCCATCGAAATTGCTGCAGCCCTAAAAGAAAAAAAAAAAGCGAGAGCATCTAGCATCCGTTTTTTGGCGGCGCTCCGGTACTCAGGAGAAAGAGGAGGAGGCGATCGATGCAAGCGGAGCATAAAAATCTTCTCCTGTGGGGGTTGGTTCTTGCGCAGACGCCCTGTCCCTCGTTCTTCTTTTGCTTGCCAGAGAAAACCTTCTCTGTGCGCATTTCTTTGCATCCACGCCCTCTGTCGTGCTCCGGCGGAGGCCGTCTGACGTCACTCACTCCCCTCCGCGCACGTGACCCGACGCACCCAATCGCGCACCCACAACAGAGTCGCCCTCTCTCGCCGTGCAGGAGAGAAGGCTGACACCCTCCCCGGATCGCCTTTTTCGCCTGCGACCCCTTTTCTTTGCCGCCTTTCAGTCGAAGTCCGACTCGCATCGCTAGCGGTTGGTGTCTCTACGCGCTCCACCAGCGACCGCCGTTTTATTGGTTCCGGCGCTCTCCCCGCATCGCCACTGGACACTGCGTGACCTTCTAGTCAACCACTCTCTCGTGAATGGAGTTACTGCTATGATCGTCAACAAAAGTAGGTCTCAATCTTTCTCAACCGACCGTGTCTTTCTTCTTCTTGTGATGTTTCTATTCGTTCTTCTTATTTCTCCTCCTTTTTCCTTTGTTTTTTTCCCTTTCGCCTTCTCTAATTTTTTTTTTTTTTTTTTTTTTTTGTCCGTCGCAAACTTGTGAGTACGTAAGTCCTCCAAGGAATCTTCGTTTGTTTTTTGGTTTATGGTTTTATTTCTTATTATCCGGAATATTTAAAAACTTTATCTTAGCCTACTTGCTGATCATTTATTACATTTTCTTTCCAATTATTAGACTTCGAATTTTTCCCCCATTTCCCGATTTTACTTTTTTTTTTTTTAATATCAAAGCACGTCAATTTCATGTCAAAGCTCAAATTTTAATAGCTGGGAGGAAATTCTTTAAAGAAACCTGGAGTGCGGATTTCAGTAGTTCAGGCGGGAATTTCGAACTCGCGATTTTTCAAACTTGGGACTTTGACACGTTTCTAGCGAATGATGGCACTTGAGCGAAACACTTCAAAAGTTTTATTTATTTCGCCTGCTAATGCAGTGGAAGTTTATTGAAAAAATATTAATTTCAATCCTTCCTAATTTCGAGTTCTGCAGATTAAAATTGTGATGAAATTTATTAAAAAATTAATTTAAAAAACTGATCAAAAAAGTAAATGCTTCTTAGCCTTCAACGCTTTGTAAGGCTCCCTAAGCTATCTTTTTGTTGATTTTTTTGTGAAACAAAAAAGAAACCGAAAGAAAAAAAAAAAAAAAAATTCGCTTCTAAATCGAATGCTTCATTGCCGTTCTTTAATTCCTTTAAAAAGTCTGTTATCTTCTGTTATATGTATTTTAAAATCCTTCACATCATTTTAAATTTTCACTTAATTTTTCTTCCCCCCGAAATTTATTTGGCCTGCGAAAAATTTTGCTTTTTGACACGCTAAATTTCGGAAAAGGAATATTTGTGCGACGAAGGATTACTGACGGTAAAATAATTTTCTGAGAAAATTTTTTAACTAAATTTCTTCAACTTCAAATTATTTTCAAAAGCTCAGTCAAGTTTTTAATGTGAGACACAGACTTTCTCTAAACAAAATACTATAAAATACTTTGTTTACATTTGATAGCAGGAATTTTAGAAGTTACACTGGATTAACAGGAGCGCTAGAAGACTTTACGCGAGGCAAAAGTTTTGCCCGCTTTTGTTGCGGCGTGAAACCAAAAAACGTGGAATGAAGTACGGTAACGAGAACTGTTTACAATCAGCAGCATCCGACGAGCAACGAATGAGTTGTGGATGCGGGCGCCCTCTGTCGACAACTGTGGCATACTCATCCTCTTAATACATCAACACTAACAATCAACGATAAATCACAATTTGTCTTTCATCATCTTTTCACTCATACGGTCGTCCATTCAACAATTTAGGGCAGATATATTTTTGAAATAACTTCACTCATCACATTGAAAATGAGAGCTAATATCAAACATTCAAAAATAATTATTATTAGAAGGCTGATTTTAACTTGAAGATATAATTTTAAAGACTTTGAATGAAAAACTGGGTATTGTATGATTCTGAATTTTTGCTTTTTGAAACTTCGGAAAAGAAAGATTTTAGCGTAAGTCATCTTTTTTAACCATTCCATTAATTAATTTTTTTGCTTGGTGCCGCTTTTAAATTTCTAGATTCGTTTCTTCAGCAAATATTGCACTCGAAAATGCTAATTTCATTCAAATGTTTCTCTGCTTGATAAAGGATAATGTTCAAGAACAGAAAGATTTTAAAAAAAAACCTAAAAAATGCATGTTTAGTCAATTCCTGACGCTGAAAAGGAACTTGTGAATATTTCAGGTAAATATTATAGCAAATTTTATAACATATAGCATTAAATTTAAACCGTTCTGAATAAAATTCTACCATTTTAGTTACAGTTAAAGGTTATTCTTAAAATGTTATTTTTCGAGTTTGGGGAGGTTTCTGCTGTTATGCAAGCCTATAACTTTATATCTGTTAGCACTGAGAGGTTTTGTTATGAATTAAGGATCATAAAATTAAATAAAAAGGAGAGTGAGAGATATATAAAGGGAAAGGCCATAGCTAACCTGTCTTATTTTTTTAACTTAATTGTGATCCAATTTGAGGTAAAAACGTCCTATACTTCAAATACGTAACGTGAAATAATAAAGTAGCTTTTGTTACTTTATAATGGTGGATCATTTGCCTATTTCTAATTTTAATATCTTTCTTCTTACTGTCATGAAATAACTTTCCGTTTCTTTACCTTAGATCTGTTGTATCTATGAATTCTGTAATTATGTTAGTCTTAAATTCTTTACAATCTTCTCTCACTTCTCCAACTTACTTTTGATCAGTTTTGCAAATGCTACAGTGGCGAAGCAGTTTTATTCCCAATTGTAAGATACGTTCGTGAATGGATTTAAAAGAGATTTCTAAAATTAACACGCTTTTATGGCGAGATATGAAGAAGAAAGGTAAGTGCATTTTATCTTATTTAATTTGTCACAGAAAACAAAGCATAAACTTGCAAAATACTAATTAAAAATCATTTTTACTGAATAGGTGCTTGATAAGTATGCCGTATTAGTCTGCTTAAAATGTGTTTTTTATCTGAAAGAAAAATCATTTCCCTAAAGTAAAGAATAAATATAAAAACATTTAAAGTAAAAAGTGATAAATGTAAGAAGGTCAATTAATTCATCAATAAACATATCATGGCCTTAAGAAACATTTTGTGAAAAAAACAAAGTTTGATTTTTATGTTATTAAATTACTATTACAGACTCTCTAAAAACGTTAACTTGGTCACAGTGCTTGAGGTATCTATGGTAAACTATGAAAATGTAAAAGGCGAAATACTGAGAGCGAATGCATTTAAATTTCATTACGTGATATGCAACTAATATAAATTAGTATGGATAATTAATATGCGATTTTCGTACATATATGAATATACATGACAATCATAAATCAAATAAACTATCGTTTTAGAAATTAGGTGCTTAATAGTAGGCATTTGCGAATATAAATACAGGATGACGAAAGCAAACTGTATTACTAATGTTAGGAATTCTGCATATGTGAACGTAAGTAATTATAAAAAAAGTAATGTTTATCTAAGTACACGTAGCTTTCGCAAAAATTTTATATTTGGGGGCAGTAAATGTAACGGATTCTAATGTCACGCATGATTAAACCTGTTAATGTAATCAGCTGTAAAACATGCAAATACCCAAGCCAGTTTAAACTATTCATAACTATATGCCAGTTTAAAATGATTTCTTTAAGTCTTCTCTTAAGGTTTTATGAAACATAAACTTCCTAAAAAGATTTACACTTGCTGCCAAGACAAATAAGTAAACAGTGATTGAAAAAATGTGTCATATTCGATCAGAAACAAAAGAAGACAAAATGTCTTTATCAATACTTTGTGACAGTTTTTCTTACTTTCTGAATTAAACTGATCAATAATTATCAAGTCAAACAAAGAACATTTTTTAAATTGTTGTCCAGATCTTTTTTACACATAAAAATATCCTTATAACTTGCATGCAACTTTTCATGTTATTTCGGTTTTAGAAAACGCTTATTCTCGAATCACTGGAGAGTGCAGCTAGTATAAAAGCTGTAGCTTTATTATTACAAAACATAGATTTATTCTGTTTTCTAAATTAAATGCTCGCGCACATTAAAGCTCGAGCTCTATCATTTACAGTCATATACCCACACAACGCAAGGATGAGTCTCAGGACTGAGCTATATATAATTTTTTATAGCATTTGGGGTTCACTAACATAAGATTTATCGTCTGAGTTCGATGAAGGAAATACGTTTCATGTTTTAATAGTTAAAGCTCAGTCAGTGATCCAAAACGGCTGTATAGAATTTTTATAGCATTTCGGGTTCACTGACGTCCGATTTATTGTCTTAGCTCTATGAAGGAAATGCGTTTCAGATTTTATTAATTAAAGCTCAGTCAGTGATAAAAAAATATAAGTAGCTTCACTGGCCTTTAAAATATTTTAAAATTTGTGCAAACTCTTCATAGCTTAAATTTTTTCCTCAAGAAATAGAAGACAATTTATAAATATATTCATATAAGCTGCTTGAATCTGGCAGGAAAAACCTAAGGAAAAGGCGTTTCCAATTGGGATTTTAAGAAGCCATCAAAATAATAGATAAATAATAAAAGAAAACAACGCATACGTCCAACATTATTTGTATTCCTTGTAACATATATTAGCATCTTTTCTCGGAAATTTTGAGTGAAATGTGTATAAAATTGCTTGAGAAATAACTTTGTTTCCTAGTGAATATTTGCCATTGAGATGCAGACTTATGATGCAATGAGTTTTAAATTTTTTGGAAGAAATGTATGAAAACTCTTCTTTGTAGTAACCTCCCGATGCGTGGTTGTTGAGTCGAAGAGACTGTTAAGCTAATTATAAAAACTCCCGAGTCTTTACGGAGCTCGAAGTTTAGAGAACGGCAAGATAAAGAAGCTGATAATATACCCCAATTTATAGCCACTATTAAACTAGCAGCATGAACTTCGAGGACTTTTTCCCCCCTCTTTTATTTTAGACTCTTTTCATAGAAATTGTTTTATATTTAGCTAGCTATGTTGCCTTATTTCTTGATTAAAGTTTAAGGGTTTTATGACTGGTGTATAACCATAGCGCTACTAAGTTTATGAGGTGTGTCTCAGATAACAAATGATAAGGGCGAACGATTTTTCTAACATCCTTTTCTCCGCAACCTTGCCTCTTTTTACTCAAAGCACTCTGTTTTTTATTACTTCAGCTTAATTTACAATATTTAATAATCCATTATTCTTCATCTAATATCTTTTAACGAACGCTCCCTGTAGAGCCAAAAATCACAGTCTACAGATTTTCAGTTTTATGAAAAGTAAGCAAAATCTAAGCAAATTTTTACGCGCCATTAAGTAAAAAACACTTCAAAATCTCTCAACTTTAGTGCTTAAGATTTTATCTTTCGTACTCCCTAAGTATGGAAGTGCTAAAACTAACTCCCATTTTATCCAATGTAGCATAATTTATCGTGATTTTTCTGAAAGCATCAGATGATTTTCCTCTTTGAAAATGAAAACCTAATGTGTTAAATTTTATTTTATAACCGCTTTTACCTTTCTTGTTTGAGAATTAAAATATCTAAATAACTGTGAATTACAAATGCTCAAATATTTTCTTCAAAGGCATTAAAGTAAATGAACAACCGAATTTAAATTGTAACTAATGAACACGTCTTCTGAGTAATCATCCAATGTTGTGATTACTCTCCCAAATCTAAAAAAAATAATAACAAGATATTATGTTAAAAATTAAAGGAAATGTTAAATGATGAACGTAGTAGTAATTCGCATTTCTCCGTCTATAAATGCTTTCAATTTCGTGTTAAGAATTATTTCGGAGCTTAAAAAATAATTTATGTGAGTTTATTGTTAATCTATACGTTTTTTCTTTGTTAAAATTATTGATGAGCTTCTAAACTGCAGTTTACACTATTCTTTATAGCACAAATATTCTAAACCATGTTAAGTTCCAGCTGCTAAAGATAGTTTGTCTATTTAATCTTAAATGGGTCTAAACTATAAAAGATTTATACATTAGATAAATAGTAACACTAACAATCCTCAATTAGAAATCGTATTTAATCTTTAATCCACATAAGCTTCAACAAAATAATAATTTCTAGTGTTTTCCCTTATATTCATAGCAAAAAAATTAACGGTAATATTTGAATGCTAAGCAAATAAGTAAAATTTTCTAAACGCATTAACAAGAAGTTCATAATTTTCTTTGAAATCGAGCATTAGGGAATGGTCATGGTTCATAGCATAATTAGAAATTCGAATTCCTTATCGAAATAGCTTCAAACTTTGATTCCTTATTATGTTTGTGCTTTCACCTTGTTCTTAAACTAAACAATTTCTACAATACACCAATGAAAAGTTAATATTGTCAGGCATTATGCCTTGTGTGCTTAGGGTAAGAAATGCCGCCAGGGGGCTCTAGCGTACAGGCACATCATCATTTGATCTCCCCCCCCTCCTTCTTCTTAAGTCACTTAATTTCGTTAAAATGCTGCAAGCTCTTCCCATTTATTATAACTGATAAAAAAAATATGACAGCTAAGCGTATTTTCATGGAAACTAGCTCAGGCGCCATTTTTTAGGGGATTAATCATCGATTAAATTTTGTAGGGAACCTTTCCTGTTCTAATTCAGCTAATGTCACCGAGATAAGTGCTAAACAGGTATCTCTTCAGACAGGATACGCCCTTTCTTTTCATCAACGACTCATGTTACCAAAATAGAAACTTTAAACAAGAATTTGTACTGTTCTGTAGATTTTACTCAAATGAAATTTATTTTATTCCATTGCATAGAAACCAAAATTCGGCATTTTTGGTTTAAATGCAAGCCTAGCAAAACCAAAACTTTTCTTAAACTGAGATTTTTGAAATCATAATCTAGTAAACGGAAAAGGCACAATTTTTTTTTTTTTTTTTTTTTTTTTTTTAAATTTATTCTCCGGGTAACTAGACTGAAGATATTTCGACTCAATACCCACATAATAATATGACCCGCGAATAAAACTGTATTTGCCAAAAATGCTTTTACCTTCCTTTCGTGAAGGAACGAAGCACTTTGATTATCTTTTGCAATAAATATACAATTTTGACCAAGAACTAGAATGAAATCTCATCGAATAACATCCATTTAAATAAAGCAAACACTTTTTTACATATCATATACTCGTTCATTATATAAACAAGCTATATAATAAACATATATAGATTATTCATGCATAATATATAATCTTTATATAATCATTTCACTAACATGGATGGACAGTATCCAATTGTCAGTCAAAGCTTTGCTTCTAGAACAACTCTTCTCAGATTTATATTGTAGAATTCAAAAAGTACATTATTAATAGTACACAATTAACAGCTTTTTCTACTTCGCATTTTCCCTCCTTCCCCAATATATGACGTAAATGCCATTCTTAATATGGATTTATCATAATTTTGCAGTTAATGTACCCTTCTGATTATTGAATATTAATCAGAATTCTTGCTTGGGTTTCTCAAAACAAACATGAAAAATCAAAAAATTGTAATGCAACTTTAGATTGCGTGGAAAATACGGGCTAGTCTTTCCATCTGTATATTAAAAACCTCACATTTTTACCACAGATTTTTATTTGTAACCTAGAAATTAAATATAATAACCAAAACTATATATAAATCATTTCCATTTCATTATGTTTAAATCGTTTCTATTATTTTATAAGAATCATTTGGCCTGTACGAGTTCTTTACGTGAAAAAGTATCTGTCACAGGACTATGCTCGAGACAGCATGTATTGCTTGAGTTATTATCTGAAGATGAGCTTATAAATGTGATTATTAAAATGACTTAGAAATGATATCAAACTATCAGTTTCATTAAAGTATCATTAAAGCTCATTCATTAAGCAACTTAGCCATCATATGCTAATTTTGATTAAATTAGCTCTTATTTTCTATAAAACTGGAAGGGTCGTTATAAACTGATTGGGTAAATATACACAATATGCTAGCGTTACGTCAATTAAAATACTAAAAGCATAATTGTAGTTACCTCTTGTCATCATTGCTATTTTGAAATTGAAGTTATTCATCATGCATTGCAACCGCTCAAAATTGTACTCGGTGTTGCAAGGTCTATTAGAATAAGGAAAATAATAGAATATACACTCGGTGATTCAAAATTGTACTCTGTGTTGCTCTGTGATTAAAATAAGGGAAATAATAGAATATGCTCTAAAGTATTAGAAAACATAAAATGAAAGTATTATGTTTTTACCCGGAGCATTATGAGCTTAGAGCAAAATTAAATTATATATTTGCAAATTATTTTCGCTGTTCTAAAGATCAGTATCTATTTCAAATTAAATTCTACTTTATTTGATAAAAATGGCTACATTGATCAAATAAGATGTACTTATTGTTACAAACTGTGAATTCCATCATATAACATTTTCTCAGAAATCTTATTAATGCATACTACGAAACAAGTCCAGCTGGAGAATGTGTAACTTCAGACGTAACATTTACAGATTAGTAATGAATGATATCTGAGTGCAATACAGGAGTACTGAGTTACCTATGAAATTTTAATCCTAATAACTAAACGGAGTGCATTAAAGATTCTTAAACATGCATTAAGAATCACAGTTTACATTTACGAAGTAAGTCCAAAACATAATAAAATGTATTTTATCACTTCCGTTGAATTTCTGCCCACTAGCGGCCGAGCGGTAAAGTCACTGAACACTGGTAGTTCGGTCCGAGGTTCGAATACCGCGAACGGGCTGGCTGCATGGGTGTTTTCGTGGTTTTCCCAATGTGTAACGTGTATACGAGTCAGTTCCCCTTAGAAAGTCCTCCACGAAGGTATCCCTCCCCTTAGACAGATAGCTCTCGAGGCTTTGCCGTAATTAAATAACCTAACCTAGCCATTAAATTTCTGTAGTTTTAATTATATGTTTTCTATATTACAAATCTACTCGAAATTTAGGATAGAACTCTTTTTTTAGCTAAATAATTTTTAAGTTACACATTCTCCAGCTGGACTTGTTTCATAGTATGCATTAATAAGATTTCTGAGAAAATGTTATATGATGGAATTCACAGTTTGTAACAATAAGTACATCTTATTTGATTAATGTAGCCATTTTTATCAAATAAAGTAGAATTTAATTTGAAATGGATACTGATCTTTAGTACAGTGAAAATAATTTGCAAATATATAATTTTAATATGCAGTCTTTAACCTTGAAATCCTCTAACTTAAATAAGTCTTTAATCCTTGAAGAACATGTATTTATTATAAGAAAACTTTGCGAAAATAAACAAAGTAATATTATAGTTTGATGAGCACTGAATAAATAAGTAAGGACAAGGAAAGCTTTTAATAACGTAATGGTTCTATGTACCCAACACAATTGTGTTAGATTTTAAGATTTCAAATTTCACTTGTTTTTAAAGTGGTCTTTTTTTATTATTATTATTATTATTATTATTATTATTATTATTATTATTTTTCCCATTCTTTCCCAGCATTCTTTACCATTCATCATAATTAAATGACAAAATTTGAGTCAAACCAAACTTAAGTAATTTTTTTTTTTCGTTTTTGCAAGAACTGAGGGATCTTGAAATAAATCTTTTTTGTAATTACTAAAAGAATTAGAGAGACAGAGCAAAAATAACTGGCAGAAAAACCACTTCACCCCCGAAAAGCCCCTAATTGCATTGCATATCAAAAAAAATTATTGCAAAAAGGAGTGAAGCTGTGGCACTTTTTCCTAAAATACCAGTTTTGTCAACCACTGAAGGACCCAGGCATCAATAGTTGCTATGATTTGGAAAACATAATGATGGAGTAAAGGGTAAATAAAGTAACTTTGCGGGGGATGAATATCTAATTTAGCGATGAAGTTTACTTTCAGCTGAATGGTTACATGAGTAAACAAAAATGGAACGTTAAGAAAGCTAGTATCTATATACTAACTTTTCAGAGCTCTTACACATAAAAATTTGTAAAGTAAGGGTCATTTTTGCGACATTTTTTAAACGAATTCATAGGAAGTATTCACAGGAGGTTTTATCACTGAGCAAAATTAT
Organism: Stegodyphus dumicola; assembly: GCF_044657685.1. NCBI lineage: Eukaryota > Metazoa > Arthropoda > Arachnida > Araneae > Eresidae > Stegodyphus > Stegodyphus dumicola. Next base: position 181,511,647 of record NC_140780.1, on the reverse strand, counting down.
CAGCAGTTGTTGCAGCTGAAGCTCGTTATCACAATATAATTCGTTGATAGTTCCCTTATAATATCATAATATGATTAACATGTTCGTTCGAACAAAAACAGAAACTTTTTTCTTGACTGGAAACAACACTCAGTGACAACACAATTGGGTTAGATGCAAACAATATTGACTGAAAATGGTATCGAATGACCCTCCGTTCAGTACAGATCTAATACAAAAGCAAGCAAGATTTTTTTATAAAATTTAAAACAAGTGATTTTATTTTCTACTCGTTTCCAAAATTTCAACATTGTAAGGGTGAAAAATATCTTCATTTTTCATTTCAATCATTAACAAACTACTTAATTTTACTTTGACTTTCCTTATTAACAGTATCATTAATAAAGTCGTTTTTTCTTTAAGTTTTCGGGATCAATGAAACCTTTGCATGATATACTATTATAAACTACTATTATTATATACTATTACTTTGCATACCATTACAAAAATTCGAAAGCTTTTGAACATTTGCAGCCGAATCATTTACACAGTTGATCGATAAGATGTTATTTACTTGAAATGTATTAGTCTCAGAGCTGTTATCTTACGAAGCAACATTGCACACATCATATAGAAGTTCTTAAAGTAAACTTTATATACATGGGAAATTCTTTGTACTTTTTCTCATACTTAGGTACTGTAACTTGAAATTAAAATTTTCTGAAAAAAAAAAAAAAAAAAAACTGAATACTTGAACTGTCATTTCCAAAGGGTTCTAAATGCTACATTGCTCACTGGTGGAAAATCGACTGCTACAATAGAAAATGGTAAATCATTAAAATAGTTGTCTAAAATCAAAGAAATACTTCCGTTTTTTTCTCTCTTTCTGCCTGGTTATTTCCTACATTCATTTCTTATATTTTAACATCTATTTTAAAATAGCATGATTTTTAGTTTTGCTAAAGAGAAGGGAATAAATTTCCTCCAGTTGTACTATAGGTAAGTAAGAATTTTCCATCTTCCCAGGTACCACTAACTATTGTAAAAACTTTCCTTTATGCTGCTTAGTAAATAATTTCAAAATATCATTCGCTGATCAGCATGAAAATTTCTTCTATCCCATAGGCCTTTTATGAAGGTTATTGTCCTTTCTTTAAAAGTATCAACCATTTCAACACCCACATTTTGTGGGCTTAGAATTCTTTTCCACCATTTATCGCAGCTTTATAAATGCTTTAGCTTATGTTCTCACAGTCTACACTTGCTTGAAGTTTTCCGTAAGCTAATTTGTTATTATTATCTCCGAGAAATTTAATGCGCTCAAATTCTTTCAATCACAATTTTGTTTTTTATTGATTAGACTTTACATCTGCCATTACTTACACAAAATGAAATTAAGTTTAACAAGAAAAGAAATTAAATTTATCATATAGTTCTTGCAAAAGAAATACAAAAGAAAATGCAGAAAATTTACTTTTGCAATACTAAGAGCAATATCTGCTACTAGATATAAAAATTAATTCATTGCTTCATTTTCCTAAAATAACAGAAATGTCCTTCCTTTTACTATTGTGTTCATCGTGAAATCGCCCCCCCCCACACACACACAGAAGCTATTTATTCTCCATAATGGGAAAAGAACTTCCTTTTAGGTGGGGAAAATCATCATTTCTTAACAAATAATATTTCTTTCTTAACATCATAAGCAGTTAGAAATGGAAATAAAGTTAAGACAAACTTCGATTCAATGGTTCTCAAAAGCTTTTTGAACATTATAGAATAGTTAAATCAAGATTAATTTTAAATCGAAGAATCGTCATAATTTTAAAATGTAAATATGAAATATTCTAAAATGCCAAAGTTTTATTTGTACTTACCAATTATCAATCTCTTTTGTCTTTTAAGCACACACGCAACAAAAATATTACTTTTAACAAGAAAGAATCTTTAATTCAGGAATGTTCTCTATTGGTTTTATCCGGTTTGGGCTGAACCAATGAAAACAACCGTTAAACTGAAGCTATCATTAAATCAGGTATCATTACATCATGGTTGGTTTCGAAAACACACAAGTATGTGAAGAAGGAAGGAAGCATTACGATCACATTCATATGTTTAAACAATTATATTTATCTTGTAGGTTAAATTTATCTTGTAGGTTAATCAGTCATTGTGCACAATATACAGGTAATCACATCAAAGGACATTTTTATGTTAATTGCTTATGGGTTAAAATATATTTTTCTTTTTAAATTCCTACTTTAGTTTGGGCACTTTACCAAGGTAGTCACTTCAGATCTCACAGTATTTGCACATTTTTGTCCCCCGGACTTAAATAATAGATGACACAGCTGATTTTAAATTTAAAATTTCACGAAGTTCATGAAGTTTGTTTCACCAATACTTTGAAATCATTATGAGGAAAGAAAATACTTTAAAATTACCTAACATTTTACTATTATTTATTATCTTATCCTGTAGCAAAAATCAAAAATAACCAGTCTATCAGGTTTCAGAGACAAACGTGCACCTATAATTATAGAGCTTTGCCTTCCAGAAAACTTATTTGTAGTTTATTTCCTTTCATTCTGAAATTATATGTTTTCAAAGCGCTCTTAAATGCCTAATGTAAGCAATCATTGAGTATTTTTGACAGAAAGGGACAGCTTATTTCTTAAGCAGATCTAGTAGTTCTAATTAAGGTGAAACCAAAAAGCAACATCTATTTGAACAAAGGCCTAGAATTACAAGCAATTCATTCAGAAATTTATTCTTACTTAAATACTACTTACTTAAATACTTATTTAATTCTTAATTAATACATTGTCTAAAAAAGATTATATTCTTTGAGCCTAAGTAGAGTACTAGACAGTATTTCAATGATTTATTCAACTGAAAATTATGTTTCTTGGCGTTTAATGTGTTACTTCTGACGCTTAGATTTTATTTTACTTTTATCTGTGAAATACTGAAAATAAGTCCCAAGGTTATTTAAAACAGCCATTAGATCTTCAGCATGAACTGTTGGTGGGAAAGCTATTGTTGATTTCTAACTCGCAAATTAGTTTTACTTGCTTTAATAGAATCATTAATTCTCGAAACTGAATGAATGTTTCATTTAGTTTCACTAACTTCTGAGATTCTCAGTCTAGGTTTCCATCACTTTACACTAAATTGTGTGCACAGAAAGCAAGAATACTGCTATTTTATTATAAAGGGGCAAAAAAGATGGCATTTTAAAATTTATTTCACATTTGATTTGAATTCAGCGGGTGCTGTTGCATTAACTTCGACATGCAGATGTCTCTTCCTTACGGCTTCAGTTGGGAAAATATTTTCTTAATCTAAGAAAGCCTCGAATTGCATCTTACAAGAGCTGTCGTATGGGCATATCATGCATAATTCACATTAGTTTAAAATGTTGATGATACTTTACAAGCTTTGATCTCTCCGATTTTACGAATTTGTTGTTAGTCCTTAACATCAGAGTACGTAAAATTCAGCGAGCATTTTCTAGTGTTATTACTCAGATCTAGTTTTCTTAACTAACTTGTAGCAAATTTTTGCCCTTATAAATTTTCCGATTCGCTCAGGTGTTAGTCGAAAACATAATTCTGAAACGTACAACTGGATTTGGATTCTAAAGATGAAGAAATGCATTCAGAATCTTACAGGCGGCCTATTTAAATAAATTCAAACAATAGTTTTTGAAGACATTCGAATGCTTCATTTTCGACAAGGCCACTCAGCAAAAGTTTATTTGAAGATGTTTCTCTGGCGTATTTAAAAACTTCTCATGATAAAATTTGACACTTTTGGGGAAAAGTGTTCATCTTGCGTTTGATTTATAACCTATATAAGTTAAATTTTGCAATTATCTTAAATCAAATTACGATAATATCTGTAACAGTTGTTTTTATACTGTATATTATAGAGAAAGCATTGTTATTTTCAAATACCATAATGAATTCAGAAGTTGACAAAGAACTGGAAGGGGGATATATAAGGGTTTTTGTCCCTCGCAGATTGTTTTTTTGCTTTCGGCCTGTAAGACATATATACAAAAAGAATAGTTCTTGTGCCCTTAAAACAGAAAAACACAGCTCTCAAAGTAAAATTTCTTTAGATTATTTTCAAAAAGCGGGTGATAGGTAGCAAAGTTAAAATTATTTAAATCGCTTTGTTTAGAGCTAATACATAACGAACTTAAGAATAAAAACAATTTTAGGCAAAACTGTACTCTTTACCTTTCTGTGCGCATTCAGTTGAAGTTGCGTTCATTCAGTTGAAGATGTTACTGCTGATGTTTAAACCTTATTTTAGAAAAAGATTTATGTTCACTTATTTGCAAGAAATTCATACCAGTTTTGAATATAATATATTGGATTACTTTCTCTCAGACAAACGCATTTAACTAAATTCTTTCCAGCAGGCTCTTTATCATATTTTGTAATGCTTTAAAAATACGTAAGAGAATCTAAAGTCATTTTCTCGATTATTTCTGCTATTTCTTCTTCTGTTCATGTGCCTTTCTTCCTAATAAAATAGTTCCTTTACGTGTTATTGAAAGACGAGCTTCTTTGTTAATTCACATTATTTCATAGTAATCAAAAGAAAATAGTTTTTTGTATCAAATTTTAAATAAGCACTTGTTCTCGACTTTTCTGGAGGAGAAAGAAAACTTTTTAAAAATGCGTAATCAAGTTTGGAACATGTTATATGAAAAACCCTTTCTTTGCCAAACGCTAATTTGAAGAAAAGAAATGGATGAAATATCTAAAATACTTTTAAGAATTATGGGAAACATCTCAAGAATTTTTTTATCTTTTTCTTTGGCATTATTTGACTCTGGTCAAGTGAGAAATACCGCCTTTCCTTCTAGGAAACTTTAAACAAATACATTTCATCCTGCTCCGAAAATTCTCATTGAAAAATGCGTAATCACCTTGCACTGGATATTAAAACCTCTTTCATCGTTAAAAAAATGACTTTCCAAAAACATTTCAGGATTTAATAAAAACAATCCTTGAGCGGAGTTTACCTTCCCTTCCCTCTTCCTTTGCTTAAGACATAAGCTACCCCGCGCTGCTGAATTTTAATCCAAGTGCTTTAAACCGCCTAAAAGGTCGAACCGGTAGCATATAAAAGCTTCTAAGCGTACTTTGTAATCAGACGCTACTCATTTTCTCCTTTATTTACACAGTGGAGCACGTAAGAAGCTAGTCTCTTATATAAACTGAAAGTAAATTAAAAGTACACCAGAATTTATTATTTCCGGACACGCTACTAAAGTTGATGCTTTATTTTATTTTTTACTGCTGCTCACGTACTGGCCATATTTACATAACCTTTGTTTTTCCATTAGTTTGTTAAACTTTGAGCAGATTAAAAAAGTCAATCTTTATTGTAAGCGAAAATTCCTTGGTTTTACTTTCTTCTGATAAATGAAAATCTTTTTGTGGTCGAACGTTCTTTGTTCGCACTTTTCTGCTGATCTTATCGCTATCCCTCTCTTAGCTAAGAACTAGGCTCTATCCAGCTTTTTAATCGAAATTTTTGTCAATGAGTTTAAAGTGTGCTTCAAAACTTAATGAAGGCAACTCCGGAACTAGGGCATAACCAGTTGGCTGTTATGCATACAGATTCATTGTATTGTTCCTTAATTTTCCTTAATTTTGTTCTCTAATACTTTTTTTTGCAAATTATTTTTTACCCATATGTACAAAAAGCAATATCAGTTGTATCGTAATATATGCTTCTTCAAGATTTATTTACACCTTGAGCCTGATAAGGCTTGATATAATATAGCTTGATATAATGATAAGGGATGCAAATAATGTCCAGCAAAGTTTTAATGAACTCGTTTATGTGTACTTCTTCTATATTACCTTATTTTCTCTTACGTAAAATTGTCTCGTTCAATACATGGTTCGCATGGTTATTAATTCAGGCAAGTTTATTTTTCTCTTTAAGAATAGGTACGTGATACTCCAAACAAGATTTTTGACAACAATATGTAAGCACTCGAAAGTTATATGAATGAACGGAGATTATTCTGTACAAGATTCCTTTCAGTTGAAGCTAATCTCAGTTCAATTCCTCGACCAAAGTGTGCAAATGAACTTTTTTTCATCTATACGATTTCATGAAAAACGTCTGTATTTCTTCATAATATAATTTAATTTGGGAGTCTAACCTGGTTAATTTTCAATACATCATACTGTGCAAACTGCAGTGACAATTCAAAACACAGTAAATTAATTTTTGCTACATTTTTCTCTGCTCATAAGCTTTGAGGCAGATCAAACAATATTTTTGAGCTATTAGTATTCTGTTACTAGTAATACAGTTTCTCTTTAATAAATAATATACATCTTAATCTTGTATCATAGTTGCACATTAGGAATCATTTTGGGCTAGGGAAAATATAATTAAAGAAAGGCAGGATATTTTCAAAGTCATGTTATATTTTTTAAACTCCATTTAATTTGAGCAAAATGTAATATACTTAGTAATAAATCAGCTTAATCAATTAGGCACATCTAGAATGTAGAGGTAAATGTTATCTCGTCTAGTTCTACGAACTTAAAATCGGAAATATTTTGTTCGATTTCTTTCAAAACTAAACATTCCTTTTTAATCTTTTTTTCCGTTCTCTCATAAAATGTCTGGGTTCTGTAAAGAGACAGAGAAAATTACTCCAGTTCTCCTGCTTATGGTACTAAAAAGTATAAAATTCATGCAATGGAACTAAGTAGTTAATTAATTTAATTGCAGTATATATTTTTTGCTTAATAATATGGAGATAAAAAGGTGCTTAAAAAGGCCAGATTGATAACTTTAGAATAGAAAATAACTATCGGTTATATTTAATTTGAAATACATTTAAAAAAAGAATTTTTTTTAACTTAAGCGCACTTGTTGATAACAATTACCAGATGAAGAGGTGCAAATGAGCGAATAGATATTTTATGATACATATTAATTCTTTTTTAAAAGTAGAAATTTTGGAGCACGTAAAAATTAACCCATAACGAAATCTTATCCTCTTCAACATTTTAATACAGAGAGTTTTCTTATATTTTCTATAAAACCTTTGTACTTCGATTTTTTCTTCCGGTTTGAATTTTCATAAAATTTCAGTTAGTGCCTTTATTTCATGGAGTTTCAGTTTTGTTCAAGTTCTTGATCAAGGCAATAAAAATTGTAAATGACACTTCGTTTCGCGGGAATAGGCCTGATGTTTGACAAATAATGTCTATTGTATTTTTCAGCTCGTTAATCAAAGCAATTAATGCCGAGTTTTAAATTTCGCTGCAAATACTAATCAGTGATATTACAACTTACTATTAATACTATACAGCAATATTCCCAGAATGTTTCAGTCTCTCGATCTATTTGCATATATCTGTGATTTATTGCAATCTGTATGCATAGAGTCTCTTTGAAATACAAATGGAATTCCTAGAAGAAATTAATATAATAATATAGTAACGACATGTAATCTCCGTTACTATTAATAGTTAACTGATAATTATAAAGTGCTTCGTAATTAAAGTGTGTCACGTGAGACTCACTGTCCGACAAAAAGATTTCCTAAATATAAAATATTGAAAGGCATAATTAAATTCCACGAAAACATTTTTAGCCAAATAACTTGATTTGGTTATTTAAGTTTTTACGAATTAAAAGCCCATTTATCCACTCCGATATTAACTTAAATTTGAATTACGTCTTTGTGATTACCCAAATCGGATGTTATTCTGTTTATACGTACACGCGCACACATTTTCTAAAAGATAACAACACATTTCAAAAGTTGAACTAGCTTCGGTTATACATCCAGATAACAGAAAGTGTTTAGCGTAAGTGAGTACCAAACTTTTGATATTGTGAAACAGTATTTTACAAGTAAGCAACCTTACAAAAAGTACCACTTCTTGTAAACTTGAAGCAGGTTTACAAGAAAACTTGAAACAGGTTTAAACTTGAAACAGGTGGGTGTGTTAATCTGGAATTAAAAATTTAGCATGAAATTAACGTTAATTTCGATTTTTAAGTATTTGCAGGACTTCTCTCTTTTTGCCAAGTTTTAAAATTAGGAATAACATAGTTCTTATCAGCTAATTTTAAAATGCAAATGTAAACGTTCGATTACATTTACTATTTTTGCTTTGTTTTTATTTCTGTAACTATTATTATGGTTTAAAATCATTTCAATAAGTAAAGAAAAAAAGCAATCATTTTGAATGCATTCTAACATAGGCCGTTTCTGCTCACGTATCCTTAGGTTCGCATGTAAAAAAATCATCTTATGCAAATTCAGATCATTTTTAGCATTAATTTGAATACTTATGATAAAAATTATGTCTATATTGTTTATAGAATTTACGTAACACTAAAGTTTGGGAGCTGTAATTATCTAGGACATTTAATTTCGTTTCTGTCAATGTTCTTCTTAACCATCCAAATTGCTTTTGCTATTTTAATCTTGACAACGGGTAGCTGCCTGTTTATGAAAGTATTGATCATAAAATACAAGTTTCCGCTGGGAAATTTTCAATGAAACGGAAAATAGTTTCAAACTTTTATTAGTAAAGAGCGGAATATTGTGTCGTTGTTTCTTTTTTTCTGTTCTCCCTCTCCCTCTTGTGTATGCCTAGAAATTCGAGTGAAAAAATGTAGTACTTAATGCTCTGTACTTGACAAAAACTTGTTTCTTAAAGAAACAAATGAAATGTTAATTCCTTTACCACACAGATAAAACGCATTCTGCAGTCAAATTTCAAAATTATCCAAAAAGTTATTAAATAAAGGATACGATATTCGTAGAAACGTGGTGTTATACTGGATTTTCGTACAGCATCTAAAATAAACTTTCTTTTCCTAAATTTTCAATCCCTTTCAAGATTAGTTTTAATATTGTTATTTATCCAAAGTGCGATATCTTCTATGTTGCATTTTATGGCATTAAAGAATTTGTTTAACTATAGATCTCCTTCACGACGAAATCATATAAATATAAGTAGTCGCATACCACTTTCCAAGTTCATTGTAAGGTTAAAATTTATCGGAACTATCCTTTTCTCTTTCCTTAACTAAATAAATGTATTTAAATGTGTATTTACATTCTGTGTCGAGTTTATTTGCGCAACCTTATTCTCCAATCTTAATAAAGAAGGAAAAATTGCCATAACAGACTGAATAGTCATCGAAATCGAAAGCGATTCAAATGTAATATAGGATGATGCAATAACTCGTTGATTAAATGCGGCTGTGTACCTTGTTTAACCAATCCTTCTTTATTAAAGAAGGCGTTGCCATCACTTCCAGAACTCAGAACGATAGAAAATTGAGAACATAGGCTTATGAATCATCGTTGAAAATATTCATTCATACATATATTCGTCTTTTCGCTTCTGAATTTCTGGAGAAATATATTTTGCATGACAGTGTCAGAATATATTGCGAGATCACATGATCTGCTTGATGCCCTTATATTTCCTGAAGTGTTCGCTTTCGTGTGCATCATATTTAAGTAATAATAAAAAGTCTAATTTCACCCAATCTTTCGATTTATATTAGGATTAACGACTTAAAGCTTGTTCACAGAAATTCAACTGGTATTCACCACAATCTTAGCTAGTAGTCATGAAGTCCTACAATATCCTTGGTATTTAATATTTTCTGATTATACTAATCTGTTTGATGAGCTATGAAAGTTTGCTTCACTCCAGATCATTGCGTGATATTTCTAGATTATTTCTTTGTTTAAATTACACTCGTGTGCAGGTATAAGACTATAAGCTTAAATAAAGAAATAGTGAAGATATTTGTTAGCTTTCGTGCTGATCTGAGTAACCTATACACACAGAGGCCATTTCCACTGGCCGCTAAAACTTATATAAAAACTAATATTGAAACTACCTTATCCCTTTTTTCATCCCTTAATAGGTGTTTATACTTCACTCGCCCACTTGCTTTCATAACCGTAAACGTTATATTCCAGCTATAGCAAGCCATGCGTTTTACGGTGTTTAAGTAAAAAAAAAAAAAAAATCACATAATAACGTAAACTTTTGGTTTAAAAGCTATTCTTGAATTAATTAGCATATAATAAGGGTAAAAGGTAATGAATTTATGAAAAATGCTCACTGAAAATACAATGTTACTATAATTCTAAATGTGCAATTGTCCCAAAGATGATAATAATTAAACCGTATATAGATAATTCAGGAAGAACAAATCACGGCATAGATTTATTTAGAAGTTGATTTAAAAATAAAGCAGGCATTGAATAAAAAATGTGCTCAGTGATATTTACAACCAAAAAGGTTCTTAAATGTGCAATCTACTTTAAAAGATAGCTGTCAATGTGTAAGATTGCTCTTTATAATTAGACATTTAACTGTTGCGTTACAGCATGTTGTGTATGATACAATTTAAATTATATTCTAAACATTTTATTGCAACTTTTATCTTTATCACTAGATCAAGAAGTATTCATGCGCTGTTTTCACAAAATGAAAATTTTAAATTTCGTGACAAAAATTCCACTTTCATTTTTGAATTCTTCAGTAGTGAAAATAAGAACATTTCCTTCAGAACTGATGCAACAGACCCAAATGAAGTAATGTAGCTGAGCAGTTTTCAGCAATTATCAGCCCTTATCTCTCAAAAAGGGTGACTTTTACGTTCATTTTCGTTTTGGTAGAATATATGAGATCTCTACCAATGATTTTTCTTTTCAGAAATTGAATATCATTTTTAATAAAAATTAGTTTTTCTTTATAAATTATTTGACAGAAAATCTGTTGCTATCATTCATAATAATTTACTTCTACCACGTAGAATATAAGAAAATGTATGTAAGTTGTTGTATATCAAGAAATTACTAGATTTTTTTATAAAACCTGCTATTAATATATACAAAGTACGAAACTGTTATTGTAGCATCCTATTTAAAATCTGAAGCTTAAGCGGAACATGAAACAAGAAGTAAATTATTACCCTCCTTCTAATGCGGAAGATTGCATGTCGCAACAAAAATTAGGTAATCACAGTTATTTTAGGTAAGGAGTCTGATGACCCTAATGTGAATAAAGCTGGTTGTTAGATTCATGCATAAACGTATCGAGCGCCTAAGATTGAACAGAATGTATATAATGTACAGCTACAAAACTGCTTTACTTAAATTTACTTGGATTGAAGCTGTTAAGAAAATATCAGATACCGATTTCACTAAGGAATCACGAAATCTCAGTCAGATAGCACGAAGTTTTATGCTCCGATTTTTTAAATGAAACTTTAAATTATCAGCAACAAATTCCATATTGTTGAATTCTTTACAAAATATGCTTTTAAATCCCTTTAAAAACATTACGAAATTTAGAAGAAGGATATAAGAAGCTGCGATTTTTTTTTTTTTTTTTTTTTTTTTTTTTTCAGAAATTTCTAAACTTTTAAGCTTTTTTTTTCTTCTTATTCGCATTTGAAAACCCATTGTAAAAGAAATGCATTACAGATTCAGTTCACATTAGAGAAATAACGATCTTTTTCTCTTTATATTTCTTAAATTATTAAGTTATATATTTTTTCAAGTGAATGAACACTATAAGAAAAATCTACACTAATTAAGAAAAGTTTACGCTAAATTGTTCAAAAACCAATATTTTCAATATTTTTAGGCTGAGAGACGAAAAAAATCAGGCTTTCGAATGGGTAGTAAATTTGCTGTTAAACAATAACTAATGCCTGCGTAAAATGTACCTTAAACCTAGCAGTAGGCCCACCAGCGGCCGAGCGGTAAAAGCCGCTGAACACTGGTAGTTCGTTCCGGGGTTCGAGTTCCGGCGAACGAGCTGGCTGCATGGGCTTTTTCGTGGTTTTCCCCATGTGTAACGTGGATACGAGCCATCTTTCCTTAAAAAGACCTCCACGTGGCATCCCTCCCTTTCCGTGTAGTGCCCAAGGGCGGAGCACGTAATAGGAAAAAGAAAAATAAAAAACCTAGCAGTAATTCAGATATAATCAGAGTGGAATATATACTGAAAAATATATTGCGAATGAGTATGACCTTAAACTGGATTATTAAAAAAAGCTGCTGAATCATTACTAACTTACCTATAAGGCTGGAATCTTCAGTTCTGTAAAAGTTCAGTTCTGCAAAATCACCCACTCTTCATTACAGTTTAATGACACGAAATCATTACCATTTACATGAAATTAAAAAAAAGAAAAGAAACACGTACGCAGTTGCAACCGATATTCGATATGTAAATTGGACGTTGAATGTTATTAGTGCCAGTAAGTTTTAATTTTGATGCAGCTTTAATTTTGTGCAAACAGGTAAATTTAGAGAAAGGTTCTATAGCTTACGTAAAACCTATATGACATGAGAAACGTATTTTATTAATTATAATAGGGATATAATGTTAATAAATATTTTGAAAATAAGAGTAACTTCCATCACATGTTTTGAAAATAGCTTCCTTTATTGATAAGATTTCAACAGAAATTAAAAATAACAGCTACTGGCTGAAACAGAGTTAATAAATAAAAATTAGCACTTTTCTGTTTCTAGTTATAGTAAATCATGTATGAACTCGTTTTCGCTTACTACAGCTTATTATAATTTTTTAGTTGTGTATTCATTTTGGTTTCTGAAGTCATATGTAACAGAATAATATGTAATAATTTGTTCGTTTTAAGCGAAGTTAGTTTGCAGTATAACAGTCAGAAATTATAATTATTAGAGTTACTTTTAAGAGTCTTTTAACTTACTGAGATCATAAAATTATACATGTTCTGTTTATTATTAAATTAAATTAAGAGCAAAAATTAAATAATTATAGTTCTGGTTCCGAACTATGAAAATCTAAAACTTAATAGGGATTGTACCAGCTTTTAGTTCATGATTTGAGGCTTGCTTCCTGTAAATTGTTAACACTTTTCTCTATGTAATAAGGCTTATATCCCGGTTTTTAGCTTATGATTTGAGACTTGCCTCGTGTGAGCTGTTGACTTTTTTCTCTATGAACATCATAAAGTAAGCTACTTTTGTTAGTCATTTAATGCATTTTCCCAAAGCAAGAATTTAGCAAATATTGAGAGTTTTTGCAATTTCCTTATTTTTTAATTTTACTTATATATATATATATATATATATATATAAGAAATTTAACTTCTTACACGCTAACCATTAAACTAAACAAGACAGGCAAAAATGTTAAAGCCGTCCTTGCAATTTCAATAGAAATTTTTTGATATGCAATAATTATTTATTTTACTTACAATATTTAATAATGTGATAAATTTTCTCTATTAAATGCACTTCAAATAGAAGTCTCTTTTTCACAAAAATGACTTAAACAGTGAAGTTCATGCATTATAGTACAGTATCTGTGAAAAATGTTTTCTTCAGTCTAAACAAGGGAAGATTAAAAACCTTAAAATAAAGCAAAAAAGGGAACATAGTTTGGTGTAGATTTTTAATAAAACTCTGTGTATTTCGAGGGTGATCAGACACAGGTCCCTCTTTTTCAGGAGCTAAAAAAAAAGTCATTTTTTATGCGAAGATTCTTCCCATTTTGCAGGGTCCCCCCCCTCCCCGTTGGCGAATTTCTTTTCTATTTGGAAGGGCAAAATCATTCAAATTAACTTCAAACCATCTTCCTTGACCATTCCGATTGAAATTTAAAAGAAGAGAGAGGGAAAAAAAAAAAGGAAGAAAGAGAGGCTAGAGAGGTTGGGAAGAAAGAAAAGAAAAAAAAAAAAAAAAAATTGGGCTACAGAAAGTGTGATTTGCAAGAAATAATAATTGCTGGTATGCACTTGAAAGGCACAGCTATTAATGCAGAGTGAAGTAGTTATTTGCGATTTAATTTGAAATTTAAGCGTTTAAAAATAGTTTTGTAATATGAATTTAATATGAGTGCTCCCTGATAGTAGCGATGAGGCACGAATAAACCAGGTTCCGTTTAACACTTAACATGTTTCTTATTGACATTCTGTTAGAACTAAAAGAATTTATTTTTCTCGTGTTAAAAGGACTCAGTGAGAATACAAATATTATGCAATTAAATTTTTCTCAGGAAAATTCTTGACATTTAAATGCTTCTTAAGAATTAAATACATGCATCACTCCTTTAGTTTGGGTATTACACAAGTTCAGTTGCAGTGTGCTTTTTTTCAATTAGAAGAATAAATTTCTTGAATTATTAACAATTTTTTAAGACTCTTTAGATTTTCTTCGTGTTATATATTATGAATGTCTGATTAAAAAACAATATAGGCAAAACTTAAGAGATTCTTGAACAATTAAAGAAAATAAATGAAATTTTTCATCAGTAAATAAAACAGAGCATGATTTCTACTTGTAATGCAAAGATTTTGCAAAATACCAAAGCTTTCAATATTTCGTCTAATACAAGTTGTGCATGCCGGAAGCGTTTTTCATCAAAACTATCATGCATTTGATTTTCCGTGTTCTCTTTTGTACTGTAATTTAAATTTAAGAGCCCCTTAGAAAGTTTTCAGTGAAAGGCAATTTTCCTCTTTTTTTTTTTTTTTTTTTTTTTTTTTTTAATTTCGTTTTGGCATTTTGCGTTGGTTGAATATAAATGTCGGTTCACTTTTCAAATTGTTGCCACCAAACATTATCGCCCTGTGTTATATTTAAAGAAATTAAATAATAAAGAACCTGCATAAGTGTATATATGCTTCTCGCATTATGTTAAAACAACGGTACCTAGAGCCATCAAATTTTGAATAACGTATTCTTCCACCGAATATGGGCATCTGGAAGCCCTAATTTAGAATTTGAAATTTGCTTTATTATCGATTTGTATTTTGTAACACTTCAACGAATTTTTGATTAACAAACTCAACAATTTCAAAGCCAGCAATGGTAAAACTGTACAGAAAAAATATATATATATTTTATCTCTCTGCTCGCGAGACGGTGTATCGGGAATTCTGAACATATGCTCATTTTAAAATTATTTTGCGATATGGCTGTTGAATTGAATTTTATGGTTTAAGTGCAAAGAACATTTAATAAATAAAGGTAACACACAAAAGGTTAAAAAAAAAAGGGTGCTTTGAGCGTAATGTAAAATCTGAAAGCTTTCAGATGTTTTTTATTGTTTAATTTTGTTAAATTTATTTTTTGATGCGGTTCTTCTTGTCTTGCCATAAGCAAAGGGATTTATAAAGTACGCACTGTAAATTAATACCCAGTAATAATAAAATGCCA
Source organism: Stegodyphus dumicola (assembly GCF_044657685.1). Classification (NCBI taxonomy): domain Eukaryota; kingdom Metazoa; phylum Arthropoda; class Arachnida; order Araneae; family Eresidae; genus Stegodyphus; species Stegodyphus dumicola. Next base: position 181,496,412 of record NC_140780.1, on the reverse strand, counting down.
TAATGTAAGATTTTGTTTCCAAACTTTTCCAAAAGTCTAAAATTTATTAGTATTATACGTAAGTTTGCTACGAGTTGCTTTCTGAATTACTATTTGCTTCTATTCTCTTTCGGTTTGCATTATTTCAGTGCTTAATGATATAAATTGCCCACGCTTTCTTCAAGAAAATCCTTTATTCTTCTGAAAGTAAAAAAGGATTTCGTTTCAAATAAAAAGCATTTCAAAATAATGACTTGAAACGACTTAATAAACATAAAAATAATTATTCACATCTGACCATGTGAAACTATGTAAAAACTAATTAATCTCAAAAGAAATGAAGTTCATTATCTCATGGGGTTCTGAACAACATCATTATACATATATCTTTCATACATTACTACTCAAGAACTAAACTTATCCTTATTGGGTTATTAAATTTTCACGATTTCCTTTACCATAAGATATTTCATTGCCCCATCTGTAATATTGCCAAAAGCATTTTTGGCAGCTTTCACGAAACGTATTAACAATAATAACAATAATAATAATATACCACTTTTCGTTTATCACAATTTCTGTAGACAAATGCATCTTTCCTCGCAGGAACTGAATTAAATCTTAACGATACTTTAGTGCCCGATTCTCCTCAGCCTCTCCCTCCCTACACAGGCATACAGTATTTTTTAGTCGACCTATTTGCATTTATGCTTAGAGATCTCCGACGACATGAAACTCTTGTGTTAACAATCCTTTTAGGGGCATCAGTTTAAAACTCTTAATAGTCTGTGTAAATGATGAAATGAAGCTGCTCGGTCTACCGACTTACTTACTCATAGTAATTAAATATAGATTAGACATTAAATTTTATAGCAGCAAATACATCACAGGATTATGATAATGCATACGTAGGAAAATAATATGTTTTAAAAAAGGGGGGGAATGAATAATTTCATCTTGAAATTTTTCATCTGAATTAAATTTAATTTTGAATATTTTAATATAGTTTCAAAATAAAGTGTTCAAATTCTGAACTTACGATAGCAGCTTTATTAAACATACACTAAAATTAAAGCTAAGAAAAACGAACATATTATGTAGTTCTAAGGAAAATTATAGTCGAATTTTTAAAATTAAAGAAATAAACTTTTACAGCAAGATTTTACAATCTGAAGTTAATAATCTACTTCATATTCCTTCAAGAAATGTATGAATCCGCTTCGACTTGTAAGGATTTTATGAAGTAAGTAATCTTTTATTCTCTTTTTATAAATTGCGTTCAAAAAAGTTTCCAAAAAATGAAAAAAGATCAACTTTATGAGTCTTATCTTAAATTTAAAGCAACTTGCTCCAGTAAAAATTATCTTATCCTTATCACTATAGAAAAGAAACCGGACCCTGTGACTATAGAACAGGAACGATATCCTATGACTAGAAAAATATATCCTATGATTACGGAAAAACTTCTTGGACTAAAAAGCATGTCTATAGGGTCCATAGAATTCATAGGTCTCTCGGAAGGGTTAGAAGGTAATATAACATAGATTATAAACTTCTGTTGTAGAAGCTGTTTAGCTTGTATATGTAAGTGTCCAGAATGCATAGCTTAAAATGTGGTGCATTTCACGCTGAATATTCTAATATATTTATCTCAGTTTGCTTTCCTCTTTCATCGCTAAATTTAAGTTAAAATGTATCTCGAGTTTATGAAAAATTAATTTTAGAGTTCTTTGTGGATAATGGTCTGCATTTTGTTTGATCACTGTTTACTCTTAGGAATTCATTGGAAATTTCTTAAAAATCGTGTTTGGTCCCAAACAATCATTATTCTTTTCATTTTTTAATTTATATTTTATGTCTGAAAAACTAGATCTTTTTAGAACTGCTAAAAATTACTAAGATGAATTGTCTCTCGCATTATGCTACATACAACATTCATACATGCACTATTCATACTGAGTATGAATTGTCTCTTACATTTACAAGCAAACGCTAGAGTAACATGCAATTTGAAACTCGCGCAAGTTAAATACGTGAATTTTTATTCACTTGAGTTCATTTCGAAATAAGAGGTTCACCTTATTTCTTAATGTTGAATGGCACTTAAGAAACTGAAAGTTAGCTTAGTCTTCAAAATAAAATCTGAAAAATTATTAGCAGCTCGTTAGGTTTGCACGATGCATCCAAAAATGAACTCCGAAGGAAATAAAATAAAATAAAAAAAAAAAAAAAAAAAAAAAAAAAAAAAAAAAAAAAAAAACGAGGTTTAACGCCAAATATGGTAACCCAAATTTCTGAAGCGGCGTTTACCCCATCATTTCAAAAAGTTTGCAATGCGGAATGGGTTGCCAATAACCGGAAGCAATTCTCGTAGCTGCTGGTTTCTTGACGGCAGTGGGCAAAAAATATATCTATATTTTTATGAAAATACGTCGAAACACACATATTTCAGAACGCTTTTCAAAATTTTCTTTTTCAGTTTTCGAAAGATTCGAAAGCCTTCACTCTAGAATTTATCAATTTGATTTTTCCAACATACAATCAGAAACGAATGTCTCTAAACCATTAAAAAATCAAGTGCATTGTAAATTTATGTGAGAACAATGTACGAATGTAGAAATGTTTGTGATTTGTATGTATTAAAATTAAAAATTGTTTCAGTTTAATAAATTAAGGAGTTGTATCCATTGTGTTCTAAAGCGATTATGTTTTCTAAATGGCGAACCTTTTTGATTCAGATAGCGTTTAATTTAAGATCGATTTGCTCAAAACCATTAAAAATATTATATACCTGAAAAATAAAAGTAACTCTTCATTAAAAAAAATAGGCGTTTAACAATTTATACCGTGCTTTTTTGCCACTAAGTGCTCCTAAACAAGTAAACAGAAATAATTATGTCGGATTTAGTTTCTTTTTCACTACAGTTTCGAAAAATTGGCGAAAGTGAGAAAAATGTTAGATTAGTAAAAAACTAAAAACTGCACGTACAGGATTTAACAAATTGTTATGATAATCGAATCGATTTAAGAATGTGAAAATGCTGAAAAGTAACTAGAAAAGTAAAGGTTTGGAAGTGCTTTATGCTTATATTTTTATAAACCTTTGCTTTGCACCAAGTTAATTTTTTTTTTCTTTTTTCTTTGATATAAATGTTACAGTAGGAAAAAAAAAATTCAGTAAAATGTATTTCAATAGTATGAATTACATTATTCCAAACATCGATTTGGGAGCAATTCCTGCTTCTTCATTTTTCTGAGATATAAATATTACGGAGGCGGAAAAAAAAAAAAAAAAAAAAAGAAAAAAAAAAGAAAAATAGAGTTAAAGTGTACTTCAATAGTTTGAATGAAATTATTGAAACTTCTGCATACATCTTTATTTTTAATCATTAATATTTTGAGTAAAGCATGCTGTAACTTGATCGCATATGTTTCGAAAACACCATTAATAGTTCTTTTTTCTTATGACAACTGCACTGTGGCAAACTTTCTAGTAAAACATTAATTACACAATTAAATCACATGATTTTATTAAAGAAAATGGGAAGTTTGGTTAATTTAACTGATTATGGCAATGCACATAAGGGATATCAATCTGAGGGGGAGGGGCCTTCCTGAGTGACATTCTGAAGAGAAATATATTTGAGTAAGCATTTTATGCAATATCCATTTTCGGCATTATAAATGCAGCAGATATTTTTTAGATGAGAAAAAAGTTAATTTTAGTCTTGGTATGCTGCAATTTTTTTAACTTCAATATAAACAATAAAACTGCAAGGTAATTTTAAAGCTCAGTCTACTACTATTATTTTTAAACTTCTCTCAGCTTTATTTTCCTGTCAACACTGCAAGAGTTATCAAAATTAAACCACGGTCAAAAAAATTAATAACACTCATATAAAGAGAGGAACATTAATATACTTTCTATTTACTTGTTGGTATACCGTTAGGATTTGCAATACCCCGCGTCTATGAGACAAAAAGGCGGAAATCACGCGTAAACCGCTTCTCGTAACTCTTCCCCCCCCCGTTAAGTACGCTGTGGCATTACATTATTTCAGAAAGCAGCACAGCTGCAAAGCCTCCTGTTTTCTAATCGCCAAGGTCGCCCGAGCTCCTCTTCCGTGATTGGGACCAACCATCATTGAAATGCATATGCAGGATCTTTAGAAGAATGTTTGTCTGCAATAAAGGATGACTTAATTTCTGAACAGGTAGAAAAACACATTTTACTGAAATACGAGGGAAGCCTGTCGACAACCAAATTTGGCGAATTTTTTTTTTTTTTTTTTTTTTTTAAGGGAACCTTTATTTCTCGAGGACACAAACAATGCATTTTGAAATTGAATTTCGCTCTAGAAATAAATTGCTTCTACAAAACCTTGGAAAGTACGGAGACTTTGAAATTCGAAATAACTGCCAAACATGGGTGAATTTTAACACAACCCCCCCCCCAAAAAAAAAAAAAGAAAGGAAGGAAGAAAAGGACAGAAGGGGAGAAGGAGAAAAGAAAGGAACAAAAACATTATTATTTATTTCCAGTATTATGTTATATGAAGAGCAAATAAACATAAGTAATGAGCTAAAATTATACTCAATAAAAATAGCATAAATCACTGCTATGTTAGATAGTACAAAAAAAATAAGGGGACTTAAAAGCTTTTAATAATTAAAAAATGAAGTCCTAAATAACTCTTGCTGCTATTATTTTTGTAAAATGTAAGAATAGACAGTTGTCTATAGTTCGACTAATCTAGAGAATAATAAATGCTTTCTGAATTCTAAAGAATTAACAAAGCTCGTTTAAATAATTTTAGATTCAAGAAAAACTTTTTAGGGGGAAAAAAAAGAAAGAACATTTCAGTATAGCAGCAGGATCGGTCATTCGCCTTTTCTGGAAAATAATTTTGATGTCATATACTGATACTCATTTTTGTAAGTGGGGATAAAACTATTCAATGTTGATGCTTATTATTATCAAATTGCTGTTTTTATAATGATACGTTGTAGTGTATTCTTCCTTGTGATAACCTGAAATTTTATAAGTTCATTTGAGATAGAGCAATGACTCATAGACTCTCAGATATAGGTAGTATAACCTATTTCCTTAGGCTATACTACCTTCTGAGGAATATTTTACCCATATTGTTCTCCTTATAAATGCCATTAATTAACTGCATTGATAGTAACTGGAATATATACTGAAAAAGCTCTCTCAAAACATTTCTAAAAAATAAAAAAAACTTACGGATAATCTCCCCCACTCATGAATACAACAGAAAAACTTAAACAGTTTATATGTATATATATATATATATATTTAAAAACATAATTATTCAAAGTATTTTCGCACAATATGGTGTTTGTGTAAAATAGGTTCTAAATTTCTTACTTTTGTTTCTATATATATATATTGTTTAAATTTTACTGTTGGCTTCATGAGTGCTGTTATATAAATTTCTTCCTATATGTATATGTATATATATATATATATATAGTAATTTTTTTTTAGTCTGGTCTAGAGCTATTAAAGAAAAAAAATATTTTTCATGATAAGGAAAAGTTAATTTAGGAAACATAATTTTATTCCATGATAATTCACATCACATCAGTTTGGTAGACAAGGTATTTATCCAATCATAGTTAAATATGATAATTTTTATGTGATTGGGTTTTAAAAGTACCACGTAAGCGTCTTAGGCAGGAAAGCAGAGGAACGCATAGGTGTTTGCAGGGTAGAAGTTAGGAAAAGGAACGACGTAATTGCTTGCGACGCAGTATTTATACTATATAGGTGCACAAGTACAGCTAAACTGCTATTGGTTAAATTTAGGTTGTTATGTAACGTGGAAAGATCTCGAATTCGAGAGAACAGATGAACTTGAATAGTCAATTTTGAAACTGCCAATCATTTCTTATCGTAGCTTTATACGAATGAGAGAATATTTGTTAAATTCATATATATATATATCACGCAAGTCTTACACCACTCGCACAACAGCAACTACATCCATATATGTATACATAAATTTAAGAATGTTATGTGAGTGGTATGAGAATTATCCATTAGTAGCCATTTTAAGAAGTGATTTGCGATCTGCGTGTGAGTAAAATAAAAGTTAAAAACATCTTTTTTCTTTGACTAAACGAACGAACTTATTAAACGCTGGTAGTTTCATCGTAGTTTCTGATACTTTCAGAGGGCGTGGGACAATTTTACTCCTTTTCACTTTTGCGCATAAATATCATATGCCACCCGCATGTCCTTGAAATAAATACACTTTGAAATGAAATAGATAATTCTTATACTTTTGATTTAATTAAAAAAATCATAATCTAGCTAAATAAACACACACATGAATAAGAGGAAAATATTATAGATTTTAAATGACAAGCACCAGGAAATGTAGCTTACACTAATTACGGAAGTACATGGGCTGGCATCCATATTGCAGAAACGTGTAAAGGAAAAGAGAGGGAAAGGCAACTTTACATTTAAGTATTAAGTATTAATGCAAATGTATGCATTTACTTTGAATTTAAATAAAAATCATTAGTAGATTCGATATTTATTATAAGCAGTACCTAAGTTCGCATATTTGAATGAAATAGCTATATGTATTAAACGCAATATATATCATTTGCATGATTTAAAATATGTATAAAAAGTAATATATATCATCTGTATGTTTAAACTATTAATCATCATATATATATATATATATATACAAGACTTCATCGTATAAAAAAGTACTCGCTAACGTAAAAAAGATTAGCAGATTTATATTAAATATGCGAGTAACATGTTTAATTAATGTTCGAAAACAGAAATTTACATGGTTATGGAAAGCAAAATAGAGCGAATTTAAGCGCAAAAAATGTAACTCGAATAACCACTGAACATTACATGCTTGTTCCTGCTTTATTGGCTTACAAAATTTAAATTGATCCTTGTGTAATGTATTGCTGTAAAAATAAGAAAACATTTTGTTTAGTGCAGAAGAAGCTTTTCATGCATTATTCATCTACATTAGCATTAACATAATATAATGCTAGGAATTTAGAAAATCAAATCCCACTTAACAGCTACAGTGCAAAGGAAGGAAATTGCTTCCCTTCCTGAGTTTTTGGAAAAGTTTATAAGCAAAATGTTTTAATTATTGATGCATTGAAAAAACTGTAAATGAAGGGAAAAAAATGTGAAAATTGAAATTAATTTTAATTTACGAGTATAAGAACCAGTAGGTATAGAAATTAGGTACCGGCCCACACGCAACAAAATGAAATCAACAAATAAAAGAAAAGATATTTTTTCACTTTTTTTTCATAATCTTATTTATTGTAGTAATAGTCAGTTATAAATTACCTGCATACTTAACTAACTCTGGATGAGGGGAGCTCACATTATTTAATACAGTCAAAAGTCTTTAATCCGGACTCATCGTGACTTCGGCGATTCCGGATTATCGATTTTTCCGGATTATAGATTATCAGTTTAAATCTGGTAAGATGGCATGCAGAAATTATAAAATTAAAAATATGAAGCCTTAATTTATGAAATAAAGAACAATTATGGTATAAACGGTATCAAAATTTACAAAAAAAAAAGGCTTAATATTTATTTATTTACTTTATTAAACATTTCTTTCAATGTAAGTTGTTTAAGTTGCTTCGTTTTATGTGATAATACTTTCTCTTTAATTCTATAAACAGACATAATTTCTTGTTCAGTTACGAAATTCCGCTGTTCAAGTCCTATAATTGCTGTGTCGAGAATACCGATTAATTTGTCAATCGAAATTTTTTCGTTTTCAATAACCTCTGTGACACTTTCTTCACTATCGGAAGCGAATTATAATGATGAGGAATTTGATTTAAATCATAACCAAGACGGAGTACATCGAGATAAAATAAAAACATCTGCCCTGAAGATAAGGATAGTACTGACAGACCAACTTCCAATTCATTGCACGTGGAGGCGTTCCCCCCCCCTCCGCCGCAGAGCAGCGTGAAATTGATAAATAGATTTCGGAATGGTTAGAGAAACAAAGGATATGCCTTTATCCATTTTTTGCAGCAATTCCACTTTTTGTTTAATGGACTTCGAAACGTACTTTCGCTTTGTAGATCTTTTACATATTAGTAAATATATATCGGAACTTCTATTTGACATAATCGAAAGTTCAAGCTTACTTTTATAAAATTCCTCTAACAGTCTGCAGAAAATAATAAGCCGGATCCAATTCGAAGATTAAGGAACAACGCAATCTACAACATTAAGTGAATTAGATAATTTTAGCTTAGCTTATACCATCCGTTATCCATTAAACGCGCATGCGTAAACGTATTATGTGCATGCGCACACGCATATTCGCAGCCGTAAAAGTCTTACGTGCATGCGTCAACGCGACGTATGCACAGAAAGTTTGTAGCTTTGAGGTCCGGATTATGGGTGTCCGAATTAACGACTTCCTTTTTCCTAAAATAACTGTACTTCCTTTTTCCTAAAATAATAAAAGAAAATTAAATCTTCATTCGCCATTCATGTTGTTGCGGCTTTAAACTTAATTACTTATTATTTTTGTTTATGTTTATATTTTGACTTTCGTTTTTGTTTTTCTTTTATTATATACAGCAATATCATTACTACTTAGTAATATCTATTGATTTCACTTTTCAAGAACTCTGTGGTCATTGCATTCGAAGTAATATGTTGCAATTTGCTTGAAACTAGTTCAAATACTTCAAAATATTTTTCTCTCTTTCTTTTCTTTAGTATGAACTGAGAAGATTAGATATAAAATTATTGCTATAACATTAATGGCAATTTCAAGGATAAAAAATCTCAAGCCTGCAGATCCTTGTTCAGTCTTTCTTTTCGGTTGATGGTTTTTTTCGTCATTCGAAAACAAATTCTTGACGTAGAATGAGCATGTTAGAGGAGGTTTCTTTTCTTTCATTTTTCTTTCATCTAGTTATAAAAGTACCAATTGTCTGGAAAGTCTTCGTAGTTTTCACCTTATGTATTTCCCACTGATAAAAGATGATTATCGTATTTGGTGCACAAAATCTATTTCTCGTAATAATTGTCATTTACAATTTTTATAGTTTATTCGATGTCATATATTCAACCATTACAAATGCTTTAAATTTAGGGGTGTTGAGTGGATTAAACTAAAGTATCACCTAATTACCACATTTATACTTTATTAGCCCATTCGTCAGATGCGGATTCAAAGTACGTAGTTACTGTTATACCGTAACTACTGTGATTCAGACTGATCCTTATTCAGCACAGAACCGTTTTAAACGTGGTGACTTATTTCTATTTCCCGACGTCATATCTTAAGAATTTTTTTGAGGAAATTCGATTAAATTTGTGTTTCATGCCTTAAATAGGTATTTCTAAAGAATATCTGACGACTACTGTGATATCTGAAGGAAACCGAGGAATTCTAGGAATTATGAAAGTGATATAGCTTCCAAAACTAGAAATTTCCTTTCTCTTAATTTAGTATTTATCTGGCGGATGCTTATAAAAAAGATTTTGTGCCAACTAATAAATAAAGAATATTTGTGAATATCTATGCTAACTGTAGATGTAGTATATTTCAATTATTGTTTGCTTGATTTGCTGTTTTGAATTATGTTACAAATCCCAACTTGTCTCACTTGTGATAGATTTCCCGTGGTGAGAGGAAACGGGGGAGAAAAGCGATGAATAATTTATCTCTGAATGTTTGGCAACGGAAAACTTGCTGACCGGTTGTTTTGTTTATTCTTATATTTATGCGAAAAGGCAAAGATAAAGTATACCGTAAGGTGGTTTGTTGCGAAAGGTTAATCCAACATTACATATATAATTTTCAAAAAATTTCAGTATTATTATTGTACTAAGTTATCAACTGTGCCAGCGACTTATCTAAAATCACACTTGCAAATACATGTGTACTTCAGAAAAGGGAACATTTGAAACCTATATTTCCTCACGGACTGGAGGAAACGTTCGCCAAAGTCCTTTCTTCTTGCTTAAAAGCAAGATTGCTAAAACCTATATTTTATTTTTGCATGTGTAAGGCAGAAATGTTTAGAAAGCTTTGGTTTATATTTCGAATTTAATTTGACAAAAAAAAAAAAAAAAAAAAAAAAAAAATGCTTGTAATGTGTCTATTTAAAAGCTGTGAGTTTTTAATTTCATATTTTTGCTATACTCTAGGTTAAGAAAGTGCCAGTTATTCACCTAAATATCTGTTGTTATATCTGTTATTAAGAATTTTGAGCAGCGCTTTTCATGTTATTTATTATATCAAATCCATAACAATTTTTTTTAATGACTGGATGGATAAATGTAGGCAGTTTTATGTTATAAACTATTTTTTGCATGTAGAAACATTTTATGCATATGTGCATTATCACTTTATTGAATGTGACTGAATGAAAAGCGTTAAAAAGTAAATTGTGTTCATTCTGTTGTAATCTGCAAACGATTAATCTAAAACCAAACCAACAAATGGATATTTAAAATCAACTTGATTCCTTACATATAGGGCAGTTTTAGTTTTAAAAAGTTCTTGTTACATTTCAATTTATCCTGAAGAAAAAATGCATATAATATGTCTATATATAAATTATATGAATCATTCATTTCATATTTATGCCATATTTTGGGATAAAAAAGTGTGATTTATTCACTTGAACATACATTATTTTTCATGCTAATGGAAATTTTAAGTGGGATCATTTATTATATTTAATACCTACCTTTTTGGGAGAATGGGGAGGTTAAATTTGAGCAAATACATATTATAAACTATTTTATGTGTTCAGAAGCATTTTTTGCATGCCTATTATCTCTATATTGAATGCGAATGAATGAAATTATTTTTAAAATAAAATGTGTTCATTGTAATACACTCTGCAGCAGAGCTTGATTTCCAGAATTGGAAGTGCTAGAAAAAGTGAACATAAATAAATTAGTTAAGATTAAATAAAATGTAAAACCATAAATAAAAATATTTAAATTTTCCCTAGAGGAATAATAAATGCTAGTAAACCATTGTTTTCTAAAATTGAAATGAAATTAAAAAAAAAAAAAAAAAAAAGCAACTACAAAATGATAAGATACGGTACATCAAAGGTAAAAGAAATATTTGGAGCAGTATTCTGCCTAGTAACATAAATTTACTCTTTTAAATGCAAGAGAAACACTCGAATGTAAAATTTTAAAGTAGTTTAAAAAAAAGCTCCTTATTTTGGTGCGGATTGGTCTAAAATTCCATAAATTTCAAGACAGATACAGGTATCTCAGAATGTTTGCAGACATTTTTTTGCTTCTATAAAATGGGACCTATGTCTGTCTGTCCTCAAAATCAATAGAGGGTTAATCTTTGGATTATGGTAACTTAACGATTTTTTGGCGACCAACCCTGCTGCAGCAACCTGCTAGTTTTGTTTTGGACGCCATTTTGTTTTCACGAAGTAAAGGCAAGTTTTTTTTTTTTACTCAATATTTTTTTCCAACGATCTGTTAGCCGAATTCGCTTATGCTAGAACTTTTATGTAGTGCTTAATCATAACGAAGATTAGGTGTGAAATTGGGAGAAAGCGCAGAATTGCCCAGTGCTTTGCACAAAAATGGCATTACGCACACTCTTGACTTTATCCATGTACACTTTTAAAGTCCTAGCTAGTAACCATTATCGCCTTACCAAAATGTCACCAAACTACCTGTTACCATATTCCAAAGATTAGCCCAATAAAGTTTTATTTAAAATATATGGGAAAATAAGGTTGCTTTTTTGATTATTTTAAGTTTTAGTCTTATATTGGTTGCTAATAAATGTAAAGCTTTCTTGACTTGATGGGTAGAGCACACAAATATTTTTTTTCCTGAATAGATAGCATTTCAAAACAGAAGATCTATATCTTGGTTGCTCGAGTGTTCTCTTATTTTTCCAAGAGAGAGTGAGGCTTGCATTCAGTAGCTAATTTTGATAGCAGTTTTACTAGTTGATAAAAGAAATGCTGCATCAGAACTAGAATTTTCTGTTAATATTTCACTTATGTTATACAACAAAATACTGGATCTCATCTTACTTAGGGCTTTAGTGCACTTGTCTGGAATTAAGATTTAAATAAGAAACTGAAAAGTACCGGAAATGGTCTCTGGCTGAATTTAATTCCATTTCTTCAAACGGTTAATCAAGAAGTTGAGTTAGTTGGATATTGCTAAGTTTCTGAGGACTATATGCCTAAGGAGAATGATGCCATTGCAGAGGACTTTCTGAGAGAAACTGGCCTATATTCATGTTATGCATAGGGAAAACCATGCAGTCAGTTTCTTCACCTGGGATCGAGGTTAAACTCCATATATTCAGTGTCTTCAACCACTCGGCTGTTGATGTGGTTATGGTTAATCTAAAATCATTGTGGCAAATAGATGCATAGAAACAATTATTTCTGTGCTTGTACTGATGAAATTTTAAAGCAGCATCATTTCTGGCTAATCTTTGGAATTTGATAACAGGTAGTTTGGCGACATTTTGGTAAGGCGATAAAGGTTACTAGCTAAGACTTTAGCAGTGTACATGGATAAAGTCAAGAGTGTGCGCAATGCCATTTTTGTGCAATTCTGGGATTTTTTTTTAAGTGAAAATAGGTCGACGTGTATATGGATACCGTGTATGTGCAATTCTTAAAAACGCGGCAAGCAGTGGGCGATTCTGCACTTTCTCCCAATTTCGCACCTAATCTTTGTCATGATTAAGTACTTGGTTAATCTTTGGATTATGGTAACTTTGCAATTTTTTGCCGAAAATTTGGCAACCAACCCTGCTACAGCAACCTGCTAGTTTTTTTTTTTGGACGCCATTTTGTTTTCATGAAGTAAAGGCATTTTTTTTTTTACTCAACATTTTTTTCCAACAATCTGCTAGGCGAATTACGCTTATGCTAGGTCTTTTGTGGAACAAAAGTGCTATACATATAATCATTACATTGAAATTAATGAAGGATATTATTTCAATATTTGTGCAGTTTTAATGAAATTTAGTGATACTAGGCCGAGTTTCTTATTTTCATGAGAGGGTTAGAAGTGAAGTGTGCAGGGTTAAGGATTCTAAAACTTCTAACCTTATTGTGTAGTGTGCGGATATTTCTCCTGCATTTCAGAATTATTACGAAATTGTCATAAATTAGTGTCAGAAAGTTAAATTTAAACTTGTATTATTCAAACTACCTAACCAGTATTACTGACCATGTTGATTCATTTTGCTCTGAAATTCTGATATGAATGATGCTTGAAATGCCATTATTATTAATGTTTTGCTTAAGTTAGATATCCTGAATGTTATGCCGCTTATGATAAACAGATTACATGGATGTAATAGGCATGAGATACAAATATTTTGCAATTTAGCATTTATTTGTTGTTTCAGATTCTACCTTCGGATGAGTTTGTTTTCCTCTTTTAAGATTATGTAAATAATCTGCATTGAGCAGTGTGTTAAATAAACATTGGTTAAGTACTGACTTATTCAATAGTTCAAACATTATCATGTTGATAAACCTATGGATTTTATCGAAAGTTTTGAGAAAATATACGTATATTGAAATTTATGTTCTCATTAAAATTTCTGAAGTTTTCCCCTGGTTAAAAATTTATATCTGTTTTAAGCTTGTATAGTGTACAGATATTTGTGAGTTATTTTAAATTGTATGTGTAAAGTTTTCTGAATTCCTTCTAAAGGAAAAGTTTAATCCAAAATTTGTCTATTTACATAGGAAGTGACATGTTAATTTACTGTTCTTGAGAAAAAGTCAAAATGATTTTATGAGTGTGTTCTTTAAAATGAAAACTTAGCTTTCAAACTGTGTTTGTATAAATTTTTTTGGAAGAAATTAAAGAAACCATTCATTTAAACTGGCCTTATTTCACAGTGTGAGTTATAAGTGTATAAATATATCAACCTTGAAAAGAACAAGAGAATATGTAGTTTTAAATAATTATTCTTGCTAAACTATTTAATGAAACAGTGGTATGTACTAAAGTATCTGAAATGTTTTGGTAAAATGTTTAAATAGAAATATGTTTTATTCAGTATACATGTTTCAGAAGCATATATTAATGAAACTAGATCTTTTGAATCCTCAGTGCAAATATTTTATAGATGTGTACACATTCTTAAATGTAGGGCATTAGCATGTAAGTGGATAAACTAAGAATGTAAATTCTATTATGGTCATACTAGCCAAACATAAACTTATTAAATAATGCAGTATTTAAAATTCTAATGTTTAAATTAATTGAGTACCCTTGCATTTTTTTTTTTTTTTTCTTAAATGTGTAACTTTTATTCGATTAGAGCATTGTTTCCCAAACTGTTTTGACTCATTCTTTCCTTTTTTATTATGCTTAGCGCTCTTCTACCCTTAATTTCTTTTTAATGTAATTTGCAGGTACTGATTGAAAATGCATGAACAGTTTGGGGTATTTATTTTATTTCGACTGCATCAAATTATTACTTAAACCTCTTCATGCAGTAGGAAAACTGAATTGTAATAATTAAAGATATCTTGAAACATTTAATGAATCTTCAAAACATACATGCTGCTGTAGCATGTGCGATAGTATACTAACTGGTATGGCCGCATGAGGCAAAAGTATTTAGGCATGGCAAAATTTTTAGAATTTAGGAACCAAATTCCTGAATTTAGGAGTTGCAGAGTTTGCACGAGGCAGCAAAGAGTCCAGCACCAGCCCTGATAGTATATATTCCAAGAACATGCTATTTAGGCATATTAGATATCACTAGTAGTATTAAGTTATGTTTCTAGAATATCTGATAGTTTGTAAGTTCCGATTCATTGAAGTAGAAAAATGAAATTACATGCAATTTGAGCCAGTCTGTATTATAGTTTGATTGACATGATTTTTTCTTTTTTGTAAGAATTTTTAAATGTTTCAAAAGTGCTTAACCATATTTTCCAAGCATGTTCTTATTGGCCATATGCTTTTTAATGATGCCTTACTGGCTTTAGAACCAGTAATGCCACCCTAGATTCAGTTATCAATGATGTTTATGTCAGAAACTATGCTTTGCAAGAATATTGCCTCTGATTGTCTTCCATAAAATATATTATTTCCAAATAGATTATCTCCTGCAATTTTATTTTAAACAACTAAACTTATGGGTATTAAGTGACATTTATTTTTGTAATGTTTGAAAAATAATTTCAAATATCCCATAAGAAAAAATTTTGAACTTTCATTTAATGGTGTGCATGTTCTTGCGCGTGTAATACTTAAGGCCCGTTTCCACTACTGCGTACAAACGCGTTGCGTCAACTGAAGACATGCCTACGGCATCCGTATAAACGTTTCCACTGCCGCGTATCCGTAGATTATTTTCATTTTCTGCCGCTAGGTGTCACTGTAATAAAACAAGCAGTTCGAGAGTTACGACACTGAACATCTGAAATTTTCTCGCTTTCTAGAAGCCTTAAATATTAATGAAATAATATATATATATATATATTATTAAAACTAAAATGTACTGTTAGTGAAAAAATAAACAAATAAATAAAATAAAAACATTAAACAAATTAAAAAATAGTTGGTACTTAAAATACAGAGCAACTGTAAAAGAAAGGTTCACAATATTTACACAAAATTTGCTATGCTTGTATACCGCCGACTTCAGAGTCATAGCTGAATGATTTATTAGAAATCTTGTTTGTTTTAAAATGCACTACGGGCAGTTATATTTTATGCATAATCCATAAAATATTATTTTTAATTTAAAAATTTTAATTCATATCTCTTTTTATAGAAGTTGTTATAAAAGCCTTTTCTCTTTATATATACACACATTAGGTAGAGAAAATGGAAATATTTAATTAATTCCTCTGCTTCTGCTGGACAGGACTGAATTTAAAAGCAATTATTATAGTAATTTCTTGTTAAAAAATTTTAGGGCATTAATACTGTCTCATGTTAATTGGTAATGAAAGTTTAGAGCTGTAAACATCCCCAAGTCTGAGCATATGTATGTACATTCACATAAAAGTGAAACGAAAATATATATGTATATGTACAGGGTTTCAAAAGAATAAATAGTAAAGTTACATTAAATTTAAATAATTCTCTTGTGCTATTGCTGCAAGGAATGAAATTTGAATTTAACAAACATTCTCTGTTTGTAAAAAGCAAATTTAAAATTAATTAAATTTAATGCAAACAAATAACTGATTAATTATTGCTGCAAACTAATCTACAATATCATTTAAATTCTGAGAGCATATGTAAATCAAGTGCAAGTGTCAAAATCCATGAATAAATATATAATAAATTTATTAATCCTGAAAAATTTATAAAAATGCATAAGTGAATAATAGGATAAATAAATTTTTTTCTAAATAAATTTATAATTCCAAAAATTTATTAATAAATTTTTGGAATTATATATTTATTAATCCTAAAAAATTTATAAAAATGCATAAGTGAATAATAGGATAAATAAATTTTTGGAGCTGTATATTTATTCATGGATTTTGACACTTGCACTTGATTTACATATGCTCTCAGAATTTAAATGATATTGTAGATTAGTTTGCAGCAATAATTAATCATTTATTTGTTTGCATTAAATTTCATTTAAATTTAATTAACTTTAAATTTGCTTTTTACGAATAGAGAATGTTTGTTAAATTCAAATATATATTAAATTCGTATTATATATTAAATTCGTATTATATAATTTTCAAATTTTTTTACAGGGAAAATTTAAATAAATAAAGAGCATAAATAAAACAATATATTTAATGCATATAATAATAGAAATAAATTATAAAACACAAATATAGATCAAATTGGAACAAAAAGCTAAGGAAGTTGCAGACAGGGTGGAAAAAGTGTATGGGATTCGAACTTACGACCCCAAAAGTTAATCCTTGTTAACGTGCTTTACCACTAAGCTAGCATCACACGGGAATGATATGCATATTTTGGCTTATATACATCATCAAGTGAATCAATTCTTAAAACTAAATTTTTTGGTCCTATTTCAGTGTGCTATCGTCAAAAAAATTCACCAGAGTTTGTTCTTCAGCTTCTAGTACATTGTTTACAAAAAACATTATCTTTTAAAGTGGCGTTCCGATTGAAGTTAAACAGACTGCTAAAAATATATTTCATGTGCTTACAAATATATGTTAGTCGAAAAGATATATTTATAAATAGAGAAATACAAATTTAACGTACTCTTTAATGCAGTGGAATATTTAAAAGGCTATTAAATTTAATTTATAATTAACGTTTTTAGTTTTTACGTATTTAAAAAAAAAAATCTTTTAGTGCTATATCTGATTTGCTATAGCAGTTTGATATAGTCAGACATTCATTTTCATTAAAGGTAAATGTGTATGCAGAACTAAGAAATAATTGTCAGGACAAATTTTGCTATTTCATGCTCTTGAAATTATAATTTTTGCCTCTGCTTTTCTTGAACTGAATTTCTTGAACGCCTGATTTTATCTGCAAACAAGTACTGTAGTTGCAGTTATCTTATTTTTCTTATCTTTTTTAAACTAAATTCAGCTGATTACTGACTTTTTCAGCACGCAGATTTTTCACTATAATGTTAATTCAGAAATAAGTATTTCTTAGCAAAACATTCTTTCCCTAAGCGACCGTTCATCGCTACTTCTGCCGCCATTAATTTTTGGTGACTACACCTGATTGCTCCCTTTTTACCACATGACCCCCAACGCATCCGCAGACATACGGATAGAAGTTGAACATTGTTAAACTCCATCCGTATGTCATCCGTCACCGCACATCGACGGGATTGCAGATGTCAATCAAAGTGAATTCTAATTGGAGAAACGTATACGCAGCAGTGGAAACGGATCTTTATCCTGATGCTGAATGCCACAAAATGAATAAGAAGTCTCCACTATGATGTTTGAAATTTAAAACTTGCTGTGTTTAGTTTCTCTCCCAAATATTATGTTAGCTAGGGTTAATAGTGCATATAAATATTATATGATACACAAGATGTAAGTTTCACATGTATTTTTTATGCATTCAGGTGAAATAATTATATGATAGCTCTGTGAGATGGATAGGATAACGTTGGCTAGCAGTGAAAAACACTTTTTAAAGATTTTTAGCACTTCTTAATGTCATTATAGTTCTTAATCTGAAAATGTTACATATTATGTAACATATACCATTTTTTTCCCACGAATTTGATATTTTTTATCACATACTAGGTGTGCTACTAATATTTGGTTACTGTGATAATAATTTCTCAATTTCAGTTAATTGAAAAGAAATCTTGGTAAGTGAAATCAAATGCATAAGCAATAAATTGATATTTTATTACAAAATTAAAACAAATAATGAATTAAAAACGTTTTATTGACTTCTTTAAAATAAGTCTTAAAGTCATTATTTTTCATATTGGAAAAAATCATAATCTTGTATATCAACTTAAAATGTATTCCAATTTAAAATACAACGAACTTGAATAGACAATTAATACAGATAGCTTTTAAAACACTATCTGTGCATCTTTGTCAGCAGGATGATTATACTAACCTTCCACATTTCATATGCATTAATATTCAGCAAAATAATTAAGACACAATAACAGACCGAACAAATACTAATAATAATTCAGAAATCAAACAACAAAAATCAGCGTTATATTTTCACAATTTTCACAGAATTTTGAAAATATAATGCTGATTTTTGTTGTTTGACTTCTGAATTAGTATTCAGCAAAATGTTTTATCTGAAAACAAAAATACTAGCAATGTGAAAACCTTAAATCTGCCTGCAAAACTTTGACTGAAAACTCTTTTCTCCTTGTTTAACATAAGGCTGAATTGCATGAAACAGTCTGACAAAAACAAGCAATTACTTAACCCTCTAAATGGCATGGTTTTTTTGTGTTGTGATACATTGTGGCAAGGAGAATAAGATTGTGCCTTTCATTGGCAAGAGCCTTGAGCACCACCGTTACAGGTGACAGTATGACTTCGCTTAGTTCCACCCTCAATTTTGATGGAGAGCACTCCAGGGAAGATGGATTCAAGGTCCTCCCACCCCTCTTTCCCTACCACCAACTTCTCGAGAGGACTTTCAGTTCACCATATATTTAGAATGTCCCCATGCCACAAAGAAACTATACACACTTACAAACATCCATGCTTTCTCCAGGATTTGAACTCCTTTCCTTCGGTACCATAGTAGGCTCCCTAACTACTATATTGTCTGTGCAGCGGCACAGTTTTTTGATCTGCTCATGAAGAAATGTATTTAAGCAGTATTTTCCTTCCCTAAATTCATATAATTAATCATTTTAGTCTCTGTTTTCATAAACTTTCATTCATTCAGACAATATTTGAAGAAAACAAGGAAACAAAATATTTTAAGTGATAATTTAATATATGCCAGATGACTGGATAAAGGCTCTCGCCACTCATGGAGTTAAATATTTCTATAAAAATTTATCTCTTATATGAGAAATTGAAAAAAGTATTTCACACCATGCACCATGCATGTTAGATACAAACTTTAAACTTGTTGAAATGAAAGGGAAGCTTTGATTGCCATACTGTACTAATATTTTTATGTAATTTTAATAATGCAGACTAATAATAATGGCCATAGTTGAAAGTATGCTACAAATATTCAGATCTTTAAGCTTTTCTTTGGATATAAAACTTTACATTGTGAATCTTGATGCAGCAAGCAAGGATAGCACACCTGCTAAGACATTGAATGGAAGGGGAGGTATACTGAGTTTGTTACAATACTAACTTAATTGCAGATTAATGTTTTCTAAAAGAAATTAATTTGCACATGAGAAAAACTGTGAAACCCTGTCCAGTCAATCTGTTTGCCTGTTATACCATCCGAGAAAGGGTGCTTGATGGGTTATATGGCTGTAGTTATTTATTCTTGAAAAGTGCCATAGTTTTCTTATAGTAATGTTTTGGAAAGGAGGAAATTCAGTTTTTATTTTCTGTTTAAACATTAAGATCATTTCACAATTTGTGAAATATTAAAAATAGTTTCTTAATTGCATTTAAATAAAAAATTTAACTACAGGAGAGAAAAAATTTCAGAACTGAAATACAGTAAACTCCTTTAAGGCAACCATGTACAGTTTCAGATAATTTTTGTCTTCTATTGAGGTAGTCGATAACCTTAGAACAGAGGTGAATTGGTGATAGAGATTATTAGTTTGCATGATGGATTCACCTTATTCGAGACTCTTTGAATTTAATAAAAAATTACTGAATGAGAAGTGTAGTATATTGGTTTATTCATACATATTTGATATAATAATTCTGAAACAGTTTCATAAATAGTGAATAATGTAGTAAAAAAAACTTTGGAAAAATTTGCATAATTTTGTGAAATAATACAAGTATTTTAAGGTATGGAAAATAGATTTTTATTTAAAGGTGGAAAATAAAAAAAAGTTGTTTTGTAAATTTTACATAATAATTTCAAAAATACTTGCTAATCTCT
Organism: Stegodyphus dumicola; assembly: GCF_044657685.1. Lineage (NCBI taxonomy): Eukaryota > Metazoa > Arthropoda > Arachnida > Araneae > Eresidae > Stegodyphus > Stegodyphus dumicola. The sequence goes on along the minus strand of NC_140780.1, from coordinate 181,475,888 downwards.
CTTGCCTGATTTGCTCATTTAATTAATTTTCTTTTTCTAGAACAGTTTGAACTTCATAAAGTAAACCAACCATCTGTTATATATTTCTGTCAACTTACTTTAAAATGAACTGTGGCAGCAATTTCAATATAATTATGGATATAAATATAATGCTTTCACATTTTGTTTTTAAACATCTTAATCTAATGTTCATATAAGATAAGAAATTTAAAATAAAAAAACCACATGCTTATGTGCGCTGATCTACCAACTGCAAAATAAATGTGACTGCAATAGCATCAAAAACAGAAATGTGCATATATGTGATACTTGAATATTAATTTATTTATTATCAGCCGCACAGCAGAAATGAAACAGAATTATAAGCAGTATAGGAATGTGATTAATCATTAAACAGTGTTTTATCATAACTGTTGAATGAAGCCTGCTTGAAATATGACTCCACATTGATCGACATTAAATTAAAAATAGTTTTGTGGTTATAATTAGAACTGGCAATGTAATTTTATAATTTGGTTAGTACATAAAATAGTTTAGTTTGGCTGGGTTATAAAATGTTTGTCATACAGAAGAGTAATGTAATTATCGTTATGGATATTTGTTTATATTTCTTAGAAATGCTAATCACTTTCAGAAATGATGATTTTAGGGAGGTAATTGTCATGTGAAGATCTGCTGTGTTTATAATTGATTAGAACTTATTGTTTTAGGGGGGGGAGGAGGGTATTTTATCATTTTTAGTGGTGACTGTGTAGTGGTGTTTTTTAGTGATTTTAGTTCATTATAATTATGAAGATGCCCAAAGTTTGCATGTTGTTATTGAAAGTGCCATACTGGCATTTTGTTAATTTTTATATTATGCATTAGCAATGATAATTTACATGAATATGAAAGCATAATAAGTGCTATTTGTCATCATATTTAAAATGTTGAGTGATGATTATATAACTTAATAATCATTTTTTAATGTCACTGTGGTATGTATCACTGCTTTAACATAAATAAAAAATTATTGGTAATTTTAATCACAGCTCAGCATTTTGATAAATCTTTGTTTAATAAGTACAGGGCAGTTTGTGGGTGCGAATTTTGTTAAAAATTAAAGTGTTAGACCAGAGTCGTAGCTAGGGTTTCCAGCGCCCAGGGACAACTGAAGATTTCGCGCCCCCTTCTGCTTGCCAAGGATGGAAAACATTTAATTCTAAAATGTCATAACATCAGTTTGGCGCCCTTTGGATCCTGCACCCGGGGACAGATGCCCCCCCCTTGCCCCCCTCTAGCTACGCCCCTGTGTTAGACCTTACTGGGCTTGCTTGTCTTGTGAATTTTCCATTAAAGAAAAAGCGGAGGTTTCAGATGTGGACAGCTAAGGATGGCAACTGTGTCTAAGTGCATGATCAGTTTCAGAAATATTAAAAGATAACATTGTACTAATTTAAACATTAATAGCTGAATATAATTCAGATATGCTATTATTAGGCCATGAACTCGGTTATTTAAAAGGGTTTACTTTTACATGATGTTTCTTATCTTTGTATCATTAATCAAGGCTTCTTTTACAGTAGTTAGGAGAGTTGTAGCTAGGGTTTTCAGTGCCCGGGGCAGCTGAAGGTCTTGTGCCCCTTCCTGTTTGCTTAGAATGGAAAATATTTAATTCTAAAATATCGTAACATTAGTTTGGCTCCCCCTGTATGCTGCATCGATGTCCCCGCTTGTCCCCCTCATTAACTAGGCCCCTTGTAGTTAGCAGTATTCTTTATTTCAAAATAGTATGTTGTTATCTATTTCTATTGCATTATAACAAGAAATTGCATGTTCTCCATCAATTTCACTTTGATTGTGTAGGACTTTATTAATGAAATTAGTAGTCTGCCTCTTGTGGCATCATCATCAATAGTAGGCAGTATTCAATGTAGTACTATACAGCATCATCCTGACAATACGGTATTAAGCTGCAAAGAAATTTAAATCCTATTGTAGCATGTATATCTAAAGGGTCACCCAGACAGGAAAGTTGTCAGTGATTCTGACTGTCATACCAAAGTGCCTGGGTTCGAAACCAGATAAGGCATGGATGTAAATATTCTGTCCCTTCATACGAGGTAATGCTTTTGGCTTTTATTGTAGTTATCATCTATAAATGGCTGGAGCCTGTCACTGGGGAAAAAAATGTCGATCTAAAGTAATATGTATGTTTTGTTAGGAGGAGAATCTGAGTTTTTAATTATAGTTTTGATGTTCATAAATTAACTGTCTATGCTTAATGAAATACTTAGTGATATTTGTTGCAACATCTTTTCAAGGGCCTCTTAAATCATGCATGTGCCTCAAGCTGTATTCATTTCTATGTTTTCATGTTTCTGTGAGGTGTCTTTATCTTATTCAGTTGGATAAGGATGAAAGGCATTGCCAAAAGAAGCAAAATCATCAAAATACAGAATCAGTACTTATTAATTTACAAATACATTTTACTTGCCAAAAGATTTAAATAATTCTGTATGTATCATTTGCAAATGCTATCTAGTATACTTTCTTGTACAAAAGGTAATGAATTGAACAAAATCTTGGCTTTAAATTTTCAAGATATGATGGAAGGAGATCAAACGAATTAAAGTTACAGATCAATAGGATTAAATATTAGGTAGTATTTGTAGATTATAGTATGTATAGGAAAAGTAAGCAGCTTAATGTTTTCAACATAGACATATGTCTCTAATTGTTAATTATTCAGTTTAAATACTGTGAAATCTGTAATAGTTGTGTATGTGTTTGCAAAGCAAAAAATGATCATTAATGTTTTGTTAAGCATTTATATGAGGATATGTTAATTCTTGCTTCCTGTTTCTTCATTGGTATTTATGTATTAATGCAACCACTTTGGCACAATTTAATGATTTTTTTCAGATGAAAAGGTAAAAGTTACTTATCATGTGTAATATGCTTTTTTTAGAAAGATTCCCAAACTATCGATGTTTATCTATCAACATATGAAAGAAAATATACTTTACAAATTTAAAATGAAAATTTGAATTATTAAATAGGGATTATGTGATACATTAAAAAATAAAACAAATTTCTCATCAAACTTTTTCGTAATTTTTTGTGCAGTTCTCCCAAAGTATGCAGTGATCTATTTTTGTTTAAAAAAAATCGGAAAATTGTGGATACTTGGCTTCATGCAATCCTCAGCAATAGCGCCTACCTAAGAAACGCACTTCTTGGTTGTTCCCTTTTGAAAATTTTCAGCAAAATTCTGTATTCCTGCAGAAATTTTACCATGGTTTCTTCCATTGCTAGCAAATTTCACAAGTTCATATTTTCAAACTAAGTTTAAGGCAAAATATATCACAATTTGTTTATAAAAAGACCTTTGAACTTAGAAAACAACAAAAAAGAATGCATATGAAAATGGCGGCACTGTTTGACTGAGCGCCGCCTAAGATAACCACTGACCTGACTTTGATATAAAAGTCTTACAGTGTTAATAGTATTTATCCTGGCAGAAGGATTATTTCTTCCATATAAAAAAATAAATATTACATGGGCATACAAGGCCTGCATATAAGTACAGATATGTTAATTACAGATGTTGTCTTGTACAAGATATATGAAATCATCAGATGTAATCATGACAGTTATGTACACATTTAAACAACATCTGAATTCATATTTACAATACTTTTACTGAGATGAGATAATGTTAACTTGCTATGAGAATGATTGCTAGAAGAATGGTTATGTGTATGGTTGCCAGAGTTTGGCTCATTGTGAAAATTTGGCGATTTCGCCTAAGGTGGTTGCCTTAATACATTAGACCTCTAATTATCTTAATCAATTGGGACCGGACCCCATTCGGATAATTGGATTCTTTCTGAAGAGAAGGTCTACGTACACTTTAATTACTGTATGTACTGTATGTTGAAAACGGAAATTTAAAAAAAAAAAAAAAAAAAAAAAAAAAAAAAAAAAAAAAAAAACACAATTTTTAAAGAAAAAGAGATTTTAATTAATTAAAATGAAAAGGCAACACTTTTATGTACATGTTATATAGAACACTGTACAGTTCTTACAAGTGTTGAAAATCATTGCTTGCTGAACATCTCGGTCAACGTAAGCTGTTTGACTGTCTTAGCCTATTTTTGGGCAGCTAAGTTGTGCGTCTGCTCGGCAATAAGAAGTTTCATGTGATACCACTTGGGCTGATGCTCTATCCACTTCATCGCAGTTTCAAGGCCGGCAAATGCTTCACTAGCCTGTTGGTCCTGCATCTGCTTCAACTTCGGCATCGACACTTTCTTCTCTCACGCTTTCAATAACCTCATAATTTAGAAAATTTGAGACCCAGGGTCTAACGAATCACACACCATCCATTCTTCTGTATCCTCAGCACTATATTCTGAATATCCAGGAATTTTCAAAAGAATTTTTCTTAATTCCTCAAGTGACACTTCCTCCTCATCTTTTCATGTCTCTTCCTGTTCCTTTTTTTGAGCTTCTTTCCCCTTTTTCTCCTTCTCTTCTTCAGTTGATTCGGAAATTCTGAAAGTGATTCAGATAATCAGTGATTCGTATAGTTGGAGTTTGGATAATTGGAGTTGTACTGTACCTCTTCCTTTAATTCCATTTTACCTTTTGATCTGTTCAGTTACTTATATTGTATATTTGCTTAGGCACATTACTTTTCTTTTAAGGCCTCCCTCTGCTTCGTATACTTTTTTTTTTAACTTTAATATGCTTTTAGTTTAGTGGTGATTATTTTATATATTGTAGGAAATCTGTGTGATCTCAAATGGGCATTTTTAAAGTTCTATGGCTTATAGATGTTTACATGTAATTATTTTTCTTGTTTCCAATGCATTCCATTTTGACACTAATATTTTGGAGCGATTTGCATATTTCGTACGCATTATAATTTCAGTTATTCATCTGCCACCCAGATGGTGTAATGGTTAGGGAAACCTACTGCAGTAAGGAAGAACCCAGGTTCGAATCCCTGAGAAGGAATGGTTTTAACTGTCCCTCCCTTCATAGAAGGCAACGGTGGCTGCTTATTATGTGCCTCCACAATAAAATGGCTGACACTTCTGACCGTAGGCTGATTAGTCAAGTGCGCGCCTGCCATTGGAATTTTTTTTTAAGTTGTTCAGCTGAAAATGCATTCATTTCTTGTCTTGCAAAAAATGCCTATGTAAAATAAACTTTTCTTTATTGGGTAAATAATATTTTAGCCCAAAGGGGCATTAGACCCAAAGGGCTATTAGTTTCAGAAGTTTAGTTTCATTAGTTGGTATTTTGCATCGTTTTTCACTTTCTGCTTTGGTTCACTTTTCAAACTGTTGCCACCAAATATTATCACCATGTATTATATTTAAAAAAAAACTAAATAATGAAGATTCTGCATGAATATTTCTCACGTTGTGAAAAAGTGACGGTGCCTAGAGCGATCAAATTTTGAATTATGTAATCCTCCAACCGAACACAGGAACTTGGAAGCGTGAATTTTGAATTTGCTTTATTGTCTATTTCAAATTTTGTAAAACTTTAACGAATTTTTGATTAACAAACTCGATGATTTCAAAGCGAGCAGTGGCAACACTACAGAAGAAAAAAAAAAAAATTCTTATCCTCCAGCACAGGAGATTGTGTATTAGAAATTCTAAAGATATGCTGTTTTGCTGGTTCTAAATATTTTGTGATATTGCTGTTGAATTGAATTAATTGTGGTTTAAGTGCGAAGAATGTGATATTTAATAAACAAACATAACACACAGAACGTTAAAAAAAAACACCTTTCTGGACGTAATATGAAATCTGAAGGCCTTCAGAGTTTCTTCCCCCCTTTTAGTAGTTTTATCTTTCGAATGATTTTCCCATCTTTATGCTAATTATAATACAGTATTATATATAATAACACTGTATTTATACCTTTAATCTTTCATATTTTTGTTGGAGTGTTGTTAATCTAGACAGCAAAATATTTCATTAACTTTATGAAGATATCTGATTCATAGCGCTTCGCAGTTTTTTTTAAAACCCTTATTGCTATTATGATTTTCCATATATACATAATGCCACTGTTGAAAATCAGAATCTGATTTACTGCTATTGTAGGTAAAGGGCAACACATGATGCCTTTTTTTTATTAGTACTATTAATTACATAACCCTCACATGCATTGTGATAATTGACTAAACAAAATAGCATTATTAAATGTAATTAACATATATATGTTTTTAAGTGGTCAATATTTAGAGAATAAAAATTAATTTTAAGAGATTGTATAGAGTTAGGGTAACTATAAATGAAGCAAAGCTAATATGAAAAGTAGGAAACCTGGAGTGTTCAAATTTCTTTTAGTGTAATTTTTCATGTTAATCATTATTTTAGAAACTGGGATGCCACATTTAGATATTTATTTTTCTTTTATTCATTTTAGCATAAAGTTTTTGATCAATTTTGTTTCTTACTTTAAGATCATTTGTCTTTTTTTTTTTTTTTTTTTTTTTTTTTTTTTTTTTTTTTAACCCAGATATATAATGGTGGGCAAGCAAACACTTCTAACCCAGATACCGTATTAATTCTTGCTGTTTTTTTTTACATTTTGCTTCAAGTTTGATCGGGTTAAAAAATAAAATTTAGCAGATGATTGCTGACAGCAATTTTTTTTTAGTGAAATGTTTCGAAGATTGGAATGTATTGGGAGGGGGGATTTTTTTTTCCTTCTGAAGTTGCTGTTAGCAATGGCAGTTAAGGTAAAGCACTTTTTTTTTATGGACTTGGTTCTGATACCAAAGTATGAATTTATAAGAAAAGTGCATAAACTAAAGAAATGTATGATATACATTTTAATGACTTATTTAGACAACATTTTTCATCTGTTAACAGTCTTTTAAATGATACAAATGTGATTGAAAATTATCTGCTAAAATTTATTTACAGAGTGTAATAATTGGCATACATGCATCACCTATATCTCTCCCGTTTCTTTCAGATTAATATTGCCAATAGTGTATAAAGTATACTTTATTAATTTAGAAGGTAATTATGAGTGTAAATTTTGCTACTAATTTTCTAATAAGCAAAAAGATGTTTCTAATTTTTTTGTCAGTTAATATTATGTCATAGCTGTGCAGTAAAACAGCTGAAATTTGGCCTAATCTGCAGTAAGAGGGTGATGAGCTACCAAACATGTCAAGTTTTAAGGAATAAAGGGTGGGTTCACAGTTCATAGTACTTTAACACATATTACTCTAATGAATGTTCTAGCACAGTACAGAACACATAAAAGTGCAACATACTCTAAAATAATTATTAAAAACCAGAAATACACTTTCTAAAGAAACTAAACTGAAATGACTAGTAGTTCTCTCAAGATAAATATGATGATGCCAGACTGTCTCTCACACTAATTAAAGATAGCTCCATTCATTTGTACATTTGTTTGAGATATTTTAGTAAAAGATTTTTTTAGATGAAACTAGTTTATATTCATTACACGGAAAAAACAAAAAATGAAGCAGGTTACAAGTGTTTGGTGCTCTTATCCATTTAGTTTTTATTGGATGAGGAAATTATTGAAAGCTTTTGGCAGCTGATATTAATCTGGACCATAACTTAAAAAAATCCGCTTTTTAAAAAATATGCCTGCTCATCTAATGGGGTAAACAATAAGTGCTAATCATTGTGTGGTAATACTGTTTTAACTTGCACCTCCTATAAAATAGATTACTATTCCCTCATTCCTCAATCAAGTGAATTCTGGAAATAAAAAATCGAGTAAAACAGAATATCTGAGTTTCTAGTGAAAATTCTTTCGATGTGTTATTGTCAGGAACGAGTCCAAGATGACAGACTTTTCATCTTTTAAGCTTATCACATTAAAGTTTATTAATTCATTACATTTTGGAAATATATTTAGTGTATGTGTCTTAAATCCAAAGTAATTTTTGCTGCATATTTTTAGTTCTAATATAAAGTTTTCTAAAATCTTTCTAAAATAATTTTATTTTGTGTATTGTAGTTCCATTTGTTATCGAGGCTGTGATGACATGCAAAGAGAGCTAAATATCACTTAACATTGATAGTTTTTTACCCGCCTGTCATGGATTAAGCTGTTTTTATATGATGCAGTACTGACACTATTAGAATTGTGTTATATAATATTTTTGTCCTCATAGTGAAGGATTATATTATATGTCACTTATCAAATATTTTGTTCTGTGTGCTGTAAAATGTTAGAGCAGTGCTCAGTCTTTTGCATCATTTGATAAAACCAAAATAATTTTATTTTCTTGCCATTGTTGTTACCATTCTCATTTGTCTGACAATAGTCAGCACAAAGTCATGACAAAGCATTTGTAATGGCAAGATGTCAAATTCACTTTGGCAAAAGCCTTGAGCACCATATAGGTGACAGCCTGACTTTAGCTCAGTTCTACCCCCAATTTTCTGAGAGAGCACACCGGGGGGGATGGGTCCGAGTGTTTCCCCACCCCTCTTCCTCTACCACCAACCTCTTGAAAGGACTTTAGGCTTACTGCTTAAGTAGAGTGCCCTATGTTGCACAGACATTATACATTTCCTAAAATCCATGCTTTTTCTGGGATTTTGGACGCAGGCACTTCGGTCTCTAACCGCTAGTCACCTCCCAACTAGTCAGAGTCACTAACCATTATCTCAGTTGGGCGGACTTTTATTTTTATTGTGTTGGGCATAGCATAGTGTGTTTCTTTTATGATTTTAGTTTCAGCTTTCGTATATGTGGATGCTAAACTATGCAACTGCGTTTTGTATTGAAATACATAACAGTTTTCTTTATGCTCTGAACAGGATTTAGTTTGCCTTTTTGGGCTCCAGTAACTTGAATTTTAGGAGCATTTTTACAAATTATGTGTGATTTGCGTATCAAGAGAGTAGTGACTTACATCTAAATTGTTATTCTAATACTGCAAAGGTTAATATCAGTTTTGGGAATTCCTGGATTCTCGTTCCTCATTAAGACTATTTCATTATAATAACCTTTACTCACATTTCTTTAAATAAAAATGTATAATATCTTCAATTGATGTTAATTCATTTGAACATCTGAAGCTCTAGGTATTGTCTTAACACAAAGATTTCAGATATATTCAGCATTATGGCAAAATCTGCATAAGTGATGTTAAGAGAGGGAGGTCAAGCTTATGAGAGGAATATGTGAGAACTAATTGTGTAGAAACTGGATTCCTCCCTTCAAAAAAGAAACATGTTCCAGAACTTTTAAACTCCTTTTCATCAAAGCCCTGGTTTTACAGATTCATAGTTTTGATGTGATATCAATGATGAAAATGAACTGCAGTTTTTCTAGATTAGTTGTATATTTCAGCTTGAGTTTTTTTTGCTATTGAATTTATAATCATTTTGCACTTCCAGAGCCAGAGCTTCTGCTGATAACGTATAGGAGGTGTGGAAGGTTTAGAAATTGTTGAAGACAGTATTATATTTGGTGCTCACATCCCGAATTGCTTATTAAGGAAAGATTATAATGAAATTCGCGGTTTTTTAATATCTTTCGTTGGTTGATTAAATTTTTATTAGTATCAAGATAAATGTTATTTGGTTTTAAAATCTTAATTCCTTTTCGTGTATCCATTGCATGTAAGAAATATTTTTTTTTTTTTTTCTGTTTTTATTCAATGCATTTTTAGGTATTTAAAAATTTTTTGTTTTTTGTTTTGTTCATAAAACACTCGTTATTTTGTTTTGATGTTAGTACATCGCGATCTACTGAGGTGATTGTTATCAAAAACAACGTAGTGTTAGGTTCGTGTTCTGTGCATGGTTAAGCCCGTTTGTAGTTTCAGCTGTTTGTTTGGAAACATTCCTGCGATAACAACTAAATTCGCCATTATGTCACGTGTTTATATTGTTTTGATTTTAAGCATCTTCCGATGTGTTTATGTAATATAACAGCATTGGTTAATTGATTTACTTTTGATATTTGGATTCAAGCTCATTTTTTCTTCTTTGCTTTCTTTCTCATGAAATTTTTCTTGGAGTGAACACCTTTCAGAAGCCTGGCGATTAAAGTAAATTTTGCGTTATCAGAGTATGGTGTGGAAACTTAATCCAAGCCCTTCATTGTCACAGGTATTTAATTTCATTTGAATTTAAATCCTAACGTTATAGCCTAACGCATTATCAGTTGCCTACTTCCACGAACCGTGTATGTGTAAGAATGCCATTCTTGCTAAGTGCCGAGTTAGTCCATTATAAATATTATAATCCGAAACTGAATACTATGGAGTCTAGCTTCACATTCGCTGCTGAATTTCATCTTATTCATTATGCGTTTTGAACTTCTTTTTTATTTTAAAACACTCGAGAGTGAGCTGTAGAATTTTTATTTACATAAGCAATATATTCCTATGCTTTAATATAAGTTTCTAAAATCGCGAGTAATTTCATTTATCATCTGTGAGAGATAAGATTCTTAATATCCGACATCGCAGAATGAGATCAGTTTCATTCCATGATCATTGTTTTTATTATTGTAATAAACTTTTTTCTAATAATGATATTTTCCTTTATAAAGTAAATAAAATATTAAACTGCTAAAAATAACTTAGTGTTAAAGTGAATGAGTATTCTGATTATTGTGCTCTGATTTTGCTGAATTTTTCTTTTTCGTATTATGTTTTATTTTGCTAGGAACTATTTCATTTATGCCCAGGGGTATGTAAAGGTATTCTAAAATGCACTATTTGATATACTTCATAAGCGATCACTTGTTCCCTTCTGGTGGAGAGAATGTAAGTTCGATAACCTCCGTGGTTGGTAAAGAAAATTTCTCTGAGGGTTTTTTTTAGGGGGGGGCGCTTTCTCCCCATCGCAATGAAAAAGTTGAATAAAATAATGTGTTAGGGAAAGTTCTGGGGGGTTATAAAAAATCCTTTGCTATGCATCGCATTGCTGAAGTGGGAGATGTTGTTGAACCCTTCTCCCCTTAATCTGTTGTCAGTGGCACAGGTAAGTTTTGTGTAAACCGGTTATTACCCTTTAGCTTCTCGAATGTAACGGAAGTTCACCTTCCCCATTGCTCCTCGTTCTTTTCGACCCCTTACTGGAAAGTGTTTCTTAGACGAAGTTATCGGCCTTTTCTTTTTTCTTTTGGTTTAATGCTTGATTTCTGAGCTGTAGTGTTGTGCTGTTGAGAATCAAGTTGCTGAACTGAGCAATAAGAAAATGTATTTTACTGCTTTAGGATTTAAAAGACACCTTACCTTGCGCTGTGTATATTTGCTTGAAAAATAATAAGCTAGTTCTCTTTATAAATATTTTATTTTTAAATTTAGGAAAATGTTTCCCATATAATTTATTTTTGTAAATGGTATTTTAACGTCTAATATTTTATAATCAAAATTTGTTATAGGTTTGAAAAAACGGATTATAATGAAAGTGTGATAGGAATTGTAATTTTAATTTTACATATTTTTGATTACTCTATTTAGTATTTATTTTGAATCCCTGATTTTGAAATATTGGTGAAGCACAATATTAGACAAAGTAGATATAATGCTATTTAAAAATTATCGCGCGTTGTATTCAGTTTATCTTAGACGTATCTCGCGAAGACATCTTTCAAGAGTAGGTTAGCTTCGTATGCTTATCCTGTAGCAGTTTCTTTGCTGTTTATTAAACGTAATGCTTGTATTGGAGATGATCGCTCCTCATGCTGGTTGACGCGGTCTATAATCATGTGCTTCCTCTCATTGAAAAAAAGAAGAAAATGTAAATACATTTAGCATTGAATTTGGAAAATGAGAACAGGCTAGATGGTTTTTAGTGGACATGACTGCTTGCTGAAATGAACTAAGCGTGCATCTTTCAAACTGAAAGAGACTAAATGATGTTTCAGATAATAACATTCGAAGTTAAGTAAAATTGCAGCAATCCCACAACCATCTTGGCAAGCAGCTAATTAACTCAGGAATTCTTGCCTGTTAAAACCGTCATAAACAGTGAAAAATGTGTGTCACTATTAACCATTTTGTCAGAATATTATGAAAATAGATTTCAAGATTTTCGAAAACACCATCTGCTACTCCATTCGAAGTTGGCATCAAATTTAACTACGAATTTGCAAGTGAAAGGTGTAAAGTTATTATCAGATTTCTTTAAATGGATTTTTGAAGCTCTACCTATTAAAAGAAAAATGTCCAGCGTTTCATAAATATTTCCTGGTCATAACCCCAGTTTGTGGAAAGCACGTCTGTTGTTAGCAAGCAACTTTTTCTTTGTAAGAAGAAACATCCAAAAATAAAACGAACGCAAAAATTTTCTGAATAGCATTTTCAACATACTCTTCTCGGTCGCCAACATGTCTATCAAACAAGATGCAAATGCACTAGTTTTCACGAAGATGGAAGGTATGCTCAAGACTGACATATAAAACGTTGTGTTCTAATAATTCCAAATAAATGTATTTTGGATTAAAAAGTAAATGTAATTTTATGAGACGTAGTGCTATAAAGTACTGACTAAATTATGATCTTTAATGTTATCATATTTTGTATATGGCGCTTGACGTATTTTACTGGGTAGTGTGAGACAGATGTTTCCAAAGGCTGGAAGTTTACCCATGCCTTTTAGGATTAAATTAATATTGGACCATTGATCACGTTTTCCATCATACAGAGATCATCTGATATTAGTGGAAATATCGAATCTAAGCTTGTTTCCGATGAGTCGCAATATTACTTTTCCATTTTTCTGAAGGTTAAATACGTGTACTCCATATGCGCATGTAAATTATTATAATTTGTGTTAAGGGCTCTTGATATTTATTCCAGGTTCCTATTTTAAAAATATCCTCTAAAAATTTTATTATTCACATGCATTGTGAAGTAAAATTTGATTTATTTTGATTGTATATGCACATAAAAAACCTGCATTGTTGAGCAGTGAATTTCATTTTGTTGAAAGAATCAAAGAAAAAGAAAGAATGAAACCAAAAAATTCTTCCATTATTTTGAACAAAAATGAAAAGTTTCTGTAGAATCCATATATTATTTCGTAGTATTGGGAGAATTAATCAAAGCAATCCGAGACAGGTTGCTTTTCCTGTTAAATGCTAAATCTGTTAAAGTATTCAATCCTCCAGATGTTTTAGTAAAAGTGTTTGAATGTTAACTGAATTGAGAGTTTAAGTTTCTTTTAAAAATTAAAGAAATTTTAAACAAATTTTAAATTGTAATAATGGAAGGGAAAAAAACTGAATTGTAGGATATTCACGCTGTCTGCTTGGTTTTTGAACTGCAAATTTCATGCTGAATGAGAGAAATCTCTCTCTCTCTCTCTACGTTGCTATCTTAAGAGGAGACATTTTAAAAATTTGTTAGTTGTAAATTAAATTTAAAAAAAATTCAGTCGTTTTTATTTGAATAATTTAATGACATTTATATTTTTTAGTGGATAATTTTAGAATATATTTTTTACCGGTGCCAATGGCTTATATGTTATGACAACTGATTATGCCTAAGTAATGTCATTTAATATTTTCATTGAACGTTGTATGTGCATAGAGAGAATGCGATTACAGTCCTACTCGGAAAAAGAAATTTATGTTTTTTCTGTCATATGATTAACTGAGGCAGCCGAGTTCGCATGCAGTGCGTTGATATGAAGGTAGATATTATTATGTTTGCGAACGTGATTATTAAAACTGTTAGAGGGAAAAGTTATGCTAAAATGCTTTAACTGAGTTAAGGCTTTTCTGAAATGTGGATGTTAGAAATGTTATTGTGTAAAGAATTAGGAATGATCTCATCTCCCCTCCGTGCGTGCTCTTGCTATGCTAAATGGTCCTTTTGAACATATTGGAGTATCTATAGTTCAAGTCATGTTAAAGGAGCAGTTAATTTTTCATGTTTTTCTCTCCGAGTTGCCTAATAGTTTGTACAATCTGACCTGCATCTTTTTATCAAATTAAGTTAAAAAGATAGTCACACCTTTGAAATATATACTTTTAGGAAAGCGAGGTTCTATTACTTTTGCAAATTTCCAAGGATTATTAACTGGGTTAATCTGGTCAGAAAATAACACAAAATTTATGTTTTTGCTAACCCTTATGCCTACCTGTGTAGCAGAAACAGCCTGATGAATGCACATGTTTGGAGTGAGAGAATGTCTGTCGTTGGTCATCTAAATTGTGACGGTAAGAATTTGTTCATCTGCATCTTTTATTTGATCTTTGGATTCTCACTGGTGAAGGGAGAACAGAATCTAATGGCCTTCTACCCCTCTTCCGTTATCTCTTACTTACCGAGGAGATTTTCTGCTAGAGGAATTTTAGTGTCCCCATTTCACAAATTATACATTTACAGATAGATATTCATGTATTCCCTGGGATTCGAATCTGGATCAAAACGTATGACTGCTGGCTTCGCTAATTGCATTACGAACCAGAGCCACACAAATTATAAAGGTCTAAGTGGTGGTCTCAAACTCAGAATTACATGCGGGCCGAATGCCCGATCAGAAAACAGATGATTGGCCAGATTTTTTTTCCTCCCAACAAAATGAAAATTTTTCATTAACAAAATAAAAAAATATTTTAAATAAATTTTAAAGTTCTCTTACTGAATATTTATCAAAAATTACAAATACAAATTACTAATAATATCCAAAGAAAAAATTCAAATTTTTGCTTATTTTCTATCTGAAATATAAAGTTTAAATACCTGCAAGATATTTTCGTTCGTTACACTTTGTAGTTCAAATATATGGACAGCTAAATGTTACATTTTCAGACTAATATTTATTTCAGATAATTTCAACATGTTTAATTAATCATTAAATAACTTACTCTAATTTAAACTAAAAATAGACAGATTATGAATACAAGTTTTCAGCGAAAACTTCCTAAGTGGGACAAAATTTGAGAATAAATGATGACAATCTAGTTTCTTTCTCTTTGCTTATTAAATTTTTTTCGAAACATAAATAAAAATGCGTATGTTACTATAAATAATTATAACTTTCCTTATTTCTTACTGTATCTGGACACTTGGTGGCGTTTCAATTCTGATAAAGTTTGTAGCCTTTGAGAAAAATTGCTATAAGTTATCTTCATTATGGATTGTAAATGCTCATCGGTCAATCGGGTTCTTATTAATTTTCAACTCTGAAAAAGAGTTGTCGCATATAAATGTATTCCCAAATAAAGACATAATCCAAAAATTTATAACTGAGCGTGCATATTTTTTTGACAAGTACAAGTAAAAATGTATGTTCAAATCTTTGTACAAGATTAATATCACACTGTAAATTATTTATCTCCATTTATAGATTTTTTGGTGCGTTATTCATGTTTTTTATATAATGGTAAGTAAAATAACATAAGTTCGGACTTCAAATAATTAAAATTTTGAAATATTTGCAACACCGTATTTACAACAAATATATTACTGAAATGTATTCGTGGGCGCTTAAAATTGCTTCTGAGCCCGTTAGTTTGAGACTACTGGCCTAAGGTTCGATAAGAACTCTGAAATTAGGATATCTTCATTCGTGGAAGGTTTGCTACTGGTGCTCTCTGGAAACGCGGATCAACTTCGAATTTCGACTTAAAGTGGTGATATATCCTATTACTGAATAAGCTTATTGGCGAGCGAATATTGTCTGTATAACAGGCTTGACCATCATATTCTTTTTGGCCTACCGACAGCCGATTGAAATAACGGCTTCGCTATGGATACATTCATTTTGAAGTCTCTTTGCACGTTAAGATTTGTCCTATGTCAGAGAAAAACGTATTTGTAAAGTGATTCAAGTATGGTCGGCATATTCACAAGATATGTTCTTGTACAGTTTTTCTGAGGGTATATCAAAAGCGCTTCTTTAATATAGATGGGCTGGGCTGATTACTGCGGCTGAAGCTGTAATTGTAATCAAAATCTGCAGTGAGTTCACGAAATGGGAAAATTATATCATTGATTCTTAACAATGGGGTTTTCATTCAAACTTCTTTTGTTTGTTTAATAGCACTGATAGAGTAAATATTTTAAAATATTTAGTAAAATAGTTTCCTGAAGCATTTTAATTTTTTAAAATTTATAAAATATTTTAAAATGCGTTAGGGTTTTATAATAATTTTATTATAATTACATTAAAAGTAGCAGTCTAGCCTGTTATAAATATGCTTAAATAATCAAGATTTAGCTATGGGAAATTACAATATGGGCTAAATGTAATTATATGCCATTTTTGAGCTTTTATGCACTAGAAATTTAAACTTGAATCTAATCTGATACGGTTTACTATAATTATTTGTTAGTCTTAGATGGTTATTTAAAGTTTTCAGTATTCTTTTATTATGTCATCCATTAAGCATTCAGTATGCTTTTGATGTCTCTTTCATTTTTGTTTAACACCATTTAGTGTGTTGAAACATTAGCTAGCTGCATTTCATATCTTCTGTTTGAGAGAATCACAACAATTCAGAGATTGCCTTTAATAGCCTGACATTCAGTTTTTAAATTTGTATTATATGATACACTTAGTTTATTCGTATGACTTTTTAGTACTGCTTCTTTTAATTCAAACATAAGTTATGTTTCAGTAATTTTGCGTATCATGATTTATGAACAGAGCTTAAAATTCAGAATAGTTTTTTGACGTATTGTCATCCACCAGCCTTCTGTGGATCAAAATGTGCAGTGATGCACATTATGCATAGTGCTTATTCCTATGCACGAATATCTCATTAACGGAAATCGATTTTAATCTAAATAGGTAAAGATTGTACTTAAGTTTTAAATTTTAGAGATTCCTTTAAAAGAAAAAAGAAAAAAAAAAAAAATTGTGAAAAACTGTTACTATGAAACTGGAGAGCATTCACCTTTTATATTAGCAGTCGGAAATTATTGAGTCCTTTTCAGACTTTACAACATCTGTAAAGATATCCTGTTGCATATTTGGGCATGTAATATTGTTCTATTTCATAGTTTTGGCATTTGGTCTTTTTGCTTAAAGGAAGAAGATACAGAATTTTATGTAATTGAAAGTAACTTTTATGTAGCTATATTCCTTGCAAAAATTTTAACATACTTATTTTTATTTAGTTATTTATTTTTGAATTCCAATTTGAATAGTCCCGACTTTATATTCGTATATTAAATACATCATAAAATTCATATATTTATACTAGTGCTGTTCTTATAAGCAGATGCCTAGCTGAAAAAAACAGTAGCATAGCAGGTTCCTATATTGTAATTCTAGTGTGATGTTATTTATGAACGTCATTTCTAAGTCGGAAAGATAATTTTAGTCCCAAATAAATTTTGAAATTCTTTATATTTTACTTTTGAGCAGAAACGGTGATAAGAAATTAATTTCTTACTTTGCTATCCAGCTACAAGAGCGTTAGAACTCACGTTATATATGTATATGTTTAAAAAATTTTGAATTAGCTTCTGTATATTTAAAGGAAAGGCAGTAAGAAATGTGTACCAAAGTGTTTGTAAATGCTATGGTATCATAGTGAACTTCACCTAATTAATATAGTTTTACTCTTTTATATATATTCTTTCATTTGGTGCCTACAACAGGCCTATATATCTTTCTATGCTTACTTTGTATTGAATCTTCGATCTTATTTTTTTTTAATGCAATTTAGTTGCATGGGCATTATTTTCAGTAAATCCTCTTTTGCAACATCATATTTGACAACTGCCTCTGAGGTTCTGAACGTTAAAGAGTTAATAGCATTATTAAGAATTTTTATGCTCATTAGCTTATAAGTTTGTGTGCATTGTTTTGTAATTATCTGTATTTTTCATGTAAATTTGAGTGTACCTTTGGTGTTTTGCACTTTTTGAAACACGTGGCTTTATAGTATTTAATTAAAATATAACATAAACGTGTTTATATGTTTTCTCTTGATCGAAGGTTCATCTTTGTTTGTTGACACGCAAAAATCTTTATTATAACCGAGTTTCTGGCGAGCATTCATAATGAGCAGAAAATTGCAACAAACTCTTCGTATTTTCTATTTAATCAATCTGACAGTTTATGTAATATGAAGATCAACTTAAATATTGCCTTAAATTTGACTATTTCTTATGGAAAAAATAACATTTGTGTAAAATACTGTAAATTTTCCTTTCTTTTATTCTGTACAAACATTGCTCAAATTCAAAGTGCAACTTTTTAAAATAAAGTGTTGAGACAATTTTATTCAACGCTTTTGCTGCATATTTAGTGTTGTGGTATAAGAGGGTTTTTTTTTTTTTTTTTTTTTTTTTTAATTTCATGTAAAACGTACTGAAAGTATGATAAATATTAAAATCAATAAATTGTAATTGTAACCATATCTATTATGAGATATTGATATTTCTGCTTACATCAAGTTCAAAAATCCGCTTTATATGCATAGATTATTTCAGAGTCATGTTAGTTAGTAGATATTCGTAAGTGTATAGTGTCTTTGCGTTGTCTTTTGTACCAGTGAAAATGCTATTGTTTATTCTGCATAGTTTGAATAGTATGTTCAGAGAAAAAATAATCAGCAGTACCCTATCTCATGAATATCAACAAAGTGTTTTTTAGTCTACAAAAAGTACCATCGCGTTTCAAATATTGCAGTTTTGCTTTGCGATGTATGTAAATGTTTCTGTTGCTTTTGAAACGATTTACGTTCAGTTTTGTTTCCCTGTTTTTGCAGCTATCTGCATATTTTATATCAAAATATGTCACAGAAGCAGAATTTTATTCCACAAATATTATATTCACAGACTTATGAATTTGTGATACTTTCTATAAAGGGCATAGATTGCAATTCACATGTGAAATATTTTTTTAAGTGCAAAACATGGAAGATAGATTTAAGGTACTTAGCACTTTAAAACACAGGGATGTAATCTTTTTCCGCGTGTTTATAATTTTTGTTAAATTTCACCAAGGTTTGATATTTTGTTTTGACTGCCTTCTATTTAAATATGAGTTATGTGTAATGTGTAAATATGCATCTATTCCAAAGATCTATTGTATTAGGCAATTGCATCTTTCGCTTCCTTTTTCCTCCCATGTGGCTAGAAATTAAGATGCATTCAGTTTTCATATTATGTATTTGATGATTTAAGAATGTTTGACACAATATTAATTATATAATTAATAAGTATATATAAAATGTATTTCTTTTTTTACACCTGAAATTATGAACAGGTACATCCTCTTATGCATAAGGGTAATGGTTTTATTGAGTAATTACGAAAGGTATTAAGAAAGATATTCAAGTAAACAGAGAATATTAAAGATGATCCGTTCATTTGAATATTTTTGTAGTAATTAATTATCTTATGACATTTTGTTGAGTAGCCTTCCAAGATTTTTCATAATTAGTTGGTATACACTGGTGACATGGTGACAGGGCATTTTCAGAACATTTGGTGTCACCTGAATTGGCAATAAACGACAACCAGCTTGAATCCATAAAGCTGAAAGAAATAATGATTCAGTAGCTGTAATTTTTTTTTCTGTTGTATAAATAATATTCTTAATTAAAGTACATATCCTCCTCCCCCCAAGTGTAAATCTAGCTAGGTTAATGCACTGCGGCTATATCCAGTAAAAGAAATGTGTATAGAAATTCCGAACTAAAAGGCTAGATTTTTTTCCCTTTCTGTCTTAGCTACAACTGGCTGTTTGTATGTGTATGTGCATGTATATATATGCGTGTGTGCGCGCCGCCTAAACGGTATAGTGGTTAGTGAAGCCTACTGCGGTGCCAAAGGGCCTGGGTTCAAATTCCAGAAAAGGCATGGTTGTAACTGCTCGTCCCTTCATAGGAGGCAACGGTGGCCGCCTATTTAGGTGTCTTCACAATAAAAAGGCTACCACTTCTTGCCTAAGGAGTAACCAGTGCTGAATAAGCAATAATATATATAAAAGAGAATATGCGTATAAATGTGAATAAAAGAGATAAAGAGAATATGTGTACATGTGTATGCGTGTGGGTGCATTCTCGCAGACTACCGACCAACCGAAATCTTGAAATATGTTTTAATGCGACCATCAAAATATCTAACTTCGCTACTAAATTAAAATATTTTATGTACTAAAACAAGTCAAAGGACTTGCATTTCCTTTTATTTTATCGGAAACAGTTGTTAATCAGTTCTGATGCATTAGTTTTATCCTCTGTGACCGTGGTGTAGGTTTATTATGCAGTTCTCTTATTTAATGCATTTCTTAACTGTTTACACAAATATTTTCTCTTGGTGGGGTTTCATAAGCTGATGATGTTTTACAAGTCAGTGTGTTCAAGTTGAATCAAAGGTAGTTCATTCTATTTTTGATGTTTGCAACTGATATTTTCTTTATTCTAAGAAAGAAATTAATTCTTAATTTTGGAAATAATAAGGTAATTGATTTACTTCATGGAATTCAAACTGTTTTAGGAAGTGAAGTGATTAATGAACAGATAAGATCAAGTAGGCTGACTTCATGAACGTTTTAGTAAATTGTTAGTGTTTTAAAATTAACCAAATAAAATTTATAATGAATGTTTCAAGAATATGAATGAATGTTTAATAATATGATTGAACATTTTAATAATACGACTGAACGTTTTAATAATATTCTTTCCCCTTTTATCTATGACAGAAAATTCTCCACTGACAGTATTTCTGAAAACTAACTGCAATATAAATTTTTAAACATTGCTACCCGATTCTATACTTATGTTTATGAATTCATAATTTTGTCACTACCATATATTAATTGCTTACTACATTTTTATTTCCTATTTTAGTGTACTACATATCGTACTTTTGCTTTAATATTTTTTTAACCGATGCCGAGAGCCTTGAATAGGATAAAACCGTTATGCAAGTTGATAATCCACCACCCATAATCTAAGACGACCGCATCAACAGAGGCTCCAAATCGTTTGGAACCATGGGTCTTAAAGATAATGCACTATGCGTGTGTATATACACATACAATGCACGCACACGTACATATTTCTGTATTAAAAAAATTGCAGAAAATGTTTCTAAGGCAGTCCATTTGAAATACAACAGGCATTACCTAGTTCCAAGCCAGATCCATAACCAAAATTCATGAAAACATATACACAGTTGTTACTGTATTTCTGACATTCTTGGAAATACCGGTAAGGTTGATATCTCTCATAAACTGTTGAGTTCGGGGAGCCGAATTATCTTAAAACATTGACCGCTACAACTTTCTGGATAAAAGAGAATAGCAGTATCGAAGGCTGAGAAATCTGCAAAATATGGTGGTTGCGGCATGGCAAACATCAGTATCTATCATTGAAAACCCAAAATTTTTTGCTGAAATATTCTTTACTCAAAGGTATGACGTTGCGCTGAATGATGTAAAAGACGTTTTGAATCTGTTTGTACTACAAATACGAACTCCGTTGTCCAGCATATCTGTTCTTGCACCTTCATATATAGTTTTGACAGCTTTAAATTAAACTGTGATTTTTTTTTCCTCTCCAAAAAATAAATTTTGCTCTTAAAGCTTAGTTTAATTAGTACTAACAAAATTTTAACATCTTGTAATATGTATATGTAATAATTTTAATTTGTAGTATGTATAAATGGAGGAAGAGGGATTTTGATTCTAATAAAATAAATGAAATAAAGTGTTAAAATAATTTATCTGATACTTTCTTTAATAACGGCTTCGATTTATTAACATCAATAGCATTCCAGCTTTTTTTTTGATTGGGCTAGTAATATGCAATTTAATTTTTTTCCTAATTAAAATTTTCTTAGATATTATTAATTTTCTGAACTGTGCATTCGTTAGCTGAAAAACAAGGATTATTTTTACATTTCTTGAGATACCAGCCCCTTGAAGAAGAAGTCTGGGGAAAATAATTTTTTTTAATAAAAGAAATCCACATTTTCCTAATTTTTTGGACTTGTTGTTTTTACGCTGTTGATCGAGATTCCTTTTTGTTCTGCTTTGCTTCTCTACGAATGTTTTTTTAAAATAACTGTCGATTTTAATTTTTTTTAAAAATTTAAGCACTAAATTATTTATTTAATTTTTTTTTCTATTTATTTCAATTTTATGCATTTGTTTGCACTCTTTTAAACGAATTCCATTTAAATTCTACTGTATCTGAGTGTTTTTTAATTTGCTTTCTATTTTAATTTTAAATTATTTCCATTCAATTACACTATCAGCGCGGGAATTTGCTTCCGATTTTTTTAGAACCTATTGATAACTATTTTTATTTATTATATTTTTATATATATATCAGTCGTTGCGTATTGAGTGAGAATTTTAATATATTTCTTGGTTACGTTGCTTGTATTCGTGTTAGTTGTCGAAGGAGTTACTGAAAATCAGTTACCATTAAAAGGTCCTTTAGAAGCTCATTTTTAGTTTGCTGAATGTATATCTCTGTGTTAAGCAAACGATTTTTCTTGTTTGGCTCGTTAAATATTATTTTAGAAATGCGCTACTGTCTTTAATCTTGAATAAATACTCTTATTGCTAATAGCAGTTTTTCCCTTTATGTTCTCTATTTTCATTGAAATATTTGAACAGTCTCCTTTTTGAAAAATTTAAGTTCATTTTTAAGAAGGCTGTCTTTACTCGGATTTTGGCAATGACTTCAAATTATTACGTTTAGCATAAATATTCCCCCTTTCGTTGTCTGTTATGGCCATTGCTTTTGAAAGTTGAAAATACAGAAATGATTGGTGCTTAGTATAGGCATAAATTTCATACTTTTTAGCTTTTAACATGCACTGGGCATTTGTCTCTTCATGTAAGAGTTATTCATTTATATGAAGCATAATGTAATTAGAAAAGATGAGCTATTGCTATGAGATATTTTTATTTATTTATTTAGAAATTTATTTAGCAAATTTGTAACCGTACTTTTATGCATTGTAGCAAAAATTTATTTAGAGGTCAGTGACATTTTTTTTTCACAAATATGCAGTTCAGTGCTGCTTTAAAATAAGTAGCATATGCTTTTTTTTTTTTTTTCTGTTTTCATTTCTTGAAATTTTAGGCGCAGTATTTTTAAAGTAAAAGTAAAAACTTCAAGAAAACCCTAGTTTGGGTTTTTGACCTCTTCTAAGCATTGCGTATTCTTCTGTGAGCACTTATCGAATACAACACCTGCCATCACCCATACTCTCTCCAACCCCATCCGTTTCCTGTTTTCAACCCTTTACATTTTTCTCGTATATAAAAAATCTACGTACCCCCTTCGGTGTCTTTGAACTTTGGTAAGTAATCGAACTCTGAAACAGAATTATTTAAGAATACCTTTATATGCATGCAATTCCTTATTAGTAAATAGTTTTCATTGACATTTTTGCAAAAGTTGAAATCTGGAAAAAAAAAAAAAAAAAAGTATGAAATCTGAAACATCGAAATTTAAAAACTTGAACCCTTGACAATTTTCCCTTCTTAGCGATTTAAAAAAAAAAGGGGAAGAAGCATCTTCTTCGATGTCGTTGAACTTTGGTTAGTAGTTACTTTGAAACATTATATAATTTTTGTTTTAACCTTTGGTGATTTAGCGTTATTATTAAAGTTTAATTAATCTTTTATTTAATTTTTTTATAAAAAAGGGGAGGGGAATAGTTAGCGTTTTCTCTGTCAGATCATCGCATTTCAGTTGAATTTCGAATCAGTAATCAAACTGAGAATTACTTTAGAGTAATTTACATAAATTGTATTTTTCAAAAAGCAAGCAGCTGTTGTTTGTGGGAGAATCCTTTTAAAACCTCCGTTTCTTTCATTATGAATTTATCAAGGGAAAAAATTCAGTTACATATTTCTTTATTAATTTATGTATCCAAATTTAAATTATTTTTCAGTTTGTCTTTAATTTTGTCTTGGGCATCTTTTTTGAGTAAATTTGGACTTCACAAATTTTTAAGCTTATCTGTCCCGATTTAAATTAATTACTTTTATTTTAGCTGCTAGTATTTGTGGATGTATGCAAAATATATTATTTTATTAAAATTATTATTTATTTTTAATCGAAATAATAATTGCAATGAAGGTTATCATTTGAAGTAACCGCGCACGTTTCAAACAGCAAGAGCCTTTGATTGCTTCACGCTTTTGATGCAAATTTATTAGGAATTGAAAGCTCAGGAATTAGTTATAAGCATTTGCTTCATCTAAACATGACTGTTGAAATGTTTTCAGGTATGAAAATTTAATTTTAATATTAAAATAAAGCCATATAATTTGCTAAGATCCTTAGCGACATGCTTTGTTTTCCTTAAACTTTATGTTTACATTTTTATAGGGGCTTTAATGTCAGTGTAAGAGAAGATAAACTTAATATATTCTTAAACCTTTCTTAAATCATATTCTGGCTGTTGGGGAAGACTAGATGATCGAAGAGAGATTTTTCAAGTGTCGACAGGGTTAAGCATATTTTTTACTATTCGATTTTGAAGAATTTGAGTATTATTAAATCTCATTTTATTATTTCTATATTATGTGTGTTCTTGCGTCTTTATAGGGGCGTTGGTTTGAATTAATCTTATGCAAAATTAATTCAAAATCTCGAATTTTATGTGTCTCCTTCATTATTTTGTATTGAAATTTTGGATAGTTAAACAAATTTGAATTTTATATACAAAAACCTAAAGTGTTTTATTGAAGCCATCTTCATTTACAAAAGTTGCTTGATTTTGAATATGCGACTGTATTTAATTATATAATTATGAGTAAGGGTAGACGCTTGATTTTACATTTTCATGGCTGAAGTCTCGTAAAAATATTGGAAATTATGATGAAAGCATGACTGAACATATATTTCTTAGTCTGGATTGCACTGTATGTAATTTGAGGTATTGTTTTAGATTTACAGTTATTATATATTGTACATTATTAATTGCTAGAAGTTGATCGATGGTGTAAAATTTTAGGGATTAATTCTGTCAATGATTGGAGACACTAGTTATTGCATTGTGTAGAACTTAGCAAGTTGTTTGACACATTTGAGCTGTTCCTGACCAAAGCGGCAAATATAAAAACAGCGTTTCTTATAAATTCAGGCAAACTCACATCTATCTTATTTGGCTGCGATATTTCTTAAATATCATAATTTCATGCTTCTAAAGCCTATTATTACCACAGATGCCTTCGCCTGCATCTTAATATGTACGCATGGTCACATTGTTGCAAAGTTTGTTATCTGTCTTTAGGAACAGAGCGCTGAATGTACGAATTAAAAGAACGGAAATAATTATTGTTTTAATGTTATATTCCTTATATGAACTGCTACCATTTTGAAATTTTCCGTGCCGTAGTGCTCTTAATAATATAGTATAATAATCTGGAGGCTTGCTTTTATGGTTATTTTGATTAACGTTTTGTGGTTATAATAGTATTTTCAACAAATTTTGATTGAAGAATATTTAGATGTTAAAGGACGTTCATCAAAAGATATGTTTATAGACTCATAGACGTATTGTAGTATGTTGTCATATGTAAATTAGTATATAAAAAATGGGTTATGATCACAAAAAAAAATCTTTTTCATGATTGCAGAAATAAATGGGAATGAAAAATCCTGTCCAGTTAGATAGAGATTAATAATTAAGTCTCTCTCTCTCTCTCTCTCTCTCTTTTTTTTTTTTTTTTTTGACAGAAGCCTAGATCTTCTACCCGAGCATTGTAAGTACATTTGTTTTTAACTTTATTCCATGTCGGAATCTGTGTTCACTTTCCAAATAACTGTTTTATTACTATTATTATTTCTTCTGTTTTAGTTGTCACTTTCATTATGAAAATTACATATTTAAAGTTTCTTAAAAAATAAATTCTGGAATATTCGAAATGAGTGGCTGTATCATATAATTAAGCTTACCAACTTACAAGGAAATTTAATTTATAACGTATAGCTTATGGAAGAAAATGTTTTATAGCTATGCAATATTTTAGGATGGCTCTGCAGGGAAGGCTTTTTTATTGCAACTAAATATGTAGGCCGCATAAATTCAGCGACTAGCTTTTTTAACTTGAATCCTTTTTTACTGCTTATAATCTCGTTGTCACGACTAATTTTTTATTAATATGTTTTCAGGTTAATGTATTCTAAGTTCCTGTATCACTTCTTCGTGATTTCTCGTCGGAAACGGCTGTGTATTAATGCTAATTGTGATAATTCGCGAGCAAATGGAAATGTGTGGATAAGATTTATTAGCGAAGTCCGCGTTATAGTTTCAGAAACTGACTCGTGCGTTGCCCATGGTCGTGACCAAGGATTTATTTCGAAGAATAATTTTGTTTTCTGAGTTATCCGAAATTTTGGAAAAGAATATTGAGGGTTTAGCTTTAATTGTTTCGTATTAGCTTTAAATTTTCGAACGACTCGTTTTTATTATTATTAAAGATAACGCTTTTAGAAATTTAATGTCCACCTGAAATGAATGCGATAATGCTTATTCATATTATTTGTAATCTGTAATTGGTCTGCACTGTTTCCTTGACATTTAGTTCGCAGTTAAGATTATTCTGATAGTCTGTGTGAAAAATGATAAATTTATCTTTTTATAAAAATTAAATAGTAGGTAGTTAAAATTAATCTTATCTGCTCCAGTGATTTTTGTTAGAAAAGTCGATCAGTTTTGATCAGATTTGGAAAGGGGAGGAGTTTTATTGATTTGTTTGAAATTGCTGATCTTCAAGTTCTGATATGTAATGCAGCTGTAGAAACTGCAGACCAGAGTAAGCTCTCATAAATTTTGAGATTTTCGATTAGAAAGAAAAAGTAAACTTTGAGTATCCTGGTCGTCCCCCCTTTTCTTTCAGCTCGTAATCTTACTTATACTTTTTACGAGTAGCATATAAATGCTTGCATTAAATTAGGTTTTAGGTTATAATAGGTTGAGGAGTTTTAATATTTTGTGATTAAGAAATAATTTCAATATACTGCTTGGTGTCCTGAATCATTTCTTATACTATTGTACATCAGTGTATTTAAATCTAGGATGTAAATATGAAACTCTTGCAATACTCAAATTTTTAGGCAGATAGCCCTCGTGTGCTTTGCCGTGATTAAATAAACCTAACTTGAACTGCTCGGAGAATGCGGCACTATCTCAATTCATAAGTCATTACGTTTCCTTTCAAGAATTTCGATGCCGTTTTGCTGCCCTGAAATCTACGTTTCCATAGCCTTTTAATAATTATTTTCTTGTAATCCAATTATCTAGATTTGAAATTGTAAATTTAGAGAATGCGATCTTTGTACTTAGCGTGGGAAAGCGATGAACATGATTTACAAATATTTATTATGTATAGCTACATTATATTAAGTAAAATATTTTATTAGCGCAGCCCTTTAAATTGGGTAAAACTTCTCAGCTGTGAGTGAAATTCCACGAAATAATCAAAATTCCTTTCTCTGGCTCTTCAGAAAAGAAACTGCAGAAAATGTATTTTACTCATTTTTTAAGTGCTTATTTAGTGTAGGGTTTTGATATAATATTTAATACATTTGCAAACTATTTAAAGCATTAAAAATGTAATGGTATTGAAAAATGACAAAATGCTTAGTTTGGTTTGGATTACTTGATTATAGCAAAGTACACTAAAGCTAGCTGCCTATGGGAATCTTTCATGGAGGGCTTATTACTAAGGGATCTTTTTACTAATGTATGAGGGAAAAACATAAAAACCTCATGTAGTGGGTAGGAATAGAGCTCAAGAACTACAGTATTTTATGGTATAAAGAATCTTAGAAATCATTGAAGACGAGATAAGAGTGAAGCTTTCTTTGAGCTGTATAACTAAAAAAAAGGACATTCATTCCAAATGTGTTGTTAGACGTAAACGATTATTCTACATCGAAGTATGTAATAATGGCATTAAAAACGTATTTTATTGATTAAAATATTGGTGCACATGTTTATAAAAATTATCAAGTTATGAATCACACGAATTAGATGGACCATAAATTACATCAATTAGAAATACTATTAAAAAGTAATTAATGTAAATTATTTAGAAGTATGGCCGTTGCTTTTAAATATTTCAGTTAGTGAAACAGCATAAAGATTTAATTTGAAAGGTTGACTTTTTGGCAACAGTTTTAACAAGTGGAAGTTTGCCTGGTTGCGTAATGTAACATAACAAGACCCGAAAAAAACTATAGACATTTTTAACGTCAGAATTTTTTTTAAATTATATTTTTAACTGATTGATACGTTTTATTCCCTTCTAATTTTTTTTAATTCATTTATTTTTGAACATTTTAGTTTTTGGCTTTTAAATAGAGCTCGAGAGAACAATATCTTTCTCATAGTATTCGCGAAAAAAAAGTGGTGTGCAATATATATTTACGTTGTACACAAACATTGTCGCGCGGAAATCGGATGTCTCTCTAACCCGATAGCTTTAGGTTTTGCGGTATCCACGTTATAGCCTCATTATCAAGGAGAGAAAGATTAATTTACCTGATTGGCTTAGGCGGCGTAAATTTTAATTTTCAACCATTTGCAATGTTAAAAAGATGCAAATGAAAGCATCTCGTTAGCGAGAGTGCAGATGCAGCGCCACCTAGGATTCGGAGCGGTGTCGAGGATAAGGAGCAAAGCAGAGGAAGCAGCAGACGCACGAGGTTGGTGGACCGATCAACAACGTATGACGAGGCTGCTCTGCGAAGTCGACGTTTCTTCTTCGTCCGTTCCCATTAAATGAAACTCATTTATCACTTCACCATCTGTTAGTGATCAACTGCAATGCTTCTTCGCCACGAGACTGACCTACGGAAGAGTTATACAAATTTAAAAGGACAGTGTTGTGTTTATGTCCGAGCGGGGAATGAAATATTTCTGCTGATGGCTTGTACACTTATCAGCTGATTTCTTCTCTCTCGGCACCTCTCCTTGTGTCCAATCCCCATTTAAGAGTTGTCCAGATGTCAGCCGGACGATGTGCTTGGCTAAAATCTGTTGTGATCCGAGGACATTTCTCGCAGCGCCAACAAACGCGCAGGTTAGCAGACGAAAAAGTGATCTTCACAACTGTATCGCTGGCGAAGTAGGGTTAGTGGAGAAACTCTTACCCGACGGTTAGCCAACCGATCGCCGGGTCTTGTCGTTCATGTATCGTGAGTCCATTGAACAAATTTCAGTGCTTTTATCCGCCGCGAGAGTTCACTCTGACTTTTCTCGATGGTACTTTGATGGATCGGTCAGTTCGGGAGCCCGTAGATTTTTGCACCGCATCCAATTCGTCGGACATTCAGCTTCCAGGACCTAGCGGTGGACATTCGGGACCTAGCACGCCCCTCTCTGCGGGACGGCTACTCTCGAGAAATGCGAACGGGACAAGTAAGTACAGAGCAATTTCACAAGCATCTTCGGGCTTATCTCGCTAATATTCCACCCATAACTAAAATATTTTGTGCTTTGTTTCTGCTGCCAGTCACATTACAATGATAACTAGTGAAATTTACACTTTTATTGCCATAATTAACGTTTTCTAACGAATGACAGTTCTTCAAAGCGGTAAGTGAAATAAGCTATATTTAGTTTTTGAAACTTTTGTGCATGCTGCGATTGTGGGAATGTTAGTAATTATTTTGTGTGTTGTGTATCAGTGATAAGTGTCTTTTTAAAAAAAACAAGAGGCTCCATTGTAATTATCCTTTCCTCATAACATTAACTTTCTTGTATATTAAAACCAGAATGTCATTTAAAAATAAATATGCATCAAATGTTATAAAATTTTAAATAGTGTGTAGATGTGTGTCATTAAAAATGCAAGTAAAGCTCTAAAATAAGATCTCCTTATTACTGTTAGATAAGATCTTGTATTAATTTTGAAAGGGAAAAAATCTTTTGTTTCAAAACACATGCATTTCTTTTATGCATTTATTTTAAACCTAAATATCTTGAGCTTTTATGGAGCTTTGCATTCTGATCTGCCGATTATTTCAACATTTTGCCTAAGATAAATGCTTTGGTGTTTAATGCTTATTGTAGAAGTGTTATGCTAAGCCAGAGTTTGTTTTAGAGCTTATAATATGTTCGTTAATACTGTAAACTAGTCATTCATATAATCTTGTTATGTTGCTTCCTTAATGTCAATATATGCTGGGCAAGAAACATTTATTGCAGTTGCTGTGTGCTGTCCAGTGAGCACTGCTGAAAATTTTAGGAGGGGGAAAAATCTTTTTATATATATAGCACATATAATTCTAATGTATATTCAATGAATTTTAGATCATTCAATATATATATATATATATACACACACACACACAAACACTTGGACAATCTTTTAATTTTTAAGAAAATCCTGTATCATTGACTACCCTCAAAGTCGACAGTTTCATATTAAAATCTATATTAATGTAAGTTTTCTTTTGGAGTAATATAAAATTTTTATTGTTGTATGCATTTTCTATTGATCTGAAAATATCTGAATGAAAATGCGAAAAAAAATTAAACTGTTTAAAGTTATAACTTGCTGCATAGTTATAATAGTTTTTAAAATAGTGGCCAAAGTAGTATTTTACTAAATAACCAAGAATTAGCCTATAAAAACAGTTTGATTATGTTGTGTGTATATTCGTTTTTCCACATAATTTTTTTTTATTTATTTTTATTTGTGAGAGTCAGAATTCAGTGCATGTAGAATTATTAATTATTACAAAATAGAATTTTATATTATCATAAAGGAGAGAAATAGACGTTTTACTCATAATGTATATGCAGTTTGATAGCCCGAAGCTGAGTTTTCCATTAGGTGAAAGAGTTTTTAAAGAAAGAAAAAATTTTTAAACTCGTAAAATTAATTTAGGCTTAAAACCATTGAGGTTTCCAAAAAATGTAATATTAAAAGGTTTGAGTTTGTGGAACTAATCTTGCATTGCATAAGCATTATAATGTAATTAATAGATATCCAATTCCTGTGGTCATGAATTTCTGTAGTAAGCTGTGAAGTCTGTATGTGTAATTTTCTGTTACCAGTCGTATGACTTTTTATTTGAAAACTTACGATTCTTTGGTGTCGTAACTATGGATTGATATTCCATATGAGATTTCGGTGATGGAATTTATTTTTAGAATTTGTTTTAGTAGATATGCAACTATGTATTTTTTCTTAAATAATTTTGCACTTGTGTACTATTTCTTATTTGTGCGTTTTTGTGTGTGATGCAAAGCTTCCGCAAGATTTGCCATTCTTGACAGGGTGCTTATAACTTTTTTATTTAAAGTATATAAAGCTGTCATTGATAAGGTAAATTATGAAACTTGAGCTGTGTTATGTGACATGAATTATTTGAACTGGATCATTTTTTCATGGCAAAGGTTATTAACACTACCAGACAGCCCATGCAGCTCATTTGACTTGCCTGTTAATATATATTTTTTTAATAATACAAATGCATGTTTGGTAAAAAATATGTTTAGTTTGTGAAAATGTGTATGATTTAGAGCTAAGTTCCCCTCTCTCCCTAAATTATATTTAGTATAAACACTGTTTTCACACAATTGAAATTTCTGTTTGTTTTGGAAATAATAGGCTTATATTGATAGTTAATTGGTGTGGGAAATAATAGGTGTACATTGACAGTTAATTGATGCAATGTTTTTTGAAGCTTTAAATGTGCATTTTGGCTCGGCTTAGATGAGTAAAAGCGAGTTGCTAAATACTTAAAAGTTTACATCGTGGTTACAGTTTAATTGCTGATGAAAATGTAACTTGATTTGCTTGCTTTTGCATGCATCCTTATTTAAAACAATTAAAATGATACTATGCAGCTACAAATTTAAGGCAATCTCACAAAATACTTAAGTTGTAGGATCTTTTTTCCCCTACACTTAATGTATTTTTTAATTTATTACTCTTTTAATCTTTTCATTAGCTTGTCTGATTTAAATAATTTTGAATTCTACTTTTGTAGTAATGTTTTAATTAACTATAAAATAATATATTTTGACTGTTTGTCATTAAATATTTTTCGAATCGCATTTTATTTTGATATTTTAAAAAATGGTGTATGGTAATTGGGCTGTGACTAGTAAATGTAAAAACATATTATAAAAGTTATTTCTTTTTGAAAATATTGTTTCTTTTATTAATGGAATAACTGCAGCTGCATTTGCACTGTTTCTCGCCAAAGAATAAAAATACTCCTGGGATTTTCAAGGCATGTAAATTAAATCTCTTGGTATTCTTCTAAAGATTTCCTTAATATTTTGAATAAAATGCTTACTCAAAATAATTCATATGTTACATGTGTGATGAGTTTATTGGAATTGCTCTAAAATAATATAAATAATAAATGTACAGGAAAACTATTGCTAGACTAATGTAATAACTAAAGAATTGCATTTTGCAGCTTATATTGTGAACTAATAATTTAATTAATATCATTTCATATGTAATTTACATTTGCTGAATATTTTTATATTTTAGTATGTAGGTATTTTTGAAATGCTTTGAGCAAAGGTTTAAGGTCTATGTGTTTTCACCCTTATATAAAACATCGGTTTCAATCTGTATCAATCTTTTCCTGTGTATAGTCCTCAGTGGTCGTTTAATACAGTTGATCAGTTTAAATTGTCATTTATATAACAAATCTATCATTTAGTTGTTATGTGCGAGCCTACTGGTAATCGAGCAATAAAGTCACTGAACATTCATAGTTTGACTCTTTGGTGTCCTTTGCGGTCAGATTGAATGGCTGCATGGGAGTTTTCCCGATTTCACCATGTGTAATGCAGATATCAGCCACTTTCCCTTTAAAAATCCTCTACGAAGGTATCCCTTTCAACAGGCAGATAGTATTTGAGTTGCTTTGCCCTAATCAATTAACTTAACCTTTACTCTATGCATTATTAAATTCATTATATATTCCTCCCATCAAATTAATAAACAGAATTCATTAATGTTTAAATGATTGTTTTATATATAAAGTAAATTCAGCCTTTAAATACAAATACGAATTTTTCATTTAGCTAGTTTATTTAAAAATTATAATGGGAATTGAGAATAGATTTAATCATTTGTGCATTATGTAAGCACTACAAAAAGAACAAAAGTAAAGATGAAGTTAATTTTTCTTAATTTATCTTATTATTAAAAATTAGTATTGAATTAATATTTCTGTGAGCATAATATGAATAAAGATATTAAATAATATTTATTTAATATTTTTATTTTATAATATTTAATACATGAAACATATTAAATAATTGTGAAACTAGTTCATTATTGAAGTTTCTAATTTTTGAGATTTTAGAATTTTTTATCTTGGGAAGGTAATTACTTACAAAAATAGTGACAATAAAAGGGTTTTCATACCACAATATCTACATTTTGTGTTGGTAGTAACTGTGTTGTGGTTTAGCTCTTTATTTTAAAATTTTAAGTTTTTTCCCCAAAATAAATGTATTTTTGGCATCATGCTAAATTATAAGAAAAAAAAAAAAAAAAAAAAAAAAAATGTGCTTTTCTCCAGTTATGGGATTTTTTTTTAACTGATCTGTGTGAAAAGTGTTCTGTGCAGAGTTGAAGAAAATTGTTATTATTAAAAGTTAAACTGCAAATATGTATGCTTAAAGATCATTTAAAGCCTATCTAGGAAAGAGAGGTGTTTCAGTCAGGAAGAACAGTGCATGGCTTTGTGAAGTGATGAAATAATTGTCTCACCATTTATGTTTTGAAATGAATTAAATATTACACATTAATCCTTTGACTACTTAATGAGACATATACGTCCCACTAAAAGTTTAAAAAATACTGCCGAGTTAAAAAGTACTTAGAATCTCCTAAATTGTGGGGATTAGCTTCCAATAGTTGGAAAATCAAGATGCTGCTCTGCTCGTTGTAACCTGTGGCTGTGTCCCAGCCATAGTTAATGGTTATATTCAACTATGGCTGGGACCTTGTGTCCCAGCCTTTAGCTTGAAAACTGTTTGTTGAAAAAATCCCAAATGCTAAATTTACCTTATTTATTACATATTTTGTTCACTTGGATAAAAAAAGGGGTATTTTTTTTAATTTGCAGTCAAAAGGTTAAGATAATAACTTCTAGAATGATCAAAACATGTTTTTACAAAAATTTTTAAACCTGGAAATATAAGAATGCAGCTGATTGACATTTTTTCTGGTCATTTCCCAATGGCTTATAATATTAATTAAAGTAAATATTATTTTTAACTATATTTTATTCAGTGGCTGTTTTTTTAATTGTATTTAATAGCATTAGTTCTATTGCACTAGATTCCTGCTTTGTGTAAACACAATGAACTTTCTGATGACTATGCACGGTTCCAAATAATTTTGGTGTCGGATGGAGGTAATAACCTTAAAAACATAATATTTGATACTAGTGTGTATCTAGTTCCTTTCAGATTTGATTGTTATAGGAAGGTGGGATCATCAGAGGGTTCATTGTATATTTATTGAAATATCCTCAGAACTTTTCCAAAATTTTAGGAAATTCTTTGGCATTAACAAAATTATAGTGATTTTAAAATAGAATTTTGTAAAATTTCAACATAAATATTGACAGTAATTTCAAGCCAATCTTTGATAGTTGGCTGGTTAGCAGTCTTACTGCAAATGTTTTCATTCATGGGTTGGTGTGGATATTTGTGATGCCTCAAGCAGGGCCAGTATTAGACTTTTTGCTGCCTGGTGCAAACTCTGAAAATCTAAAATTCTACTGCCCGGTTCCTTCCAAAATTCTAAAAATTATGCTGCACAGTATGATCACACAAGTATCGCCAGCCATGGCTCCAGGAAAGGTATGATTGTTCGTGAGAGGAAAATCTTTGCTAAATGGTATCTGGTGATTGAAAAGCTTTTTTTAGAGGTTGTTTGCAGAGAATGATATTATGAAACCCTCAATTTCAATCTGGAGTGCTTGTGGCCAAAACTGAGATGGAACTCAAGCAGTTGACACTAATGTATTTTGCTTGTATTAAATAATCTGATCTACTTCTAAATGCCAAGAATTTAATTATCAAAATACATTTGGCAAGTAGGATAAAATGTCTCTTTCTAGCACTTTGGTAAGTTTATTGAAATTATGTTATCATAAAGTATGAAAAATTTAAGGGGAGTTTTCAACCTAAATTGAAACTTTTTTGGTACTGTTCTGTTATCGGGACGGGATTCAGAATGTATGCGGGTTTGTATACATATATGTGTATATGTATGAACACATATACATCTGTGCTTGCATGTATTACATGTGTACATGAACATGTACATCCATTTATACATGTATACATTACATGCTTTCTGAATGCAGTCTAGGTAACAGAACAATACCACTTTTTATGGTATAGCAAAAAAGTTATGACATTAAATGTCTGAGACTTCTTTTTAAATGAAGAAACATCTATGATCTATCATCCTGAGTTAACAAAAGTACGTTATTTAAATTTTCTTCTAATATAAAAAGTATGCAATAGGTGCATAATTTTGGGGTATCATATGGGACCTTTTGTGTTTTTCTAAGATACTTTATATTCCTTGCTATAGCACCAAACTTAAACTCTTCTAAGCTAAATTTTTAACAATTTTTCATGTAATTATTTTTTCGAGATAATGCAGATTATGCTATGATAAGCAGATTAGTTTACGATATGTGGCTTAAAATATCTTGTCATTAAAATAAGATGAACTGGATTTTAAATCACTAATAATACTTGTATCTTTAATTTTGTGATAAACATATCTGAATTTGTATACCGAAATAATTGGCAGGTGCTCAGGTTTTGACTATAGGGACAAGCAAAGTAACCTTGATGTGTCTAGAAATTGTACTCAATCATAATAACTTTAGTAGATTGGTAGGATCAACTCTTTTTACATTGGCCTCATATCAGTCATGGTTTAATACCATCAAATCAGAAATTTTTTTTGACCTAACCACTTTTGAGAGAGAATCATTACAACTCTTGCTGCAACTGCACTAAACATGAACCAGGAAACAGAGTTCTGATAACTGCAGGGCAACCAATAGAGCTCATATTTAACCCCTTAACTGCCACGGGCGTATATATACGCCTTGCTCAGCCGATGCGTTAACTGCCCCAGGCGTATATATACGTCCTTCTAAACTGCTATCATTTGCTGCTACACCTAAAATTATTCGCAAAGTTAACGCGTCGGCTGCGCATCTGGGGCAGTTAACGCATCGGCTGAACAAGGCGTGTATATATGCCCGCGGCAGTTAAGGGGTTAAATTTATTAATAATGTACTAAATTTGAGTATTGATGTTTATTTTGCAGTATAAATTGTTAAGGTTTCTCAAACATTTTTTTTTTCAACTAAACTACTTTTTCCCCACTTTTCAAACAGTTTCTTGAATTGACAGAAGTAATTAATAAATAAAAAAAGAAGTAAAATTGAGTGCAAAGCTGTTGCGCATCGAAGAATATAAAATGTTTGTTTGGACATCATTTTCTGAAAATGCCTTTTTAAATTTTATTCGTATCTGTCCTGAACCTAAAAAGTGGCTGTTAAAATTAATTGCTGTCTCAGAAGAAAATGTTTTCTGAAGCTCCTGTTTGAAGCATATTTTCAAGTCTAGAAAATTTTTATCAATATATGCAGCTGATGCTGTCTTGCTTTAGTAGAACCTGTTGTGATTTTTTTTTTTTTTTTTTTTTTACAGTAGAAAAATATTATTAAATAAAAGTGTCAAAGGGAAAAAAATTAAGTGTCAAGATCTTTTGAAACTACCTTGTAAGTTCTAGTATTTGTTCAAACATTGTTTTGACTAATTTTATTTAGCCATCCAAATGACCATTTGCCTTTTAAAACTTCACAAAGACAAATGGTCAGTTGAAGACTGTCTAAAATTAGTCAAAATAATTTTTGAACCAAATACTAGAATTTGTTTGGCAGTTTGAAAAGAGTTTGCTACCTCTTTTTGTAATTTCCTTAGATATTCATTCATGGGTTCTGATTTAAAATGAATATGCGTACATAGAACCTATGAATTTTTGAAAGGAGGTTTATTAAGTCAAGCAGTACTTTGCTTCTGAATGTGATCAAAATAACTATGTATTTAAAATATGTAAATATTTATCAAGTACTGCTGAATGAATCTAAAATATTTCAATAAGAAAAACGGCAACCTTTAGAAATGAAAGCCCTTGTAGTTATCAAAAATATAAGAGCAAAACACTTTTGCATTTGAAAATACTTTACAAAATATCAAAATGAAGTACTAACTGGTGAGATTTATGACAAATTCATTGCTGAAGTAATATTTGACAGAAATTGATGGAAGTGCAACCTCAAAGTGTTGATGCAAAAGATAAGAAAATTAAAATTACATCCATTTAATTTGTTTTCTAATTAATCACTAAATACTTTTTTTAACATCCAATATTGAAACTTTTTCCAGTAATTTTTCCTACACTAAAATATTAGTGTTTAGATTTTTTTAAATTGTTCTAATCGACAGTATATCTATGCTGCTAAACTGATAACTGTTATTTTACTCAGTTCCTGTTGTTCCCTTTTTTCACTATATTTAATTTTGAGAGGTGTACTTTTTAATGCCATTTATGAACTATAGTTCTTGCTTATTAAGTAGTGCATCATTTTTATACTTTACTTTTTGTCTTAATATCTTAATAATTTGTCTTTTGCCTCAATATTTTTTTTTACTTTTAATAATCAGTAGGTAATAAAACAGAATGCTTAGTTTTCAAATAAGGAATGAGAGAAATACATTGCAGAGTAAAACTTCATAATTAAAATTATAAATGATTATGCCGTTTAGGGAGTTTAATAAGTATTTTAATTGGTAAAAATTGTTAGTAGTAGCGATAAATAAAATAATGCAAAACAATAAATAATATTAAAATATGAAAAGATAAAGTGTTAATAAATCAATGAGTGTGGTTTTTTATGTGATGATATCTTCTCTGAGCTCCAGCTGCACCAGTGGCCAAGTGGTTAGGACCATTGAGTATTGATATTTCCAACGCAAGCGAGTTATCCATCCCCTTAGGCAGTTAGCCCCTCTTGTGTTTTGCCTCATTCGAATAACCTGACCTACCTTGAACTCTTTATACCATATCATAAGAAAAAAATGTAATAACTATATAACAGGCTTATTTTTTATTGCAAAATAACCATATAACAGGTTTATTTTTAATTGCAAAATAACCATATATCAGGCTTATTTTTTATTGCATATTAATTCCCCCCCCTTTTAGCTTATTTTTAGTCCAGAAGGCATATTTCTCAAAATGGCATTTTGTGTCATTTCACAATAAATAGTGAATCACTTTTTAAATTGTTGCTGCCAAATATTGTCACCCTGTATTATATTTAAAGAAATTAAATAATGAAGAATGTATGTATGCTTCTTGCATTGTAAAAAAACGACAGTACCTAGAGCCATTAAATTTTTAATAAAGTAATCTTCCATTCGAACATGGGCACCTAGATGCCTGAATTTTGAATTTGTTTTATTACTTATTTCATATTTTACAAATTTTTAACGAATTTTTGATTAACAAACTTGATTTCAAAGTGAGAAATGGCAACACTGTACGAAAAAAACATTTTCACCTCCAGCGCATAAGACTCTCTATCAGAAATTCTAAAGATATGCTGTTTTTAAATATTTTATTGTGCATTTCAAATTTTGTAAAATTGCTGAATTTTTTATTATCAAACTCTATGATTGCAAAGCGAGCAGTGGCAACACTGTACGGGACTGTTATCTCGAGCGTGCAAGACTGTCTATCAGAAATTCTAAAGATAGGGTGTTTTTTAATATTTTTAACCCAGATGCTCTCGAAATTTGAATGTGTACGTAAATGAAAAAAATGCCCCTTTGGGCATAATGTAAAATCTGAAAACTTCCAGATTTTTTATTTATTTATTTATTTATTTTTTTGGCTTACTCCTTAACCAGGTAAGAATATTTTAGGTAGGGAAAATTACTTTTTCCCAAGAACTTTATTTCAGTTGAGATGATAGTAGTATTTTTTTTTCAAATTCTCTGATATTTTTAGAAGAAAGAATTATTAACTTTCTTGAATCCTTCAGCAGAATAATAGTAAGTATTTCTTTTAGCATTGAGTCAAATAAGATTTTGAGATAAAAACCTTATAAAAATAATAGTTAATTTTAAATAGAAAAATTGAGATCAACTTGTGGTTGAAATTAGCCTGATTTTAGAAGTGGCATATTTATCTTACAGAAGGCTTAATTTTTAAAATTTGAAACTTCTGATCATATGGTGGGAGTGGTAAATAATAAATAAATAAAACAGTAAATACTGAATATTAAAATTAAATGAAATACAAATAGCTTAAGTTTTATTACATTAAATTTATAATAAATAAGTTTTAAAAAAACTTGCAGAAATTAAATGAAAAAA
This sequence comes from Stegodyphus dumicola, assembly GCF_044657685.1. Lineage (NCBI taxonomy): Eukaryota > Metazoa > Arthropoda > Arachnida > Araneae > Eresidae > Stegodyphus > Stegodyphus dumicola. The sequence continues at coordinate 181,436,502 of NC_140780.1, read as the reverse complement.
TAAAACAAATGAAAAGTAAATAAATTAAAATATAATATCATAAAAATCAAATGAAGTAATAAAACAAATAAGAGATGGTTAAATAAAAGCAACAAGGTATGGTACAGAAAATAAAAGAAAGACAAGATTTTTAATAGTATTCTTTGTGATTCAGATAAAATGACATTTTAATTTTACCTTAGATTTCTTGGCCAAAGTATACACCCCAAGCCTTCGTAACCATATGTGTATAGTTATAAAATTAAAGGGATCATATTTTGATGTGAATTTACTTTTGAGCACTTCAAATTTTCTCTCTTTTTTTTCTCTTTCCAGGGAAAGTGAAGCATAAATCAGTTTTATTGGCTGTTAATTTAACTATTGAATTAATAACAGTTTTTAACTATGATGGTAATTGAGTTATAACAAAGCATGCCTCATTTTAGTGCTGCAGTATGGTCTGACTGGATTTATGATTTCACTCAAAGGCAGAAGTATCAGAACTAGGCTCCAGCTAAAGTTAAGCTCCGCTTTTTCTTCTATAACTGTAGTTATATTTTTAAAACTTCACTTCTTTTTAGAGAAATAGGGTAACATTAGTGCGTATAATTAACGATTTCTTCATCAGTTTCAGAATTTAAAAAACTTTCCAGGTAAGTGCACAAAAATTAGCAATAAAAGTTTGAAAATTAATGAAAAATTACATCAACTAGTAGACTTTAATAATCTAAAAATAGTATTTTTTAAAGTACCTCATCATTGTGTTAGATATTTGGTTTGCAGCAGTATGCATTTATGCATGCAGGCATCCATTGCTTTTTTGTCAGGTTAGGAATGTGAGTTTGTCAAAACCTGGGTATTGCCAAAATGCATGCCCAGTGCCAGTGCCCATTTAGATTGCCAGTGTACCTTGGCCACCAAAACATGTCAGAGGCATTTTATATTACTTGTAAGTAGTATGAAGGACTAAATACTTGCAGAAATACTGTAAAATAAACAAAACATTTCCTTGAAATTTACAGAATATTCTGAAATGTATTGAAAGAGTGCATGATGCTCTAAATTCCATTTGTAAGCAAAAGGTATTAAAAGAATTGATTCCCATATTCTGAAGAACCTTTCCTTAGCTCAGTGATTGAATTAGACTATATGATGAGGTATTCATTTTGAATATCTTGAAGAAAATTGATAAAATGGCTCTGTTTCAAGTCATTTAATCATATTTAATTTACAAGCATTATAATGCAAGATGTTGCATGTTAGTTTTTAATACATTAATGAACATGTGTTGATGTGACTAGTAATTAAATAGTTAGCAGGGTAGTTTTTACAAGTATATCTGCCCTCAGTCTTTAAGAGATTCTACTGGAAGAAGATCTTCAATAATTTTAAATTTAAAGATACATCTCTACATAAAAATTAATTACTGTGCAATTGGTATTTGGTCATTAATTTTTATGAACTGGGATAATAATTCTTCATTAAATTTTTATTAATATGATATGTTAAACTCTTCTTATGACAGTTCTCTGATATAAACTTTTAGTCTCAAATTTGTGTTTCATACCAGGACATAAATTTCACAAGCTTTAGTAATGTATTCTTTGTGACAGTCTCCATCTGAAAGCAGTTTATTTTTGCAGTTATATAAGCAATAAAAGAACCTGCTTCTACACCATTTCCTTGTTCTTTAGTTTTGCTGTATGAAAATTTTGCCTAGATACATTTTCTATAAATTTTTCAGCCTTTTTTTTTTGGTCTGGGGGGGTTGTGTTTCTGGAATTAAATTTGCATCACAATGAGATTCTTTAGCAATGAAATGGCTTTTATTATTGTGCTCCTTCAACACTGATAATTTTTCAGGGTAAATTATTCAAGTGCTTTCAGTATTTACTTGAGAAAAAAAATACTTTGTGCTTACTCAATTTTTTGATTTTTTTATCCATTTTTAAAAGGGCATAATTTCTTTTTTAATTGGTGCTGAATTTATGATGATCAGTAATATCAGTAAACAAGCTGTGGAATGTAATCTGTGGAGCTATAGTCATTCCTTTACTTCTGTTGCTATTGCCATTATATGGAGGATGAATTCATGTCTGTGACTTTATTGTTACTCATTTTAGCTCTCACTGGCTTGCTCTCGTTCATGTACATTTTCAAATTCTACTTAATTGTATATGGTGTTATGTTAAAGTGGTAGCAATTGAGATTCCTGTTAGTTAGGATTAATTTTTTCTCTTCTCGGAGAATAATGGCCATTTTAAGCGGAAATTTTCATCTGCTGTTATTCAGGTATTGTAATATTTTTCCTTGAATGTCCTAATGAAGTATAATTTATTAAATTTTATCTTTGATTTGAATAAAACTAGAGGGCATAAAATACTTGAAAGGCTTACAAGTGCAAAATGTGTTATAAATCCAAATCTATTTTACTTAAAGAAGGCATCAAGAGTGAAAAAGGGAATTGTTTTAAGAAATATGATTACTGCTTGGGGGGGGGCTTAGTTTGACCAGGCCTTATCTGAATCAATAGTCATTTTTATTTAAGAATATCTCTTGTAAGCTTACTTTTGTTGCATTATATTTATAGCTGGTTGTTAAAATTTCTTTAAGCCAATTAAATTTTTATCAAAAATCTTAGGTTTTTTTTTTTTTTTTAATTTAAGTCACATAGGTATACTCATGCTTAACGATTCCGTTTTCTTTTGCAAAATTTGATGTCATTATTTCAGCATTCTTCTTAAGTGAAAAATTAGCTGTTCTTTTAGGAATTTAGAATTGAAAAACTCAATATTAGTTTTTCAAATTTAAGTCAAACTCAGTAATCCAATCACTGATCCTACAAATGACACTAAAAGATATATATATATATGTATGTACAAACTGCAAAAGCAAAGGTGGTCATAACTTTAAGGATTGACTGAACATTACTTAAGTAATAGTTTTGTAATATAATGTGGGGTGGAATTTTAGATGTTAACATGGAAAGACAAGAAGTATGAAGAGCAGGGAAAATGAAAATTTCTTTTGATCGCAGATGTTTACAAGAATTGTTCAACTAAATGACCACCAAATACAGTGCATGCCAATCAGCATTGACAGAGTGGTTGGCACATACTGTGGTATGTCAATCATGCCATCTTCTTGTGACAAATCATTTGGTAATTATGTATTGTATTATGAAAATTGTTACTCTTGCAGTCTTTCATTTAGGGCTTACACACACAAACGCACGCACACACACAGTGGCTTCCAAAAGTGTTCGTACACTTATGATTTTCATTGAAATAGGGCTCTATCCATTATTTAAAAGTAAACTTTCTAAATGAGATTTTAATAATAAGATCTATAATCTATTTGTAACAAAATTACATGAAATATTTTTAAAATATAGCGAAACTTTAAGAAATTAATAATAAAAAAATGATAAACATTTTATCTCACAAAAGTCTTCGTACACTGAAATATTTTTAGATAAAATCAAAATTAGAATTATCGTTTGCCGCTTTTTTTAATTTTTGCATTGTGGTGGCATTTAAAAAATCGTTTGCTTTAATTTTTTATTGTTTACTTCATAATATTCTATTTATTTTTGAAAAATGGGTTGCAGTTGTAAAGAAATTACAAACAGCATTCAAAAATTGATAATTTTTCACCATAGCAGTGGTAAATCAATTCGAAATATCGCTAAATTACTTAATTTATCCCATTCTACTGTGCAGTATTTGATAAAACACTTTAAAGAAGAAAATCGGATTGAAAACAAGGTAAGAAAAGGTCAACCGAGAAAGTTAACTAAACGTGATGAGAGATTTATCATTAGAAAATTTGTGAAAAACCAATGTTTGAGTGCTGTAAAAGTTTCTGCAGAATTTAATGCAAAGTTTTCTACTTCAATTTCACTTTAAACTGTTTGACAAGTTCTCAGAGAAGCTGGATTACATGGGTGTTCTGCCCGTAAAAAAATTTTTGTTAGTGAGAAAAACAGAAAGCTTAGGCTTTCATTCGCAAAATCAATGATAAATACACCCGAAACATACTGGAATAACGTCATATTTGCTGATGAAAGCAAAACATTTTTGGTTCGGATGGTCGAATAACTGTATGGAGAAGAAAAAATGAGGAACTTCATTCTAAGAACTTAGTTGGGACAGTTAAGCATGGTGGTAGAGGTGTTCTTGTGGGGGGGGGCATGACAGCATCAGAACTAAGTAATTGTGTATTTATTGATGGCATAATGAATCGTTCTCTTTATTTAAATATTTTAAGAGACAATTTAAAATTATCATTCCAAAATTTCGGTATTGGAAACAACTTTATTTTTAATCAGGATAACGATCCTAAGTATACGACACTCAACGTTCGCCTGTAGTATCTCTATAATTGTCCACAGGTTTTCAAAACACCACCTCAGTTGCCAGATTTAAACCCCATAGAACACATCTGAAAAGAGCTGGAGGTTGGAGTACGAAAACACGACATCAAAACGAAAAGCAAACTCAAAACAGCCATGATGGAAGAATAGATGAACATTGATACAGAAATTAAAAAAAAAAAAAAAAATAGTAAAATCTATTCCCAGACATTTAAAAGCTGTTGTGGATGCTAAAGGATATCCTACTAATATTAATTTAATGAATAATGAAAATATTTACTAATATGTCAAGATTTTTTTTAAGTGTGTGAAGATTTTTGCGAGATAAAATGTTTGTCATTTTTTGATTATTAGTTTCTTAAAAATAAAGTTTCGCTATATTTTAAGAATATTTCATGTAATTTTGTTATGAACAGATTATAGATCTTATTAGTAAAATCTCATTCAGAAAGTTTACTTTTAATTAATGAATAGAGCCTTATTTCAATGAAAATCAAGTGTACGAACACTTTTGGGAGCCACTACATACATAAATTCTAGATGAGTGTATGTAAATCCTAGACTGTTTTTACAGTTAATAATCATTTCAATAATTTTAATATTGTCAGTAAAGTTTAAAAAAAATTGTAACTTAAGTATATTTTATCAGTTTTGGCTTTAATTTAAACTGCATGTGAATATTTGCTTTATCAAATAAAATTTTAAAATTAATGCAGTTAAAGTCAAATAAGTTATAATGGAAAGGAAAGCTGAACAATTTAACAGTTTTAAACTATAAAATTAACAATTAAAAAAATCTAAGCTTTAGCGTCATGTTTCTAATTGGTCTTGCTGTTTACTTATAATTTACTATTAATAAATTACTCTTGATAGCTGCATATGAGCATAATTAATTTTCAGGTTCTTAATGAAATTAAATGTTATACTTAAAAACATGAATTAAATGCATATTGGTTATTTTCAAAATATATTTTTTAATTAATTTGGAAGTTACAAGATTCAAATTTCATCTCCAAGTTCTATTATAGCAAGAAATTAAAATAAAAGCGACTGTTTTATTTTAAGTTATGAAACATCAAAATAATATGAGTTTTCTAAATGTTTAATTTCTTTAATTTACATTTTATACATTTTTAAGATTTATTGTTTATAAATTTTTATGTGTTTGAAAATGCTGGTTAATTCGTGTGAAGTACAAAGCCTTTAAGTAACCTTTTATGGTTATTTTTAAATTTTGTAGACGTTAAAAATCTTGTTACATTCTGGTATCAAATTTCTCTTCCTGGTGACTGAAATGAGATGAATTGATCTCACCTCCTTTGCATCAAAATAATTATAACTTTATAATAGATGAGGATAGTTATGTCACAAATTATGCAAAATGAAAAAGTGTTTGTTCTTTACATCATTTGACTTAAGATAATATATTAAAATACAAAATGTATATATAAAAATTAACGTTTAAACACCCAGAATGATTATTGGGTTGCAGAATTATTTAAACTATTTTTCAAGCATCTGATGAACGAAGTGCAAAACAAATGTAAGATTCCCATTCATCGATTTTTAAGATTTTGAATACTTTTTTAAAAATATAATATACATTTTTGACTTCTCAATCTACAACTATAGCACTCTCTTCTTCCTGAAGTTTAAAATATATTCTGCTTCTTGATATATCTGTATTAGAAAACTATATTAGTTAGCCATTAGCATTGTCTGTATTGCAATGTAAAAGATTTATTAATGTGGCTCCTTCTCAAAGAACCTTCAAATTAATATTCTGAAATTCAAGGAACTATATAATAATCATTATGTACTTGCATATATTGGCTATGTTTTATTTGAATTTTTTACTCTTTAAATGAAAGATAAATTAACATATTTGCTGTACAGTTTTTAGTTAAATGGCTCTGCTGATGAAAAACCTTTTGTTTTTAAGAAATAACTAAATTAGAATACCTTCTAAAGACAGTGAATTTTGATGATGAAAGACCTTTTAATCAATCATCAGTATAACTAAAACATACATACATATTCATATTACATATATTTTCTAACTATGAAAATAGTTTTTCAAATCCCATTTTTATGTATGTATTTCAAAAGCCAACAAACTTGACAAATTTGTCATGTAACATCTATAGGTTCTTATTAAATAATTTGGTAGCTCTTCCAAATGTAATTTATAGAATCATACTGATTAAAGTAGTGCATATAGCCATGTGACAGACTTAAATGTAGTGATTTGCATGTTAATTGATTAGCACACATATTTGGCACTTTCTTAATACTAGTTATGACATTTCTAGTTATGTTGGTTTTACACATTTTCAGTTTATGGTGTTTTATATTTTTGTGTAAAATAAAAATAGAATTATGTAATTTTCAAATTTTGCCTTTTTTCAGATAAATAAATTATTTATTCAAACTATAAAGCTTCCTTTCATTACTTTGTGTTTTTTGGTTTTTGAGTGTTTGATCTTGGTGATTACAATAGAAAATTTCTAAGCTCGGTAATGAGAAATTATTTTGTCTTGAATAATAATTTTTAAAATTTATTTTCAGATTGTTTTATAGAAATGGATAGATAGGCACATATACACAGTTTACCTGCAAAAATGTAAGGGTAAAAATATTACAAAAATAGCACTCAGCTTCTTAAGATTTTTCACTAGAAATGAAGTATTTAAAAGTTCAGATCAGAGTTCTTCACACTTTTTTTCCCATGGTTAATCTCTTTGAAGCCAAAGGTGTATATGAATTTCATTCACATTTGATTTTTTAAATTTTCATAAATTCTTCCCATTTTTGGTGTGTAAATTGTTATTGAGCAGCTTTTATCGAAAATTAGTTGTGTTCATTTTAAAGGATTAATTGTTACTATTTTTTTTCCTCCTGTTTTGTTTTCAATTAAGTAAACATAACTCGATTTTATAGAAGGGACAGCTCACATTCGCTTCCAGCAGCTAAGCCTGGGAAAGTTTATCGCTTTAGATAAAAACAATACTATTTTAAATTTATGTATGGTTTTTAAGCAAAAACAATTTTCTTTTAATTTCGTGTTTGTCTCTTCATTAAGCCCGAAATTTTGAACACATGGATGCATCTTTACTTGCCTGCCTAAATTGGGAAATAATGGCCTTGAAATATAAATTTGAGGGTAAATTTCGGCGAGTAAAATCTAAATTGTCGCACATAATAGAGAACTCTACAGTTCTTTAATGTGTACATTAATGCTTTCCTTATTCAAAGTTCGATTTTCAGTACATTCTTATAAGGAATTTAGCGATAAGGCGACTCTGTGTGACCATTGTTTTTTAAAGGTCTTCAGTTCTAGGTCGAAAATTCGTAACAGAAACATTTTAACCTACACGATTCGCTGCTGAATGAGTTTTAAGATGTCGGTTGTGGTATAGTTTGCTTTAAAATGCAGTTATATCGTCTTAAACGTCAAGCTAACGAGTAACGTAAGTTTCATGCATTGTATATGGATCTATCTGACTCGGGGTATTATTCTGTTATTTTTTAAAGAGAGGTTAGTGTCATATGTCCCCAAAGAATTGTCGAGTATCGTTTGTCATCTGTTAAATTTTTCATCGTTGCAAGAAACCCCGAGGAAACTATGTGTTTCCTTCTTCATCCCTTTAAATCCTTCCTCTAGAACATTAACTGTTGTCAGACTAATGAAAGTGGATCCTTTTACTTCCTAATCTCGTACACTATATATTTATATTAAGCGATGGGAAGTGGCCGAATCATTATTGTATTTATACATGAAAATGTTTGTTTCTTGTTTTATTGCAGGATTTTTTTTTTCTCTTTCTAGGTTTGTTAAGTACTGGAAAATACGCCTCATTATGACTTCATTATTTCTGTAGTTTATTAAAATATACTTGTTAGCGAATTCCCGCTGCATATATATTTTTCTGCAACTCTTCCCCTCCCTTCTTTTCGTGTAATTACGCAATTGCTACCAGCCGCCCATATTTTAATTTTTGTTATTTGATGTTTTAGTAAAAAGATAAATATAATTAATGTTTTTTCTTTCCCCCCTTGACCATTAAATTTATTTGTTTCCAAGAAATTTTTGTTGCGGTTTGCCTTGGAAATTAAGAAGATTTGAGGCTTTCGCGACTATTGATTCGCTTGGGCATTACGACCGTAATTCAGAAGTAATCTTTTTTTGAAATTTCTGGTATTTATTTGAGGTTTTGTATTTATTCTTAAGTGTTTCAAAATATGGCAATTTATTTAGGCCTAATTTTGGGGGAATTAATATTTATTTTTTTTGCATTGGGCAAAAATTAAAATAGATGTCTTATAAAGCTTTTTCTTGAGAATGAAGCAGTCATCGAAAGAAACTGAAAGTTCCCAAACTGCACAGAGCTCTTCCGAGCTACTAACTTTGGAGGTCGTTCACTTTTTGGAAGTTCACCCCTTTTTTGCTAGTTGCAACCCTTTTATGTAACTGAGGGCAGTACCCTCGTTTTCCATAGGCATTTACAGGGAAGCTGAGTTTTTCCTTCTATCCTTCAACCCGCTTGTTATATATCCCCGTTCGTTTTGTTCACGTACTTCGATGATGTCCCCTCTCACTCCACCAAATATCAGCCTGAACTTCGTGTATCGGAGCGCAGGTTTCCATAGTTGAATCCCCTTGCAGGGGTCAGAGCCCCAACGTAAAAAAGCAACCCTTTAGCCAGGTAGCAAACACAGAGGTTCGTTGGCCCCCCATACTCTCACCCTTTACAGTCGTATGCCGTTTCCTCTCGTTTTCACTTCCTTTCTTGGTTCCAGGGTTCATTCACCATTCTGGGTTTATCTTCAGCAGTATTTCGTTCTTGAACTTTCTTTCGTGAAATTGAGTAAAATTAAGCCTGCGTTTTTAGATGCAATAGCTATTAAACATCTCATTATTTTATATTAACCTGATGAATTTTTATTTAACAAAAAATCTTTTGGGGGGATGTTATAGAAAGTTATCAAATTAATAATTCTTAAATTAATTTTGACTTATTTGGCTTCTAAGTTAATGTTACTTTTTAAAGATAGAAATGTTGTAAAGAGAGGGGGCCAGTTTATCTGTTGCTGGGACAGAATTTGTGTATAAAAAATAATAATGAAATACCTATAGAATTCGCGAGATGTAACACAAATCATGTGGGCTGCAGATGAAGAATAAAATTTAATTTCTTATTCATCTTCAAATTTTGCCTATACTGTTGATATGAAAAATAATTTTTATAAATAGAGATAAAAAGAATATTCAAACCATAAAAATATAAGACCCATTAAAAATAACAGGCACCCTAAGTTAGTAGCTTGTCAACGAAATGGTAAAGGTGATACTGTATACATGCTGAAAAACACGTACATTTGAAACAGATGCATTAAGAAAAAAGAATAACTAATATCTACATGAGTAGAGTGTACTTTGCTAAAAAAATTGTTAAAGAAAAAAAAAATATATATATATATATATATATATAATATGCATTTGCAGTAGACATTAAAAAAGGATCAATAATAGTTATAAGTGTTAATGAACAGAATTTAATCCAGGGAAACTATTGAGCTAAACTGAGCATATGTGTTCAGAAAACAAACAGCTGCGAGCAAAATTTGTTTCGCCATTGATATGTTGACCATGCCTACTGTAAATTATTAAAATGGGAAGACTTCTCTTATTTTCTGAAGTATAATATGAGTAAACAGCAATATTATATTTTGCGTATAGTTTGATTATGATAAGCAGTAAATATTTATAGGACAGAAGGGGAAATAACCAGGTTAAAATGGAAAGCCAAGAGACTATTGCAAATTATTTTGATTTGCATGCTTTTATCTTATGTATCTCATAAATGTCTTGAACCACCTAATTTAAGCATGAATACACAGTGATTTCTGAAACAGATTTCAATTACTTCAGTTAAAAAAAATTAAACATTTTTTTTTACCAAAAAGTAATCTTATTCAGGAACAACTAAACCTGTCAAAATCTCACACGTGATATGTAATTAAAAAAAGTTAAACAGTTTTAGTTAAAAAAAAACCTGCAGTTACATTATTAATTCTTGTCTGTAAAATGGAAGACAAATTCTGCTACAACTATCAAGAAGATGGTGGCGAGAGATCTGGATTTGCTGAATTTTTTAAGAATGCTGCGAGGCCGAAGTCAAAATAAGAAATGGCTGGATAGGAAAGTTGGAAAATAATTACAGCATAGAGAGAACGCATTTTGAAGATTTTAATGGTTTACTTTTGCAGCCGTGCTTTTTTTTTTTTTTTTTTTTTTTTTTAATGTACTGTGCACACAGTCATTGCAAACCCCTAAGATTTGAACTAGAAAACAAAAAACTTACTTATTAATTTATATACTTACAGAGCTTGAAATTTATTTTCCTCTGCACTGCTTGAATTTCCTTGTGCAGAAGTTAATTTTAGTTGGAAAATATGTGTCTCACAACGTATGTGTATTTTAATTCAGATTTCGATCTAACTTAATAGGTCTAAAATTTTAGATAAATTTTATAATTTTAGTATGTTTGGTTCCTCACATTTGAAAAAAGATTATTGCTCTGCAAATATTTTAATATATCACATTGTTTACATTAAGGGGTATTGTCTGAATACTTTGTTAGTCAACCTTTCACTTCAGTAAGATTTTTCTTTTTCTTTCTTTCTTTTCTTTTCTTTTCTTTTTTTTTTTTTTTTTTGGATAGTTCGGTAAATAGCCTTAGTAAATAAATCTTGTACAAATATTTTAATTTGCTACATTTTTATGTTAAGGCAGATTTGTCTTGATAACTTCTTTATTAATTATTCTTTCATTTTAGAAAAAAGTTATTCTGATGTTTGTTAGTTAGATCTGTTAAGATTCTTTGTAAATAAAGTGAGTTTCTTAACAGAGAATAAATACACTAGTCAAAATTATAAAATGCTAACTTTCGCGAAACATATTTTATTAACTATAGAAAACAGAATTTTCAACAATTCTTTTAGGTTTCTAAAAATTTGTATGCTTTTGAAAACTGAATTTCGCTATTTAGAATGTCTGCCTTTTGGCGCAAATAGAAAATTTTCAACGGGAAGGCTTCCAATGTAACCCAAATATGATGCCATATTCATTCTTAGTTTTGCCCTTACATGAAAAGTAATTGAACTTGATTGTAAGGATTAGAAAGTGGAATAAAAGTTCTGATATTTGTTGAATATTAATGCTTAGCATTTGATTGAAGTAAGCACTAAAAAGTTAGAACGCATTTATTCACCGAAATTATAAACTGAAGTCGATTACTATTTGAGTTTACATTTGCATTTGGCCTTTTTCAAACTTGTTAGCTCTTCCACTGAGCTTTACAAATGGGTTACGAGTGTACAACCCCCCTTCCCCTTCAAAAATTTCTCTAAATCTCTCTGTACAAAATTAAATTGTTGAATAATTGCTTATATGGATTAACATAAAATATTTATCAAGATACACACGAAGTACTTTATAGAAATGCTTATGGATGATAAATACAAAATATTAAGCAAGAGCATTTTCTCATCGTCATTCATCGTACTTGCGCAAGCAAGGTTAAAGATGAGTCAGAAAGCAGCACAAATTTTGAAGGGTTAGCGGTGTTGGTTATCCCTACCCTCTAAATAAGTTTTACAAGAAGTTTTTAATTGTTTTAAAAATTGTTAAGAATAATAAATGCAACAAATTCTATTTTTCTACTATGACATCTTTTCAAAATTTCGTGAAGTGGTGACGACTTACAGTTGCTCTTTTCGGAGTATCTGCAGTATATAGTATAATCATTCAAATCAGGAGATCTGATAGCGTATTCGTTTTCTGTTAAGTATCTTAAATTTTAAGATATTCCTGAACCGAACCAAGTGCTGGTAAGCATTATGATTCATAAAAATGAACTGAATGTCGGAAGCTCCTCTGAAGGCTGACTTGGGAAACTGGAATCTCATCCATGTATCTTAACGCAGGGGAAAACATGTAGAAGTGTATGTGTCCACCCATCATGATGCCACTGCACATGAGGTACTACTGCATTAGTGGTCGATTACTGTGAAAGGAGATTTTGGATTATTCAGATGTGAAAACTACGAATATCAAAATATATAAAAGTATCTTAATTGCCATTGAAGAGCACTTACTGCAACTGATCCTGTATCCAAGCTTGATGTGTCTGATGACCGTTCCGAAAAGTGTAAGGACAAATGGAACATAAGTTAGCTTCCTTGCATTCTTCTCACTAAATTTTCTGTAAGCTGTTTTTCTCGTGATCGATGGTGTAGAATTAAATGACTTAAAGACCACGTTTCTTGACTATCTGTATTCTGCCAGAGAGTTAGAGCCGTATTATGATACCAAGTTCTGAGAGTTCTTAGGCCGCGTTGTGCGATTTTCTGCTTTTGTTCCAATTTTTTAAATTATTTCTAGAGAATGGAAATAAATAAGACTTCCAGAGAATGGATACATTTGTCCTATTGGCTGCTTTAACTTCAGATTGCCTTTCTTCCGATTATTCAGTTGTATCCACTCTGGAGAGATTTTTTAACTACGGTGGGTAATATTATTCCATGGAAAATAATATTTAATATATCTTTTGAGAGTAAGCATTGATAGAAGGGGCTTGACCTGCAGCAGGTTGGCGTATTGTCTAAATTTGCATACTTCGGTAATAGTCGGAACAGTTTTAATTGAATACTTAAAATGTCAACTGTTTATAGTTCCTTCCCCTAGAAAATATTAGGCTCCATAATTTTACGTTAATTAGTAAAATCCCTTATTTTTTTCAGTTTAATTTTCAACATAAGCATATGCTATAAATTGAAATCTTTATCCGATTACTATACTAAGGGACTTGTCGTCTGATTTTGTTGGTAGAATCTGTTTCTTGCTATTATTAGATTTATTTTCTGTAACCTAATGAGATCTGATAGATTCCCCTTAAAATAGTAGCAGTGGTAACCCTTTAGTGTATTTTTTTATTGGGTTTTGGCATGATAAATTAATTTTCAGCATAGTTTCCCAACCCTTTTTTGGCTAACCGTTCCTCTTTCCGAGTTCCCCCCCCCCACCTCATGCCCATCGCTTCCAAATCTTACGACAATTATATGTTAGAAGTCTGAATAGAACCTTCTGAATTTTTAGGTATTTATTGTATATGTATCACATCGGGACGATTAAAGATTTAAGAGCATTTATAGAAATGAACGTGATAAAATATGCGCAGAGTTTTACCATGGCACGTGAAGTGGCATATACTGAAAAAACATGTTATTTGGGCCTTCTGGATATCATTTTGCGATAATGGTTTTAGAATTTTTGACATAGTTTTTAACTTTCGTCCTGTGGGATAAGGAAATGAATCTTCATATTACTTGGTCCAACATCTGTGAAGGCTATTAGACTGTGAACTGTCTATCGTCATTTGATATAATGTTTAATGATTAATGTTAATGACCGGAATATTTGTATTATCGAATGATTGTTGAAATATCTAAGAATGCTTAGGCTAGCAAATTTCCCTAGAGTGCTCTTATTCGTCACCTACTTCTCAATGTCCCCTTCCTGCCTTTCAGATCCATAATGCTTCCATAGGTGTTCTCAAAGTCAACCAGTAAGCCATATTGAGCATTTCCGAACGCTCTCCCAAGAAACAACGATTTACAGCATCAGAAAAGTATACCTAGTAATCAAATTATTAAAGCAACTTAATTGTCGCCCAGATGGGATAGTGGTTAGTGATGCCAACTGCCATACCGAAGGGCCTGGTTTTGAATCCTGGAGAAGGCATATATGTTTGTAAATGTATAGTTTCTGTGCAGCATGAGGATACTTAAAATACTAGCAAGCGAAAAGTTCTGTCGAATGGTTTGGCTGGTAGGAGAAGAGGAGTGGGACTGGGCAAAGTAGTGCTGAAGGCATATGCCAACGACAGACGCAGTATTGCACTTCTTGCCACTTCAAAATTCGTGAGCTTGGCCTGATTAAGTCAGACAAATGAAATAGTCACAACAACTACAAAATAACCCAATTAAAATAAATTTTGAACGTAACACAATTTAATTGAGATCATGTTAAAGTGTTTTTGAAAATTTAAATATGTAGTTTTTTAATGATTTTAAATGTTACGTATCTAAAAGACATAAAACCCCCCAAAATCAAAACTGTTTTAGCCGTTTAAAAACTTGATTAATTTTATTGAATTTTCATTGAGGGAAAAATCAAATTTTAAGAAATTTTCATAAATTTATTTGTTTTTTAATTAGTGGTCAAAAATTGAGTTTATAAAGCAAAGATACGATTTTTTTTTTTTTTCATTTTAAAACACAAAATAACCAGATATTGAAGTATCTTAAATTTCAATCAACACGCAGCAATTTCGCGCCTAAATTTTGCCTTTCCCTTTCAACAGTTATCTCCCCCTCCCCCCAAAGAAAAAGCTGTTTGCTATTTTTTTTTTTTTAAATATCGATCTCTGCAAGTAATACGCGAAGAAATTTAAGTGACGCCAACCTGACAGATTAGTAGTTAAATTGGGCCCAGTTCCGAATCCCGGAGAAGGCTTGGATATTAGTTAATGTATGATGTTTCACTGTCATGGGGGGCACTTAAAGACGAACCGAAACTCCTGTCGAGTGGTTTAGTGGCAGGGAAAAGAGAAGTGGGAGATCCTTGGACCCGTCTCCCAAGGAATTCTCCTTCAAAATTGTGATAGAACTAGGCAAAGTCGTAGTGCCACCTAAAAGATGCCCAAGGCTCATGTCAACGACAGACGCCACGATAAAATTTGTAAACTTGTTCTCATGTTACTGTCAGACAAATGAAATAAGAACGAAATTTGAGAAGAGAGAGAAAAGCAAAATTTCATGCTTTTCAACTCCAGGTGGAAAAACCTCTTCATGCTGTCATCAAAGTCATAAAAAAATTCATTTATGTCACAATCAGCTCTGAGTACACCAGTATTGTAATTATCATTCGAAAAGACTGTACAATCTGGTTCTATAAAGGTTGTGAACTGAACATAAATAGTACGCAAATTCTCTAAGGCTTCTACTAGCACAATAACACTGGCATGAGAAGCAGAAATAAAAGCATCAACCCGCCATACTAACGAGAGGGAACAGTAAGGGGTTAAAACGGTGAACAAGTGACATATCAATTGAAAAAAATGGCCATTTTACAAGTTAACGATGTCTCTTCTTGCTATATTTTATTGGGGATAATAACCGTTATCCATATCGAATAGCTTGTTTTATGTTTCAAAATTTAGGTAATGGGTAGAAACAACAAAAGGGGGGGTACAACAATTGAAAGAATTTAAATCATATTTAATACAGTATGCAGTAAAGAGCTACCGTAACTTCAGTTTCTTTTTTTAATGTTGATTCACTTTTTATATATTTTTTCCCATATTAATACATGAGTATCTGCCATCAATATAAATCTGCGGAAGATTTTCCGGATGAAACAATTTTACAGATAAAGAGTTTGAGCAAAAATAATCTTAAAAAACGTTTGCTTTCCTTTCTGTTTATATCCGCTTGGCTTAAATTGCTGTAAGCCACAGGTATACTCTAACATATGTTCTAAAATACGTTTTAAGGGAAAAGGTAGCGTCATAACTATTTATGAAGCAAACGTGTCAATACCAGAGCAGTTCTGATATCCTTTGTTAAAATTTTCTGAGAATTAGAGGACTTATTTTCTGTAACATATCTTAGAAAAAAAAATGGCCTTTCAAATTTCATAATTGCACGCAAATCACTGTTTCCTGGAAATATTTAGATTATTTTCCCAATTAATGATATCATCCGTACCTGAAATTTATAGTATTAAATGACTTCTGAGGTGGTAATTTTATTTGGATATGCTTAAAGTAAGGCTATTTGGACGGAAAAGATGAAAACTGTGATTTGATACTATGTGCGGAAGAATTAATAACATAAGAAAAATGCTTTAAAATTTATTTTACATTGCACAGACAAAATATAGTCATTTATAACAAGAGTATTTATCGCTTTGTTTTCTGCATGAGGTTTTATTATGAACAAACAAAGGAATTTGAAATCGGCGTTTTGTTGTCAAGAGGGAGATTTATTGCTGTTTTATGGTAATTAAGTGATATAATGGCATAAGTTATTTTTTTCCCTCACAAAGACACGCAGTTTAAAAGATAATTATACTTGAAACAAATGTGATGATTATGAATGTGTAGCTACAATTCTTAAGTGTAAAGAACAGAAATTTTGTGGCCCAAATCCGTGACGTTTAAAGATGTTTACTATAATTTTTTTAGTCCAAAGGGGCTTTGTCCCTGAAGGACTATTGTTTTCGTTTTGCGATTTTGCATTGAATCACTATAAATGTCCGGTTTACTTTTCAAACTTTTGCCACCAAATGTTAGAGTCCTGCATTATATTTGAAGAAATTAAATAATGAAAAATCTGCATAAATGTATGTGTATTTCTCGCATTATGATAAAACAACGGTACATAGAACCATCGAATTTTGAATGACGTAATCCTCCTACGAATATGGGCATATGGAAGACCAAATTTGGAATTTGTTTTATTATCGATTTTATATTTTGTAGAACTTTTGATTAACAACCTCAAGGATTTATAAGCGAGTAATGGCAACACTCAACGGGGAAAAAAAAAAAAAAAAAAAAACCCTCTTTATGTCCAGCGCGCGGAACTGCGTATCGGAAATTCTAAATATATGCGCATTTTAAAATTATTTTGCGGCATTGCTATTGAACTGAATTTTATGGTTTAAGTGCAAAGAAATGATATTTAATAAATAAAGGTAACACACAAAACGTTAAATAAACGCCCCTTTGGACGTAGTTTAAAATCTGAAACCTTTCAGATTTTTTTTTAAATTTCTTTCTTCCTTATTATTATTATTATTTTTTTCCTATGTGATACATTACTATACCGTAGAAAAAAAAACTTTGACGTTTTTCCCAATAAAAATTGGAACTTGGTCACATAAATTTTGCATCATCCATCTCAATAGATATTGTAGTATTTTCTAGTGTAGAATAGTCAGTTATTTTTATTGCTTACTTTTCTTTTGCTGTATACCTTTCTTCACTGGCGAAGCAATCTTTGCTGAAATCTTTTCTGCCTACATACACACGTGTTACCTAAAAACGAAAAAAAGGTACCATTTAAAAATGCCGGAAGAGTCATCCCTCAAATGCAAGGACGCGATATAATTTTGTCTTAGTTCAAATAAACTGTAAAAGCGTAAAATGGATTTAACAACCTAAATGTTTCCTTCCGTCCTTCCTATGCATAATATATGACAATGAAACTAAAATATTTATTTGCATTTTATTGAAGGGTGAAGTTTGTTACATCAATGTTTCTACCCCCTTTTTTTGTTATTTATCATAAAGTGTTTAATTTGGTATTACCCCTGAAAGAGATTGATGCTTGGATTTTCAATGATTCAGACCCCTTTTTGATCACAATTTTCATTCTAAATTTACATTTCGGAACTATTTACTTTCCCATTGCTATTTATGTAATTTTTGTCGCACGCTTTAGGTATGAACTTTTTATATTTTTATATTTACATTTCATTTATAGCATTTTATACAGTTGCTTAGATAGCTGTCCTCAAAGAAAATGGGCGAAGCAATATATTTACGATTTAATTTGAGTGGGTGTTATCTCTGACAGATGGATAAAATTTTGAATCCTACAAGTATTTTTCTTTAGAATAAATGAGAGTAAATTATAAATTAATTTTTGTTAATATTTTAATATGTATTTTGTTTTAAATACCATAATAATCATCGTTTACTGTTCGCAGCTTCTCGGTTTTCGTTGATCATGTTCGAAATTAATTCATATGCATCAAAGAAGATGAAAATTTAAGCTTTGAATTTCAACAAAACCTTTAGAATAATAGTAGTTAGAATAAAAAAAAAATGAGCTTAATGAGTCTTGGACAGCACAGGGAACGAAGTATTTTTACTGATTCAATCGCACTCTGTAGTGAAGTAGCTCCTTCCCCCAATTACAACAAACATTAGAATTAGTATCTTAAGGAAAACATGAAGTAAATGTGTGTATGTTTTGTTACAATTAACTGTTAAGATTTGTATACAATTTTTAGGGTTTTTTTTTTTTTTTTTTTTTGTCTGCTTGAGAATCAAGTTATATTGCTGCTTTAAAATGTTGAAAAAATATTAATTAATGTATTATGTATGTAACAGTAAATACATCTAGATATTCAAAATAAATATTTCTTTTGTTAAAATATGAGTTTATCATGAAATTGCATTTGTGCATAAGTGCGCAGTAAAAAACGTTTAGCTTTCCTTAGCAGTGCTTTGCCATAGTCAAACAAACCAAACCAAGCCAAAAACTTACACTGACCAAGATCATTAGACACTTTTTCTGAAATATGCATTTAATGTGCTCAGTTTTAGAGTAGTTTCTTAATAATATAATTGCCTAAATTCAGATTTTCTGATTGTGATGTTTTTCTGCAGTCATTTAAATAGGTTATGTCTTTGTAATTATTATGTTTGTATTAGTAACAAATTAGTTTTTAGTTAGAGCTTTGACGTTTAAATTTCTATCATAAATTTTTCTCTTTAATTTTATTCTAAAATTTCCATCTGTACTTAGGTTTCATTTGTATGCAGTGAAATGAATAGTAGGAATCTCCTGTTCTGATTCACTGTGTATCTGAATAGTTTAGTTTAAATTCTATTCAGCAGTGTCACAGGAGTTTGAAAATGACAAGACTTAAATAAATAAAAATAAATTTCCAACCCTTTAAAATTCCCAGTTTTGTAAATTTAGGCTGTATCATTAAAAGTTAAAAAAAAAAAAAAAAAGATAATTTTTATTATTAAGCTTTTTTTGAATATTTCTGTTTGACGGAAAATGTACTTTTTTTCCTAGTTCGTTGTCTAAATAAATGACTGTCATGCATCTGAAAAATATGTGCATATATATCTGTGCTGTCAGGAAGTTCAATAAACAAACATTTCCACGTGAAATGTATTTGACTGTTCTAACGCCTCATGTACAAGGCAAAAATTGTGCATCTTAAAACCAAAGGAAATCTTATATTGCACTGTAGTCTTAACCAAATTCAAACTATTTAGCGTAACAACACTGCAGACAGAATTTCAAACTTCCTTTCTTGAAAGCCTGTCGATTAACGCTTTAGATTCTTAACTATTTTGTTACTGAACTCTTAATTTCGAAACGTTAACACGAATAAGTGGGCTGGAAATAAAACAGAGATCTAGGGTCTCTTGGCTATTAAAGTGTAATTGAAGTAATAAACTATAGAGTAAGTTTATAGAGAGTCATAGACTAGTATTTGACTGGATGTTTATTTTCCCTCTTTTGTATGTTTATTTTTACCTACTCTCGGAACTTATTTTGAGGAGTTCCGAATGAAAGTCTCGATTGTTTCTCATTTAGACTTCAGCGCTGCTCTGATAAAAAATTCATTAAATGAAAATTATTGAACTCAAAAGACGAACTGAATAAAAATGGTAAATTCGTAACGAATTCGGCTTTGCTCGCATTGCTCCTCCGGTATTTATTTCTTTTTTTATACCCTCTTTTTTATACTGCTCCGTATGTGTATACCTTTTTTTTTTCCTAAACCAATTCATCACTGATAGTAGTTTCATTTTAAATAGGACAAACTAAAGGGCTGTAATGCGTTGAAGTGGCTGGCGCCAGCAATTCTTTCGTCGTTGTGCAATTTCTCGCAGACAGTTTTTCCTTGTTTTTCTCCTTGGTGTTTTTTTTATATGCTTCCTTGTTCTTATGTTTCATGCTTTGGCTCGGAGGGGTTAGAGTGGAGGTGCGGATGGTTTTTGCTCCGCTTTTTCTGTGTCTGGTTTTTCTTCTTATGCAGCTCCATCTTATGACCTTCGAGGAGTCGGAGGAGGTTTTTGTTGCAGACGTCTGCCTGCTTCTCTTCTCGAAAAAACAACCAAAAACAACTAGTCTAGACAGGGAACAAAAATAATAGCTTTGGAGCTCATATAAGAACGCGAGCCACTCAATTTAATATTTCCATGAACGAGCAAAAAATATCCTAAAAACTGTTTTCATCATTTCGAGCGAAGTGAAAAAAAAATTTTTTTAGTTGTAGATTGAGTTTCCAGGAAATCGTTAGTTTTGCCCCCACCCTCGCACTTCCCGACCCTCCTCAACCTTTCTTCTCCTTCCTCTTCTACCAATACTTTTTCTCTCTCTCTCTCTCTTTTTTTTTTTTTTTAATCTTTGCTGGAGGGTTTTTTCTTCCGCTTTTTATGCCTGCTTCGCAGAAAAAACACACATAAAAAGACTAATGAAGAAAAAATTCCAGACAGTAGACTCCGCATAGATATTGATCTCGGATTTAATGTTTTTTTGCGATAGACACGCGTGTGTGGGGAAATTTTTTTCCCTCCTTTCAGTCGCTATTTTTTCATCGGTTTCTTTTCCTCCTTGTTTCTTATTTATTTTATTTCAAAGTAGAATGTCGAAAACAGATCGATGGATAGAAATTGGATAAACAGTAACGAACGCGCTTCTGAAAATTTAGTGTGCACGTACCATTAAATTATAAAATTTAATATGGCTTCTTGGAATTTCATTGTGGTTAGATGTTTAGAGAAGTGAATTTATCGAGGATCTAGTATGTCCTTTTTCTTGAAAGAAAATTGAATCTTCGTAAAATTTTGCATTTTCTCTTTAATTATTTTATTTCCAGGAATGTATTCGTTCTAGAGATTTTAAATATGTTTTTGGCGAATCTATATATTTGTACCATGCATGTATATATAGTGCATATTACAGCGATATGTATACGCAAGAATGCTCTAAAACTAATTAATTTTTTTAATAAACTGGCATACAAATATCAATTCTAAATATCAATATAGCCTAACTATTTAGGAAATACATACGCTTCGCATTGAAAATAAAAATAAAAAACTCCTGTGATATTTTACAACGTGTAATTTTTTTACCACAAAGGCCCTCGGCGTGAAGAAGGGTCAAATGCAATTCTAATTTGAGCTTAAAAATGTATTAGTTCTTTACATGTGTGCTTTATATGCACATATATATATATATACATAAATTGCATATCTACACATATGTGTATGGGTAAGTGCACGAAAGAAAAGGAAACTATATATTCATGTAAATGATATCTTCCCCTGTGTGTGTATTTTTTTTAATATACTTATACAAGAATATGTAATAGTGTTCCAAAAATGGGGGCTGTGTAATTATTTTCTTAAATATTGTCCTATACAATCAGGGAATTTCAAAATAATTGACGATTCAAAATATGATGTAGATTTTTACGAAAGCAGTTTCAGCACTTCGGATAAAATGGTTCTGTAAATGTAAAACTTAACGTTTTACATGGCTCCTGTGACGTTTTACATGGCAAAAAGGTCCAGTTTGTAAAACGTCTCGTATGTGTGTAAATTTGTTCTGATAAATTAAGCGAAATGAGCTCCGTATATTAATAATGAGTAATTAGTACTTTCTTGAAGCTAATTTCGAAATTAATAGTTAGTGCTGCTTTACCTAATATAAGAGTATTAATAAGAAAAATGAGCTGTTTTCGGTTTGTAATTGTTCCTTTAAATTTAGGGATTTTTTCGCGAATATTTGATAGTAAATGTGCACTGAAAAGTGACTTAAGTCAGCAAATTTGTTCTGCAGTATATTCACAGTTTTCCGCGTAAAAGTATGCATTTTCTCGTATTAAGCTTATAAGGTATTTCTCCCGACTTCCTAGCGTACCTTCGTAATGTAGTGGTCAGCACACAGAGCCGGTGTTTCAGAGGTCCGTGATCCGATTCCCGGCGAAGGCGTTGCTAATTTTTCATCTTGCCTGCTTCCAAAAAATACCTAATGTCTCTACAGTGACGCCTGAACTAAAAGGGTGATGGATGATGATTCTCCTTACCAAGGATTTGGCAACTGGGTCCCCTAGAAAACCCTGTCGCTCTTTAAAAGGAGGAGTATATAAGGTATTTCTCCTGCTTTCTTAGCATGCCTTCGTGGTGTGGTGGTCAGCACACTGAGCCGGTATTTCAGAGGTCCATGGTTCGATTCCCGGCGAAGGCGTTGCTAATTTTTCATCTTGCCTGCTTCCAAAAAACACCTAATGTCTCTACAAGCTTATTAAAAAGCACGATGATTGTTTTACAGATCGATCGTTTTGTTCTGCTATGACCATATAAGAAGCTAAATTTCATATTTTGAAAAATATATTCTCATTCCTAGTGCTGGAACTATATTGACAAACTCTGGAGTTAGAAAAAATGCGTGTCTAAGATGACTGTTTTAAGGAAGTAAAGTATCTACCCCCTTTTTTCGAAGAGCTTTCTTAGATCTATATATGGTATAAATGCCCAGTGTTGAACTAAATGCAAGCATAATGTGTACGCCATCGGAATTTCAAGTACTTAATTTTTTTTTATTTAATAGCGTTATACAGGCGCAACATTATTACAAAATAAGTGTATTTTAAATATATTGTGATGCCTGTATATATATATATATATAGAGTGAACAGAACTAACAGGGTTACACAATGTAAAACATTTATTTACTTAATACATGTATTGCTGATTTCGCAGCTACATATGAATAAGTAGCTTCTTATCATATAGCTTCCTTTTTCGTATGTAATCGCAATGTCTTAACAGCTTCTATTATAATATTCCCCTATCGCGGGGATTTATTTAAGCTATTGTAAAAATTATTAAAGGCTAATTTGCTAAGAAATAATAAAACTTCGGAAATGTAGAATTTTATGCCCGTCCATATATTAAACAAGGAAGACTCTTTCTATAAAGAGGGAAAATTTTCAGAGGCGAATATTAAGAGATGCAAAAGTCTTTTAGAATGAGCGATCTTTTATCCATTCGTTACTTCTATAAATAATTATATCTATGACAGTGGATTCTAGAATGATGATTTTAGAAATAATGATATGAGCTTGTTTCTGAAAAAAAAAAAAAAAAAATATTTCTTTTCTGAAAATATTTGTATCCAATTTATCTATGTTTTCTTCTTTCGTTAACAACGTCTCTTTCAAATTTGACTTTACAGTCTGATAAAGTACGGAAAGCTAAAAATATTTTACATTTTATTCGAAGCAAAAACTGCATATTTTGTTTCGGCTTTGTTTCGCTCTTCAAAGAATATTTCAGTTTTATTTTCATGAATCGAGAGGTGATCCTATTGAGTTCTGCTTTTGTAGGAAATATTTGTATTCCATGAAAATTTAGGTTGCCTGATGTTTCATTATGGAATTCGCTTTTTTTTTATTAAAAATATTAAACATCAAGTAGGGTACACAAACACACGTAGATATATATATATATACACGCAATCACGTACTTACAGGAAGAGGGTATTAAAATAAAAAATTCAAGAAAAACACAAAACTGTATTTCTGTTCTTGAGTTAAATGTTTTGGTTTCGTTTTTATGAACAGAATTGTTCTTAAAGCCTGATATTCAAGTACTAGCACTATATATATATATATATATATTATTTCAATTACTGAGTGCTAAAATACAAAATAAAATTTAATGAGTTTCCTTTGCTGTCAGATTTTGAATGAATAATTGGCAAAGATCTCTGAGATCTGTTTGTCGTATTTCAGTGATATCGTGTAAGTAGGAGTTATGTTACAAAATGTTATATGTTTGATTTATAGAAATGTCAGATATTCTTTTAACGGAAAGTGTACCTAGAAAGGAAGCATTTTGGTATGAGTTGTTGTAATCGGTGTTTATTAGAGAGTCCAAAGAAAAACTGTGGTGGAACTTCGGCTGTAACGGTAGGGAAAGCCCTTTACATTAATTTAAAAAAAAAAGAAGAGAAAAGAAAGAAAGATAAAGAAAAAAAAATATAGTATGTTTTTCGTTATAAATAATTAAATTTATTTTTTATGGAGTTATTTATTTAATTAAATAAAAATATGATTTTAGGGAGGATTCTTGTCATATGATTATTTTGTTTTCTTTCTATTTTTAGTACTTAATTTTTATTATTGCTCAATGGGGCGATTTTTCATATTTATTGAAGCATGTGTCGGGTAAAAGTGACAGAGAAACGTGCGAGCAAAATATAGGTCATAACACTCAAATTCTTTTTCCAAAGATTGCTCTGGCTGCAATTAGGTTGTGGTTGAGCGATTTGTCACTCATCATTGTGGAACAGGATATCTAGTCTTCGAGAAGAACCTCTTTTAAGCCTTCGCTTAATCGAACGACAATGGAAAAATCAAATCTTTGTTTGCGCCTCGGCTCATATGTTCCGGAGACACTCAATACGCGCTTTTGATGACATTTTCCCCCGATTACTGTGCGAATGGAATTGTTAAGTTGTCGAGTTTTAACGGATAAACTGGTGGTTCTTTTTGTTGTTTTTGCTTGTTTTCGCTTTGGGAAGAAGGTCAATTTAGAGTTTAGAATCTGCATAATGTGGAAACTTTTTTTCTTTCCTCTTTCACTCACCTGGTGAACAATGCACATTTTGTTTATACCGATTACTCTTCAATGGAAATGCATTTCCCTCTGTGTGCTTTTTTTTTTTTTTTCGTGTGTGTGTGTTTGTGTGTGGAAGAACCGTCTAAAATTCTGAATTACTCGGTTTAATTTCCAGATAAACGATAAATTTGATTAACGGTTTTCTACGTACTATTATTGCAATGCAGCTCTCAGATTTAAACATTTTTGAGAGGTTTCAGAAACTAGAAAATAAATTTGAATTCAGATATACACTAACTACATACATATTTTATTATTATTACATACATATTTATTATATTTAAGTATTGTTTTACAAACCAAATAATTTTTTATCAATAATTAAATTGATTTAAGGAATTAAAAATATTTTCTGAGTTTAAAAGCATGTGTATGTCTCATTTCTTTTACTCAGGTGGAGCAGATAACTGTGGACTCCATTCTCAATACATTTAACTAATGTTAAAAGGAAGTTTATATATATATATATATATATTAGATATATATAAATATTTTGTGCATATTATATATATATATATATATATATATATGCACATAATAGTAATCATTCATCTCTAATAAATTCTCTATGTGACCAAAAATTCCGATATGCTCAACAGTCCTTCCCCTTTATTTTCTTCTCAGGTTTATTGCGCACATGAAATACATGAAGTCATCAATATCCATTTTACAAATTACTCCCATAAACTAGATTCTAGGTAAGTAATCATAAAGAGAACTCGTCACAGTTGTCAAAAACAAAACGTCTCACATCGTCAAAAATTCAAGGGACTTGCATATACAATGAATTCGTTCTTACAAATCTGCTGAAGCACTGCATCCTGAAAAAAGTGCTATACTCTGCAGAAAACTACAATCGACGGGCAGCCCCCATTCATTTCATGCTTTTAGCACTGGTGTTTTTGTTTGCTCTCATCTACCTTCTGGTAAAATGGTAAAAAACGACGGTCTGTGTAGTTTTTTTTTAACAGATAATAAACAAATGCTTCATAACGTTTAAATGCAAACTGCATATTTCCGATTTTTGAATTTTAAATTAGATTTGCTTTTATTCGTAATAGGTCAGTGCGGGGGGGGGAAGCAAACGTTGCCTAGCGTAATCTGAATATATTTTAACAGGTAAAAATGAATTTTTTTTAAAAGAAAAATTAGGAAATTTTTGTGATGAATGTCTTAGAAAAACTATTTGTGCAAAAATTTAACCGAACAGCGCTCATAGCCACTTAAAAAATTACAAATTTTTTAATCTAATGCTATTTAAAACATATAGTATTTTTTTATAACATTAGCTAATACAAGTTATTGAAAGTCCTATAATTTCGAAATGTTCATGTTATTTTTTTCCCTTCATAGGCAGCGTTGTAAGGTTTTTGCATTGGATTAAAATTTGTACCGTACTCATTATTTATTCTTTAGTTGGCTTTCTTTTTCATAGCGCTAAAAATCTTCTATGCAGTTTTTTCTGTAAACATCCCAAATAATGTTGTTCATAATCGCATAAATTCGATTTTTAAGCCCTGTTTAATTTTTATCATGTGTTCTTTCTGCAGACGTATTGCGATTTCATTTACTCTTTACTTCAAATATTCGGATTGTTAATACTGTGCATTATATAGCGTTTATAAGTTTTTCTTACAATAATGAAGTGGTTTTATGTTTCACTGCTTTGAAATAAATATTTCAGTTTTCTCTTCTTACTAGATGTATTTGAGGAAAGGATTTAAATTTTTACTTTAGGGAATTCCAACTGTAATTTAAGAAATCTTCCAAACTTGCGCCTATTACTCGGAATGGGTGTTATTAATAAGGCTTTCATTTTCTGCCCAAAACCATATTATTCATCACTTGCTTCAGTAGTGACTCTTATTAGATAGTCTGTTCTTGAAATTTGTTTTAATTTTTTCTTTAAATATAAAACTCTAACTTGCTTAAAATAACGTAAAAATAATGAAAGCTGTAATATTTATCTACTTTACTCACTGAAAGCTTTCATAGTGGGAAAATGTATTATGTTAATGCTTGAAAAATTTTAATGCCCCCCTCACTTAATGGTTTCTTAACTACGAAACTGATCATCTTTTTTTCTTTTTTTATAATGTCAATCTCTGAAAGGTTTTGCTCTGTTCAGCGCAAACGCAGCTGGTATATGTAATCAGATATACCACGATTATAGTCAAGGAAACAACTTTCATCATGTAATCTGAGATAGCATTTTCCTTTTTATTCTAGTAGAGTGAGCTACTAAATTAAAAATAAATAAATAAATAGATGCATTGAAAAATTATATGTATGAAATTTTAAAGCTTGGTACTCAGTAACATCCATCTGAACTGGTACTCCATCTGGAAGCCGAAATTTGGAATTGGATTTATTATCGATTTCATGTTTTGTCAAACTTTAACGAATTTTGGACTAACAAACTCAAGAATTTCAAAGCGAGCAATGGGAACGTTGTACAGAAAAAATATTTTTATCTCCAGTGCGTGAGACTGTGTATCGGAAATTCTAAAAATATGCTCAATTTAAAATTATTTTGCGATATAGCTCTTGAACTGAATTTTATGGTTTAAATGCGAAGAATGTGATAGTTAATAAGTAAAGGTAACACACAAAATGTTAAAAAAACGCCTCTTTGGACGTAATTTAAAATCGGAAACCTTTCAGATTTTTTTTTCTTTTTAATGTAATATTCATAATACGTAAGACAGAAATGTTTTTGATGGCGATTTATGCCGCAAATCCCGTTGTAGCAGGCAGACTTTAATACTTCTTTTGGATAGAAAATTTAGTAAACAAAGGCAAAAATTCATATAGAATTAACACTTCACTGAACCATACCTGCTTTCATGTATCTGAAATTAGTATATCTTCATGTGTCTTAATTTCCATACCCATCATTTGGCGGCTGAAATTTGAGTAATTCGAAGCCATTGCAAATGAAATACTGGAAAAAAAAAGTTTAAAACGGATAAGCATTCAGTAGCTTGCTTTGAAAGGTATAAAATTCGTGTCTCCTTTGAGAGGCCTCAAACGAGTGGAATCATCTGTGAAGGAATCAGATTCAGTAGGACTTAAAATATCGGAAAAAAGTGGGACCACAGTCTATACGAATTCAAAGTATGCGGTTAATTGGGTAGTTTCTCCGTTCTTCCGTGGACCGAATAAATATTTACTATAAGGTAGGTGAGCGAATTTTATTTCTTCAAAAATTACATGAATTAGAGAGGCAGTATAAAACAGGATACAAAACATACTTTTTCCGTCAAAATTAATCAATGAAATTATTTTTATAATTAAACACAAAACTCTCTTCTATTTCAGCGAAATTAAACAGTGAAATTAATTTTTATTTTTCTAGACTTTAAAAATAAACAGAGCATATAAACGATATGTAATTGCTTTTGCACTGATGTGCATGAGGACCATTCTCCATATTTGCCATTTTCCATATTTCTCCATTTGACGCTATTCTCCATATTTGACAAACATTGGAAATCAAGCTGTATGTCGTAAATGTTCTCTATATTGATATTATATACACTGTGCTATATTATCTTCCTGGATTACTTAAATGACCCCCCAAAAGTAAAATTATATAAATAAATTAACTGCAAGAATAATTATATTTGGCTTAAAACAACCGTTTCGGATATCTGGAACTTGAGTAATTATTGTTCTACTGTACTAAAAATAAATTAATAAATAAATAAAGGCCTTTACATTGCTAAGTTGTATGAAAATATTAAATTAAATTTGATATATTCTACTTTTATTGCGTTGAAGACATATTTTTTGAAAACCTTGTATCTAAAATTTATTTATTGTGAGCTACATACAGTCTGTGAAGGTATTTGCAGCGACTGGCTATTAAAAAAAATATTTTTTATTCCATACTGATTTTTTTTTCTCCCTGGATCAAATTGGTGCTGAAACGAGTAGTGATGTTTAAAATGCGCTTTCTGAAGTACTTTACATGGCTTTTACTTAGGAACGTCTTTTCTCTTTTTAAGATTTTGATTGGATGATTATTTTTTAACCTGCATGCCGTATGTAGATTCAACAGAAAAATCATTCCTTAATAAAGTATTTTTAACAATTCCTGAATCATTTAATGTTTTATCGGGATATTTTATTTAATTTTCTTATGCCTCTTGGCAATTTCAATTAGATGCTATTGCATACCCTCTGGCATTATGGATTTCTGTCATCTCTTTTTGTAAGTTTTTTCTGCTCTCAAAAGACTTTTAATTGGAAGAAAATTAGGTTACGATTTGTGGAGAAATATAAATTCTACATTCTGAATTTATTCTGCGCGTCTGATATTTTTTTTTTTTTTTTATATTCATTCCTCGAGTTTGTTGTAGTTTTGTAGCTAATAGTTTCGAATGTCTTATTATTACATTGGATGTCGAGGAAGAAGGTGTGGTAAAAATTTGAATATTAAAGATTTTTGTTTGAAGTCATATTTTAAGAGAATTATTCAATTATAGTTCGAGTAAACACAATTCTCGTTAGAAAGAACGCTTTTTTTCTTCCCAGAGTTGTTTCATGTAGCGTTTAAAAGGGAAATTATAAGAAACGTATATAGTTGCGCGTGAATTTATTTTATGGCAATTTAAAAAACACCTCCGCCCCCCCCCCCCAAAAAAAAAGCACATCGTTAAGTACCTGTCCAGAAGAATTTAAGTATCTACCACATTACGTTGAATCTACACTATGACTAATGACTAGAACTATTCACCGCGATGGTTATCAATCAAAAAAGTGTTTTTTAAATCTATAATTATACTCATTTGTAGTTTACTTGATCCATTGAAGCAAGCACGCACTACTTTTGTGCTTTTACGTTCAGTTTAAAGTATTTATGGTTTCGGAATTATTTTAGTTTATGCTGTACTTGTACTAAAATGTAAATATTCCTTTTACAAATAAAAGACATAACTTAAAATTATCTGAAATGAAAAGGAGTGTATGTGTTTTCTGCAGCTCCTAGAAAAGAAAATTCATATTTTTATCGTATGATATTTGCGATTAATAAATTTTTAATTAATTTACATTTTAAAAAGTGATTGGTATATTATTTTAATTGAGACCTAAGTTTATTCATATCGATAAATGGGGATAAATTCTTAATTTACTATAATTTATGTTTACAGCGAAATTTGAATCATGAGTAGGAAGTTTACATATTATAGATTATTGTATATTTGTCCCTTTTTGGATCTCAATACGCTAAAAATTTAATTAAATTCTATAGCTACCGATTGTATGTTATTTCATGAAAGTTCATATATTATTTCAATTTTCCTTGTCATATTGTGAAATACACAATATTACGATTAACGACAGGACACCCGTAGAAAATTGTTTATCTGGAGCTGGCGAGATGTCAGTATGACTTAAGTCCGCCATTCACCCCTCTAATTACCTCTGCTCTTTGAGGATTGAAGTTTAATAAAAAGTGCCATGAATTTCGGTAGGTTGTTTGCAGGTATTCCGTTTCATTCTCTTCTACATCATGACAAACAGCTAGCTCTAAAGCAGATTTGAAGTGGTTTGGTGTGCCTCTAAACTGTCACTGTAACTTATCCCAGAGAGAATTCAATTAGGTTCCGATCAGGGCTTTGGGCCAAGAAATCGATTTAATTCACTTCTATTTCATCAGACTGTTCGGTTTTGGCTTTCGGCTTATGAACAAGTGAATTCTTATGTTGAAAATCAAATGGACCAATTTCAAATTGCTTCTAAAAGATGGGTGGCACAGAATGTTTAAGTATTGCATCACTGGTTTTGACATTCAAAGTTCGAGGCAGAAAAATCAGTGTACCAAAAAGCAAACTAAAAAAAAAAAAAAAAAAAAAAAAAAAAACAGGCCACATCATAATACCTCCTCTGGTAATTTCACATTTTCACAATAGATTCTTCTAACACGCTGCTGGCATTCGGTAGGTCTATGCACAATCATCAGAAGGTCACAACATGTAACGTGAAACAGCACTTCACATGGTGCTTTTCCACTGTTCTGGAATCCACTGGCGACGTATTTTGTACCACTGTAATTGGCGGTGTACGTTCAGTTTAGTGATCATTAAAATGAGTTTCAGCTTATCCATGGAATGCAAGTGCAGTCACCTCTCGACGGATGTAAGTACTGCCATTGCTTTCAGATGTGAATCAAAGGTCTGTGCCACGGTTTTTAAAGAAGTTTCCGGATTTGACTTTCACCATAAGCCTGATCCGTCGACGGTCCATATCTGTAAATTATTTTTGCATCCTTGTCTACGGCTGTGGTTTTATAATATCTTTATATTTCCATTTCACCATTGCTTCAATTTTACCTGCAAGTTATATCTGGGGCTTCCCAGAAGTCTGATTGATGAAACGATCTACTCGGTAGCCACTGATCGTCATGGATCTATCAGTCTCGCTCAACTCTCGTCCTACGTTAATATGGGTAACTGCAGCTAGTACACACATTTGTACGCTCACTGTCTTTTTATAGGTTCATGACATGCACGAGTGATGTATGGGCAATTTCCTTTTGGTGGGTGCCCAACTGATGTATAGCTTCATTTACATTTTGTTACTTAAGTTATCAAGCATATGATGCCAATAAAATAATTCGGTTTTTTAATTTTATTTTTTATTTTTTTAAATTAAAAATATATTAAAATGATGTAACTTGTACGGTTTCTATATAGTATGGAAACACACAAAAATTGCGACAACTTGTTCATGAATTAAACAACCGATATAAAACATGTGTCGTTAAATAAAAGGTGCTGAACAAAATGTGAGTATACAAAATAGTGTCACTGCAAATCGGAATTGTCATCTGCTAGGAGCATAAAAATGCATGCTTGAAAGTAAGACTGTAGATTTCACTGTGGTAGTGAGATAAGAAATCTGGGACAGTCAGTTCGTTAGAAGGACTTTGAGGCATCTTTTTTCGGAAGAACTGCCATGAAGAGAGTCACTAAGAGATTAGAGTCAGGTCGAAATAAGAAAGTGGCCAGGTTAAAGGCAAATCCTTTTGTAGTTTACAGACTTCGGAAGCAGTCTTTACAATTTCATAGATTCGGCATTCAAAAGGCTCAACCAAGGACAGCTCTGCTCTACGTCGACCGATATTTGCTATTATGCGGATGATGGAATCAATCTGCAACCTCAACTCAAGCCTTCCTTTGCTGAGGCCACTAGAAGAATGATGCCAACGCAAAAGGCTTCATCAGGATTATCTGTGCGTCAGGCGAACACCCTCTTGTGCCACCACCCTCTTGTGCCAGCATATCCACTAAACGGCTGATCAATGGAAGGCTGTTGTCTTTATGGATGAGTCCGGGTTTAACCACCAAAGCGATAGTAGGATTGTTTGATTTGTGGAGAATACGGATTCATCAAATATTTGTGAAAGTAATATGTACACTTGGAAGCAATGTCTTTGTTTAGGATGGTGTATCTTTGGGTGGATGTGCAGGCCTTCACGTCATCCCACGTGGAACTGTGATTGCTCAAACCTGTAGAGATGTCTTCCTTGATGCTTATGTGGAGCCTCACATTGGTGCAATAGGGGATAATTTTATCCTACGAAACAACAAAGGGAGACCAGAAAAGGTTTGTATCTTGGAAGATCATCATCAGCTGGAAACAATTCAGCTCAGCTTATCTTCGTACCTGAATGACATCGACCATGTTTCGAATGCTCTAGGGAGACGTATTGGTGCTCTCATTCCACTTTTTAAGAACTTCGCTCTGCTTACAGCCGCTTTGCAAAAACAATGCTCTCATTTCTTACCGATCTCATAACTGACAGCATAACACATCGCTGTTATGCGCTGCATTAGTGATTGAGGTGATCACATTCCATGCTGAAGGTACTCCTTTCCTATACCAAACTGATATATCTTTTTTGGTCAGTTTCATGCTAATTTCTAAAACAATGTAACTGTCTGGCAATTTATTTTCAGTGTTATTTTACATCTTACTATGTGTTCAATACTGTGGCTCAGTTTTATTAAACTCAACGTGTAGCATTTTGAGTTTCTTTCACTACTTTTGTGATTTTTATTAATTAAACGTGTGTTTTAATATCAAACATTTTCTGAAGATCTTTTGTTAAAGCTAGTTAATACCCTTAATATAATATATAGCATTATTTATATTTACACTTAATCCAAAATTATTCCTTACCGAGGTACTTAATATATGGTGTTAGAAATATCTGTTATTAATTATAATAATAGTGCAAATTTTCAAAACATTTATGGTTTGGATATATTATAACATATACAAACGTCAATTAGGTACTTTATAAAAAATTAAGATTTAAATTATTAAGTTCGTTTGGTGCTATTAAAACGTTCACTTTGTCAGAAAGCTTCAGTTGTAATTTGAAAGATAAAATTTAAAATCTTAGAAACAATATTAGAAAATATAAAATCTTACAAATTTTAGAAAAAAAAATTATAAGAACTTAATTCGCACTTATAAGTTCCATTTAAAAAATGGTATATTTCGGTTAGCTCTTGATTCTCTACTTCTTTTTTCCGTATTGGTAGAACAAAACCTTTTATTTCAACCTATGGAAATAACTGAACGTTGAAGAATGAGAGAGAGATATATATATTATACACATAGTAAACTAGTAAATGGGATGCCTTTTGAAACTGAAAATTCTTGCTTTGTGTACAGGGAATGGAATAGAAATTACTTTTGCTGAGAGACGGGCAGGTTTCGAATGATTACTTATCAATGCAGATGTTTGTTAGAAGATCTACGGCTCACATTTATCATTTTAAATTGTAAACTCTTGTTCTCAACCTCGCCGCCTTAAATTAAGAAAAAACAAAACAAAGAAAAGCATATTCAGTCAGCTTCCCCCTTTCAAAGTTTTTATCTCGTTCACCAGCTGTGTAGCCTGCCGAAATAAACAATCATTTGAGCACTTAAAAGATCGCCTACTTTAAAAAAAAAAAATTTGATACAAATAATCACAAGACGGTTTCTGAAGTAATTTGGTGATTTTTTTTCCTTCGGGCGTGGCAGACAATGTGAGCGGAGAAGATAGAATAATAATAACTACTCAGGAACAGCATCATTGTTGTAGACAAAGACTAACCCTTTGCTCACCAGCTGCCATGGGCAGTCGCTGAAGCAGGACCAAGGTGGAAGGAAAGATTCGATTGGGGGGAAAGGGGTAGAGATCCAGGAAGCTCCCTCAAAGAGAAGAGTAGCTTCTTTCTCTAGCATGTTTTTTTCAATTATTTTTTTTTTTTTCCCTCTCTCTCTTGCTCGTTCTCTCTGACTCCATATTTGGCGCCTGTATCGACCTCGCCATTCTGTCTTTCCCGCTTTGCCTTTTGGCGTATTGGCACGTTCTCTGGCGCCGCATTTCAAGCAGAAATTTTAATCCTTTATGTTGGTTTAAAAATGTTCCCCTGCTCTGTTTTTTATACACAAGGTTTGGGCTTAAAGCTGAGAACTTTGTTTAAAATACTGAGAATGGGAGTAAAAATATTCGTTGATGGATACACTAAAACTCATAAAACTAAACGACTTATTCGACTATAATGAGTGTACTTTTTTAAGCTTGTGTAATAAAGCAAAGCCTGGGATTTTTATTGAAAAAAATAAACTGGTAAATGTGTATATTCTTTAGAAAAATTTTTAAACTCATAACTGACTGAATTAATTTGTATATTGATTATTATAATGTTGGAAAAAAATACAAAAGCGTATAAAATTTTTTATGTTAAATTATTTTGATCGAAAAATAAATGTAAAAAGTACATTTATTGAAGTAATGTAGATAATTTTCGAGGTTTCTGTCGTGATACTAAGCTAATTTTCTACATCAGTTAGAAGGGTTACGTCTGTAAGTAGAATTAGGAAGAACTGCCTTTATTGGGTTAGCGATTACTTAACATCAGTTTGATTAATATATTAATGGCACGTGTCTAGATGATTTACTTGATTTAGCCTTTATCAAAGAAAATTTTAAGCAAATGAACTTGCATTAATAGCATATAAAAGAAAGCACGAAAATTCTAATCACTTACATTTCAGAGCAGTATTTAACCCACGGCTTCACGATTTTAAAAACACTGATGTAAAATATCACATAATTTACCAACTACTATTATAAGCAAATCAAAATTTTATTTCCTGTGATATTTATTAAAATTTCTTAACCTTTCAAGCGCTTTATCGAACAGATTAAACTTTAAGCAAAACATTTCTCTCGTAAATTGAGATCTTATAATGTGCCGAAAAGGAATCTGAAGTAAAAAAAAAAAAAAAAATCCAAAGTATATTTTCAAACATAAAGGTCATTTAAAATCATGTAATAATACTCAAAGGATTTTAAATAAAAATAACAATTCCCTAAATACTTATGCATTTTAACTGAAGTGTAACTAAAAATTCATTTGAAAATCTTCTAGTACATGAACTGAAAAACATTTAACTATTGAAACTGTATTTTTAACTATTCTTTCTAGTTCTACATATTTTTATCTGTGCCTAATTTAAAACATCTTTATTATTTACACCTTTAACAAATACTAATCTATATCCCTCTCTCTTCTATTCCTTTGTTTCTGTCAAGGTGTTCCCACTCTGCAGTTTGATACATTTCGTCAGTTTTCCTTTCTCTTTTTTTTCACCCCTTCTTCTAGCGTGAGCTGTTTTTGTTTTTGTTCAGTGAGTATTAGTATTCTCTTAGGCTTTATTAGGTTTGTCATTTTTTAATATCTGAACGAAAGCGAGCTCAATTTCACGGTGAAAGACTAAAGAACAAATAATGTTTCCTCTTTTTTCAGAGCTCCAAAGTCGACACCTTGCGCGACTTCATAATTAAATTGTTTGACGCTTTTCTACTCCCAGTGTTTATTTACTTGGAATGCATAAAATCATCGTGTTGTTAAAGGGCAATGAATTAGAATAGCCCGAGTAGGTTTTCCGATGCTCGATTAATGGCGAGAAAGCGACTGATTGGCGAGCCTGGAGTAACCCTGGCGAGCATTTGTTTTTTAAGCATCGTATGTATGCATGCGTGAGAAGAGAGTAGGCTGTATTTTTAGCTGTCACTCTCAGGGCCGGGGATCAGAGGGTTAGACGGTGAGGCTCCGGAAGCTTGCCACTCGACGGTCGACTCTTTTGCATAAATTGCCCGTTGCAGTTGGCTATCTTTAACTGAATAATAATAATAAAAAAAAAAAAAAAGCAACAGAAAAAAAAACCTGTTGTCTCATTGCACGGTCCGTTCCATCTTTTTTTTTTTTTTTAAAATTAGAGATAAGACTTATAAATGTAAGAGACTCTTCCGCCGTAGTTGGCGCTTTTCACCTCCCTCCATTTTCCTCCCCCAGGATTATACAAGATCGTTAAGTAATATCTTCTATCTTTTTTTATTTGTATCAACTGCCTTGTCCTTCTCCCACCAGGTGTTTGATGCAAGAGCTTCCGGAATCGATTGTGTCCGTTTTTTAATTATAAATCCATTTTGCTTCCGGTTGATTAAATGTCTAAAAAATTATGCTAAATCATATTTTTTCTGCTTTCATTCTTGATTAAAAAAGGACAACCTATTCAGCGAAGTCCATTCTTTTTCACAGGTTACTGAGCCAGAAATTCATGCATTTAATAAATTTCATCGAGGAATGCTCTGCAATATATTTTAATTTTCATACTATGTATTTCTAAAGAATCTTGCTGACAGTCAAAATCATAACAACATGTCCCTTTTGGGCTTTTTAAGCATGTCAGTTTCTTTTTCTCTTTTTCCTTTTTCCTTTTTACTTCCTTGTACGAAGAAAAGGAAATATAGTAATCGCGAAAAATTTCGGGTATCATATTTCAACAGAAATATCTATTTTGACCGTTCCCGAATTCATTTGAACGATTTTTTGAGTGACGTTTGTACATACGGACATAATAAAGGAGTCTTTTTTTTTCTTTTTTTGAAAGGATTGCAAAATGGATTCAAAAGGGATTTTTTTCCCCCGTGACGTCTATACGTATGTATGTATCTCGCATAAATCAAAAAATGATTAGCCGTAGAACGTTGAAATTTTGTATATGGGACTGCTATAACATCTAGTTGTGCACCTCCCAATTTCATTATATATATATAATGAAATTAAAAACAAATATGACTCCAATTAAATTGTGCAATTTAGCCAAAAAATTAAAAAATTTAAAAGTTAAACCTGATAAACAATGCAATTTATTTATGGCGCTAACTCCAATAAAGTCAAAGCAGAATTAAATTTAATAAAATTTTAAATTATTGATAATTAGAATAAACAAACTTAAAATATACTGAAGAACTGAAGTAAATTTGGTAAAGGTAAATATATGTAATTACTAATTTTCTTTTTATGATTATCTCCTAAGAAAAGAAATATAAAACCATTGCAGACTGATATTAGGAAACATTAACATTCTTATAGGGCTGTGTTAAAACTGTCAAAAACTTGTAATAAACTTAAAAGAAATTAAAAATTTTTAATGATATGCATCAAATCGCACATTTAAAGAATGAAAAAGAATAGTACATGCATCAAAATAAGGTAGAAAAATAAGTAAAGAAATAGTACTTACATAAAAAAGTAACTAAATTATTTTGATTTCTAGGAAGAGGGTTGATTTATCAACGGAATTAAACCTGCCCCAAAAATTCCGCAACAATTTGCATGTGATTATTTTTCAGCTTCTTCGTAGGTTTGAATGAATTCTTTTAATTGTGTAAAACTAACGTATAAAATTTGTATTTAAATGAATGCTTAATAATTCTCAGACATGAAGGTTAATTCTTCGACACGATCAAAAAATAATATATATATATATATATATATATATATATATATATATATATATATATATTTGCAAAAAGATTGTTTTAAAAACTGGTGGAGAATTCAGAAGTGTCAACAAAATTTACAAAACATATAAAACTAGCGTAATGCACATTAAACTAACATAACCAATGTAATTATACAATTTAAACTATAACTATAATTATGTTTATATATAAAAATATAGGCCAAAACATATAATTTTTTATCATATTTACAGTTTAACTGCTTCCCTTACAAATTTTTTTTGAAAAAAATTGCAAAAAATCATCACAATTTTTTATTTTATTATTAAATACAACAAAACGAAGCAAATCAAAATATGTAGGTTTTAAGTTGAATTTTTAATTTTTTGAAGGTGTAAAAGCATTTATTTTTAATATTAGTTTACTATCCCGAATTATCTCGGGCAAACGAAAATAGTTAAATATTAATCTTTGTATGATTGTTTTTGAAACAAGGGACAACACAGAGTGATACCTGACGTTCTATCTGGTTTCTTTTCTTACTGGCTTACCCCTGGAATCTCTTTCACGGGAGCACAGAGTACACTGCCTCGTTGGATTTGATTTTTTTTTCCTCCACCTCTTCATAATCACTATCTGAAAAATCATCGCTTTCGATATCTTGCATCATCGACATTATTTTATTTTTTTCCGAACGCATGCATCCTTCTTTATACATTACTAATCCACAAGCCAACGTATACTATACAAGCGACCAGTCCCTCCAAAAACACGCGACCAGTCCCTACAAAAGAACCGCGCAACCAACAAAATTTGGCAAACTGCCAATCGAAGCTGAATATTTTCTTTCATTTCCTCCAAACCGAGTAAAACCGTGATAAAAGAAATCGTACTAACAAATTCTGCTTCGCCCGAGTTTTCTCGGGATAATAATTAACTGCAATATATACGAACCCGAGATAACTCGGGATAATCAGGCAAGCGGTTAAACTCCATAGCTGCTATTGTGAAGCTTTTAATCGAAACAGATATTCACCGGAACTGACTCTTGAGGCACTTTTAAGTTTAGCTTTAAAAGAGGTGGAAGAGAGAATTAAAAACTATATACAATAGTTTGATAGGAATAGATAGGAATGGCGAGACAGGAATTCGAATGAAGCCCGCTGAAGACCAAGAAAATGTAAATATGAAGTATGAGGGTGTAAGGCGAGAAATTTAGAGTTTTAATATCTCTTTTGGCTATTATGGCTATCCAAAGCAATTTAGCTTTGGAGTTTAACAAATAAATTAAAATTAAAACATTATAATATTCTCTGGCTGGAAATGAAGATAATAGAAAATAGTAATAGTCAAAGGTTTTCACCCAGAATCAGCGATATTTGGCCCTTTAGAAATTAATGGTTTTTTGTTACTAAAAGGAAAGCAGCCAAAGCTATGTACATTAAACTAATTTACAATGAAATAGATAATATACAAATCTTCAAAGCTAACAATATAAAACATATATATGTGAGAAAAATAAAGAGTACATAAAAGATAAATTATAATTTAAATTAGCAGCATAAATTAATTTCCCCTCTGTAAATTCGAAATAGTAATCTCTCTTTGCATTGCGTCATTTCGAGACTAATCCATGCCATATGACTCTTACATCATTCTGATGATGTAAATGGAACTGAAACTCAAACAGCCAATATTAATTTTACAGCAGTATTAATTATCCAATCAAAATTCATTGAGAGCCCAAACTAACTAAGATTTCATCCTGAACGTAACGCACTTACTCTCTACCCTTCGGCCTAGCTGGATTGCTACCTGCTGCTCTCTTCTTATTGCAAAACTGTTAAAAATGTGAACATTTTTAAATAGACACAAATAATGTGCCAAGTTGTTCGGGGCCGCAACATGTTTAATGAAATAAAATGAAGATTCAATCTGCCTCGGCTGATTGTAATTATTAGTTTTCGGCAAATAACGAAATCTAACTTTAATGCGATCTCCAAGTTCTATTTGGGAATGTTTTACACTCATTATGAAGAAATAAATTTATAAGAAATTTGACTCCCTTACGACAAAAATTGACCGGGATATTTAATTTCAAAATTTGCAATTTTTGATGTCATTTTCAACTTGCATTGAGGGAGCGGCTAATTAAATTCGAATAATTTGAGAAAATAAGTTTAAATGAAGTGCAGCAAAAAATGTGTATAATTTAATAGGCCGTACAAGGAAGTCGTATGGGGACCATATCAGATATTTTTTACGTTGGTAATTTGAGTGTTATTTAAATAGATACCGATTGGGATTTCGTAAAGTAAACGATTTAAGGGGAAAAAATTAAGTTCCATATTTCAAACGTGTATACGATACTTGTAAATACTTCTCTATTATGTGTGCAGGAACTTATGAAACACACTTGCACAAATATGTATGTATGTTATACATATCTATTATAAGTATGTATACATATTCAGACACCACCAGCACGCAGAAATACATACGTATCCTAAAAATGATTACATTGTAAAGTAAATGATGCATTTAATTAACGGACGGGATTACTTAAAACTAAATTTTTATTTTTTATGCCATGTTATTCGCTTTATTGTTAAAGATAATAAAAATCTCAAAATGTCAGAATTATACAGTCTTTCCATGTAGTCATGCCTGGCAACATTTTGTGAACTGGCACTAATCTGGGCGAAGACGGAACGCCAAAATGAAAGTGGCAGTTTGAAATGAAATTAAGTTTTCTTCGAAGAAACATATCTGGGTACTTACGTATTGTCCCGTCGATCGTGAAAGCTGGCTACCATGAACCATGAATATTGGCGCGGATCCCGCCAGAGTAATGCCAGTCGTTCTTGCGGAGTTCTGAAGAAACTGATGCCTCTTTATCTAATAAACAGACAGTATTGGACTTGCTTCCTTTTAGGAGCTTTGTAAAAAGGCTTTCCTCGATTTTTAGTGTTTTGTTAGGCACTTTGCTGGAAGCTCTGTTTGGAATGTTATGAGCGCAAACTCCCCGCAGGTAATTATTCCAATATATTACTGTTTTGTCGGTCATATTTGGCTGACCATATCTTGTCCATTAATATACACTTTTCTGATGATAGATTCCATAACTCAGAAAATAATCCATTGCTTGCTGTTCCCAAGTCTAAATTTTAAATTATTTATTTCAGACTGTAAGGAAAAAATAATGCAGTAGCAGTAACCTTGTTCATAAAAAAACAAAACGTGACTTATCGAGAATCAGTCTGCGTTACATCAAGCGAAAGTGCAGAAGTTTTGAGTGTGTTATTACGTCATGCTTATCCATAATTTGCGTTAAATCACGCTGCTTGGTGGCAGTTTTACAGTTGATAGGATAATACGTAAATAGCCATATTTGAATAATTTTGAAAACTAGGTTGATTTTAAATTAACAATGAGGTATTTTTTTTTTTTTTTTAATTTCCTCCTATGGCTTAAAAAAAAAGGTACATGTATAGAATTCAAATGTCTGAAATATAATAGGGAATTTCTGAAATACTTTTTGGATAATTTTATTTAAATCTATATCTCAGAATTTCAAGTCAACCAGATAATCACTTTCGAAGCTAACTGGTCAAAAATCATGGTTTCGACGAAAAGGCAAATAAATTGTGCTTCACTTTTTTCTATTTAGCTATCGATTGCTCTTTTAGCACTATATTTTTGTCAATTACTTGAATTTCATGAAAGCCACAATCTTCTATGCTGGCAGAATTAAATAAAAATTAAGTCAATTAAAATAAATAAATAAAAATTAAGTATTGTGTCTCCCTCCGTGAGGGACCTCTGGTATGTTTATACTTAAGCGAGAATTTTCTTAAGAAATAATGTGTTGTAATGCTTGTACCTAAAATTAATCGAAGAATATCTCTGTTCGTAAACAATTCATTTGAGCAAAAATTTAATTTCCAGTTTTAAGTAAATTGGCTTGAGTCGAATTCCATTGTTGGTATATCTTCATGCTCATAGCCGGGTTTCTTGGTTAATCCAATATTAAGTATTTTCTCTTAAATGTAGAATTATCGTATAAGCAAGCTGCTAGGCTACACCAGCGAGCAAATGGGGATTTACGTTGAATTACTCGGTATATATTAATATTGTTTTCGTTGAAAGTTTTCTTTCTTTTAAGCTGAATAAAGTAAAATTTAATTACGTATATTAAAATTTAATGGTTAAATATAACACGATTTCAATAATCTAACAAACTACTGAATGGGATTAAATGAGGATAAAATGAAAGCATAAATTTAAACGAAATGCTTTATTACATCCGCATTTAGATGCTAATTTTTAAGATTACATTAGGTGTAAAAGCAGCTTTTATCATTGTTAATTCAAAATTCTTGTTTGCTCTGGATACTGATGTTGTTCAGTGTCAAAAGTCCGATATCATCAGTATTAAAAACAGTGACTTTTGATTGCATCATGAACTTACATTATACTTGCATTTTTGCATTATTTTTATTCTTGCAGATACAGAGCAGGATTTTTTTTCCTTATACCTCATAAACTGTTATTTTTTCCGTCCATTTCTTCTTCATTTTTTTAATTAAAGAAACAGTCTTAAATATAACACACATTGAATACTAGGTTCTTGGTTTTGGGGGTAAGACTTCTTTTTAAAATAGCACTTCAATTTTAATGAAACACAGAATATTTTAGGGGGGAGAGCAAAGGAGAATATGGCTATAATTTCTTTTCCCCATTTGCTGTAATATTCTTGAAATATTTTACACATATGATTCATGTAATAAATGAAATATTTTAACTCTTTCAGAATATCACAATTCAAAAACATGAGTAAAAGAGACGATATAATTCCTAGAACTTAACAGAATAGTGTTTCTTCTTCTGTTTATTTTTGTTATTAGGCTTTGCGAAGAAATTAATAATATAAACTAGAGTTAGATATAAAATGTACACGGGGACGGAGATTAAAAAGGGGAAATATTTTTATTGAATAATTATTAATCAGTCACCTGTATATTCGGAACACTTTTGAGATCATGAATTGTCTTAAGTAGACCTGTCGAAAACACATCATGTGTAATGACTCCACTAAAAATTTGCGCTATAATATGATGACACTTCTGATTTAATTGCATTAAAAATTCTACAAAATTTCGTTATTTCTTTTGTTATAGAGCAGTTATCGTTAGTCACGAATACATGGTCAACTTTATAATACAAATAACTCATCAATGACAGAATTAGTCTTTTTTTCAGTCACTTGAGAGTACGCTTACTTGCTTGAGAACTATATCGTCTCTTTACTTATTTTTTGGATTGTGAAATTCCGAAAAAGTTAGAATACACTGGGTATCATTAATCAAGGAAAAATCACAAAAATGACGATAACTCAAAAATTACATGTAGAATTTAATGCAACTGAATCACAGCATACAGCATATAGTAAGGTATAAAATAACATGAAAAGGAATTACCAGACGTTTATGGTGTTATAGAAATTAGCGTATGTATAAAATAAACAAATCGGATATGTAAGTTTGGAAAAAGAAAATTACCTTCAATATGGAGTATTATCTCCTCTAGAAACAGTACAACCCATACAAAGAAGTACGATGCTGTCAATTATGCAAACTTATCATTTCCGTAGGAAGTGAGAACCATTACTCTTGCAAAGCATTTGCAACCTTAGCAAGGTTCTGAAGATGAGGATGGAGAGCAGGTATATGTTTTCCTAAAGCATCGCAAACATGTTTGATAGGATTCAGGTCCAGTGATCTAACTGGCCACTCCATGCGCTTAATTGCTTGCTGCTGATGGTCCTTCACGATGCGAGCCCTGTGCGGTCTAATTTTGTCACCCTGTAGCAGGAAATTATCACCTATTGCCCCGGCATAAGGGCGCACATAAGCATCAAGGATGTCTGTCTACTATAGGAAGGGAGTCTATGTCAAGGAACTATAGGCCTGAGCATTCATGGTTCCACGTGGAAAGACATGGAGGTCTGTGCTTCCAAAGAGATACCACCCCAAACACAGTCACTGCATCTCTTTCACGGATGTTTAATGGTTAATGGATGATAACGGGTTCCAGGTTCTTTCCAAATCAAATAACGCCTATTATCGCTTTAAAGGCTAAACCTGGATTCATGCATAAAGAGATCAGCCCTCCATTGATCAGCTGTCCAGTGGACATCTTGACGTGTCCGTCTCAAACGTTCTCTTCAATGACGTGACGTGAGCGGCATGCAAATAGCTGGTCGCCTCGCATACAGACCTCTTCCGTGAAGCCTTCTACGCACAGTTGATATTGACACCAACCTTCCAGTGGCTGCAGCAAGGGAGAGTCGGAGTTGAGGTTCTATTCCTTCGTGAGTATAACAACAAATATCGGTCATCAGCGCTTGTCGTAGCGGTTGGTCGTCTTTGGCTGAACCTCCTGGATGCCGAATCTGTTGTTAGAAATTGTTGTCAAAGTCTATTAACCACAGAAGGACTCACATTTAGCCATCTGGCCACTTCTGTCTGACT
The DNA here is from genome assembly GCF_044657685.1 of Stegodyphus dumicola. Classification (NCBI taxonomy): domain Eukaryota; kingdom Metazoa; phylum Arthropoda; class Arachnida; order Araneae; family Eresidae; genus Stegodyphus; species Stegodyphus dumicola. The sequence goes on along the minus strand of NC_140780.1, from coordinate 181,392,216 downwards.
TTGTCCTTCCTATAGTTTCTCAACAGCTCTCCATCGCAGTTTTTCGGCAAATAATGCCTGGAAGGTCACTGTTACAAATTGGCTACCACAAATTTCTTATCTCAGTATCACAGCGAAATTTGCAGGCTTGCTCTGAAACATGCAATTTTATGCTCCTCGTAGATGACGTATTTCGATTGCAGCGCCACTAATTTGCATACTGCAGTCTTACTCAGCAGTTCTTATTTGACAATATATTCAAATTTTATAAGGATTGGCGTATTTTTGAACGAGTTATCGATATTTTTGTGATTTTCCCTTAATTTTTGGAAACCATTGTATTTTATTCTCTGCATCGATCATGCATGTAAAACCATTTCAAGAATACTGCGATAAAAGGGCGAAAGAAATTACAGCGATAGTTTCCTTTGCTCCGTCCCTACAAAAAATGCTGTTTGTGTTTCATTAAAATCGAAGCACTATTTCAAAAGAAAGTTCCATGGTGAAGAGCGAAGAACGTATGATTTAATGTATTTTGTATTTAACTCTATAATTTTAATTTTTAAGAAAAAAAGAAGAAATGGCTGGGAAAAAAGAACAGGTTTAATGGAACAAAGAAATTTTTCTGTGTGCAAGAATCAAAATAACTTAAGGTAACTGAATTTGAATAGCTTTATTAGAAAGAACGTTCAAAAAGTACTCAAATATGTTTCTCGAATGTGGCCTTCACGACCAATAAAATATTGACACCTGACTTAAAAACTTCACACTTTTGTCAAATTTCATGTATAACTACTAGAAACACATCTTGGACGACACTTTTAAGGATATGAGTGGTTTGAGGGATTCTTATAGGCAAATGCCCACAAGAAGAAAGCTGGAAATCTCAGCTATATCTCATTGTGGGCATTCAGATCAGGTAAATATAGAGGCCGGTTCATTGATCCAAGGTGATATTTAAATAACCGTAAGTGATGGCTGTTATTCGAAACTGATCGATAATACAGGGGAAAAAAATGGCATTTGTTTAGTTCGGTTCTAGCTATAAACAAAACAAATCTTTTCAGTCGATCAAGAACCATGCACGTTGTCTTGAACTTTCGAATTAAGTTAGCTAGTACGTAACGAGATGGCATTAACCTGATCTTTTCTTCTTTGATGACTTGTGCAGTGTTTATGCTTCAATTCAGAAATAATATATTTTAATTAAAAATACTTGATCAGTCGCAGAGTAGCTCATTTTTCAAACTGGGCGAAAAATCAAACAGATGATTGTTGTCAACTGCCTTTTTCAATGATTGGAATGCTGCAGCAAAGTTATGTGTTGTACGTTCTAATGTTATTCACATTTAAAGTTGAGCCTATATTAGTGAACACCCGGTATATCCACACAAGTGAACGGCAGTAATTCACTTCAACAGAAATTAGTGACTCAAGATGAATCTATCTAATGACCTCACTAGTGCCCGAGTGGTTAAGACACTATTTAGAGGTTTTAACCACTTGGCCATTCGATCCAGGTTCTATCCTTGGCGATTGAGCTGGCTGCATGTTTGGTATTCTTCATGTGTAATATGAATCCGAGTCAGTTTGCCTTAGAAAATTGCTTCCACGAAGGAACTTCTTCTTTTAGGCAGATAGTCAGTCCTCCTGAGCTTTGCCATATGCAATTAACCTAACTTCAGTTTATCTAATAAAGCAATAAAATATCTATATATACTGAAATCATAAGTATCTGGATCTATTAAAATTATTACAAGTTATTTTTGATTACTTCCAGTCCTTTATAATAAAAAGAAAACGTTCGTTATCTTAAGTATTATCCGTAGTGCATAGCTAGATGTTAACTGTAAGTGATAAGTAACACTTCAGCGCATTGCATTGCTGAGGAAATTGGCAAAGTACTCTTAATTTTAGAATGAATATGTCAAAATTTGTTCTAATTGCTCTAAGTTGTATCACTTTTACATATTAAAATTTTTATTTTAACTATTCACTCTAAATATCAGAAATATACCCTTGGATTCTGTTGATTGCTATGCAACTCTGCTCTCATATAGAGAAATTATTGACTGTTTAAATTTCTTTCTGTAGTTAACAATTTACGCTTTTGATAATTTTACATCTCGCATTGTGGTACTGTTTACTATGGGTATTATTTTATCTCTGATTTTCTGCAAATTAATTTTCGACATTTATAATTTTGGGATATGTTATTTTGTTTTGGAAGTTTCTTGAAGTAATATTAATTATTATAATTTTCATTAATTTTATTAACTCAACTTTTTACTAACAGTCGCTTTGGCTTGCTTGAAATTAATAAAATTATTCTACAATATTATTTAATAAATAAGTTATTATATATATATATATTCATCTGTTGCTAATGACATGGCGTGGGGTCTAGTTCTATAAAAACTGAAAATCAAATCATCATGTCTTGGCAGCACAGCTAGAAATTTCTTTTTAAGATTTTTCGACTTCCTTTTTGTGCAAAGTCCCCCTCCTTCCCCACCCTTGCTTCCACCGTCGTAAATCGCAGGCTGAGACGATTGCATCGCCAGAACTGGAACACTGACCTCGCTCAGTATGGATGATAAGCAAGAGGAGGAAGAGAGGAAGATTGTATTTTTTAACATCCGCGTTTACACTCTTTCGTAATGCTATTTGCTAACAGTTTATTACAACATCTACGTGTTATGTAGTTCAATTTGGTTATCAAGAGCTTCAGATATAACGAATTGGATAGCAAAAGCCGACTGAATTCTCCTATTTTTAGTGGATTTAATGGACCGTTATTTAATGATGCCGATCATAAAAACGTCCTCATTTTATGTAATTTTTGAATTTTTCCAAATGTGAACCTAAATATGTTTAAATACAGGGACGGTGAAAAAACTGATGGCCCTTTTCTTCTTTTCTCTCCCCTCACCCGATGTCATTCATGTGTATATACGTGTCGTCGTGGCCCTGTTACCTGCGATATATGTATGCTATGAAGGTATGCATGCTGATTTCTAATACTATTAAGTTTTGAATTTGAGAATATATGACTACAGAAATTTAAAGGAATGAGAAATGAATAGAAACTGAGAGGGAATTTTTTTTAAATGTTTGTGTCCATATTAAGTATTTTAAATGGTTAATATATTTTTCGCATTTTGTTAATTTCTGTAGTTTAAAAAAAAAGGGAGTGGAGCAAATAAAGGAGGCTTAACATTTTTGTACGCATAAGTTGCATGGCTGAAATAGTGTTCACCTGAACCTTTATTATAAACTAATTTATATTAAACAATGCTAAGTCTCCTCTAAAGTTATTTAAACTCGCTTATAGATTTGCGATCATTTTCTTTACACGATTCTTATTTAAGGGCCAAATTTGGTGTTAAAACTAGACGTTGAGTTACTACAATGGCCCATCTCTTTCACCGGGATTCAAACTGAGCAAATTAAGAGGCCGAATCATTAGTTACCTGTCTACTCAGTAGGCTAGTATTAATCGAAAGACTGAGTACCTATTGATTATCCAGTGCTCGCAGATAAACTGCGGACTATCTGTGAACGTCGTTTAGTGATAAAATCATTTATTTTATTTATTTAATTTGATTGATTTATTTTTAAATTTCTAGTGGGTATTGTTTGGCAGTCGCATTCAAAATGCCATCAAGTAGATTATTAGCCTCTGGAATTGTCCCTGCCTCTTATTCCTGCATTTTGCTGATACTCATACTCTTTCAATGGATTGCATGTGGACGCGAGTCTCGGAATCGCTGTTGACATTGATTATTTTTTTTAAATTGGAAGAAGCAATCCATACTCTCCCTTAGCCCACCAAACAAAGAGAGAGCATTAAAGAAAATAAATAAAAATTTTCATTATTTGTTAAAAAAATTCCGAACAACTTTAGGTTTGCCGAATGCTCTGAAGAATCGGAGTCGCAGGTGTTAATGGGGCCCACCAGCGGCCGAGCGGTAAAGTCGCTGAACACTGGTAGTTCGGTCCGAGGTTCGAATCCCGCGAACGGGCTGGCTGCATGGGTGTTTTCGTGGTTTTCCCCATGTGTAACGTGTATACGAGCCAGTTTCCCTTAGAAAGTCCTCCACGAAAGGCATCCCTCCCCTTAGGCAGATAGCCCTAGTGTGCTTTGCCGTAATTAAATACACACACACACACACGCAGGTGTTAATGCATCAGCGGCTACCTGATAACCTACAAGTACTAAAAGGTTCATCGATTTTCTATTTTGTCATATTTTTCATTGATTAGTTTCAGTTCATTTATAAGCAGTTTTCAGATGAACTGCAATATTAATACTGAAGGCTGGTGTTGTCCACTAAATGACATAGCTACGTAACTTTCTTCTCGCTTTAGTTAAGAAAAGCATAGAACTGTCGAGCTGCCCTCCTTTAAAAACGTAAAATCTTCTTCTAGTTAGTTAAAATTTGAAAGAAAAAAATATTTTGCTGTATTGATATAATATTTCCCTGTGAAAGAGACTGTAATGAATCTTTGATTTCAGTGCAGTATTTCAAATTTGATAATTTTTTTTTAAAATTACCGTCTAAAAATAGAGACCACAATAAGAAGATAAAACAATATACAGCACTTCTCTTAGAAAAATATGTGTGAACAGAAATTCACATGCTTTACTGTTTGTGGAACTATTATGCTGAGAAAAGTATAACATTGTGTTGATTGATTAAACTCCTTACCCACTTCTGTTAATTTCTTCCAGGAGTATCAGGAACCCATTATATTACTTAACGCAAATACTGTAGGAGTCTACGGCAAAAGTATGTTCTAAGGATTAAAAAAATATTTAAAATCAAGATTTAGGTAACGAATGCCAATTTTAACCCTCATATCCCATTCATAAGTAAAATATCCCATTCTACTATCTCGATTCTTCTTATCATCCTTTTGTTGTTCCAGAGATTCTTTTATCTGATGCAGAGTAAAAGCGCGCTGTCGCGCGCTGTCCATTCGACACAAGCAACCAAATTTAATTATTTGTGACTCCATAATAGCAGGTGCTAGGTTAGATAGATTTGCGGTTACGATTTGGATGATTGTAGTGATTAGATATCTACTTTGGGCCTATCGAATTAGTCATGGTGTAAAAAGGGGGGAAAATACATTTAGAGCTCAATGCCAAGTGAAGTCACTTGAAAAGTCATTAAAAAGTGCGCCCTATTACGAGAGAATTCTTGCTCGAATTTTGAAACCAAATAATTCAATATGTAAGTAAAATATATAAACATTATATTATTTTAATAATTCATCAGAATAATTGACTATAATGAATGGTAAAAAATTTTCACTTTTTTAATTCCCATCAAAAGGTACTTTTCATTTATTTTTAACTTGGGGCTGAATTGAATCTGGAAATGAAAACCAGTTTGCTTTAGCACTTTTTTTTTTTTTTTTTTTGTTATGGTCATCTACATAGTTTCAGACTAAATCGTGTTGAAAGTAAAAGATTTTATGTAAATAGTTGAGATTATTTTCTAAAAACTTTAACTATTCTCCCGTCATATATTTTTTTAAATAACAGGATGAAGTCTTGTTGCTCCGGCTGTATAAAAGATTCATTATTATTACTTTCTGTGCATGCCCTGAATGAGAGAAGTCTGTCAAAAAATAAAATCATATTTAAAACGCCGTTGATGTGATTGAGCGATTTATGAAGGGTGTAAAATATTTTTGTTGAAGTATCTTCGAGAATTGAGATTCCTCTGCTATGCATTGTACACCAAACCGACCTAAAGTGTACTTTTAAAATTAAATTTTATTTTATTTATTTTCATACCAATTTGAAGCACGTAATTATTTACTTAGCAGGAGAAAACTTGTTGCTATTTGTTTATTTATTAGTGTCGTTCAATCTGTTAAAATATAAACTCATTGGGGAATACGAGCAAAGTTAGCTGATATGTATCTACTGTATTGTTTATTTGACAAATACATTTCCTAAGCTTTTGTGAACGCGGAGTAACAACGCAGTTCTATTAAAAAATATTTGACTGCTGAATTTTCTTTTTCTCTTCCCTTCCTTCAGGGAGCGCTTTCTTTGACTGTTTTTCCTCTCGTCGTTTTTCGATTTCTATAGGTCTCGTTTCTGTATATACTACAGGATATCGTTTATCGTATTACAGCTCTGCTACGCTTTTTTAATTGGAAGACATCTATCGAAGCTCTCCTTATCCAGCTCTTGTTTTTCGAATCACGCAACTTAATTAAAGGAGGAAGCACCCCCATCTCTCTCACTGGTCACTTTAATGCTCTCAGAATATGTAATCAAGTAACAAACAAAAGTATCCCCCGCCTGTCATTTGTCCCAGGCAGACATCTACGTGGACTGTTGTTATGGCGGAAAGGGCGTTACGAATACCATCTGTTGTTACACACTAGCCGGGAGCAAAGGGTTGGCCATTGTATACTTCCTTGCGTTGAACAAAGGTAGTACTCGTCCACTTGGGGGTATTTACTTGAACTTGAGTTCGTTGTCTAATGGATGATGGATTTCCGAAATGAAGGGATGGCCAAAATTCGATTCAAGCAATCCTTTCGCAATGGAATTGTCGAATCTTCTTGCTGCTATTGTAGTGATATTACTGGCACTTTGATGTCCTCTTTGCTCGAATTTAAAGCGTAGGCTTTTGGAGATTAGCTAAAGTGTTGTTTTCTTTATGAGGCAGAGTTCATGCAAGCAGTTTGGTAGTTTAATAAATAATTTGTGATTATGTACTCCAAAATATTAGAACTCTTATTACTCATATCTCTTCTGCTATGCTGTAAACATTGTTTCCTATAGAGAGAAAAGTTACTTCCTGTTGATAAAAGCTGTAGGTTGATGGAGGAAAGTAAATTTAAGAAAAATTTTCGAAATTCAATCTATAGATTTCCAAATATCATTCCTCCCCTTTTAGGAAACGATCTGTTGTTTTGGAAGAATAAAATTGTCAACACAAGCCAGTTTTTCTTTATTGTGCGAAAGACTTTTAAGCCTCCAGTGCGGAGGAATCTTGTAGATATGACCTTCGTTTCAGTATAGAGTATTTAAAAAATAATCTTGTGTTTGCAACTGGAGAGTGATACTTTTATTTTTGATTTTTAAGAATTTCCTTTTTAAGCCTTTCTGAGTTACTTTTGGGATTTGGTTTTTCTTTTTAAGCCCTAATCCTGCATTCGTTTTGGAGGTTTCTTATTACCTAGCTAATTTAGTCCAGATAATACACAGAAATATAGTCAGTAAATCTAAAGGCATATTTTTCTAACGGGCAAGTCTGATGCACCAGTATTTTACAATTGAAGTAATGATGCCAGAAAAGAAGTTTTGAACACAAATTCGGCTTAATAATAAAGTAAGCGATAATAATAATAATAATAATTTACATAAATAAAGAAAGAAAAAGGAATTAAAAAACGCTGTGTTATTAAAATGAAAAAGATATCTGGCAATTACACTTTTAGCTAAAAATGATTAATTATTGCTCATTTTATTTCAAGAAAAATCTATAAATATAACAGATTATGGTATTCATGAGTTTTCGATAGCATTTAATAGCTTTCATTGCGCTATGTTTCCAGCGCACCGGAATTAACCTTCTTTACGTTTTGATCTACACTCATGTCCATAAATTAAGGATAATTCGGAGTCACGCGGAAATCGAACTCTAAAATAAATATATCACCTGTAAAATCATTACACACATCTTCAAGAATCATATGCAAATTTCAGGAAGTAACCAGATGACACCGATGGTACGTCACAATGACGAGAGTGTAAGAGAGTGATATATAAGGAATACAGGCATAGAAGTAAAATTGTTCGCAGGAGCTTTATAAGCATTTCAGTGCAATAACCGAATAGTTATGACACAAAGGACGCATTTGGATGATTTTTTACGTGGTAGAATTATCGGTCGTCTGGAATGTGGGCGTACCCAACTGGAAGTATCAGACGAACTTGGAATTGCCCAGAGTGTCATCTCCAAGCTTTGGCAACGATTCCAATGATGGTAATGTGAGTAGACGTTACAGCACAGGTCGCCCCAGAGTTACAATGCCGAATGAGGACCGGTATTTGGCAATTACGACCAAAAGAAACAGGCGGAGCACAGCCTCAGACCTGTCTCGTCAGCTCTCTTCAGCCACTGGTACGACAATTTCAAGGCAGACTGTGTACAGACGCTTAGGGCAGATTGGTCTATATGCTCGTAGACCTGTCAGATGCGTTTCACTTACTGCAACTCACTGTCGCCTGCGGTTAGCCTGGAGTAGAGAACATGCATTGTGGACACCGCAACAGTGGGCTTGTGTGACGTTTTCCGGCGAGTCCAGGTTTAGCTTGTAGTCTGATTCTCGCCGGATTTTCATATGGAGAGCTCCAGGTACCCGTTACCACCAAGAAAACATCATTGAACGACACCGTTACGGTGGTGAAGGAGTGCTCGTTTGGGTAGAATTATTCTGGGTTCCAGAACTGACCTGCATGTTCAAATTGGAACCATGACAAGCCAAACCTATTGGGACGTCATTCTGGAACAACATGTACGTTTGTTTCGGGGCGCCATGGGAGCACAATTTGTGTTTATGGATGACAACGCCCGTTCTCACCGTGCAAACATCGTAAGCGAATGCCTTTAATCGGAGGATATCACCCGTATGGACTGCCCAGCATTCTCACCGGACTTGAATCCAGTAGAGCACGTGTGGGACATGCTTGGCCGACGAGTTGCAGCCCGTCAACCTCCTCCTACATGTCTACAGGAACTTCGGAGAGCATTGCTTTTTGAGTGGTGTAATATCCCCCAAGATCAGATCGATAATTTGATACTCAGCATGCCTAGGCGTTGCACGGACTGTATTGCATCGTCTGGGAGACATACAATGTATTAACAATCATACCAACCATGTAATATTGGTTTTTTGTAAATAGGTCTTTTTTGTAATTTGCTCCAGGGAGAAAAAATCGCTAATTTTTTTAATAATATCAAACATATAGCATCTTAATTCAGAAGTTAAACAACAAAAATCAGCGTTATATTTAAAACATTTTTTCACAGGACTAGTTTCGATGGTTTTACCGAACCATCATCTTCAGCTGCAAAACCGCAAATGAACAAGACAGGAAATACTGTTTAGATAAGATAAGAAAGCTTGGACAAGAATAAGCAAGTGGCGCCATCTGTTGGCGAAACCAGAACTAAAACATAATTTCTCTAAAAGCCGAAGGCAAATTTGGATTGGAATTAGGATCGTTAACTAGAACAGAAAGATTTTTATGAATGTGAAATGCCTCTAGAAAATCCAGTTCTCCAATGGAAGATGTTTTTTGAATAATTTTGGCAGCAGAAAAATTGAAAGTGTGATTTTCGGACCAACAGTGCTGAGCAACAGAAGACTTCTGTGTTTCCTTTTTTCTAACATATGCCTCATGTTCTTTGACGCGAAATTTTAAGGCGCTCTTAGTTTGGCCAATGTAAATTAAACCACACTGGCAAGGAATCCTATAAATACCCCAGGAATTCATATCCGGAATGGGGTCCTTGAGTATAGAAGTTGGAATTTTATTGATGGGAGAGTAAACAACCCGAAAGTTAAATTTCTGCAAAATATGTGCAACTTTATAGCTAATTGATGGAAAGAAGGGAATGACAACAGAATTTTTATAATCTCCTAAAATAAGAGTGTGGCTTTTAGTGTGTTGAGATGAGAATTTTTTAACTGCTTGATTAATAATGTTGGATGAAAAGCCCCTGTCAATAGCTATTGCTTTTAAATAATTTAGTTCTTCATCAAGGGCTAGTTTGGAGGAGCAAACTTGAAGAGCACGGAAAACATAGGAATAAAATGAAGCTAACTTTTGTTTAGTCGGATGACATGATTTAAAGTGTGGTGGAAGGCAAACCGATGAAGGTTTACGGTAAACTGTAGTACTGAAGTTGGATATGTTACGTGTGACCAGAATGTCCAGAAACGGAAGAGAATTGCAAGTCTCAAGTTCAAAAGTGAACTGAATAGCAGGATCAATAGAATTCATTGTTGAAAGAACTTTATTCAAATCATCTCTATTACCTTCAAACAGGGTAAAAGTATCGTCTACGTAGCGGAACCATGCCGGGAATTTTAAAGTTTCAAACAATTTTGATTCATAATAATGCATGTAGATATCAGCCAGGATGGGACTGAGGGGGCTTCCCATGGCTAATCCCTCAGTTTGCTTGTAATATTTATTTTGGAAAACAAAATGTGTTTGTTTCAAACAGAGTTGAGTGAGAGAAATTAGCTCATCAATTTCGATGCAAGAGAAATGAAATTCGCGAAGTCTGGTTTCTAGACATCTTAATGCACCCTCCACTGGGACATTGGTGAATAATGATTTTACATCAAAAGAAACCATGAGTAAATTACGAGGAGAAATGTTTTTAACCTTTTTTACAAACTCTATTGAATTTTTTATGGTGTAAATGTTATTGTCTAATAGAGTGGAAAATCTAGAAACTAAATATTTAGCTAATGGATACGAGGCAGTACCTAAATTTGATACAATAGGGCGGAAAGGAATACCACTTTTATGAATTTTGGGAAGAGCATATAATCTGGCACAATTCGCAACAGATGGGATAAGTGAATGTTTTAAGTTGCTTGAAATGATTTGCGAAGATTTGATCGCAGTTTTTATTTTGGATAAGTCCGAAGGTGAAGGATCTTTAGGGATAGGATTATATGGTCCTTCGTTTAAGAGTTTAGTGACACCATCGATGTAAGTGTTCTTATCCATGACGACTATCTGGCCACCTTTGTCGGCTTTTGAAATGACAATATCCGGGTTAGAATGAATCTCGCGCATTGTAGCTCTTTCTCTCGCAGTTAGATTTGGTTTCAAAGGTTTATTATTGAATTTCACATTATGAGCGATAAGATGCCTAATCATTTCTTTCTGTGAATCTGAAACTTTACTGAACTTGAAAGCTTTTTCGATAGGAGCCAAAATCTTTGGAATCGAGGGTTTACAGGTTTGTGAGAAGTTAAAATTATATTTTAGAATTCTCTCTTGTTCTTCTGAAAGACTAACATTAGAAATATTAACTATTGGCTTGATGTTTACAATGGGAAGATTTTTTGAACTACTTGAACTGGAAGACTGTAAAAGAAGTTTTTCGAATTTAACTGCAAGGGTGTTTTTATGACGGTTAACTGCATTCTCTGTTCTAGACCAAGACTTTTGTTCAAGGGCAGTGAATTTTGGATATCTTTTAGCGAGTTCCAGATGAAGTTTATAGAGTTCATGTTCAATTTTGGACAATTGTTGACGTGTATCCCTTATCACGGACCGAAGTAAGGCAAGTTTGCAATTTAACAGAATTCTTGAAACGCGACTCGAAGGTTTTTGATTAGATTTGATTTGAATAAAATTGGGGATCAATTTTTTACATTTACATTTAAGTAAAAAGTCAAGATGATTCAGGAATTTTTGCCGTTTCAGGCGTAATTTAGTGAAACGATTAACGGATGAAGGCATGATAAACAATGCAGAAAATCAAACTAAATTAACTGAGCAATAATAAAGTACACACAAAATAGCAGAAAAATCCCTCACTGAAATGAATAGAAAACAAAATGTTTGTAAGCAAAATGCATGAAATCAGACAAGCAAAGCACAATATCCAAATGTACAAAACATAAACATAACTTGAAAATTGCAAAAAATGTACTCACCGAAACTCCTACAATCACAAAATGGCGGCCACACCACGTGCAAAAAAGAAAGCAAAATGTAAGCCTGTTTGGCATCTTTTTTTGCTCTTTACCTTTTGTTTAATAAATAAGCTTTACAAATAAGTCAAATTTGTTTTGCTTCTAACTCTTCCTTTGCCTGATTTTGCATTATCCTTAATTTATGGACATGAGTGTATTTGAGACAGGTTTTAAATTGCTAGACAGGATTTTATTAGCATCAGTAATTTTATTCTTTAAGAATTTAACTGAGTGAAACGATAAATATTCACATCGTCTTTATTTATAAGTTCATTACTTTTTTGAAAAGCCGAATTAAAGCATAGAAATTTTATCCAAACTACAATATGAACAATGTGTTTGTGTTCGGAACGCCAATTTTTATAGTTTTAATAACACATGTTCAATGACTTTAAGAAATACGTAATAAAAATACCTTTAGTAATTTTTATTGGTTGTAAGAAGTACAACTTAGCTTAGCATCGTATTTCTTATAGAAAAATGGGCAAAATCTGAGTAGTTTAAAATCAGAACTGCTGTATAATCTTACTTTAATATAGAAACATATTTTTTCAACTTACTTAAGGGTTGCTTATTAATATAAATGTTGCTTGATAATATAAGTGTTGCTTGTTCTCTCTTCCCATCCATTTTATGCAACTAGAATTGCGATTTACTCGTACTTTACAAACTCAAGGCTATGTTACTTTTTTTTTTTTTTCTTTTTTTTTTGCTTACAGTTTTCAGATAAGTGGTTTTTAAATGTTTCTATAATTCTTAATTACCATCTCAGCTAAACCTCTGAAATAACTGTTTGTTGCTGATTAATTCTTCTCCCCCCACCCCCAGAATATTTTATTCATAACAGGTGTTATAGAGCTACTAAAATAAGAGACCAATACATCTTTTTCTGAGCCAAGCAAACCATAACTTCCCTGTGTCACCCATTTTCCTCATTGTCACTCATCGCGTGACTGTACTAAGAGCTTGTCAATACTTCCGGCAAGAGAAATGCTTTCTCTTTGTCATATGGTTGCACAGGGTATTCGAAAGACATTTCAAGTTTCTCTACAGTTAAATGATCGTATTTTTTGCCTAGAAAGAATTAGTTCTTGAATTGCCAAGTCATCATTGTTGTTACTTTTCAGCGAAAATATTTTTAAAGTTATCGTTCATTTGAGATACTTCGGAAGCTTCGAAAATTCCTTAATTTTAGAATAGCGCTATGTTTTTTGCTGCCTTTCATTCTTCTTATCAAGAACCGCTTTTAAAGCTCACGATTGTATAAAACTGTGATGTTGATCATTTGATATCATCGTGTTTTCAATACAGGTACTAAAATATTGTGGCCGAAATGTGGTTTCAAATACTTTAAAATGTTTATAAAAATGCTTGCATATATGACAGTTAGACAAGAAACATTATTAGAGTATTTTGTCGAATAGATTTTAAAATTATTTTTGCATTTCATTAATCCCTTTAGTTCCATTGTGATAAGTCTTGTTAAATCGTTTAGAAATGCTACGAGATCAGATGTTAATTTGCATGTAAACGTGCGGTTTTTCATATTTAAAGTGGTGAGAAATTAGGTAAATTAATTCATTAGGGAAAGATGCAATTTCTGTATTCATGCTGATGGTACTCATTTTCGGCACTTATCATTTCAGCTTTACCATCTTCAATCGATTTTTGAGCTAACTAAAATTCTGTAAAGAGATCTTTGCCACCTTCTCGCCATTTTATTTTAAAGAATTTTTTGTTATGTATAGAATTTTTTTTTAAATTTTAGTTTTTTTTTAATATTTAAAAGCTAATAGTTTGAAAAAGATTTTTTTTTTAAAATCGAAACCTGTTTATTGGCCTGAGATGATTGGTCTCGATTCTAAGATAACCGCAAACACGTGTACCCACCCTACCTTTCGCTCTGAAAAACACATTCTAACCTCCGAGCAATTTTTGCTTAGTAAATTGAATTTTTAGAATTTTTCCCCTTTAAATCTGGTTTCAGTTTTTTTTCCCTGTGTGAAAGAAAAAAGGAAGCGAGAGATAAGCATCAAGCTGACCCTTTCTTTGAATGTGTGTTTCATTTTGAACGTGTTTTGCATCGTCTTTTTTTAGTCCTTTTAATATGCATTTATGTTTTAGAATATTTAAACCTGTTCTACCCGTTTTTCTATTCCATTTCTTTCTGCAAGAAAAAATATAATACATATGGCTTGATTCGTTCTTTCTTCTTGCTATACACGCTACCTCCCCTCCCCCCGCTTGATATGCATCTCCTTTCTAACTTCATTAAAAAAATAAAGAAAAAATTAAAAAAAAATTCTGCCTGAGAGTTCAGGTTTCTATTACTTATGCTGTGCGAGGTCTCTGCTTGCATATTGCGTCCACTGTTGTGATTTATTTTGAAAGATGTGAGCTGTTGACATGCATTGCGTCACATGAGCAACAAGGAACTCGTGTTGAATAACCTGGGGAAAAAAAACTTTACAACCAATGAGAACGACTCCCTGCTATTGTTAAAGAAAATAAGAAAACGCTGAATATCTGAAAAAGCTCACTTTTCTTAGTTAAGGATTCTTGTGTTGACATCCCACATTTTTGGCATAGCTGATTTGGGTTAAAGTGTGAAGACAATGTACATGTTTAAGAAATGTAAGTCCTATGTTAAGTTTTTCTCGGATTTGTTATACACGTTTTCGTGTGAGTGGTATATTTAAAAGAAAATCTGGGAAAGGGGAAAAAATGCAGCTCTCTGTTTTCGCATTAATCCAAAACCTAATGATCTCAGGCACACGATTCTCTACTTATCGCTACCGTTAAATAATTATGTGGTTTCATTAGATTGTGATAAAAAGTAGTTAGGCCCAGAAAGGAAGTATTTGCTTGTTTCTGTTCAAATTGTATGCTGTTTTACATTGCCATTTCTTTAGCGCAAATATGCTTCTCATGAGGTTAATTCTTTAAAACATCTGCGGTTTATACTTTTATTGCAAAGGTAGAAAACCAGAACGTAGGCTTAAAATTAAGGAGAAAAAAAATTTTCTAGGAGGAAAATAAAGGGGGTTTAGGTTTAAATATTGTTATTCAGTGTACTCATTACTTTAAAAATTATAGGACTCCTGTAATGATGTAAAACGTTTTTTGAAAATATTCTGCGCTCATTATATTTTATATTCGGCTAACTCTACTGTTATTCTCCCTCCCCGTAAGTTTTCTGAGAGATGAGGAATAAAAGGGATTGTAGGTCGAAATATTATTATTCACTATGCTCACCACATTAAAAGTATTAGACTCATTTATTGATGTAAACCTATTTAAAAAATTTTTTTTGGAAAAATTTGTATGCTCATTTATACTTTAAATTAACTTTAATATTACGCATTTTAACTTTTATTTTATTTCCAAACTTTCTGAAATATACAAATCAAATAAATTTTAAGTTATAAGCACATGCGTAAAATGTTGGGAACATAATAGTATACTAACATGGAATTTCAAATTGCATTAATGTATTTGCGAGCATTAAAAAAAAAAAAAAAAATTATGGAAGAGTAATGATTCTATAATGAATGTTCAAAAGACTTATTTGTCCTTTTTTTTATGTATAAACCGTTCAGTAGATTTTATTCTAAACAAAATTTAAAAGAACAAAGTAAGAAAGTTCGTCCTTATGTATTCAAAATGTGTCCAAACTGAAAAGCGTACTGCTAGTTTTTGATTCACCACTTGGGTTCATAACTACTGTTTTCCGAATTTATTTATGATTTAAGAATCTATTGAATGAGAAAAATAGAACCATTCGATATTTTTTTTTACATAATTTTGGATCTTTCTTTTTCTTACCCTCGAGTATGTAATACTTTTATAACTTTAAGCAAATCAGTGTTAAAATTTAAACATTACTCTAAATCCGAATATATATAAGGAAATTAGGTTGCGAGGAAAAGTGTCATTGATATTTGGAGCTAATGAAATGAGAAATAACTTCCGATTTATCATTGAAAACAAAATCTGATGTATTGTTCATCTAAATTCTGAAGTACATGTTCATGTAGTTGCAATAAACAGATGGGCAGTGATAGGTGATGGTTGTTGAGGTCAGACCAGGGTTTGGGTAATGCTTTTCGCACCTGTTTTATATATACTATATTAAAGAAAGAAAAAGGCAGCATTACGCAAAAGGTATTTTTATATAACATAGTAATCAATCTACAGAGATCACCAAAACGCAATTCAGCAGAATTAAGTCAAAATAACCAAAAATTCTTTTGTATATGTGATGTCCGCAAAGTGTGTCAATAAAATTTGTGCAAGAAAAAGTAAATATAACTAATCTTCACTAACAAGTTCCGGACCATATTATGCTTTCAATTAGCTAAACTATAATGTCTGATGATTTATGTTCTAAAACTATGAAATTTTTAATGAATAAAATTAAAAAATAATAAATTCAACAAAGGTCTCGCCAGCACTGAGGAGAATCATTTTACAGTACCAATATTAAATGAACCGCGTTTCGACTCAGCACACATTCTAAGTTGGAAAATATAAAGCAATCCAGTGCATCTTAATTTAAGTAAATCTTTAACAATTAAATCAGTTCTAGTGTTAAACTGACTGACAGGAAGAATATAAATCACAATTGAAGCGAACACAAAACTACATGACAAAAAATAGTTGAAAATTCTTTGCTCTTTTTCAAGGAGCAGCCGAAAAATTTTAACAGAGCCATGCTCCTGAATTATGTCTAGATGATTAGCAAAACAAATTCGTGAAATAAATCAAAAAGAGAGTATTAAAAATAAGCAAATTTAAAGTAATTTAAAATAAAATAATCTTGCAAAGTCATTGAAAACTGAATATTATACTGTAGTGTCATTAAAAATGCTAATAAAAATCGAGATTAAAACTCTTTTAATCAATCATCATGATATAATCTGCTCGGACGTCACCCGAAATAGATCATACAATACAAAATTAAACAGTACGTATGCATGATTATATACACTCATGTGTAAAATTAAGAGAATTCGCAAGTTATGTCTACTTTTAAGAAAAGCATTTAAGAGGTACTAATTATTCCGTCGAAGAATCGTGCAAATATTCAGAGTCAAATACGTAAGTGTACACGTGCGTGTCTGTGGAGCTGTGATTATGGAGCGGATATAAGCGCACGAGGGGTTTTTCAGCGATTGTGTGCTCGTACTCCATCACGACATTCGCCGTGTTTCTCCGAAGAGTTGGGTACATTTTGTAAGGTATCGGGTAAAACTAGTAGCCGCGAAAGTATGGTTGACAAAATGAGATGGAGAATTGTCGTAGATTGGAGGCCAGGTCAGTCACAAGCGTATGTGACTGCAGAGCTCAATGTAACGCCCGGTGTCATCTGCAATTTGTGGAAACAATTTTAGGACATTGATTCCATATCGAAAAGGACAAGACCAAGACAAGATCAAGAACGATGAATGAGCGTCGTTATTTGACACTTTCTACGCTGCCACACAGCACTACTACAACTTCACAGCTGACATCTGAGCTGTAGCCTGCCAAAAGAACCCGAGTTTCATGATCTACAGTTACCCGAAGGCTTTATGAGATAGAGATGTATGCAGGAATACCCGCTGTTTACGTCCCTCTCGCAAAAACACAACAAACAAGAAAACGCGTTGAGCATGGTTACAGACAACATGCGCTCTGAACCAGACTTCAGTGGAGCACCGTGCTTTTTACTAATGAGTCGAGATTCAGCTTAGACACTGATTCTAGGCGTACCTGTATCTTCCGAGCGCCTGGAAGACGCTACCATCCCCCCTTCACCAGGAAAAAGGATCATTACGGTGGTGGAAGGGTAATGATTTGGGCAGGCATTACATTAGATGCTCGCAAACCCCTGCCTTCGTTTGACAAATACTCCCTACCTGCTATGAAGTATAGAGAAGAGATCATAGAGCCCTGTATTCGGCTTTTACGGGTCGCAGTTGATCCTAGGTTCCTGTTAATAGACGAAAACGCTAGTCCACATAGGGCTCAGCTGGTCTACAATTAACTGAAAACCGAGGATATTTTCCTCATGCATTGGCCATCCAGATCTCCTGACCTTAACCCTATAGAGCATATCTTGGATGCTCTTGGCTTTACCAGTACGCCGTCATGCTGTGCGAGCTGTTTGGCTGTGAAAGGGGACCATATCCCATATTAGACTCAGTTTCACTTCGATATCACAAGAGAGATTTTGGACATCCTTGCAGTATGAGCTTTACTGATAATCATGCGTACATAAAATGACTTCTGAATGGTACATCTCTGCTTCTGTTTTAAATGTATGTTCATATTAAATTTCATTAAAATTTTGTCATTATATTTTCAGAAATTTGACATGATGGGCAAATTCTCTTAATATCGCACACGAGTATATATATGTGACCACATTATCGAAAGCTTTGTTTATGAATATTAATTCTAATATGCTATGCATATCTGAACTGTAAGTACATTTTATTGCTTTGCATTCTAAGCGTTTGGCTGAACAAGAACATCATTAATTTCATATCAAAAGAAACTCTGAGCTATGAAACAATGTATTTTTATTATAACAGTTTATATTTATTTGATGAATGAGAATAGTAAAGAAAGGGAATAAAGAGGGCAACAGTATAATATTTTGGAGTCGAAGTCGGTTGCAGTTGCCACTAAGGCTTGCACTCTTAGTTCTGTTCAGGAGTTGCATACTATATGTTAGCTGCATGAATTTTAAATTAATTTCATTAATATTATACTGATTAAATGAATATAGTTTATCCTACAATTTAATTGTACGTATTGTAAAACAGAGTATTTGTAAATGAACTGTATTAAATTAACTGTCTGTCTGAACTCAATTTTAAATATTTTATGTATTTCTTTCAGATTCGTTTATTGGTACTAACTAGGAAATGTACTGAATTTTTTTAACGTTTTGGTATTTTTAAATGATTTAACAAAATCGTTTGAAATGTTTAATTGTTAATGTTAATGTTCCGATGGAAAATATTCCATCGATACTCTTATATTTATATATATCTATATATAAAAGTATACTATTTATACATAAAGTTTATATTTATATATAAAAGTATATACTTTTATATTTATACGCTATACTTTTATATTTATACGTTTTACGAAATTATTTATTGAAAAACCTGATTTCGCTGGATAAAAAAATAACGTTCCAAATAATGATAGGAAAAGGAATTCGACATTCTGAACGGTAAACATGTTTTTGATTGACCATTAAAAAGCCCATATTGTTATAAAAACTTAAGTAATATTTTTCGTGTTCTTTATTTCGTAATAGTCTGAAAAATGCTGGATACCCGATACACATTTATTTTAAAAAACAAGTAGAAGCTTTCAATTACCTTTGACGTCAGTAGTAAGAGATTTTCATTCTTTATTCCCCGTCTGTGTCTGTAGTCGTCTGGTTTTTAATGGGAAAACAACGTCTTTTAAAGCTATTGAGCTTGTTTGCCATGAATAGTTGAGTTTTCTTCGAAAATTCTTCAGCATTCATTTTGAATTCATAAAGGTTGAAAGACTTAGTTAAGGTATGATTACGCTTTATAGTACGGTAAAAAAAATCATTTTATGTCTTGAATAAAACTATAAGAATATTAGGGACTTGGTTGCAATTTCAGCATGGAAACCGTTAAAAAAAATTTTTTTAGACTGATAAATATAATATAATACGTGATGTATATTTAAATTCATTCCGTCAATAAATCTGTTGTTAGAAACAGTACTTTTCCTCCGGTTGCATCCTTCTGGCAATTATTGCTTTGGATCTTACCTTATTAGAGCATCTTTTTTAGTTTGCCTTTCTGCAAAGTAAATCGAGTTTTAAATAAGTAATAGTTTAATCTGTTCTCTATGCCCCTATCTAGTAGAATGTCATCATTCGATGTTCCTCTCCATTTTCGAAAGTAAACTTAAATTTAACATTTTGCCCAATTACCAAGCAGATAATGATGTCGGTATCTTTCCTGAACACAAAATGTTCGAACTGCGATCACGAAATGGTCAGTACTCGTGTGACCCTCTGCAATTATTTGTCTCCGGCTTGCTCTGCTCTGTGCGGTCAGCCCACCGTGGCGCTGCAAACCCTCTTGCACTCCACCCATTTATGACAACACTGCACGCAAGATTTTTTAACGATTTCCACTCGTGTCTTATTTGTAACACCTCGTATTTCTGTTCAATAACTCTTCAGTCTTTGAGAGGACTGACTATCTAGAAAACCATTTTTCGTGGCCTGCAATGGATGGCTTAAGGCAGCAGGAGTGACTTTTTCTCTGAAATGCGTTTGTTACTGCACTAGGATTGAGGTTAATTGGGGTATTATCAATTACATGCACGAAGTTTGTGTGGAGATTTATCATTACTTCCAGTTACTTTAGTTATTTTTTGATTTCAAAGTTGAAGAAATTAAATATTTCTTTTCTTGACGATTGTCAGATATCGAATAAGCAGAATTAGAAATTTGACCTCGTTATTTTTTTAGATTTAAATTATAAATATAAGGAAATAACGAGGTAATAATTGCCCCAAATCCTGAGATAATAAAGGATGAATGTAATAAAGGAAGTAATAAGCTAATAATTAATAAGAGTAATAAAAGCTGAAAGGTAATAATGGCCACAGATTTTATATCGGCAGATGAGACATGAACTGCTTATCTTATTTTCAACTTTTAGTGAACTATGGATAAGTTTTTGCATCGTATATTGCCATTACCTTTCATTTATCAACGGAAATAAAAGTCAAGTATAGATAAAAGACAACGGAAGCACAAGTGTAGGGTGGGAATAAATGGAAAACTTAACTCCTCGCTTTTAAATCTGGATCCACCCTTTACAGTTTCCTATTTCTTCACTCATCTTTAATTGCAGATTTTTGCATACTGTGTAGTATAAATAAATCAAATCTTTTATTTTAAAACCTAATTCTGAGCATTTTTGTTTCTTTTGGGCTTCTACTGATGAAAAAAGTTAGAGAACGAACTCTGTAATTGGGAATTGGGTATCCGAAATTGATCGAGATGTGAAGTGATCTAGATTAGCTGATTACGGTAACTCCCGCAAGCATATTGAAATTAAGCTTATATATATATATATATATATATATATATATATATATATATATATATATATATATATATATATATATATATATACAGAGAGAGAGAAGAGAGAGAGAGAGAGATGTAAATCACTTTTATAATTTATTTTAATAATAGCTTCTTAATTCCTCATTTTTAATTTGGGAATTTCCTCTCTGTATTCTAAAAGTTGTAATAACTTTTATGAACTGAACCATTTCCAGATTAATCTGTGTTACATGGCTTCCTTAACGCTGATGCTGATGACGTAGCTAATTAGAAACTTTAACTTAAAATTTTGAGAACTGAAACTTATCTAACCAAAACCTTCTCTTTTTGAGATTCCATACTGTTTTGCATGAGCATATGAATGATAATTCTCATTTGACACATCACTATGTTTTTATAAATGCAAGATATGTTTTCAGGGTCATGTGAAAATTGAAATTCGATGAAGTGAAAATTATTCAAAGAGAAATACTTTCAAAGAGAATGATTCAAAGAGAAATGACATCTCATTTTTTCATCAGTTTTCTGTCTGAATCATCGCTTTTACCACTATCGTACTATACTAAAAAAGTAGAACATAATAAAGATATGTCGCCGAATATTGTGTTTTTAGTATAATCTGTGGAAGTTCATTTCTTTTTCCTCACCATTGATGCAGGCAAGTACCAAAGATAATTGTCACAGACTTAAAACTGTTGATAGATAGTTCAAAAACACACTGTTTGGAAAATGAAATTTTTGCATGGGAAGCCGAAGTGAAAGTGTACTTGATTGAAATTCACAACGTTCTGCAACAAAACTGGTAGTGTGCTGCATTGCAAAGTGGATAACGGAGATACATAATTTTATCTTGACTTTTGGAAAATTGGATTGAAAATTCTTCTCAAATTGAATCAACTATTGTATTAAGTTTTCATGATTCTTGTCATTGCTAGCTTTATTCGCCATGTAAGATATCTTTATGCTCTGAAACTGAAATCATCGAATTATCCGTATTAATAAGCATCTTTTTTTTTAGTTGCGTATCATCAATGACAGTTTGTAAACTTGTTTATGTGCTCGGTCTACTTACAGAGATATTCTGGAGTATTTTTCGTTTCTGCTTATTGTGGAACAATTTGTCATTCAATCATTTCTGTGGCATAACATTAAACAGTTATGAAAGAAGGGACATTAAGTGCGAAACATTGCTTTATTGAAACTGATGACTGGACATTCCCTGAAAGAAAAGTAGGATCACCCGTACATCACTGATGCATTCTGTGAACCTATAAAAAAGCAGTGAGCTATAGTGTAAAACTGTATAACAGCTGCAGCTATTGAAATAGATGTAGAGCGAGAGCTGAAAGAGACTGATGTGAGCATGATTATTGTTGCCCACCAATTCGGTCATTCCATTCGCCTTGACAAGTTCCAGATACCACGAGAAACAGTGAGTTATGTAGTGATGAAACAGAAACGTAGTAGTTATACAAATCCATGTCTGACCAGAAAATGCAAGCTAGGTAAATAAACGCTACTTAACCAGAGAGCAATATTCGTACTATAAAATATGGTAAAGGATTAATTATTATGTGAGCCTGTTTTTCTTAATTTGTAAAAGTATAAAGCTGCTCACAGACATAAGAAACGCATAATACCTATCGAATTACTTATTTTAATTTTTTTTTACCTCCTAGAAACAATAGACTATTTTGAATTCCAATACACATTGCATTAGTTTTTTAAAAAAAAATTGATATATTGTTTCACTTGATGAATTGTTCTATGTTGTCAGGTTTTTCATTTGTCAGGTTGTTGTCAGGTTCTATGTTGTCAGGTTTTCAAGTTCTATGAACTGAGAACCTGAGACTGATTGTGCTATGATTGGGCGACTACGGAGAACTTGAGGGTGTCATGAGAAATTTTGTTAAACATGTTTTAATATTCTTAGGTCAGCATTTTTGGCTGACACGAGATTTTTAAAATCTTGAGGAAGTTTCTTTGAGAGCAACACTCAGGGCTCAAATGCCTGAAATGTCTCAGGGTCTGTTTTAATTGCAGAACATGTTAAATATATCATTACAAGAAAACGAGTGTTTAATTTTAGTATCCCCTTTTATTAGATTGGTGGAACAGTTTAAGTAATCTTCCAGAGTTATTTTTTTAACCCTGTTTAACGTTGAAATTTCAGTATTTGAACTGTAGAATTAAGTGCTACTGTAAGTTCATTATTTGGGATATAATTAGCTTTATTTTGATATATTTTAGTGTTTCTTTGAGGTCAGCATTTTGTTTTTTAAGAACAGCGAGATCTTAAATTATAATTGTAATAATATAAAAACTAGTATTTTTATATTATTACAATTATAATAGTAATAATATAAAACTATAATACTATTATAGTTTATATAATTATTATAATATAGTTATTATAATGAGAACAGATTAAGTGTTATTCCCGACAAAAATCTTAAGCAAATCGAATAATTTTAAAGCTTGTTAAAAAAAAAAAATGATCGAAATTCTCCAACATAATTAAGACCTTGTAAAATTTCTTACATCTAAAATGCATACTTGTTTTTTAAGAGCATCATTCTGAAGATTTCTGAGTGGGAGAGCAAAAGGCTCTTCCCTCCTCTCGATTAATAATAGTATTAAAGGTGGCCAAGTTAACACAAATACATTCCTTCAAAAATGACTAATATTTTACAAAACCGAAACAATGAGCATTTAAAGAAAGTACAAAGAAATGCTTTATTTTCCTTATTTAAAAAAGTGCATATTAGAATTTTTTGCCCTAAATAGCCTACATTCTTTCCATGGAAACTTATCTAATAAACTTATTGCGTGATTCGTTCTTCGATAAAGGTTTCGTAACAATAAAAATAATAAATTAAAAAAAATTAAATTTCCGGTTTTGTTCCTTTTTTCTGCGTCAGGGAAAGTATTTAAAAACATAATTAGATGACTGCAATTCTGTTATTGCGTTTATTGCACTAAGGTCAAATAAATTTGCAAATTTCTTGGTAACTTAAATAATTCTCAGTACCTGAGCAAAAGGAGTTCCCTCAGACCGTACGCTCATAAAGTGTCTTCCGCGGCAGCCAGTTAAATGTATTCTTTTTGCCAATCTCTTTTTCCGTTATTGTTGAATAATTGGAGTATTTGAGTAGTTATTTGTCATTCGTTTGTTTGATGTGCTCCAAATTTGCGATGAGACCATTTGTCTGCAAAAGGCCAAGTGACTGCTATTTGAACAGCCGAAGCTTGAGAGGTCTTTATGCAGCTTTTGATGTAGGCATTGCCATCTCATCTGACGTGAATTGGGAGTGACGATGCGCCTAGCCTTCAAGGAGTCGTCTTTATCTGCAATTTTTTCCCTCCGAATTCCGACTCGAGTCCTCTTTAAAAGAGGCGATAAGCCTTTGTTTACTTCCCATATTTAAATGTCCGCAGATAAAGCTCCCGCCTATGCCGTTCCTTTTCTTTTGTTTCGAGCTGTAAAAGGAAGTTATACTTTTTGTGTTTGATTTGCGCTTCCGTTTTATACCTTTGTTTTTCTCCTTTGCTCAATTATTGTTTATTTTCTAATTATCAGATGGAACTAAATTTTTATTACGCAAATTTTTGAGTTATAGGTAGAAGTGTTTTCTCATTTGTTCTTGGAATATTGGAATAATTAAATATGTGTTAATAAATTTGGGAAGGCTTAAAGTTTTTCTAACCTCGTTCTCTTGATCCTCTTAAATCGCCATAGTTTCATTCGATATCTATCTCTATTGTATGGATATATATATTAAGGAGAAGTGATAATGAAAAGATAAAAATTTTCAGATGATGAATTTTTTTTTTTTTTTTGCACTGAAATTATGGTCGTCTTTTTTTTTTTTTTAGTAAGAGGTGCTTTTTTTCGGGGGGGGTATGGAAACTAGTATTGTCAACTATAGGCAGACCTCTTAACCTGTGAAATAATACCCTCCTTCATTTCCCTACCTTACGTACCATTTTTTAAATGTGAGTTACGTTTTACTAAATAAATGCATTTAAAATATTTTAGTATTTTTGCAATAATTAATGAAGTTCGTAGCACTATGAAACAATTATTAAGTTTGGGATAAAAAAATAACAAATTTCTTTCTTTTCTTTAATGTATGCATGAAAGAACAGTATTATTACAAAATTATTAAGCCATTACGTTTGTAAGGCGCAACATAATGAATGGCCTTTGGATTTTATATTTGGTTGGATACTGCAGCTGTTAGAATAGCAAGAATACGCTTTTGTACTGAAAGTATTAATTTTGAAATTTTGTTTCGTTCCATGCCAGTTCTTATATACAACGGCGTTTAATACCTTTTTGGTGTAGGGGTTCTCTTTAACTTTATTTTCTTTATATACATAAAGTTTTTCTATGGGGCTGAGATTTGACCTGTTTGTGAGCTATTAAATCTTTCAGTCATTGCTTAAAAGTTTAAAATATATAACAAAAGGTAATGTCATCCTGAAAAGTAAGTGTTTGATTGTCAGAATCTTCCTCAGCTGCCACGACCTTAAGCAGTATTTCGAAATGTGTCTGTAAGCCTCATTATTTATATTTAGAGTGAGAAAACGAAGATTTCTTATCCTATAAGATGATGCAAAACTTTAAATCTTTATTTCACTTGGATGCGCATTAAGGCAGGGACTGATACACTCTTTAAAAGTTTTTCTTCGGTGTTATGCAATCATGATCCCATTTTATCTGTATAGCAGATGTACATTCGACCTTTGTTCGAAAACTTATCTTCTTCCATTCGTTTTCATCACTGTTCTTTTATTTTGGCCCATTCCAAACGTGTTTTTACATGAAGATATACGAGGTGGTTCTGCAGAATGTATAACTTACTACATGTAAATATCTAGTGATTATGTTTGAATGCGTTTTCATTTATTAATTATTCGAGGCTTGCACCCAGGTTTTAGTCGATGCAACTCAATCACTCTTCTTAAGCGCTCTTAAAGTTCTGTCATATTATGCCTTTTTATTAATTTTAGTCTTCGAAGTCTTGAATTTTTTTCTTCATACATTTTTCTAATGTAATTTATAACACACTTACTAATATTTAACGAGAAATTATTTTCTGTAATGCATTTTCTCCCATTATGCAAAGAAATTGGTTCTTTTAAGTCTCTGAATATTTGTTTTCAAGCTGACTTTTAATCTAGAAAAAAATCTGTAAAGAAGACGAATTTTCATCCCAACACCAGTAACTGACTTGACATCTCTTGTGAAATAACTGAAATCTTGTGTTATTAAAGATATTTTCGCGATCGTATGCACACATGATATACCAATGTTCATTCTGCTATTTGCATAGATTAAAAATTTTTTTCAACGATTTGAATTTCAGAATTAGTTCATTAAGGATGATTTAGTACTTTTGTTTTTGAGATAGTGCTGCATTTCTTTTGCTGTAGCATTAAATTAAAAAATATATTTTTGGCAAGCGATTTTTTTTTTTTTTTTTTTTTTTTTTTTTTTTTTTTTAGAATTTAACTGAATTTATTTTACCATATCCATCACCAAATGTGAAATAAATATCTGAAGTGAGGATTTTATCTGATAGAGAAATAACTGGCATTTAAAATTTGGTGTAAATTATAGAGGTGGTCTAATACATAGTACAGCGGAAAGTTATAATTTAATACAAATCATTTACATGTAATTCGTTCACATCATGCTTACAATAATAATAATTATTCTCAAAAATTTGAAAAGTTACTTAAGGCAAGATGGTGAAGAAATAAAATAGAATAATGGAAAAGGGAACAGTAAAGTGTCCTTAGTCATGATTCTAGAATGTTGTGGACTCGTGAAAAGACAAATGAATATGCTCACTGGAAACTGGTACTTTTTTCTTGGTTCGATGCTCGGCGGGAAGTTAAAAAGCATGATGCACATGGGAAAAACCACGAAAACGTTTTCTATGTGTTTTTCATGTGTTTCTGTGTTTGACATAAAAAAAGTCTTATTAGGTTTCACATGAGGAAAAGCAATTTCTCTTTGAAAATCTTGTTGATATTGCTTTCAAAACAGGTAACTCTAGTGTAGGTACAATAGGTAGTAAAAGAGATTGCTTACTTGTCTATCTAGTCAACTATGTTTTTTCCGTTACAGAAAAGAAAGCCGTTGAAAGGTCATATTTATAAAAAGATTGTTTATTATTAACATTATTTGATTTTCTTTTGCAACATTAACTTAAATAATTAAAAAAATCAAAAACATTTGTACATGATATTGCAGTAGGTCACTGCGTTAATATTTCTCTCTCCAAAAGATTCGTCTGTATAGTTATTACTCTGCATATATGCAGCAAATAAATACTAATATTGTTAGCTTAGTTAGTAAGTGTAACAGTTAATATGCATTTGAGTAAGTTCTCAAAGTAAATGATATCTGCTATACCAACAGTAGTAAAAAGTTATAATTTAGAATATTTTAAACTGGAGAGAAGAATAAAATTATTAAACTGTCTTTATTTACTATTAGGTACAAAACAATAAAACATGTGATGGATTTTGCTAATTTTAACCTGTAACCGTAAAAATGTTTTCTTGTATCAAACACTGGAAACTTAAAAATATCTAGTCACATTAAATGTTATTAATTTTAAAACGAAATTGTTTTACGTTGTTTGAATGGTGTATTAGAAAAAAAATTTCAATTATGAGAAATATAATTTAGTTATGAGATAAATTCAATGGAAAAAATATGTTAGTAAGAGTACATATTGGTTATGAGTAGACATAGTTAATTTATAAAATGAGAGTATGAAATATTGCATTATAATGTGATTATTTAACTAGGAAAATGTGTGCATCTAGGCTATCCTGATCATTTCAAATTTGGGGAAAAAATTAAAGATAAAAAATATTTTATAATAACACACGTGTATAATTAGTTAATCTCAAATCCCAGCTAACCTTCCGACTTTTGTGTATTTAGTTTAGTTGTTTGGCAGTTTAATAAATTAAATTGAAGGTACCTTGGATTTTGTAACATTATTAAGGGCAAAAGAAGGGCCTATTGATAATTCTGTATCAAAAGTGTATCAGATGGACATCTCTCTTATCTTTAAAAGAGAGCTTCTTTCTTCTCTTTCATCGAGAAAGCTCCTAGTGCTACTAAACAAAAAATAATTAAAAATATTTTCTTTAACTTTTAACTCAAGGGTAGATTTGAAAGTCATTTAAAAAGTTTATAGTAATGAGGGTCATCGTTAGAGTAAAATTTAAATTATTATGCAAATCTTGGTTCATTTCAATAATGTAGTTAAAATATCATTATCCTGATTAAAATTTTATCCGTTTGATAATCACTTAATGTCTTTACATCCTCCCCCCCCTTCATGGCCCACCAGCGGCCGAGCGGTAAAGTCGCTGAACACTGGTAGTTCGGTCCGAGGTTCGAATCCCGCGAACGGGCTGGCTGCATGGGTGTTTTCGTGGTTTTCCCCATGTGTAACGTATATACGAGCCAGTTTCCCTTAGAAAGTCCTCCACGAAAGGCATCCCTCCCCTTAGGCAGATAGCCCTAGTGTGCTTTGCCATAATTAAATACACCAACACCTCCCCCCCTTCAGGAAAAAGTCTGCTACTGTTATTAGGACCACCCCGACTGTTGTGTATGACTATTAGTTCCTTAGCTGTGTCACCAGCGATTGCTGAAATGTTGTAAGATTGGGCAAAAGCCACTTGTTAAGAGGAATTCATATTTTCTTTTTATTATTTTTAAATGTTTGAATAATTTCAGAAAAATTAAGATCCACAAGCACTTTTTATTTTTCAGTTTTTTTGTATGAATTTTTGTGGAAATTTTTATGTATTGTAAATTTCATAAAATTTCCCTAATTTTAAAATTATAATAACAACATGTGGTATTATCACATCACAGCTTATTGTTGTTCATCCATACATATAAATAACTTTACGGTAATTAACGTAAAACAAAGACAAATTACCAGAAGCTTACCAAAGTGTTATTTATTTATTTATTTATTTTAATTTGCTTATAAGTCATTTCCCTTGAAATTCATTGATTTCATTCATTGAAATTTCTCAAAACTTGCTATTTGTTTGTTTCTTTAAAATATATATAAATTCTTTATGCTGTAATGTTATTTGTTGAGGTAGCTTTAAAGCTGATTGCTTTTCTCATCATTATGGATGGATGGGTGGGGGAGGATTTTTTTCTCTGTTTCCGTCAAAGACATTCACTAATATAATCTAAAAAATGTCAATTATTTTTCTATTGTTTCTTGTGTAATTAGCGAACGTAATGGTTCAGATAACTATTATGTGTATATTGTTTTTAAAATAGTCTGTAGAAACGAAAACTGTAGAATAAATTAAGTTTTTTTTTTTTTTTTTTTTTTTTTTGTTCTTTTTTTCTCGTAAACTCTTTAGAAAACATTTTGGTTTTCTTTTTGCTCTCGTTTCTCTCTCTCTCTCTCTCTTTTTTTTTTTTTTTTTTGTTCTTTTTTTCTCGTAAACTCTTTAGAAAACATTTTGGTTTTCTTTTTGCTCTCGTTTCTCTCTCTCTCTCTCTCTCTTTTTTTTTTTTTTTTTTGTTCTTTTTTTCTCGTAAACTCTTTAGAAAACATTTTGGTTTTCTTTTTGCTCTCGTTTCTCTCTCTCTCTCTCTCTTTTTTTTTTTTTTTTTTTTTTTTGTTCTTTTTTTCTCGTAAACTCTTTAGAAAACATTTTGGTTTTCTTTTTGCTCTCGTTTCTCTCTCTCTCTCTCTCTTTTTTTTTTTTTTTTTTTTTTATCAGACCATTCTTGTTTATACTGCAATTTTGGACGTTACTTGATTTTTTTGACCTAATAAATCTAATGCCTCCCAAACTTTTTTTTTATATTTTCCCTTTTATTCTACATGCACCAAAAAGAAAAGTGGGAAAAAACTCTTCATTTTATTTATTTTTGCATTTATAAATTTCAGTCAGGAACTTTAACGTTCGACCCAGAAACACAAATATCCTGGTTGGATAGATCATTATATGACCTAATGTACGCAGTGACTGGAAGATTGACTGTCCGACCGCCACGGCGGTACCTCTATGAGTGGAGCACTTTTTTTGGAGGGCGAGGGGGGGAGCTAATTTGAGAATTTGTCGCTTTCCTGTACAGCTCTTTCTGTCTGGCAGTCTGTTGTCTTCCTACTACACATCTCCTTTTGAATAATATCGGAACGAGACGAAAGAGTATTTTTAATCTCTGTAAATTGTTCTTTTTTCCCCTTTTTATCGATATCTGTCTAAAATATTCAGAACAAAAGTTTTTCTAATATTTCTAATTAAAATCTTAAAATTATTTCTTTTTCTTAAAAAAGGGTAGATATTTTCTTCATCCTGCCCCCCCCCCCCGAGAAAAAAAAAACGAAACCTTTTTTAATTAAATTACATTAAATCGTTGAGATGAAAATTTGCAGCACTAAAGATTTATTTACATGGTGAGCGTTTCTATTAAATTATGACATTTTTACAGGGATTCCCCATTAACTGTGATACAAATGCGCCCTCAAAGGTTTAGGGCTGAATTCCTAATTTAAAAAATAATAACAATAATGAAATATCTGAAGAAAACAACTTTGCCTTTTTTAGCCTATAGAGTCGTCATTAGGTTATTTTGAAGCAGAAGACGTGAAAAATGTACAGTGCTCTCACCGGAACTCGGAACTCTTGACATCTTGAATACGTATACTTCCAATTACACCACGAAGGCATGCGGTAGATTTTCCTTAGAAAAATTGTCAAGCAGAAATTTTCTTTCAGAATTGAAATAACATTTAAAAGGTTAGTGATACCGATAAGAAAGAGTGCTGCTGATGACTGGTTTCGAACGGAAGACATCTCATATATAGCATCGTATGTTATCAGCCATGCTATCCGAATTACAACAAACGGAAAGCATAAGTAATATAATTATTTACATAGAATATTCACCTCGATTTTCGTGTTTATTTCTCAGAGATGCATACTAGACATTTGTAGATGTAGTGGCCTTAAAACCGTATATAATATGTATGAGAAAACTGATGAGTCAGTCTTCCACGTCTCTCGTTTAATTCTGTTAGTACTTTTACGATTTTTTTATTTCCTTTGAAAGGTTTTAACCTTGTAAGGTTAAATTTTGATTTTTGCGAATAGGAAGTAGTCCATACACGTAAATCCAGCAACTAAGTGGGATGATTAAGAACAGTTATATTTTTCTTTCCTGTAAATTGCTTAACGTTACTTTCATTATGCAAAGTGGCAATATCGTGCAACAAAAAGCAGTTGCTTGGTCAATATTTTTCTGGTATAACGTCTTTTCAGATGCTTTGTAGAATTTGCAGTTCCATTATTCACTACCAATCAAAGAAAATTCCCAACCTGGACTTCCTTCGAAATTTCTTCGGCAAAGGCGAATTTCTTTCTTACCCATCCAAAACATGTCATTTTATCTCTCGTCCAGAAGCAACACTAACTTTCATCGGCAAACATTTTTTTTTTTTTTTTTTTCTAGTTTTGAGATTTCAGTCTGCTGTTTCAATAAAATTTCGACACACTACAATTAGATCTTCCTCCTGTTCTGCACTGAATGCATGCGACATAAAACAAGAACATGTCTCCCAGCACATTTCTTTTCCCTCAACAGTATTTCAAGCAGTATCATTTCTGGTGTTAATTTCAACTGTTACTACCGAGCCTTCAGGTGATGATTTTTTTCAGTAGCAGGTGCTTAACTTTCTGATGTTATCTTTCAGTTCAGGGTTTTGAAGAACTACCACTTTTTATCAACGCCATTTTCGCGCATCACAGGTCAGATTGTATGAATCAAAAATATTAGAATTTGCTAATGCTTGATCTTTGTCAGCTAGGCCCACCATTTCGAAGTTTTCTTTGCAATTTTATTAGTTTTAACTCAAATATATGTCGCTTCTCTTCGGTCTTTACATCCATAACAGCAAATAATGGCTTCATAAAACAGAGCAAAAAATACTGTTTAATATTTTTTATGTTGTTTTTTACGACCACTTAACGTTCTTCCGGTGATATTTTAAACAAAGCAAGTTGAGGTGTGTTAATCATCTGCTGCTAGTTACCGTTTAGCAACTTCGTTAGACTTAACTAGAAAATTTTAGTCCTAAAGATTTTAAACGTATTACAAATGAATAATTTTCAGGCCAAACAAATGATAGCATACACTACCTTCTCTATCTTCACTATCTCCGTTTTATTCTTGTTATTGTCATATGAATAATAAATCGGAAATTTTTTTAATGTTTAACCAATCTGGAATTTAAAGCGACTGCATATTTAATTATCAAATGAAAATATAAGTTTCTTTTGAATTAAAAGATGATCGATGGACAGATTTTAACTTTTTAAATTGCTGTGCTGCTCAAAATTAAAAAGATGTATTGTGGACCATTTTTTTCTGCGTTTTGTTTGCTAAGAATACAGCGAAGATTGAGATTTCGTGTTCTAAAGATGTGTTTTTAAAATTTTTTGCGATTTTTATGGAAAAAAAGGGAGTGATACGTGACTGAGTTCAGTTTTCTCAAACTCATTTCAGAATTTTCTTAATCTTCTTAAGTAACTCACAAAGAATTTTTATGGGTTAAATTTTTAAGTGATCAAGCTTTCAAGCATTTTTTTCCCTCCTCTGCAAATCATTATTTGCAAGAAAGGCAATTCAAAATCATCTTCCTTCCTTTCCAAAAAACCCAATTGCTTTTCCAAGCATTTAAACTTTCTCTCTTCGAAACTCCAATGGATTATATTAATTTCTTTTCCAGTTTTGGAATCTAAATGAATTGCCTTCGCAGCTTTGAAGTTATATTCACTTCTTGTCAATAAACCCTTATGGCTGAGTTTAATTTGTACGGTTTGAAAAATAGAATATTTCAGCTGAATATTTTTCATAGCTAACTTTCTGTTTCTCGAAATGGAATTCTTGATATGCTATTCTGAATCTAATATTAATTGTCCCATTCAATGTTTTTTCGTCTTTCCAGCGAACTGACTTTGCTAAATTAGTTAAATTTTTCCGAAACATAATTTAGGCTGTTCTGCAAAGTATTTTTTCCCTTCTACTTCCTTTTTTTTTAATCGTTAAGTAAAGTTTACATTCAGTGCCTGTCGATCTGTCAGTTTCTAAACACTTTGATGCAACCATAAGAGTAGATATTAGTTTCTTCAGTCTTGAATTATATGTTTTCTTTTACACTGCTTTTTTACACTTCTTTGATATTTCAGGAAATGGGTACTTCGTCTGACTAAACTATAGAGATTAAACGTTAGATTAAATTATACTAAATGGTGATTATATTCAGATGTTATCGAGACGTGTTATTGTTTTTTGTAGAGATTGATGAATTTCTTTTAGTTGTAATATTTTTCATTTTCCTCTGTGTAGCGGAAACAAAACGTGGGGGATTTAAATAGTAAGAATAGCAAGAAAATTATAGATATGCTAATCAGACTGAAGGAAAAAAAATAATATTTCTTTTTCAAGGTCTGCAACAAGTCCTCCACGAAGGCATCCCTCCTCCTAGGCAGATACCCTCGAGGCTTTGCCATAATCACATAAACCAAACCAAATCTTACATCACCTCTGATTTCTGAGTAATCAAACAACTGTGTTAACTAAAGATTGCAAAAATGGAGTAAATGAATATTTACAGTGACACTCTGAAATTTCTTGTCGAAGTGTGCGTGCTTGCATAGTGGATGAAAAGCACCGGTAAATGATTAAATATAAAATATGTGTTATTTGTACGAGTATTTACTAGCGTTGTGACATTCAAATTTAAATTGTTATAGACCGTATTTATTTTCTTAAGAAATATAGCGTCTTTAAATGAACAACCTGACATTTTCTAAACAATGACATCTTTTTGTTTGGACTTGAACTTCGAAATGGCCAATTTTTATTATTTTAGGTTGGAACTGGGAATGTTTTCTCAAAATTTTTTAATAGAATAGCGGATGTTTACGTGTGTACAATCGATTTTGAAGAAAATAGCTCCTGTCTGGCAGGAAAAATTAATATTTTTATGTGCATTCAAATGTTTATGGTATTTTCATCTAGCATTTGGAAAACGCTCGATAACAGTATCTTTGATTTAATGTAGATTTTCGAACTGAAGTTTCAAGATGATAGCTATCTTTCTACGTGTTTTTATTTCGTAAGGCAACATAATTTTTCTAATTTATTTTGTTCGCGCCATAAGTGCTCTGCAAAATGCATCTTTTTTAGTGAATAGTAAGAAAAACCTTTATACATTTTAACCTGGTCCCCATATATGTTTATTGCTTTAGAATAATGTTGTTTTACTTTTGGGAATTATGGATTTTTCCAAGCATCTGCTGTCTGAGAAAAATGATGTCTTCTGCAAAAAAGACAACGACTTTCTTTTGACTTTAAAACTGTACGAAATGTTTCGAAGTGAAAAATAGTTGTGTAACGAAATATCTAGGAGGATAGGCGTTGTTAGCTTACTTATTGTGCTGTGGGTGATTTGTTTTAAAAATCAGTTTCAGCTGTTTCATGAAACAATAAAATTCCGTGAAGCTAAAAATTGTTTTATCTGATGTCCGTTTCGTGAACTAGTTTTTAATTCTTATTTATTCATTTATTTCACATTATCTGTTTTTAATGAAGTAGAAAACTGTAAATATAACAGATTCTTTTTCTTCTTTTTTTAATAATGATAAAATGTATTGCAACTTAGTAACTAAATCGCATCAAATAGGCTTAAATCTGCGGGGCGGAATGGAAGCTGTCAATCCCTTGTATAATTAAAAAAATACTTGCTTGTGGATCTTTGCGGATCATTTTGTACTGCCGTTCTGTTAAATCTATCACTTTTCAGCTTCCAGCATAAAAAGTTCGGTGAAATTTCTTTTTCGTTATTCGCTTATAGGAATAACGGAAAAGGAGAATAACGAATAACGAAAAAGGAGTATATCCTTTTTTACTTATGTCATTATTTAAGATATACTTGCTTTAATATATGTAAAGATAGTATAAATAAAAATGGTAGATGTAAACGTTAGTCATCCTAACGTAACTCTTTGCCAAAGGATGCGATAAATTGTTCCAGAAAATACCTACTAATGGCTAAATTAATGAATATTATAATCACACATAAAAGTGCGTAAAGAAAAGCACCTTGCGGTCAATTAGAGTTTTTGACTGTGTAAGCATATCAACCTATACTGAGCTAACCGACAATGACAGCAGATAATTGTTTACCATCGATCGCTGTCTCCTTTCACGCGCTTGTATCTTGAAAAATATTTTCGAAGAAGGAGGAGAGTTTCTTTAACTGAATTTTCCCGATCAGTACCTACTTACGTTTAAAAAGTCATATTGCTGAGGGACACACGGAAGTCCGCGATTGATCTAAATAATGAAAGTAAACTTATTTTTGTTTTGTTTTGTTTTTTGTAGATCTGCAAATGTTTAATAAAGAAGTATCTAATGCATAAAAGTAATTATTTTTATATAAAAAGTAAAAAGTTATGTTACTTCTTTGAAAATTACAATTACTAGTGAAGAAAAATTATGTAATTGAATTAGATTAAAGCATTTGAAATGATTATTGTTTTTTCAGTATCCTTGTGCATTTAACAAATTTCGAGACTAGTGAAATGTGAAAGTGAAAGTGAGAAATTCAACAAAGATATTTTTATGTTAGGATCTGTTTGTAAGCGAAAATACACAACTTTCGGGATGTTTTTTAAAGATATAGCTTTCCTTTTTATGTGACTGCAAATCTTTCTGTATGCTCACGTTGTTTATGTAATAAATATACAACTCATTTATTAAATACATATTCATTTGCGCTGCTGCTGATTACACTTAGAACTGGATTAACCATTAGGCAATATAAGTACATGCTTAGGGCATCAAGGAAAGGGGCACCACAAAAAGGTCTTTAGGTATTCAGAAAAGAGATACCAAAAAATTTCCCATTGCCGGTGTTGCCATGGAATGCATGGTGCAGCTAAACCAAAACCGAGAGAGAAGAAATGAAGAAATGTCATAAACGTATGTGTGGGGCAGCAAAAGCTTTTAAGTGCTTAGGGCCTCTACAAGTCTCAATCCGGCCCTGATTGTACTCAAAAATAGAAAACATAATTCCATTTTCATCTTCTGCCATCTAGACAGTGATATTAAAGTTTAAGACTGATGATTGAGTGTTTGTACAGTATTTGAAGCCTACAATGAGCTTTTTTTACGTTCCACTTTTTTCCCAGCTTTTTTTTTCTGTATCAGTTTTCTTTTCTGCACTAGGACAGAGACCGAATTCAGTTAATCTCAAAGAGTGAAGTTTTTATTATTAATTGTTGATTTAGTGCGTAATTTTATGATGGCTGCTGCATAATTCCGATGATAAGTTTTTTTATTATTTGACCTTCAGTTATCATGCTTAGAAGATCATGTAATACTTTTTGAATATAACGAGGTTTCTGATTTATCTTTCGGCTTTTATTTCTTGTAAACTTTGAAGTTAAGATTTATGTCTTTTCTTTGAAAACAGGGGACAAGTGAGCAACAATGCTCTTAGCTATATATAAGAACATATTTTATGTTATAACGACTGTGTAATATTGCCCAGTTTTCAATATATATACTCCTCTCTCTCTCTCTCTCTATATATATATATGTATATATATATAGAGAGAGAGAGAGAGAATATATACCTATAAATATTGTCAATAAAAATTACTAAACGGAATGCAATTTTTAGGTTTAATTTTGGGTTAAAATAGTAGGCTTATAACTGGATAATCATTATTAAAACCTTCATTTTTCTAAAAGAATCATTAAATGAGCAAAGTACTAGAAGAGCATATTAGTGCGCTATAGTATACTACGTTATTGCTAATTGTTACATGATGAAATTAGAGATTGCAGGCGCAATGGTTTTTATGATGTTACCTTGGTAGAATTTTTTAGTACATTTAATTGGTTTAACAAATTATAATTTTCATAACTATAATATGAAAAATCAAATTTTTCATATAATAGTTATCATTATGATTTTTAACAACTATTTTATAATATATGACGAATAAAGCCTTCTGCAATGTGTGCTTAATACACTGCTCTTCAAAAGTTAAGGAACAGCATGTTTTTCAAAGCTTACCATTACAAGAATGTCAGTAACATTTAAATTCACAGTTTACATTATGATAGTAGCAAAATTTAAGAAAATATATGCAAAAACAATAGCTATCACTTTTATTTTATAGAAATGAATGCTCACATAGGAGTTGGAGAAGACATGCAAAAGCTGTAAGTTTTGTTCACGAGTGTTGATCTTCAATTATTATTAGCAGTTTCGTTCACAATATCCAGGAGAGTGTATCAATGTCCAGGAGAAGTCATTTACCTAATTCGTTGAGGTGGCAGGCGATCGAATGGATGGAAATGGGGATCTCACAAGTTGATGCTGCTAGACGTATCAATGTATGTCGTAGTGTGGTCCACCGACCATGGAATCAGTTTGAATCCGAGGAATCTGTGTCTAGAAGACATGTTCCATCCAGACCAAGAGTTATAACACATGCGGGAAACCGTTATTTAGTTCTTTCGGCTAGAAGGAAGAGCAACATTACTGTGCCCCAGCTCATGGAAGATTATTTAATGGCAACAGGAACAAGAATCTGAGCTACTACAGTGAGCAAACGTCTGCACAATACAGGTATGTATGCAAGACGACTAGTTGTTTGTGTCTCCTTAACCCGAGGACACATATGTTGGGCTACAGAACACATCTCTTGGATTAACAATGGGCATTTGTTCTCCGTTTGTACAAGCCCAAGTTCACACTGGAGAGTGTTTCAGGTCGTCAGCTGATCTGGAGGGAACAACGCACCAGATACAACCAATTCCACATTGTGGGAAGACACAGTTACAGAGGTGGTGGAATAATGGTTTGGGCTCGGATCTCTCTCATTGGTCACACTGACCTGCATGTATTCCATGGAGGAACTTTGACCGGTGTGAGATATCGAGACGAGTTCCTTGATCAATATGACCGTCCCTATACCTTTGCTATTGGTCCTGGATTTCTTCTGATGGACGACAATTCACGATCGCACCGAGCTCGGGTTGCTGAAAAATATTTTGAGGGTCACGGTATGGAACGGATGAAATGGCCAGCACAGTCTTCAGACCTGAATCCGATACAGCAGCTTTGGGACTATCTTGGAAGACAGGTTGCTACTTTAAGTCGTCTTGCAAGGTCGTCAGATAAGCTTGAACAAGGATGTCTGATCGTTGCTTGCCATTTCACTGATCGACAACTTAATTGACAGCATAGAACGTCGCTGCGGTCAATGTATTGCAACTAGGGTTGGAGACATTTCCTTATTAGAATCCATTTTTGTAATGTTACCATCCCATGTTTCCTCAAAAAACTGTGATGTACTACTTCTCCAAGACTGGATTTCTCTGCCAAGAGTGCCTTTTTTTGTTGTAATTGTTTGCACTGAATTTTCGAAGCATTCTATGTCGCATTCATTAAAGACATGTTTAGTGAACTTATCCTCTAGACTTCTTATTTCTATGTTTCTTCATTCTCAAATTAGACACAAAAAGCATGCGGTTTCTTAATTTTTGGAGGGCACAGTACTTCTTACAAAATTGGAAAGCTCTTATTTTATCATTGCAGTTATCATATTGTGCAGTTATACATGTACTATGTAAGCTTATGTACCCTAAGCAATATCTCACTAAAATGCTAGTAATGAATATTCATAAACTGCAGCTCTTAAGAATACTTAAGAATACTTAATACTTAAGAATTTATTTATTTATCATGAATAACACTTGTTTATGAGTTTACTAGAATAACATGTATTTTTAAGCAAAGCCTTCTACCGTTTAGTCAATCTAATTTGTATAAATTCTTTGCAGATATAGGAGAAGGAGAGTATTTTCAATTAAGCGCGGCAGAGCATTGGTTCCAGTCATAAGTCACGATTATGATTTGAAGGTTGCATATATTTATGTGATAAAAATGACTTTAAAATGAGCTAAAAAACTTGTGCCTATGTCCCCCAAAATTACTTCAATGCAGTAAAAAGCCATGTTCAAATATAATCTTATAAACAATTCATATTTTTATATAATTTATTATTCGTGATGGTCAGAATGTTTATTATGAGAACATTCATGTATTATTAAAGTGTGAAGCGCAGTATTAGAAAAACAAACCAAGTATAATGAAAGCAATTTATTTGATTTTTACAGTAACCTCGGCATACAGTGTATTATAATTGAAAATAAAAAATTCGAGATGCAATCTAATAAAAACATGGACATTTATGAATTCTGAAATTAAAAGGTATGCTGGCTGATTGTCATTAAATTTTATATTTACTGTTTTATGTATATGGAGGAGGAATACGCCAGTCTGTTTAAGTTTGTTTTTTGCCTAAATTTCTCCTTTCATGTGCACAGAATTAATAATAATGTATGTAGATTATGTAATTTGACTTAAAAATTAGATCTTTAATTAATTTTATGCTGAATACTTTTCATGTTAAAAGCTATGGTGGTATGATACACACGTATGGATACATTAAGTAACGTAATTTATTAAAAGCAAATACAGTAGAAGTCCGATAATCCGGCACGTTCGGGACCGGCTCGGTGCCGGACTACCGAAAATTCCGGTCTATCGGGCGGTAATTATAAGAACAATTAGGTTAATAATTAAACTAAAAATACAGTATGCAAATACATACAACAAAGTTTATTTTACATTTCATATAATGTATATACACGTACTGTAAAACATATTTCACTTAGATTTAAAAAAGTCACGAATGTCTTTTTGTTTTCTTGACTTTTGGCGTTTAGTATAGAATTTATTTCTAATGATATCGAAATCAATAATTTCTGAAGCACTGTAGCTAGTACTAGCCTCGGCAAAAGAGATAAACTTATTTAGTGATTCTGCAGCTTCTGCCCAGCTGATTTTTTCCTTTTCTTCCGTTTCGGCATCTGAGTCATTTTCTTCAAGATTTTGAGTAGGCTGAGGGTTTACTACAATGTTGATAATGTCCTCATCGGTTAGTTCTTGTTCAACAGACTCATTCTCGTCAATTAAAAGCCACTCCTCTACCTCATCTTCAGGCAGGTTTTTCAAGGGATTGTCAGTACTTCTAACGACATCCAAAACTTTGGTCAGAGCGTCTTGATAGTTTTCTTCCTCATCAGTCTGTAGAGTTAGGTCAGATGCAGGGTTTGCAGCTGGCCAAAGTTTCCTCCAGCATTTTTGGAGTGTTGTATTTTTTACCTGGTTCCAAGACTGTGCAATAGCATAGACGGCATCTTTTACTGTAAATATTTTTTGAAAATCAGTCACGTCACAGTCGGCATTTAACAGGCCTTGAATAAAAGACCTTCTATAAAAGCATTTAAAATTTTGAATAACCCCTTGGTCCATGGGTTGAATCAAAGATGTTACGTTAGGTGGGAGCAGAGTAGCAACAATATTTCCAGAAACTAACTCATCTACTGGCGGATGGGCTTTGCAATTGTCCAAAAGAAGGATGGCTTTAGTATCTTCTGGTAGACCAAGGCTTTTGAAGGATTCCTTGACCTCAGGCACAAAGTGGTGAAAAAACCAGTCTTTAAAGAGGGCGGCAGTTATCCACGCATTTGATTGAGCATCGTATTGGACAGGCAAGTGTGTAACATTCTTAAAAGCCCTGGTTTTTGCAGATTTACCTATCACAAAAGGGGTCACTCGGTGGTTTCCAGACGCATTAGCACATAGCAAAACGGTTAATCTGTCTTTGTTTTTTTTTAAAACCCTTGGCTGCTTTTTCTCCTCCCCCAGCTAGTGTAGATGTTGGTAAACATCGCCACAATAGCCCTGTTTCATCA
This sequence comes from Stegodyphus dumicola, assembly GCF_044657685.1. Classification (NCBI taxonomy): domain Eukaryota; kingdom Metazoa; phylum Arthropoda; class Arachnida; order Araneae; family Eresidae; genus Stegodyphus; species Stegodyphus dumicola. The sequence goes on along the minus strand of NC_140780.1, from coordinate 181,351,426 downwards.
GCATTGTAAATCTGTTCAGGTGTTAAATCATTATCAGCCACGATTTTCTCAAACTCGTCTTTGTATTTTTCTGCAGAGTTTTGGTTTGCTGAAAGGGTTTCTCCAGTTACATCAAGTCTTCGAATTCCATGCCGAAACTTAAAGTTTCTGAGCCAACCATCAGAATAATTACATTCACTTTCAGCAACTCCTAAATCTTGGCCGAATTTCTTTGCCTTTTCAACAATCATTGGCCCTGTTACCGGCTTTCCTTCAGAACGTACTGCACTAAACCATTTGAACAATACACTATCTAGCTGTTCCAGTTTTGGTTTTTTTAATGTTTGTCTAGAAGCCAATTTTTCAGTTGTTACCGATTGAGAAGCAAACTTCATTAGCTCATCTTTTTGTTTTTTAATGTCATAAATAGTTGATGAGCCAATATTAAACTCATTCATTAAAACATTTCTATTCTCGCTTTTTTCTAGCCGTTTGATGATTTCTAGTTTCTGATTGAGAGTCAGTGTTACGCGTTTTCGTTTCTCTCCTTTTGAACTCGAAGGCTTAGGTTTTGAAAACATGGTCACTGTACAGTTAGAACGAAAATCACTTTTTTTATAAACAGTTTCAAAAGTTACGTTTACTACGATGTGAAAGGACACAAAACAACAACGCACAAAAAAATGGCGAAGACGCTTCGTGATTGATTAACGGAGCTGCTCTGCACCTGAATTTGTTGTGACAGCTGAGACTAGCCGGCCGCTAAATGTTTCCGAACAATATCGAGCGCTTCCGGATGATCTCGAACTACCCCGAAAACTTCCGAATAGCTCTCGAGCGCTTTTATTTGCTTTAAAGACACACTTTTGGAGAAAACCAAAATTTTTACAATTTTCCGGAGCGATGCCGGACTATCGGGCATTCCGGACTGTTGGATGCCGGACTAATGGACTTCTACTGTATATTAAAAAAAGTTATTTTTATATTGAACTTTTTTTTTGCGTTACCTAACGATAAAGTATAAAATAGTACCTAAAAACGCATCGTCATATACGAAGTCTTGAAAGGTAAGGTGGCTGATTGATAGCAAGTTGGCAGTTAAATTTTTCATAGAAATAATGACATAATATTTTAATTGCGTAACGTGGTTTGATGTGAAATCTTAAATCTCGCCTATACTGAACATTTTTCATATAAAAATCTATGAAGATTTGTTACCCAAGTGTGGATACTTTCTTTACTTTCAAAAACGCCATGCTTCTTTACTTTAGCCTTTACCTACTTACTCAATTAATAATTGGTGGCCCCTGCACTTATACCTAACTTAACCTGCTTTACTTCAGTTTATAATTACACTTATTCCACTTCAGTTTGTAACCATTATTCTATTATGATTTTACTTAGTGCCTCTTAAACAGCTACTGTGGAAAATATGCTTGTTTCTATTGAATAAAGGAAATAATGCTTTACTTCTAAGAGGCATTGGTTTTTAAATCTGCAAATATACAGAGAAATAATAAAAATATATACCTACCTTATATAACGTTTGCTTTTTTATCTATGAAACTGTGATGCAATTTTTAGCTATGCATTATAATTTAATAATAATTTTACATAATAAAAAGTTTTCTGCTGACAAATATTAGTAATCAGGGAAACGGAAGTGGAAGAGGAAATCGGATCATGTAGTTAGTTTACTCTATACGTTTTAATTTTAGATTTTATTTTTTTTTCCTTGTGTGTGTGTGTGTGTATGTTGTAGGAAATATGTTTCAGTTAATGATATATTTCTTTCTTTTACTTTAAATTTATTTTAAAACATGCTTTAAATTAATGATAATCCAACACATTTATTCTAGATAATCTAAACTGATTTGAACCCATGCGTGCTTTGAATGCTTGTAAGTTAACCCTATTAAGCACAATGAATTAATATGAAAAAACTCATTTTTAATTTTAAATATTTTTCATTCAAAGACTTGTTGTATGCTCCTGTTGTATGAAACTTTAAAAAGTACAGAATTTTAGAGTTCTATTTATGCAAGTCTTGGTCCGATACATTTATTTTTACATTATATTGAGGTAATACTAACTCATATTAACGCTATTTGAATGTCATTTTAATGGCGTATTAAAGTCTGCTACAAATAAAATAATCTTTCAATAAGGTATTAGAGCAAAACTTTAAAACTGTTTTTAAAATAAGATGCACGTATATTTAAAAAAAGTTATATCTGTTATTCTGCTGTTACAAAAATTCAGTATTTTTTTAAACTTTTTCAAAATTTATAATATTAAAGGCGCTAACGAAATATCTGTAATTTTGATCTCGTCATTGATCGCCAGAGAATTTTTAAAATCCAGAAATAAAAATTAGTCATGCTTTTCCTTTCGTTTCCTTAGCGTTACTTCTTATACTGGAATTAAAGAGCCCTCACGTACTTATCTTAAAATCATCTCTTATCTCTGACGTAGCTCTTCAGAGTGTAAACAGATAATTTACTGTAATAATTATATCTGATTCTGTCTCTCCTCACCTCACGTCTAGCTCAGTTTTTATGATGAAACCCACTGAGATTCGATTCCGTTTGTCTTTCTCTTTCTCCCTTTTTGTGCATGTGAAAAGGAAATTCAAAATTTTGAGGATATTTTTCACCACAAAATTATCCTGAATATCCTAATATTCCTTTTATACAGAGTGAAGGAAGTTACAAAATTAAAACTCCTTTTGTTAAATTTAAAATGCTAAACAATATGTTTTAAATCTTAAAAAAAGTCATGGTATAATATTTCAGTTCTTGTCGAAATATCCTGGCAAGCCGAAGGCAGTTTGTTGTTTGCCCAGGTAACTTAGGGTAAAAACTACGAGCTGCATCATCAAGGGTGCTTTTTATTTTGGTTCTCCGAATTTCAATACTGTCTCTCTCTCTCTTCAGTTTCTCTACTCCCCCCTCCCATTCTTGTGTTAGGCGGAAATCATTTAGGATTACCTGGGAGTAGTCTGAAGCATATACGTTTCTGTTTAACGGAGGGTTGAAAGGGTTACCTCGGTGAACGCTTCCACCAGATGGCAGCACAAATCGTCACACCCGTGACGTTGCTATGTACGCGTTGCTCCGCAGTTTTTTCGCCGCTTCCTTTTTCTTTTTTCCTTTTTTTCTACCTCGGGGTGCTTTTAACCTCCGCCATTTATGAAAGGCAGGAGGCAAAGGGTTGAAGCGGGCTGTTATTTCTAGCATATCTGTTGTCTTAATGAACATCTTTCTTGTTTGCGCAAGTTTTCCCCCATTCTTCTTACCATCCTCGGAATATCTTTTCGCAGGTGAAAAAGAAACCTACTCCGTCAAAGGGGGAAGAAAATGCGCGGCGGGTTGACCACGCACGCGGATCGATGGACTCGCCTCGTTTTTACTCTCCTCCCCCCTTTTATCTTCTTTTTTCTCCTTTTTTTCCCCCCTTCGCTTTATTATAATCCCGTTCCTTCATTTGCGAGTGCTCCCGAATTATCGACCGTCGCCTCTCTCTCTCTGTCTCTCCTTTTCGCAAGACGCTCTTTTCCCTTTTTTAACCCTTCGTGTGCCGCCCAAGAAACGGAAAATAGAACGACAAACAAATTACCGGAGAAGCATAAAAGAGAATATTTCATAAGAAGGTTTGTCGGCGTAATTAAACACGGCGTCTTTCTGGCGAGCTTGAAAAAAAATTTTAATTAAAAAAAGTCTATATGTCCTTTAGAGCATCAGCGGAGGGACCTCCGTTACTAGAAAACAAATATTCTGAAATCGAGGAGCATTTTAATGTTTTTGTGAATTGTTTTTAAACGATTGATCGTCCTCAAAGAGTCGGAATTATAATTCACTACTGAGCCTCGATGGAAAATTTCGATTTTTACATGCGATTTGCGTCTGAGCAATCCCTTCTCTTACTCCTTTGGGTTATAAAATATTGGTACACGAAATGAACTGAGCGAGATAAATTCTGACATACAAAAATGTAAACTCTATAGATAGAAGAAGAGAAAGAGAAGAAAACAAACCACTATACCAAGAACCTTATTTTCGGCGCTGACGAATACTAACCGAATGCGAATAAAACGCTTACGCTCTGGAAATAAACGATCAGAGCTAGTTTTTCCGCATTGCTTGCGACCAGTGCACGAAGTGATGTCACATGACCCCCCCCCCTCGACCGCGCTCTAATCACAGTTGTTGGTTAGCAGCGGGTGATTTCAGAACGTGATTCTTAGAAAAGTCCTCCATGAAGCTGTTCTTAAGGCAGGTGGTGCTAGAAAACTCTTCCATAATAAATAAGATAACCTAACCAGAAGATGTCTAAAACGTCATTTGGAGGATCTACCTTCAAATTACGATTAACATTCTTGAACAGAGCTGAGTCAATGATTCTAATTACTTTATCATGAGTTAATAAAAATCGATATCGCCGTAATAAGTAACGTTAGCGTACTGTTTGGAGGATATAGTTTCGAAGACTATTTTGACTAACAGACAACTACCAATCTAACTAAGTCTAGATCTGAGCCATTAAGTGTAAATCATAAACTGACAAAAAGCGAAAAATTAAACGCCACAAATTATACCCATATACAAAAAGTAGGAAATTTAAAATCTATTTTACACAAAAACCCCAAAAAGTTAAATTCAGTACTAATAAATTTCAAAATATCATATAAATATACAAAATAAGAATTAAAGAAATGTGAAATTAAAACCTAAAAATTATAAAACCTAAAAATATATACAGAAGAGGAATTCAATTAAATCTGATGTAACGTGATCAAGAGGAGGATACATCATATTCAATTACAATACCCATTCCACTGAAAACCCTTGCTTTTCTGTATTCAAAATCAGTTGATGAACAAGTCTAAAGTTTTTTAATTAATAACTCATCCACAAATTCTGAAGTCCTCCTCGACGCAAGGTAAATTCAGTTTCAAATGAAGTGTCTTATTTTGTATATTTATAGGATATTTTGAAAAATTTATTAGTATTGCATTTCACTGAACTGTGTAAAATAGGTTCTACATATCTTACTTTTTTCTATATTGATCAATTTCAGCAGCATATTGCGCGAAAATACTTTGAATAATTATGTTTTTAAATAAAAAAAATTGTGATACTATATATATATAATATGTATATATGTGTATGTATTTAAGATAAAAAATAGGTAAATCAAATTACTAACTTTAATTTACAACTCTATACTTTAATTTGTGTATTTCCCCTTTCTGTCTCTTAAAAACTGCTTAGAATAAATCACTCTGAATTGCGTCATTCAAAATTAATCCATGCCATGTGATTTTTGTATAACACTAATGCAGGCACTTATATGAGATTTCAGCCAATAATTATTTCAAATTTGAGAACCAAAACTTAAAATTAGCCTATGGGAGAAAAATCTGAACTGAAATTAAATCATTCTGCTTTCATCCTGAATACGACCGGCATTTTCTCTTTCGCTCCGCTGCTACCTACTTTCTACCGCTTGCAGCTATAATTTCAGAAATTTATATATAGGGCCAATCCATAAGTTGGAAAAGTTAAATATATATGTGATATATCTCATATTTTGCGCAAAACTAGGAGGTTCTTTGCATAGGATCTATTTTTGACTATTTTTTACTGTTACATCGCCTATAACGGTAGCGTAAACCAGTCAGTTTCTTGTCTTGGTCTTGCTTGTTCCAGCATTTCATTGTAACTGTATGTATAAATTTGTGAATATAAAATTCTGTGGTTTTAATAAGATAAATAGTTCTTCAAATTTACATGCAAAAAATATATACATTGTAAGAAAGATTAAAAAATGTTGTTTTGAAAAATCCTCTATATTTTCCGCCTTATAATTAGCCACTAAATATAGAAATTGATGACATCGAAAATGCTTTTTTTTCGGTCAGATTGTGGTTATTCTCTTATAAACTTAGAGCGAATGCATGCTTGCTGTTTCAGGAATGCGTCGCAATAATATAAAAAAGTTTAGTATTTTTCTCACTTTTTTTAAGATAATGGATATTTATGTTTAAAATGCTTTAAGGACTTTTAAATGAATTTTTTTTTTTAAATATGAAGTAAAAAATGAGGTTTATTTAACTGTTCAAACTTCAAAGTGTAAGTGATACCTCATTTTAAGGTTTAAACTATCCCTGAGAAAATTTATTTTTATTCTGCTATCTTTAAAGTGACACACATTACGAATTTTTGAATTAATAAGTGCAAGTTAGAGTAAATAATGTTTCTGCTGAAGTTGTTTGTTAATTTTTTTTTTGAAGGAGTGATTTTTGTGCAAAGTTCTTAGCTTTTGATGATTTCGAATGGCATGGTGTCAGAAAGGCGAAACGTCTTGCTTCAAGTTTATTCCCACATGCAAAAATATGAGAGAGAAGAAAAGCGAAAAAAAATGCATGACTTCTGAGTAAATCCGAGTTACTTTTGCTATTGTAGTTCTTGTTTGTTGGCGTGAAGGAGTTGTCACATTATGGTTGTTGTCAGAAGGTGCTCTTGTTGGAAGAAAAATGAAAACTTAATGAATCTTTCAGAAAAGCGTTGCAATGTTCCCCAGTTGCTTCTACACGCCATTCACAAATTAGACCTCTTCACCTGGAATTTCCGACGCTTTATTAAACGCGAGTGCTAGTCTCTGCGGGAAATTTTTGCACCACCGATGTTGCCATTATGCCTTGGGGAATTTGTCCTCAAATTAAAATGAAGTTTATTTGGCTATATGGTTGAAGTAAAAAATCGTAAAGCTTAATTTTAAAAAAAGGAAAGGAAAAATATCGCTATTTTACTTTTAGTTTTCACAGAAAAGTATTTCAGAAAATATCGCTTGTTTATATAAATTTCTCTTTCCTCCCCCCCCTTCATTATAAAATCACGGCTTAGCTTTTAAGAAATGTGAATATTTATAAAATTTCGCTTTCGTCAACCGACCCCCTCCCTCCGAAAAAAAACACAGTTTTGTCATATTTAAGTTTAGATTTCCCAATTAAAATACATAAATTTCTTGTATTGTTTTCAGTGCTGAGGAAGTCCTTCCCATCCATTTCGTATGAATTTTGCCTTTGTTTTCAGTACACTAAAAATATCTATTCCCTGCAAATTTATTTTAATGGCAGTCTCGGTATAGTTTCTGACAATCTTAAATGGACTAAACTAATTTTATTTTCTGAAAGAAAATATGTTCCTTTATTCATTGAAAATTTTCTCATATCTAAGTTTATTCATTTGCTTTCATTATTTTTTATTCGCTTCAATGAACCTCTCAAGAATTAAAAAAATTCTTCCCCGAAATTTTTTTAATTGTAGTGATTTGGTTTTCACATCATACGATTACGAAGGCTTTGATCTTAAATGATTCCGTTTGCTTGTGGATACTGTATGAAGAATTCTTATAAGGAAGACTTAAACCTTAGAGCGTGTTCGCAAAATTTTCTTCTGATATTTTTACTATAAGAAGCAAGTAATTCTTAAATGTTAAAAAAACGTTTTTTTCTAAAACTTGTGTTTAATTATATCTCTCGCTTTGCATTACTTCTGCCAATAACATTTTGAAAGTTGTTATGCAAATGCACGCTTGTGTTGAAAATTAAGTATTTTAAATGAGAATGTAGTAAACATATAACGAAAGCTAAATGTTTCAGCATTTAGCTGCTGCCTTCGCAATATAATCCCCCCCCCGGCCGCCAAAAAAAATAGATTGGTTGGGTGGATATAAACTAGTGCGACTGGGAAGCAATAAAAACTGAGGCCAGTTCCTCTACTTTTGAAGATGCTTACGAAATTCACCAAAATTTTGAATAAAATAACGTGCATAGATGAAGCTCCTCACGTATCTGTTCACGCAGTATTTTAGATGGTAAATTCAAAATCTTTCAGTCTTAGATACATTATTATTATCGCATCTGTACAGTTTAGACCTACGTAAACTATAGAGAATTTAGTTATCGGGCTTTCTCCGTAAGAAGGGGAGGAGAGAGGAAGACTTTAACAGTTATATACGTATAATATTAACTACGTATAATACTAAGAATATGAAAACATTGAAAAAGGCATTCTCAGAATATATAATAATATAAGTACTAATTCAGAAGTCAAACAACAAAAATCAGCGTTATATTTTCAAATAACGCTGATTGAATTTGAAAATATAACTCTGATTTTTGTTGTTTGACTTCTGAATTAGTATTTGTTCAGCGTGTTATTGTGTCTTAATTAATATAAGTATTCAATGTAATTACCAGAATAAAAGCGTCAGAGCAATTAATGTAATAAATTTAATACTTAGATTCAATATTTGAGCGAACAGTTTCAAAGCATTCAAGTTTAAGGAAGAAATGAAGTGACTTAGAATACTGAAATGTGTAATATTTGTATTTTGTATGAGGACTGCCAATGCTGTAATACATTTTTGTGTAACAGGTTGTCATATGAAAAATCTGTAATGTTTTTTAGCTATCACATTTTTACTTCTGAGATGAAAGTGTACTTTAAAATTTCCTATGTAAATATTAACCAAAAAAATAATGCGCTTTGTAAATAGTTACTTCTATACTAAATAATTTTTACCAAGGTATGTAGTAACAATGTTCATACATAGCAGTTTTTAGAATGGTTTTTGTTAAGACTTAAGTACTGATAGTAAGACATCAGATTTATTTGCTAAATATTCTTAAGATTAAAGAATTTATAATTTCAATTTGATTTTCACGAATTATTTATGATTTATGCTGTGAAATTTATTTTTATGGTAAAGTTACAGCCGTTTATGGTTTTTTAGTAGATGAAATAATTACTTTATTTTCAAAAAAAAAAAAAAAAAAAAAAAAGGCCTCCAAAATTTTTAATGATTTTGTAAATGAGGACTTTGTTTTCATTAGTAATACAATAGAGAATACCCTCCGAATTCAAGCATGATAGTTTTTTTTAGTTCTGAAGGGAATTAAGAACTCTTAAGAATTTTTTAAGAAGTATAAAAAAACTTAACCATTAAATTTTTAAAACTTATACATTCAAAGAATTAGAAGGCTCTTTACTTCACCCCCTTCCACTGTTAACAAAATATTTAGCATTTCTTTTTGATGCAGTGCTGTTGTAATATTACTTAATACAACAATTTATGAATAATAAAAATTAATAAAACCGAAAAAAATTCTTAGTAATTATTAGTTGTCTGTTTTGCATGATTATTAATATATCTCATTTAAATGTATTCGTTGATTTCTTGAATTTTAAGAATGAATTAACAACAAAAGGAATTTGTGTATTTAAATGCTTTTTCAGTGTTATAGCCACTGTGAATTCATGTTTTGTGGTACTTGTTCTTGTTATGACTCACATTCTGAATTTTGTTTTTCAGTCGCCATGACGTCGCAACCGACGAATGAGTCGGAACTACAACTGTATCGAGTCCTGCAGAGGGCTAATCTACTGGCTTATTACGACACTTTCATTTGTCAAGGTAAACTTCTTCCCTTTTGCATCATTCTGAGTTTGCATCGTGCATTTAAAATAGTATATTCTTTTTCTGTATTGCGTTAACAACACTGTAACGGAAATTTCGGCTTCTGTTATGTTTTATTTCTTGCTGTGTTAAAATGGCACGACTTGCGCAGAATAAAAAATAAGTCTTCCTTTAGAATTTAGATTTGAACAGATTTTGATTCTGAAAGCGGATACGAAAATCTTTTAATTGGAGAGGGGAAAATAAAATAAAATTGCAAAGAAAGGATATGAAACTCGTTTTCAATTTTGATTTAAAAAAATCAAGTGCGCTAAAACAGTCCTAAAAATAATTGAAGTCTTTATGAAAATTATACGGAGTTAATGCTCTGTTTTGATACATCTGGTAATTGGCTATTAGAAAATAATAAACGCATAAATTTATTTTCACTTTTAGAGTCTATATATTTTGGCAGTTTTTCAGGTTATTTTTGCCAAAATATATGTTCATGTTGTGCAGATACAGACCCTTTATATGTATATATGTGTATATATGTGCACGCGCGCAAGATAAAAAACAAATATAATAAAGCACTAGCTTTAATTTTCAATAGACCCTTAACTCTTCTTTTTAATTTGGTACTTCCTCTTTTTGTCCTAAAAATAATAACTGCTTATAATATATTGCTCTAAAATGTTTATTCGAAAACTAATTCTTCTCGTATGATTGATTCTAATGTTAATGACAAAGATACTTACATAACTCTTAAAGTCAATATTACTTTTGAATTTTAGCACCAAAACTGTTAGCAACTAATATGGCTAAACCTAAACCAAAACTAAATCATCCTGAACCGGGTTTTTCATCAGAGACACGTGGCATTCGCTCTTCGTTTTACCACTTTGCTAGATTTTCTTGCTTACTTCAAAAGTAAAAAAATTCATCAAATGACGGGCGCGCCTTTTACCCCAGTTAAACTGTGTCTCTGTAAAAATTATACAACATCGAATGTCAAAAATGGATAACATCTGCCAAAAATAGGTAACACTGAGAATAAAAAATTTTCAAGCTGCTACGACTCTTTATGAATCGGCGTTCATCGTCCTGCATCTACGTCGTTATTAAAAATATTATTTCATTTTAGTGAAACGACAGGATTTGAAACTGTGCTTACAAATAGGCGCATACAGAACACAAAGTACAACATAATATATTTATGTGTTTGTCGATATAGAGTATTCTGCAAAAATATCCGAGTAAAGTCAGTTTTTTTCATTTTTTGGAGATTATATAAATAATAATTTGGAACATAGGTCACTGTAAATAACATGTTTATTCATTTATAAGCAATAATAGACTTGTTTATGTCGAACTATCCACACAGAATAGTAGATAAATCCATAATATGTGTAAAATCCTTTTCCACATTGATTGCAGAATTCACTTTTTCTAGCACTCTGGAGATTAATTTTACTGAAGTTTCTTTTTGAATATTTTTAAAACTCGTTGTATTTGCCTCCAGAATTTTGGAAAAGTTGTATTTGCCCGCTCTACATTTTGAATCCATTTCGGAATTTTTTTTTTTCAAGCCTTTAATCTGCAGAATCTCACAGGTGCTCAGTGTGATTGGGGCATAAATTTTGTGGTGACAATCTGACAAGATAGTGCACGATCTGAAATATCCCATCTGCTTCTCTTTTAGTTAAATAGCTTTTGAAGAGCTTAGAGATATGCTTTAAGTAATTATCTTGCTTATAATGAAATCTTCAATCAAAGATGAAGGCCCTTTGTTACATCATCATAGATAAGGATTTAATGATAATTTTCTTGCTCCATTTTTCCATAATTTTTTAGTATGTGTCCTACTTATCTAGAGCTGAATAATCTCCAAGCAAGAATTTTGCTTCAGTTTTCATAGAGTGGTCTAGTTAGCCTTTATTAAGTTCAGTTTTGGTTTGGGTTCAGTCTTAGCAATAATTCTGCCAAATGACAATTTTCACTAAACTTTCTAAGAGAAGATCTACAGATTATTCTAGAAATAATCGCTTGACCTTGTCAATTAATTCCGTGGTTTCTTTTTTTTTCTTATTGTTGAGGTTGTTAATCGAAGACGTCTAATATTTTGTCAGAAGTGGGTTTCTTATTCATCCTTTCCTTTTTCCTTCTTTGAATACCGCCAGTTTCTATCCATTAACGGTTATATTTTGCAGCATTTGATGAGCATTTTATGTCGGCTGCATTTCGTCCTTCGCATTGTTCAGCCAGCACTTTTCAAAATTTAAAAAAAAAAAAAAAATTCTCTGCTCAGTAGACAATTCTAATGAATTTGGCTTTGGAATTGCTTAAATGTTATTCTGTTAAAATATTTTAAAAGTGTAAATTATTTTACTTACAAAAAATCCTCTCTTATCCCCCAAAAATGATAAACTTGCATACATTTAAAGTCTGAAAAAGGAAGAAAATGTACCTCTATATAATTGATTGATAATCTTCGAAAAAAAAGGAGGGTTATGCAGTGAAGCATGCTGACAGAAAAATTATAGATAGATAGATAGACAGATAGGTAGAAGTAATTGAGGACACTTACTTTTCTTTATGTTTATACATTTTCGAATCTAAATCTGGAAATGTGGTATTGAAATGAAATTAAATTACAGTGCAATTAGTAATAATAAATGAAAAAAAGGGATTAAAATTGATTTCTTTTTTTCTAAAACCTTTGCTCAGCATTGTTTATAACGCGTACAGTACATAGGACTTCTGCATTTGTTCATATTGTACTTTCATATGATGGTGAACAAAAAGATAAGTCAATACTAGCAGCTATTAATAAAATTAATTTGTTTAAAAAATGAAATTAAGGAAAATTATAAACTTAAAAAAAAAATTCTATTGCAAAAGCGAAAGAATTTTTTCAATATTTATAGGAAAACTCTGTGTTCAAAATCTGAATAATTTTTATTTATAAAATTAATTTAGCATAAGAAGTAGTTTTATATTAGTGCATAATTGTTTGTAGCCCATTACCAAACGTCAGTTAAATGTATATTTTCAATTTTGATTGCTCAGTTAATTCTGATACAGTGATAATGAATTCATATAATTTTCATTTTAATCAAGGGACAAATCCAAGTAGCATAAATTGATTTTTAAATCTTAAGAATTGCAAAGTACGTGACTTGAGAATCGGGATGAAATATAATAAATTTCATTTTGCATCCTAAATTTAACGTTCTTATGCTTGTTAAGTATAAATAGGATTTTTTTTCTTTTTATAAGTAACTTATTCCCCATTAATAGCGTTAATATTATTAATACTATTACTGTTTTAGGATGAAAGTTTTAACTTTTATCGATTAGGAAAAATGTTGCATTAGCTGTCTTCTTGTATCTCATTCAGTTAACATACTCCTTCAGCTCTTAATTGGATAACTAAATATTTAATCTGGATTATTACGGGAATTGGGAGAAATATTGGTTTTACTAATTCTAGAGGCAAAACTATATATCGAACATCATACATTTGTGGATTTAAAATTGTAGGTTGAAAAATCTGATGTAATTTTAAGATGAAGTAATTACCAGTAATGAACCATTATTCCCTCAGTGAACAATTACTCAGCAACATATTTTCGTTTTTTAATTTAAAATGAGTTCTGTCTAGAACAGCATATGTAATGTCCCACGAAGTAGTATTTTTAAGTTATTGAATGTTTTCAATTACAGATATATGCTATGTGCTTTTTTATTCTCTCCCTTTCTCTTTCAAATTACCGGCAATGACTCTGTTATAAGATGAGTTTCTTTGGATGATTAAGTTTATTCAGTTAGACAATATTTGCTTTCAGCTGAAACAAGTTCTTTATTCGAAACAGATTAAAAAATCTGAGTTTAATCGATATTTTGAGTACTTTTTAAATGAATTTAAAAATTCCTTATCCTGGCATATATAACTTAAAACTTTTTCCTATTTATGTACTCAAAATATTAATAAAATGAGAAGCTTGCAATTTTTTATCCCATCTCTCGCGGGCCATTTTTTTCACTGGATCACAGGCATGTGTGTTCTTTAATAAATGAATGAGGATCCTTTGGTGCAGAGAGGATGTATGTGTTGAGGTATTTAAAAATTTGGAATGTAATTTTATTGATATAAATATAAAGCTTGAATTGAATGGCCAGAACGCTTAATTAGTATCTCCACAAAAATAAAAAAAGAGCGTAAGCGTTTACATTATGAATATTTTTTCAATAAGCATGGTGAATAATAAAACATGAAACATAAAAATTTAATTGTGTTTATATTTTGTCTTCATTCGAACCTCGGACATCAGTTAACAATTTTTTGTTCCCAATGGGCTAATTGAATTTGTAAGCAATCAAATTTTTTGAACTTGCATTTAAATATAAATAAAATTTTCACGGAGTTGACAGCCCGTTTATTCTGATCATACGGAAAGCTATTTGACCATTAGTAATGCATCTTAGTATTAAAATTTAAAAAAAAAAAAAAAAAAAAAAGAAAGTTTTTAACTTATTATTAATCTATCTAATTATCTGAAGGTATTTAAAAAAGAACATACTTGGTTTCAGTACAGAAAAAGTAATAGCAAATTTTTTACCAGATCAAGAAGAATGTAGAGAACATCAAAGCAGGAAATTTGAAAAGTCAACTGTACCCTCACGGGTTTGGACCATGAATCTTCCTGTTGGCTAGCTGGATGTGTTAATAATTTACACATAAGAGCACGACGGAAATTGCGATAATTTCTTACAAGGCTACATGCAGTTTTGTAAAAAAGAATATGGGTAGATAGGTATTTTCTTTTCAGGTGTGAAATGTTTACTTTTTTTAATATTAGAGATCTAAATAGAGCTGCTAAGGTCTTTATGTAATGTTCAGGATTCTTTAATAGTTTAGAAGCTTAAATAACAATGTTGAAAGTCCGCTAGAATTCAAAATTCCTCCCAAAAAGTTTTGCTTTTATAGAAACATAAGCCTTTGCTTTCTGCAGCAAACCTTAGGTATATTCTATATTTATGAGAGTTAAACTACCTGATAAAATTGTCCTAAATGGTCCATGAGGTTTCCACGTGTCAGCATAAAGTCTTTTATTCGAAGTGACAGTTTTTATTGATAATAAAATTAATCCAGATTTGTTATATCGTTTTTTGCATTAAATCTTAAAAAATATCAAAATACTATGCTTCTGTTCCCCTGCTCCCATACGAAAAGAATTGTTGTTCCTAACAGTCATATCTTATTGATTATTATTATTTTTAAATATTCAATCATTCTGGACCTATTTTCATAGATTCCACATTATTAATTATTGATATATTTCGTGCTTATATCTAGAGCATTTTGATAGGTCAATATGCAGTATGACCTAACTTTGTTTTCAGTCGGTTTGGAAATTTAAATCGTGATATAACAGCACGCCTTTTGCTTGTGAACTTTCCTTTCCGGCCCAAATTCATTAACTACCACAAAGTTGTTTGCCGCCGGCTGTGTTTTAATGGTTTACGGCTGTATCTTTTTTTTTTTTTTTTTTTTATTCTTTTTGACGCTGGACCATATGCATATACGTGTCTTGTATGTGATAACGCTTGTAATCGTTGCAAATCCATCTAGATATGAAATGTCCAGTGCATGTAGAGATGCTAAATATTACACATGCATTTTAGCGGATGCTTTATCTGTCTTTTGTGATATCTCATAGAGTTTTATACAATTTGAAGTCTATCCTAGTTTATTTAACAAAAAGTTTTAACTATTGTGTTTGCTTATATATTTATATATTGGAAATAACCTTGTGCTGAAGCTTTTACTTTTGGCCTTAAATACACATTCGGGTTTTCTGCCGAATATTTGTCGAAATTTTAATGATTTTTCAATTTATATATTTTCGATTTGTATAATTAAGCTCAACGTGACGATCTGGTACTTAACACAATAAGAGATCCTTTTTCAGTGCATAACCAATTCCAAGAGTGGTATAAAGCTTGGAACTTGGTTATCTCGTAAGGTGACTCATGTTTTGAGATATGTCAGAAAGTAAACAAGAGTTTCGCTAAGGAACTGCTACAAATTTGCTTGTTTGAGAAAGGTAAATTTCGGTGTAAAAACGTGATCTTTCAGAAGAACGTAGCTATTGTGTAGATTTAAAGTCCGATCTCTATTTAGAGGATCGTACTAAATGGCAAAGTTAGACAGAATGGTAACATAACATACAAAAAATACCATTTTATCAATACAAGGAAAGCCCTTTTTTAGAAATATAAAAAAGAAGTTTCATCAACAAAAGTTTTACTTTATTGTTATGCGATATAACATAGCTTTTTTAAATGTGTTTGCATAGCTCAATAATATACGAAAACTTCAATTAATCTATGTAATTCATGCTTAATTTTCATTCTATGGCATTGTGTAATATATTTCGGTTTAAGAAGCATTTCAAATTATTGCAGAAACTGAGTATAATATTCGTGTTATTTTGCAGTAAAAAATGAAAACAAAAATCAACTAATTTTTATGCATTTTAAGCAAACTTAGCATCTTTCCATGCAAATGAAAAAATCGTCTACAGAGAAATATCTTACTCGTTGCATTCAGTTTATGTTCACTTGGGATTTTTAAACAAACTCTGTTTTGAGGAATTTATTAAAAATGATAATCTTTTGTCATTTTTAGCTTTTGTATCAATATCCGTGCTACGCCTGGCCTCCCTTTCTTTTCTGAATGGGTTGTGGGAACTATGTCAGAATGTATAGGATTTCACTAATTTTAAATCATGGGTTTCACTAATTGTCGAGTTTAAAAGGCTTCCATATATGAATTTCAATAGGAAGCTCCAGGAAACAGGCTAAACAATCGAAAGCCGAATGCTTTCTAAGGAAAGGGAAATATATTGATTAATGCCATCAAGTTTGTAGTGACTATACTTTTTCAATTTAAACGCGTAATTAGATTCTTCATTATGCCAAAAATCCTTACTTTGTTTTGAAATCCAAAGAATTATAAAAACTTTTGAAAAGTGTAATGAAGCCACATAAGCTTTCATCCCGATGTATAGAAAGCTAAAACTCTATAGATCTTTTCTTCATTAAAAAAAAAAAAAAAAAGGTGAACTAAGATTATTAAATTCTTCCTTATGCCAAAAATCCTTACGTTGTTTTGAAATACAAAGAATTATGAAAACTTTTGACAAAGGCTATGATGTCACATAAACGTTTATCTTGCTGTTTAAAAGCTAAAACATTATAGTTCCTTTCTTCATAGAATGAGCTAAAGACCTAGTGTACAAACTTGAGCTGTATATAGATGTTGCTTAGATACGGAAATTGAATAAACGGTTTAATAGTGGCGAGCGCTCCGTTAGTGATCCAGCTTAGCATCGTAATTTTTTCGGAGACTGGAAAAATCAGTTAATTTTCTATTTTCTTACATTAAAAAAAAAAAAAAAAAAAAAAAAAAACTTTCCGTTTATGCTATTTTGTCAATAATGCTGATAAAATCGTATTGAACATGTTCTTTACTTTTTGGCCTTATAAAACTGAGGACATATATTATTTGTTTGAAGAATTAATAAAATTTGTTCGACTAATTTCATTGTTTATGCAATTCAAACCTATATAACGCAAAAGAAAGTCAATAATATGCGTCTGAGTATTGGATAGTTATAAAATATTTCCTAGCGACCTATCCACTCAACCAATCGAAGTGAAATTTCAGACATTGCTGTTTGAAGGTATGCGTTCGAGATTGTGATGATTAAAAATAACAGAGTTCTCACGGTTACAGTTACAGTGTAAAAATTTCGAAATTTTCGATGGCAACACCCACTTCTTTCCAACGCAAATAGATCAGCTCATTGAAAAACTATAAATAACGTTGGAACGATACACGTATGACGAAAATTACGGGCGTAAAAAATTCACAAAGAAAATCATTTTGAAGGACTAGTGACAACACAAAAGAGGAGACTTGGGGGGGGGACTGTTATCGGAATTACAAGTTTTCAACGTGAATAATGTTTAAAGATACAGTTATCTCCGGTAACTTTGCATCAGGTTGAGGTCGGGGGATCGCGGTGACTTTATCGTAGTCACCCTGATGGATTCCTAATTCTGGGGTTATCTGAAATCTAAGATGTACGCATTAGATCCACGAGATTTGTCAGAATTGAAAGACACCATAAAAGGTGAAGTTATATAGATACCTGCTGCGATGCTATGTTCGTCATCGTTGTCAACAATCTCTGGCAATTTGCGTCATAAGTGTATCATTCCAACTCCATTTATAATTTCTCACTGACTGCCCTGATCAATTTGCGCAGGAAAAAAAAAAGGGGATGTTGCCATTCGAAAATTTCAAAACATTTTCACTGTAACAGTAGCCGTGAGAGACCTATTGTTTTAAGTCATCACAATCTCCAGCGCATACCTGCCAATAGCATTATCTGAAATTTAATTTCTATTGGCTGAGGTGATAGGCCGCTAGATGTTTACATAGTTTTTTTAGATTAACCTGTAGATCAGTTTGTGACTGCAATAAAATAATACTTGCGAATATCCTATATTCCATAAAGTGGCCTTCTAAGAAAATTACTGCTCGTATACTAAGGCACAATCATTTTAGGGAAACGAATAATTTCGAAAGTGTACGAAATTGAATCTTTGATCTCGTTCTCTCACTTCATTCACATTTTACATTACCTCATACAGCACGAAAAATCACATGTTGCAAATATATGATTCATTTAACATGCTTTCGCAACCTGGTTTGTTGCTAATTTTGTTTAACGAAGTGCGTTAGCATTGTGTCTCGTATTTGTTGTAGTAACAAAATGTCTACTTTATTTTTCTTTCGAAACCTGTGTGGACAAATGTCAAGAAAAATTTTTTGCTGATGTTTAGGTATCATACTCTGAAATTAATCGCAACAGTTTATACATTTTATAAGAGCACCTCTTTGAATGAAATGACATATTAAGAGTTCATTCGCGAAAATTAAGTTGTATGTGAAGTAGAATTCTTTATTCTTCTCTGTTTCTTTCTACTTTCTAATCTTAAGGGGAAGAAATTATTTATTCCTTTTGATACTTATATGATGATGCCCTTCGCGTGTAATCCAAAAATAAGGAAATGAATTTGATAGGCGACCACAAGAGCTTCTTTCTTCTACATAGTCTTTCCTCAATGCAGTTAACCTTCACTGAAATTTAATTTATTAAATGAAGTTAAACATACGAAAGATAAATCCAAGAGGAAAAGTAACTAACACAAACGTAATTTTTTACTGTATATTAAAGTTTTAGTTTTCGACATCAAACAAATTTGGTTAGCTAACAGCCCATAAACATGCGTATATTTATTGGAAGAAAAATTCTTTCATTTGTTATTCTGATAGCTACGAATTCATTCCTAAAGAAGCAAACATCAAATACAGAGGATAATTGCATTTTCTGTACAAATAGATGATCGCGAGCTATTAGCGAAGGCATAAGGAAGTTTGTTAGAGACTGTACATAATCTTTCGGAAATATGCGAAGTTCGTCTTTTGCAAATTTAAGCTCAAATAGTGCTTCTATTCTTTAGGCTTTTGCCGAAATGTTTTGTTATTGCATTTTCTTTCTGGTTTGCCCTTCCCACCCGAAGTTCTTTCAGATTGCTTTTGTAGTTTTCGTTGTTCATTTCTGTTGTTCTTGTTGAGGTTTTAGTTCGATGGAATTTACATTTATTTATTTATTTAGATTCTGTTTAGCTTTCAGCAGTTTGAAACCAGTTTTGCAAAGCAATCTTAAAATTGTGTTTATTCCTTTAAATTACGCGTTGCAGGACCAATGTCAATATTGTTCATTCTTATTTTGATATTGCAGACTCAAAATTCTGTTGTTTAGTTCAAATTGTTAACCACAAAATAAAGAAAAGGAGCGCGTTTCAGATATGAAAATGACAAATAATGTTTACTGATAGCTTGAAATAATAATGTTGAATTGTATTTATCGAAAGAATTTATATTAATGGTAGATGCGATATTAGCTCCCCCCCCCCATTATACATTAAATAAACACAACAGCAAATGATAAGTAATATATAGCTAGGACGAAAAATATTTTTGCTCCGATTTGATCTGGTATGAGCAAGTAGCTTATCTGGATCCCACCCTATAAGGGGTTTCTGCCCTTTAATTCAAGAGCGTCTTTTTCGAAACACAAGGTCGCGAAGTTTGGCGCAAGTTCAATTAAAGGCAACAACAAATGCATGTCTTTATCCAATTACTGGGTGAAAGTATTCTTTAGTTAAAAGATATTTAAATGTAAGATTCGTTTTCAAAGTGATAGATGTGTTTTTATTGTGGCAAGAGTATTTTGATATCAGAGAAATCACATAACACCAGCAGAAAATAAAAATTTTGCAACGATATTTTAATGTGGTTTAGTTTTATAAACAGCGCTGCCTCAAAGCCATTAAGAAGCAGATTTTCGTTCGCTTAGAATTTTTATTATTTATGCAATGTAGTTTAAGAAGTAAGATCATTTAAAACTTTTTTTTTTTCCACTTCAAATGTGGCAGGTTGGGAAATTCAATATAATTAGTTTTTAATTTTTTGTGATATAGGCTGCAGAAAGGGTAACATTACTTTTCATCGGTATTTTGTAACTTTATATTAATAATTCAGAATTTCAAAATGACTTTCTGTCCAGTTGAAATTTTAAGTATAGAGTGAATAATAGAAAGTTGTTTTAGTATACAGTTTTCGTTTTATCAGTTTCTCAGCTGTTGGAGTAGTATATCAGTTCACTGAAAAATACTGGATTAGACGTTTTATTTAAGTCCGTGTTATAGATGTAGAAATGTCTCTCTATTAGTTCGCAAAATTTCGCCTGAGCTGCTGATAACAAACTTAAACTGATTGCCAAGCCAGTTATTGAAAGAAGCAGTAAAAAGTAAATTTAAGCGCAAAAGAGGCCAGAAGAATACGATTGTTACAGAAAACATTTCTGGAAAATATGTTTTGAAATATTCAGTACACGTGCTCTAAACAGCTTCTCTTAGCTGAATTCCTTTAATTCTACTGCTGCATTTTTCACAATGAGATAGATGGATGAAAGCTATAGGTTAGCATTTGTGCCCGTCACGAGTCAAAATAAAGGGATTTTTCAAGGTAAAGAGAAATTAATAAAGGTGTCATTGTTTACAAGTATCACACTATGATAGTTAAATGGTAGTGTAACGATATAAATTCCTTTCATCAACATATATATTTTCTAGATAATGCAATAAAATATAGAAATACCTATAACTGTAAAGTAACTGAGCGATGGGTTGCTTTATTTTGGTAAAACAGAACAACAGCTTTAAAATAGGAAATTAAGCTCGAAATATTAATTTTTTGGTTAGAGATCATGTAGTAATGACCGCATGAAGCAGTTTTGGTTTTAGTTTTCAGATAGAAAATATCAGGCTCTAAACTTGAGTTAAATTTTTTTATTTCATAATTAACCTAACCTTTCTTGAATTCTTACCAACAACTGTAACTGATGCACATACTTTATTATTTCGTTATCGATTATGTGTTAACTGTGTAATTAATATTTGCTGTTCGTTAATAGGCGGTTTCCTTTAAAAAGTCCTCCACAAAGGCATTCCTTTTCTCAGGCAGGGGGCCCTTGCATGCTTTTTTTTTTTTTTTTGTGTGTGTGTGTGTGTGTGTGTGTGTGCTCAGCTAAAAAGCAGCAACGATGTTTCTTGCTGATTATTACAGTTACTGTCATCTGAATTTTAAGTTAAATATAACTGCCTAAAGTTTATCAGCAAGAACTAGATTTGTTAGTGTTTGTTGTAAATTCTGATTTAGCATATTATAATTTCTAACCGTTCTGCTAAATACGATTGCAGTTTTGCAGTATATCTCGCTTAGGTGTATCACCTCAACAATCCGGGAAAACGTCTTTCTGAAGACAAAAATTCGACTAATATTTCTTCGGCAAGCTTCTTTTAAAGTCTGAGTCACCGCTTGACAATTGATCTCGCTTTCAAATTTCTTTACTAAGCATTTATTACACTATGTGAACACGTAAATGGTGCTGCGTTCTTAAGATGCATTTTTTTTCTCTTTGGCCAAGAACGATGTGGATGGGCATTGTAATCACATGTCTACATGAAATCTGTTCCATTCTACTTTATCCTATACGAAAAAAAAGCAAAGGATGCTTTTATACCTCGTATTTTGAACCTCACTTAACAAGACTATTTTCAGACAGTTGTACAATACTCGAAACAAAAATGTTCCGAATTCATCTTCCACTTATTTCTCTTTCTCCTTATCTTTATCTTTTTTTTATTCAGATCAATATTTATCGGTGCTTATTTGCGAGCCGTAAATTAGCATTTTGAATCGCTCTAAAATTACGTGATTCGAATGCTCCATTTTCTTGTTTCTTTTCGAGCTGGTTCATTCTCATTCTAAATAATGCTTATTAATTCTCTCGCTTGTAAATCACTCATATTAGGAAGGTACTTTAGGAGGCGTTTCGGGTGATTCAAAATTTGATTTATAAAAATTTGTCGGAGCAGTTAGACAATGGTGAATTTTTTTTAATTTTCGTTATTTTCAAATCAGGTTTCAAAGGAGGAAATATTTTAAACTTGAAAAAGCGCTTTTCATTTAGAGAAATCAATTAAAAAAACCTCCTTTGTGGTTATTTAGGATGCCGCATCGTTTTCAAACAAGAAACAATAGGCAGGGAACTCAAGCCCGAATAGTGTCATCGAATACTTCTCTGACCGCGTCTCATTGCATATATCAGTTTGCTATATTCATCAGCTACATATCCCCTTGATGCTCCAAGATCTTATTCTCTTCAGAGATACAGATAAAAGGCCTCTATCAAATGCGCACAAACTACAAGTTATTATCTGATAATTTGTTCGTGGATTTTGTTGGCATATAATCTTACGTATCTTTTGTTAACTGATCATCACCATTAGCTTATAACGTCTGATCTTTGTAAAAAATATTTTAAAGCCATATTTGGGCGAAAGGCCCAAACAGAGCCCTAAAATATATTATATGTAGTTATGCAAATTGCGTAAAATAGTTCTTTCTCTGAAATGAGTTTTAGAATTTTTATACATGAGTACATTAAATAATAGTGCTTAAATTTGGCTCAAAATTTTTATTTTAAAATAACGCCAAGTATTGAAAATTTCAAGTGTCACTAAACTTGTTTTATTAAAAAATGTACTTGTGATAAATCGGAAGATAGTTATTTCAAAACCACACAGTCGAATGTCAAAGAAATCGTGCAACATTATTTTTTCTGTTTCCTAGTGATGATCAATATTTAGATGATATTTACATTAACAGACAATTTTTTTTGTGTGTGTATAAATATTCACTTATTAAATATTAAGTCCTAATATTTTTAGGTATTCTATATTATAATTGCATTATTTATTAAAATTTTTTAATCCATTTATGTGTGTCTGCATAATTCCAATTAAAAACTAACTTCTGTTATTTCAAGCTTACTATAATTTTTTTCATTCAAGCTTACCATCAGTTTTTAATCCTTCCTACTCCCAACGTTAAAATTTAAATGACGGATTAGTGAAGTGTGTTTCATAGGAAGATGGCTTATGCTGTTTAATATGCGAAAAAACATTTTACTGTGTCTTGTGAAAATTGCCATTTATGTAGGCCAGCGTTGTGTAGAACGTCGATGGTGCCATAACGTGACTTTTTTTTATGGATAAATTTATCTTCTGTAGAGCAGATAACTAAAGTACTAAACAGTGATAAAATTTTGTAAGGTTTTTATCTTGAAATTTTAGACATATTTAAATATTTATTACAATAGTTACAAAGCAAAATATATGAAGCATTCAATCTCATAAACATTTATAAAATTAACTTCCGCATGTTTGTATAGATATATTGTATACTGTATAAAAATGCGAAGTAAATATTATGCTGCAAAAATGATATAATAAAAACATGTTGCTATAAAAAGCTATGACGTGTTGCCATAAATGCTGTAAATATAAAGTATTTTGTGAAATGTAGTCGATAAATTATTTGGTAGGGTGACAGCTTTATAAAATGTTATCAGCATTTTGGTAACATGCAAGTGCGATTAAAAACATTTCATTTACTTATTTTTTGTAATTCCTCTATTTGAAAGGTGGCAGAACGAAACTACATGCAATGCAGAAAAATTGTACTATAAAAAAACTTTTAACAAGCTTTAAATATATTTGGAATAAAAAATTATTCTGCTACACCTGAAATTTGATAAGAGCAGTAAAAGGGACATAAAGTAGCAACAGCTGAAAATTAAAGGAGTAGGGGAAAAAAAAAAAAAAAAAAACCTTAATTCTTAATTACAGGCTAGTGAAAAATTATAAATGGTGTCTGGAATTGATTTCTTCAATCATGCTTACAAATTTCGCGAGCATGCCACTCATATATGTCTATTTGTAAAACAAATATTTCATTAATTTAAAAGATGCAGTTTGCAATTTAAAGTATAGAGTGTTCGTCGCGGTTGTTTAGAAGCTGACAGATTCATTATTAAATTCTAAAATTCTCTTAAAAAATAGGGTGGGTAAAAAAAATAAAAAAAGCTTTTAGCCACCTAATTACTTAAGATAACAAATGCTTATAGGAATAAAATCGTCAGTTCCTTGCATCTAACAGATTGTGTTTTTCAATATTTTTGTTTCATTATCATCTTACCAAAAGGGAAGAAACAATAATGCACTCTCTCGAAATGAGATTTCATTTCATGGTCGTAATTTCATCATTCTGTTAAGAAATGTGTTTTCTGTTAATGTAAAACAAAGGGAAAACATTCCGATCGGTACCCTCCCTCATATTAAAGGGCATAGAAGTAAATTTCTGCTAAAATTTAAATGGCCGGAATATTTCTTATAGCAACATCTATTAAACCTCTTTTAATGAGATGATTGGTGGCGTTTCATTACCCATAATTCCGAGACAAAAGTGGTCTTAATTACCACATTTAAACTAAATTAGAAGCGATGAATTAATATTTCTTTTGTCTGATTCATCGGATGAATTGCCTCTCGTAGGAGGCTATCTGTTGCGCTTTTCTGTGAACGATCGCGTAAAAGACACGGTGATGATTGATAATGGCACCGCTTCACACACACAAGTAGGAGGAAAATACGACTTCCTTTAAACACGCGCAAGTATGAAGTGCTTGATGGATGCTTTAATTAACCTAAATACTTGCTCACGACAGATATTTACAATTTTACGCACGATAACGGTCAACCTCAAAAGACAGAATTCAATTAGCATTCGAAACAGTCAATCAACGCTTCTAGTTGAGATATTGCTCATAACGTAGTTTGCGACGACGCTTCTTTCTTTTTGCGCTAACAAAACCTCTCATTGTTTAGATGAAGTGCTTTATTGGCATTAGTATTTGTTTCTTTTTTAATTCTTTACTCTCGAAATTCCTGCAGTGTTCGAATAGAGAAAAAACAAGTTTTTTTTTTTTTTTTTTTTTTTAGTGTTTTTATGGATCTGCTTTCAGCTTTTCAAATTAGTTGAAATTCTTAATTGAGAAATATAAATCGGTCTTCATATTTGGCATTCATAGATTGTTTTGAAATTTTTATTTTTTAAAACATAAAACTCATGTTCTTCAAATATATGCATTTAATGGACGCTTTCCTTTTTTCTAATTTTAATGCGAATTTAGGTTTTTTGCATTTAATTACAGGTACGGGCAAAATATATTTATGTAATCTAGCTAAATATTTTTGCATAAAAATTGAAACCATCGGTAATTTTAACTGAAACTCGTTGAACCTGAGTTTATTATCTCTCTTATTTTTGTAATATAGTAAATGTTTAGAAAATCCTACGTGCAAGAAAGTATTTTGAAGGCATCATTTTCTTTGTAGTATTTTAAATTCTCACTGAGAAGATTGAAGGTACAGCCATTTGTTTAGTGTATGTACGAAAAGTTCGCCAATGAAACAAAATACTGTTTGACTGCGGAAAACAAAGCATTCCTCTGAGTGTACCATAACATCTTATTCAAATGAATGATCTAAAATAATAACTAGCTGAAGAAAGGGAAGTTTTTGTTTTGAAATAAAATAGGTTAGGTATGGAAAAAAAGCAATTTTTACTATGCTAGGTAAAAATTAGGTTTTTCTCTACAGATGAAAATAAATTGGCGTTTTAGTTTGAAGATGTTGATTAATTTAACTTATAGAATTTTATTGCTGTTTTTTTTTTTTTTTTTTTTTTTTTTTTTTTTTTTTTTTTGTTGTTGTTTTGATTTTATTCTTGAGCATATATAGGTCCTTTGAATATTACCTATCATTATTTTCTCCATAAAGCTGTATTTCTTGCTTAATTAAGATTGAAGAGACTGAGACAGATTTAGAAAGGTATTTTGGTTGCTTTGTATAAAGTGTTCTCATGAAATATCGTGCCCGCTATCGCCTTAGTGAAGTTTATTATAAATTTGAATATTTGAGAGTTAATGATGGTTTTTATATATTACTCGAATTTCTTTTGACTCAAAACTTAAAATACTGTATAATTAAAAAGAACAGTGATCTTTAAATTACGTTTCGTTTATGAGGCACAATATGTTTAGCATTCGAAATACATACTCTCAGTTCAAATCCAGGTCAATACGTAAAGTGTCGGGTTACTTTTCACCTTTAAAAAAATAAAAAAAGACCTCTTGAATATTCATAAGTTCTTTTTTTTTTTTTTTTTTTTTCCTTTTTTATTTTCCTCTTCAGCCTTAAATTTCCTTGAAGCAGATTTATTATTACTGCTTCTTTTTCTGCGAATCCGATTTGTTTCTTAGAATACCAAAATGGAGATAATGCAGTTACGGACACATGATGTGAACAAATAGTCACAAGTCAAGAATTATTATTCCAAAGGTGACTACAAGAGAAGATATTTTTCAAAATCAGGCTTGTGGTTGCCTTTAGCGTGTTAAACTTGTTTCTTGGTGCGTTAAAATTTCTGTTCCTATTATACGCAAAAGTATGGTTCCAATATGCTGTTTTCTTTACTTCTTTAAATAATAAGCTTAGAAATTTAGTTTTTCTGCTTTTAATTAAAGGCTCTGATAAAACAGTTTCATGATTTCACAAAATTAACCCAACCTGTTCGTACATCTTTTGTTTTTCCGTTTTCTTTAAATTAATTGCGCCATTCGAGTTATAAATTTGGTTGATTTAAAGTATTTTGCATACATCCAATACCTCTTCATAGAATAACTACGTTTCCGTATTTCTCTAGTTTTCTATTGCAGTCATGAACAATATTAATATTATTCATTAATTTCAAACTTGAAAAATACTTACCGCTTTTAAATCTAGCTTTTGGTATATAACATGCTTTTAGCATGGATATATTCTTGTGCAAGTTTCAAAATCAAGTTTTCAAAATATATTACTTGAAAGCTTTATCTCATAGTAAGTTGTTTATATTTTTTACAAAAAAAAAAAAAAAAAAAAAAAAAAAAAAAAAAAAAAAAAGGTTCTTTTATAACAGTAAGGGTAATACTTATCTCATTTCCTAAACGCAATTTTGTAAATGTATCAAAATGCAATTCTCTACCGTACTTTATTTTGTTTGAATGTTTTACCTTGATCTTACCTTGGCACTTTATTTTAAATTATCAAAAATCTCTATTTTTATTTCGAAGTACAGTTAAAAAAAAAGTTTAAATTAATTAATTGCCATTTTTTATGGAATAAGAAATTAGCATAATTTAAGACCTCTCTGTGTCACAAGAAAAGAGCCTAATTTTTATGTTTTTAAGATTCTCATTAAAAGAAAATAATCTGCTATTAAGTTATAACTTGCATTGTTATTTGCCGTAACCTTATGAATAAAATTTCTGCAACCATTACACATAATTACCATATTAACCTTAGATATTTTACATGCAAAAAATAGGTTCTTACATAATTATTTCTTGGTAAATCACGGGCCAAACCAATTGTAACTTTTAGAGGTGTAATTCCTGTAAAGTTATTAAGAATGCAACTGTTGTGGTTACTCAAACAGCCCGTGGTATCCCAGTTCTCACAAATTTTCTTTATAATCTTATAAGATTTTTTGTGATAGTCTTACATCTTTATTTGTAAACAATATCTTCTTATTTTTATTCTTATTTCTATAATTCTGAATTATCGCAGTTTTTTTTTTTTTTTTTTTTTTTTTTTTTCTGTCATTGTATAAAAGAAGATTTGTTTTTGAAAAAAATATTCTAAATTTTAAAAAAGAAAAAAGTATTCTCTGGAAGAAAGTTATGGATTTTTAACTCAGATAAATGTTAAATAGGCATCATTTTGAAAATAATGGTTAGGCTGATCAGGCCTCTAGAGCTTCTATGATGTAAATTGACTTAAAAACTTGCCCTAACACCTAACGACTATCCGTGAAAGTTATATTTATACGTGACAAATTATTGCCCCTGCTAATGCAAAATTAAAAATAATAGCAAAATGAAATGATCTTTTTCTGATATAAAAAAACTTACACAACAGGCAAGTTGCATTGACGCTAAGATTTGTCAAGTTAAGATAAAAATGTTACTTAATTAATTATTTTAGATGTTAGGTTTTGCTGTGCACATAATATTATAAAATTCTTCCGAAATTTTACTTTGACTTGTGTTCTGTGAAACGCAGTTTGAAGACCACTGCTTTTTTGTCATTTTGCATTGTTCATTCATTCCGGACTTTAAAAATACAAACTTTGATTTGATATTTAACATAACATGCTTTGACCTCATTACATATTTTTGTGTAAGTTTCACTATATATTTCATACTTTTTTGAACTATTTCTGCTTAGAAAGTTTCTGCTTAGACTTGCACTGATACTAGTTTTTTTTATTTTGTCAAAAGATAATGCTCAGAGGCAATGTGATATTTATTTCGTTTCCAAAACCATATTTTACAGGTGCATCGAAACAGGATACGAAACTATACTTCATCTTATTTTTATTGCTTGCCCTCATAAGAGTTGAGCTTGATCTATAGAGATCAGTGATTTTAAAGCAATATATATATATATTGTTTCAATGCAATTTGGAAACATTTTATGTTGTTTTATTACCATTCTTTATGGATTAAGAAATTAGCATAATTTAAAGACTGTTCTGTTTCCTAAGAAAAGGCGCTAATTTTATGTTTTTAAGATGTCTCATTAAACAATTTAATGTAATCCAAATAATGATTCTTATTAATGTAAAATTTAGTTGCATAGTTAATGTTGCATTTTTATTTGTAAGCAGTATCCTCGTATTTTCAGCATTCTAGTTCCTGTCCTGGAAATTGTCGAAATGGTTTTAGAAATTATTTCATGTTCGTAATAACTGCTAAAATTATTGAATGTAAGATTATTTAAATATTTTATTTTCTGTAACTTTATGTAGGATAATGCTAAATAGCAGTTAATTTGCTACCGTTTTGTAAAATTATTCATTGGCTTATAAAAGTATTTTGGATCTGTACATGAAGTTTTATTCAAATGGGTATTAAGAGGCTGTGCGATTTCTATTAAACAATAACACTCAGAATCTGAGTAGTAAGTTATCCTTCATATCAAACGAGAAGGAACAATTAAAATTTTATTTTAGTATTTTAGTATTTATTTAGAAATTCATTAGCTTTGGGCAACTAAATTGAAATATTTTCGCTGTGTGAAACTCTTCAGTGAGAATTCGTGGCTCATTGAACATTTACGCAACATATCTCCACTTCGAAGCACCCATCTTCGCCCCTTGCTGAAGACTTGCACTGGTACTAGAGCCTTTTATGTTGAAGAATGGCGTTCCCATGCAAGGGGTTAGAGTTTGAAAGAGTGGACCTGTTCGCTAGTTTTTCCCAAGGTGCGCCTTCGGAAGTTAGGGTGAAAAATAAAATAAAAAAACAAAAAATACTGCATAAAAAAGGGTTGAACGGGGGTCTCTGAACCGATCGAGGGAAAGTAATCGAACTTTGAACCCAAAATGGCTTCGGGAACTTTCATTTTCTTAATTTTTTTATGATTTTCCCCTAACTTTATTTAAACTGCATCGGAACTTTCGTAACATTCCCCCCCCCCCACCACGTACTTCATTCTGGAGTAAACGTGAACTCGTTTGAACTTTAACTAAATGTGATCGCTTATAATGGTAAGGTTGCAGTTTGAAATTTATTTCGGGAATAGGAAAGCTGTCTCTTGATTGAGAATTCTTGATTTATGCACCTTACCTTAAACATTTATCTGTTTATTTTTTCTGTGAAGTGGAAGCTAGTAAATGAAGATTATTTATTTGCTTTGAATGATTAAAAAAATTTTTTAGTAAGCATTGCAATAATTGAGTTTAAAACGGTTATAAAATTCAGCATAATTTTTTGAAAGAGCTTGAAATTTGCTTAAATTATTTTATAGCGGTAAAAAAATGCCCTTTTATTTAATTATTTCCTTCAGATCATATTTTTAATATAACTTTCTTTCAATCAAAGAATGATACTAATGTAATGAAGTGGAAGCAATTAGTTTGGGTAAATTGCTTGTAGCTAAAATTTTAAGACGCCTAAAATAGCACTATTTCCTCGCGTATTCCCCCTTCCCCCCGCTTTCGTATT
This sequence comes from Stegodyphus dumicola, assembly GCF_044657685.1. Taxonomy (NCBI): domain Eukaryota; kingdom Metazoa; phylum Arthropoda; class Arachnida; order Araneae; family Eresidae; genus Stegodyphus; species Stegodyphus dumicola. The sequence goes on along the minus strand of NC_140780.1, from coordinate 181,321,322 downwards.
TTCTCTCCAAGCTTTTTACGCCAGGTTCTGAAATTTTAAAAATATTCGCGGAATTTTCTCCTTTCTCATTACGTTCAGAGAACGAGCTCCCTTTAAATTAAAAAAAAAAAAAAAGGTTGATCCACGTAGTGTTTGTTTTCGTCTTACCAACATAGACAACTCACCGTAAACTACCTGTGAAGATCACGCCTGAACCTTTCCCGTCTAACTGTTGAACTTTATGCCAGCTTAATACAAGAACCGACCTATCACAGCGAAGCAAAAATGAACTGACATTCAGTCTACGATTTCGTTGAGTTAGCTGCACATTCATCTTCTAATTATTTTTGGATGGGTTAATACCTAAAGATTAGCAGAGACAGCAATAAGAACGAACGAGATTCGAGTTACAGGGAAGTAAAAATGAAGTTATTCGTATTAGATATTGTAATGATAATACTATTACTGTGTATTTTATTGGAATGTAGGTTTCTTTTAAAGAAATAATATTATGATAGCTTAGTTTATCTGTGACTACTTTTCATTTGTTATGCTGTTACTGTTATGCACGAATTAGGGTCACCGCAACACATTTATACTATTTTTATAATCATGTCTGTCTGTGTGTATGTGTGTGACGATTTTTCGTTTGTGTTAACTCTTATAGCAAAACTTCCAAGAATTTCTGTTTTCCGTTTTTAAACTTTCTGCGTTCATATAAAAAGTTGATTAGATTTTGGATAAAAATTGGACAAACAGAAGTGGTATTTGAAGCCCATAACACTTTTGCAGCCATTAATATAATATAGTGTTGCAAATATAAACCATGGCATATTGTTGTAGGTGAATGAGCATTGTTTACTGATGCCTAAATTTCATGGGAATATACGCGCAGATCAAAGTGAATTTAGATTTTTTTATTCTGGAAATACGCGTTGACTTTTTGTGAATTGAACTGCAGTTGAATCAATTTTTCATTAACTATTCGAATAGATTTTTCTTATTTCAAGATATGATTTACACTTTTTAGCCTTATATTTAAAATATTCATGTCAAAATCAAACAAATATCATATTTTAAACTCAGTTTTTGTAAGTTTACTGAAATCAAATGAGATTTAACTTTAATAAAATATAATCCAAAATGTCGTATGTCAGACCTTTCTATTTATTGAAACAACAAATCTGATTTTTTTAGAAACGACCATCCGAAAGTGATCCTTTACTTAGCTCTTTGCTGTTTCAAATATGCGACTGACGGGGCAGGGGTCATGTGCTGGCCATATCAGATTTTTAATGTGTAATAAGAAATGTTATCTTTGATCCGTTTCGCTACGTTATACTGTTTAAGGAGTGAAAGGCATTCCCGTCGATGTGTTATTTTGAGCACATTCGTTTATCAACTGAGAAAGTCTAAGTTTCGATTCTTGGTGAAGGAACGATTGATTTCTGAGGATTCTCACTCTAAAGTACCTAATGATTTTCTAATATAGGTTTAAGTATAAAGTTTATAAATGCTAGTATGAGATGGTTTCTAATTTTTTGTGAACTGAAACTAAAAATTATGAATCCAGATAAAATTTCTAAGCTTCGCATACAATTTAATTTTAAAACTTGCTGGCGATCTTGGCTTTCGCAAGAGCTGACTGTTGTTGTGACTCGAATCATTTTTCTGACTGGAAACATCATAACAAATCCTCAGATTTTATCGTGGTAAGGAATACAGGATAGCCTCTGTCATTGCTTACTACTTTGTCCATTTCCGCTCTAATTTTGAAGGAGAATTTCCTGAGCGGTCGGATCCAAGTCTCAACCGTCATCTTTAGTTTCAAGTCACTCGAGAGAAACTTCGGCTCGCTGTGCGTTTTAAGGGCCCTTCCCCACGACGCAAAGACTTTATACACTTGCAAACATCTAAGCTTTCTCCAGGATTCGAACCCAAGTCCAACGCTACGGCGATCAGCATCGCTAATCATTATACCGATGGGTGGCACACGAACTGATTAATGTATATAAATTTATGGAGCTGATATTTTGTTTGTATTATTGACATGTAATGAAATGAAACCTTATTATTAAATTTTAAATAATTAAGATTAATATAGAAATAAAAGTACAAGCATAAAAAAGAAAATAATTTTAAAAATTTGTTGGATTTATAGGGAAAACAACGGATCACTTACTCAAAGCTATTAAAATCTGGCTTTTCTGTTTCTCACGGATTCCTGTCTAGTTTTATGTAGTTCCTCGAAACAGAGAACTGGCTTAATTGTTTCACCCGTTTCACAGGTGTATGAAGGAGTAGCTAATTGTGCTATCTATTATCTCGCTTTCGCAAAACAAGTCACTTATGAGGATTCGCAAATAAAGCGATTCAGCTGTGAAAATTATTTCACTTCCTCAAACAAATGCCCCTTTTGATGTTTATTCACATATAGTGCTTTTTAATTTAAATTCAACCAAAGCTTAAATAGTGGAAATTTAATTTCACGATAAACCAATAAATTAAGCATTTTGCGCTGAATCTTAACTGGTCAAAGTCATTCGTATGCCGCTATTGTACTTAATTTATTCTCCTCCTTCGCCTTGGTCTGAAATAATTTGTATGCTGTTCCAATTACTGCGTATGTGTGATTCGCTCCTTTCCTCTTGCTTCTTAGGAAATGGTCTTTTCCTCCCGGCGATTTTTTTTTAGAGCGAGGTCTATTTAATAGTATTTGGGGAAAAATCATGAAACATGAAGTTGCAACATTGTAATGCTCGAATGTTGAATAATTCAAGATCATAGTATGTTGGATTTCTTTTTGTTTAATATGTTAACCAATCTTTCTTTAATCCTGCTGCGCGTTTTTGGGGTTGATGTTGACTTACAGCGAACCACCTGCAGGTGTTATTTCCCTCTCTAGTTCCATACGGCTGTTAATACGCAATTTAGATATTAAAATTCAGAGGTGCTCTGCAAATCGTTAGCATTCGTTAATTCCTTTTTTCATTGTACTATTGTTTGAAGACGAAAGCTGTAAATAATAAGACATTTATGTAGAGTTGTAACTACTTCTAAAGATTTTACACATCGCCATCAAAACTTAAAATGCAAAACTTTAAAAATTACAAGAAAAAGGTTACTAAATATACATTTTTTTTTTTTTTTTTTTGTTTTTATTATAGATTTTCATCTTTCTTTCAGTAGTTTTTGAAACTTTCTTTGATGTAGATCTGTGTGATCTGAGTAATATATAAACTCGGTACAGCTTCATTTTTTATCATTAACCCATTAGATATTACTTTAAGAAAGCACACTTTAAGATTTGATAATTTTTGAAAGGGATTTTGTTTGATTTCTTAATCCTGAGTTTACATTTTTTCGCAACACAGTAAGCAGAGGAAAGAAGATGTAAATTTAATTTATTAGTTACAGATAAATTTTAAAAAAAGTAGTTCTCTTTTATGAAGTTAACTTATCGCTGTCTTAAACTGGTGATATAACAGTAAGCTTATAATGTATTTCTCCCGCTTTCCTAGCGGGCCTTCGTGATGTAATGGTTCTGCACGCTGGGCCGGTATTCCAGAGGTCCGTGGTTCGATTCCCGGCGAAGGTGTTTGCTCATTTTTCATCTTTCATACTTCCAAAAAGTACCTTATGTCTCTACAAGCTATTGAGAAGATGAATTTGGTTTGGTGATTATGATTTAATGAACCGATAATTATTAAAGCTATGATTGCTTATGAAAGGTGATCCTGGATTTTCAGTCCTTTGGAAGATCGGACAAAATGTTATTGACCGGATGTTATGACTAGAAAAGCTATTAAATCTCTTAATATTACATTTAGTGTTTCTAATACATGAATTATTTAGATAACTTCAAAGCGTGAGTATCAGTTTAACTGTCACTAAGAGCTATTCCAAGAGTAATAGTGAAGAAGATAATTTATTAATACAAAGATTGTAATTTTGTCCTTAATGCGCTTTCATACTGAAAGGTAAAAATTTATTATTTTATAATGCATTTTTATTGTGCTTTTTCCGGATGCTTTGAAAAATAAGTTTACAAATTTAGTGTTGTACTGGATAAGATTTCAATAGCTTTTGAAGCAATAGTTTTGAAAAATTTTATGGTGTTGTATAATTTTTTTAAAACCTTGAATATAATTATAGTGAATAAAAAAATGATAATTAAATAATTATTTTTATTGTTTGTGCCGATCGTCATTTCAAATCCGTTAAATACATTAAATTCATAGCTTCATAATTTTCCTCGTCTTCACTTTGAGTCAAAAAATTAGCTTTTCTTCTTATTTACCTTGAGTCCTGTACAGCTATTGCCGAGTGGATAAGACTGTTGAGGACTGCTGGTAGTTCGACTTGGGTTACAACGTTCTTTACGAAGCTTTCTTCCTAAGTGGTCTATTTCGAAGCAAATTTGGGTCAATCGAGAATGCCAGATATTTTTGTTAGTAAAATCTTTTTATTAACCTTCTGATGGTCATTACCAAGCTCAGCTCACATTCCAGTTACGCGCAGCAGTGGGCGCAAACGAACACGCTCGCAGTACAAATTTACGACTAACAGATACCGCGCGTATTTGCGACGAAAGAATTGTATAATCTCGCAACTGCGGATGGATTTAATGTAAAATGTTATTGAATATGTTGAAGGCTGTTTCATACATGAAACAGTATTCAGTCTCATAACACGTCATGAATTTGCCCAATGTGGCTTAAACGCATTAAACTTTGGGAATTTGACACGTAGTTCGCGGCTAATTTGTAATTCATAAAGTCAGTTACAACAACACACTTCTACATTCAGGTGTTTCGCTCTCTTTATGTAGCTGTCTTTCTGAAATTGTGTTAAAATTTCTTTAGAAAATTCGCATTAAAAAAGAAGTGCAGCTGTCATATTAGTTACTTTAAGATAAACGAACAAAATTTTATATTAGCAGAAATGAAGTGAGCTTTTAAAATAGATACATTTTTTATCAATCCCCCCAATAAGTAGAAACATTTATATTAGTCCGTCCGCGACAAATTTTATTTATTTATTTATTTATTTTGTTTCTTTGATATTAAACATTTTATTTCATTGCTTCATATAAACACGATAATAGTTCAGCGTCATTCTTTGGCTCTTTGCATTTTAGTTTTGGAAATGAAACCAACATTACGAATTGCTTAACATGCAACAATGGCATATGCTTTAATACTATTCGTAAGTGTATCCAACTGCAAATTCAACATGGGCAACATATTCGGAGGCAAATTAAATATGAATACAACAAAACAAAACTCGAACCATGATTTTCGTCTAGCAATAAATTTGTTTGAAAAATGGAGCAAGAAACATACGATGCATTTCGCATTCGAGCTTCTCTGTTTGAAGCCACATATTTGTAAAAAAGATAGAAAGATAGTAATATTAAATTAGTTCATAAATTAAATCATACTTAATAGCTTTGTTGCTTATTTTTTAACCCTACGTTAAATTAAAAGCAAACTGTGATGCGACAGCGTGACTTCGAAAGATGGTTTCTGAAAACTAGGTAGTCTAGTACATACTGCAGAGAATGAAATGAAAGTTCAATTGATGTAGCAAAGTTGATTGATTTAAGTAATATATTTTAAAAGGATGCTTCTAAGTTCATTTCATAGTTGAAAGTTAACAATCATAATTTCTTTTTTAAAAAGACATTTCTAATTTTTCATAGTTAACTTGGCGCCTCTCTTAGCTGTTCACCTGAAGTAAATCGCTCAACCTTGTCCCTGCTCTGATAACAAGCATTTTAAAGTGTAGCACGATCTGTGTGCATTTGAAGTGTAGCTTCAGACTCATTAACTATATCTGTGGCTAAAGCTGCGACAAATTGGTAGTTTCTGCTGGGTTCTTGAAATGTGTCCGAATGTCTGGCTTCACCATTGGGTTGTGATTTTCTCCGTGTCACAACTAAATATGAATTAATTTCCCTTAGGAAGTCACCAGCGGACTGAATCATAAGACAGCTAACATCGGAAATTCATTCCGGGATCCTATGTCGTCGTACGGGCTAGCTGCTTGGCGTTTTTGTAGTTTACTTCATGTGTAACGGAAATGCGAACTGGTTCTTTTTAGACAGTCCTCAACGATGATATCCACCTAGGCAGGTAGTCCTCAAATACCTTGTCATTATCAATTAACCGTTAACAACCTATAAAAAGACCTCTACGAAGACTTCTCAAAGAAGAGTGCTGTGCTTTACCACAGTTAATTAATCTAACTTACCTAACTTTAGGATAAAAAAATTATTCTGCGCAAGTGGGCAGTTATTTCAGCTTTTGTTCAGATTATGTCAAAAACATGAAATTTTCATTCCCCAATTATTTATTTGTATTGTGAAAATATTTGAACAAGATGAATGGATAACATGCAATTTAATGATGGTTCTGTTGCAAGCATATTTCGTTGATATTATGTTTCGTAAATGTAAAGATATTTGCGCTTATTTTTTTGATGAACTATTTCTTTTTTTCAAATTTATTATTAAGATGGCCTTTTGAAGCTGTGTTAAATGCTTAATCTCAGCCACAATTATTTTGGGTAACCTGCTACTTGATTTATTACGAAGCCTGTCTGCTTTTTGTACAAATGCGAATTAACAGTTACTGTTTTGAGTATGTATGTAGCTTTAGTTTTAATTTTTAGACTTTAAATTTCCATTTGCATAGTAAATAAAAAGAGAATTGGGAGTGGCAAGTTCGAAGGGCGAGTGCTAAGTTTTATAAAATATCATGACGATTGCTTAATTCCGAGCTTGCTAAGATTTGTTTAGTTATATTTCAGCACTGCTTATCGATCATAGCGAAACAAATTATTTGCAAGTTTTTCTTCAGGCGACAAATATCTTTGCGATGTTTACTTCATAATCGATATAATTTTCATTTTTGAATGAATCCTAATTATGTTCGAGGCTGGGGAGAAAAAACATTTCTCATTGATTCGATGAAACGCAGTTCGTCTGTGATCAATCACCATTCACTCTGTACTTTTCTAAATTACATTTCTTTGTTCGGATAAAGAAGAGAGAGAATAATTGCTTGAAATCGAATTTTAAAATTTTGTATTTTACGAAAGATGTAAGGTTGTTTTTTTTCCCCATCTGTATAATTGTCCATGATCTATTTATTATCATCCCCCCCCCCAATTTCGCGATTTTCTACATTTTGCGATGAATTTTGGACTACAAAATAACTGAAAAATGGGTGTGAATTGAAAATTTGCGGTTGGATAAAGATTCAGTTATTCACACTACATCAGGCTGAAGCATGTAATTTATTTTCTTCATTCACATGCATTGTCGGCACTTTTGTTATTTCTCTTTCCACTGGGTTTTCTTTTCGTCTAGAAAAGTGACCTCGTTCCGAGAAAACCAGTTTTTATCAACCTCAATCTTCGTTTACTCAGAGGCCTAAAAAACATTCACGAATGAAAAGGAGAAAAGTAAAAAATTTTTTTAAGAAATGAGGCCGAACAAAGCGTTTTTTAAACACCTTTATTCAAGGTTAGTACTTTGCTTCCTGCTCGTAAATAACCATGGGGAATTTATTCCGACCCCTGGAAAACAAATCTGCGTCTACCAAGCAATTTTACTAATATTTTAATGGAATTACGAAGAGAAGAAATTTTGGAGTATGATTTTACACCTTTATGTGTTATAAACCTTTGTTTTATCTCTTACAATCACTTGTTAAATGAGAGATTTTGTTAAAAATATAGCGTATGCTTGATTTGTTAAAAATGTATTGTATGACCTTTGGTTACGATAATAACTATTTGCATCTTAATAACCTCTAAGTGGAATCTCGGCTATGAATATAAATTTCTGTACTGATTGCTTTTACTGTCGCGAAATAAACAGCTTAAATTTTAAACTATAGTTTACACACAAACTATAGTTACTTTGCTTTACAGAAAACAATTTTTTTTTTTCGTTAGTAACATCAAGGCACGCAGTCTTTACTCTTGTTGGCGTTGTTGGTTTATGAGTGAAGAATTTGACCTATAATTAGGGTTGCCAACTCTGTCGAGTCGTAATAAAGGATACTACAAAATACGTTTATGTTAAATTCCCTTTTTATTATTACCGTAATTTTTGGACTACAATATTAGAATTAATATTTATGTGAACAAACAATTTTTTTAAAGCTTCGAAAACAAATGAAAAAAAGCTTTATTTCAGCAATTTAGGTAATAATGTATTGACTCATTGAACACAAAAGATGCGTTATTAGAATATTCATTAGAATTAATTTTAAAATGGTAATTCAAAAATGTAGAAAAACTTAAAAAAAATTTGAAACTTTTAAAACTGAAGTAAACTTTTTTAATTTTTAAAATTATATTTGTTCTGATTTTTGGCGATTTGAGAACGTGTGTACCACTTTTTATTTTTCGGTAAATTCTGTAAAACTTTCTTTTAAATTAAAATGTATAAATAATTCATTTTTTATAACTCAACTGAATACCTATTTCGTTCATTTATCCATACACGACACTAGAAATTCTTTCGCCGTATGTTGATGTTGTAAGAATTAAAAACACACACGAAACTATTTTTATAACATTTATGTATATATAATCAGCACTTTTTAAAATCATGTACCATTTGCTACAGGATGTTTTGGATAATGTAAGATTTTGAATTAATGTTACTTTATCAGAAATCAAACATATTCGAATCCAGCCTTTTTGGTTTTTTTTTTTTTTTTTTTTCTTTCAGCTTCGAATATATAATAACTTCACGCCGAATTTGTGGTGTGCCGGGAAGGAATTATCTAACAGTCTTAAAACTGACAATCTGCCAAATGTAGAATTTTCATCAAAATGTTCTAAATAACTAATTGCTGAAGAAAGAAATAATTTAGTCTTCAGTATCTTTGAGATTCTGCATTATCTAATTTTTTTCAAATGCTGATGAACTTGAAAGCCAAACAATGCCTCATTATATCTAGATTTAAGCTTATTTTTTAAGTTGGTCAAAACATTGAAAATAACTGCACCAAAAATTTGCAGTTCTAAATTTAGTTCTTCAACGGCTAAGCTGAATATCGAAATTAAATGTCACGTGAATAATAAATATATTTCAATAATCGGTATGATTTCTATAGAATTGTCAGCAATTAGAAGCTGTTTGAATAACTGTTTAGAAGAATCAGCTGGTCGGCTTAAGAAATGAGAACTTTAGTGATATTTTAATTTCAAAATAAAGGACATTTGGCATTTTTCCTTAACTCCAAAAAGAACAAGGGTAGAAAAGCTGGTTAGAAGACAGTCTTTCCAGAGAAAGACGGTTGGTGACCCTACCTGTAACCGACAGCTGGTTATTTTTTTAAATGGTGCAACAGATTCTTTTTTGTGTACCTTTGTTTCTGTGCCGCCAGACGGGAAAGTGGTTAGTGACTCTGACTGCCGTACCAAAGGGTCCGGGTTCGAATTCCGGAGAAGGCATGGATGTAAATTGTTTGTCCTATCATAGTAGGTAACAGTGGCCGCCTATTAGGTGCCTCCATAGTAACATGCGACCACCGCTTCTGAACTTAGTAGTGACTTAGTAAGCCTAAAATAGCCAAAGCCTACCATTAAAAAAAATTGGGTATTGTTTCTGTTAATGTTTGCTACGTTTGTTTCTGTTCCTTTCGCATGAAATTTACTTATTCTAAATTCGGATTTCTTTATGAAGCTATCTATGTCTTTCATTTATTATTTTGCAGTAGTAAAGTTAAGAGAGTAAATACAAGCTGATTAGTGCTCATGCGTTTGTAGATCAAATGCTTATAAATTATTACGTAGCGCTTTATTCTAAAATGTTTTAGCAGTAAATTTCGTGAGTATAAACTTCAAAAACTTCTTCCATTTTTTAAAGTTTAATCCAAGGAAGTACTCGAAGTGTTTCTCATATCTTGTTTAAAAAAAATGGCGTATTTTTTAGTCCTTTGGGCCTAATAACCAAATTTTCTCTTTTAAACTTCTCTGGATTTTAGTTCCTGAATTAATTATATTATCTGAAAATGATACTTCTCAGCGTCTGGAGCCTCTTGGCTATAAAATAATGAGCTATTGTGTTTGATAACACTTTGTGCAAGTCTGAAATTAACCTACTTTTACTAATAACCATTTCAAAGTAGCACTAACTAATAGCCGATGTACGTTTCATGAATAATGACAATCTTAATCGTAAATATTAGCAAAATTTGATTAAAATTTTCAAAAAAAATTATTTTCACATATTTTTAATATGTTTGATAATACTTGCAGTCTGATCATTCAATCTGATCGAACTTTCAGTCTGTTCATTCAGATTAAGCTTTGATAGTATACTAGTAAATTTGCATCAGGCACATGCGATATGCATTCTGAAAGGTGCTATAAACGAGTATATTTGCAGTGCCAACGAGCGGAATACTTAAAGGTGTCATAAAGAAATATACCTGCATGCAAAAATGCAAGTCCATGAAGAAAGTGAAATCAGTTTTTGTTAGTAGTAAGAAATTAACACGCACTTTATTTTTAGCGTAGCTTATATGAAGCTGGTACGCTTTAGAATCGAAGAAATATGGTAATGAGACTCAAGCTATATAACTTTTAATAACCTTATTATGCATTTTGCTGAATATCCTTCCAAATACTTGATAATGTCTCAACAGCTATCGTCGTCCTTGTAGGAGTGGCATGGTCTATTCAAAACTTTTCTTTTGGTTCGAATTCGAGTGGTATGCCAGTTAAAACTTTAAATAAAGATAATACCAACTATCGTCGTTATATAAAACCACGATTCTTTGCTTTCGATGGCACTAGTAATAAAATTAAAAAAGAAACATCTGAAATCTAGTAAAGTTGCTATCGAGATTTATTATTATTATTGGGTATGTAGAGGTACGGAAATAAGAGAGAAATTTTGTAACCAAAGCACACAAGATATGGCAACTGAAAAGTCCTTTATTAATTATTCTAATAATACAAATGTGAATAAATTTACTGTCACCTAAACATATCAAACTAGTATCAAGAAGTACATATAATTTTTAAATGGCTTAACTTTGTAGCATTAAATGGCTCAACTTTGTTGCATTAAAAAGCAGCAGTTTGTTTGTCAACAATTTGGAAATTAACTGAAAGCTATTATGCTTTGTAAATCAACAACTGCTTACTGTTTACATGAGCAGGATTTTCTGAGTAAATTGAAAACCACTCGACCTCTTTCAGGGGTTAAAAGATAAGACATTCAAGATACGGGGTTAAAAGATAAGACATTCAAGATACGGCATTGAAAGATTTTATATTTCCAGTACTCGGCGTCCGTATAAATTTCTTTTCATCAGCGAACACCTCAAATAATATTACTTTCAATGGTTACAACAAAAACTGAAATTTCTTCTGAATGACTACGTCTTCCAATATCCATCGTACACTATTCTAATATCTTTCTAGTCTAAGTGTAGCACTTTAATTCTGTTAGCATTTGTAGAAACTTTTTTTTAAGAAAGATACTTTAAATTTATTTAAAGTAGCTTTCTTAAATTTGTTTATTGGGTAAGTATGTCGAAAAAGAAAAGTCTTACGTTCACATGCATGAACTGCATTATAAAATGAAATCTTAATTTTAAAACTGAGACATTTGATATCTTATTGCAAGAGATCGCTATCCTAAATCAAGTGTAAGATGATTCTGTTCGAGTAGTGCTTCCAGAATCAAACAGATTTTTAATTTAATTTATGTGTATGGAGCACTTAACGACCGCATAGCATCGGGTTTTCGTTAATGCGTACCTAACTTTTGATGTGAAAAACTCATCTATAACACAAGGATAACTTTAATCGAATTATGGTTATCTTTATTGGAAACATCCTCAGTGAGAAAACTAAATAATAAAATTCTGTAAATATTTGGTCTTTGTACACATTTTACATTGTGACATGTGACCTGAAAAGTTTTAACATTGGTCAACATTTCATTTAGAGCTGCTTGAAGTGCATTTTCGATTACACTTTCAAAATTTGGAAGGGTTTGGAGGGCTCTTCAGTAGACCTTATTTGTACGAAATCCACCCAAGATCTTATGTTATGTTTATCTGATCTGAATCGCAAGGATTCAGATCAGATAAACGTGGACTTTATATCAGACATCACTTGTTCTTCAGGGTTGTTATTGATGGATCCATATGCTCTTTCAGTCGATCCAAAGCCGAGACTTGTGTTTCGAATTTTGAATTAAGCTATTTAATGTGAAACAAGATGATCACAACTTGTTCTTTTGTTTTGTTGATAACGTGTACAATTTTTCTGCTTGAGATTCGATGTGTGAATAATATATTTCAATTAAAAATGCTCTCTCAACTTCAGTATAACTCTTTTTTTTTTTTTTTTTTTCAATTGAGAGAAAAATCAGACAAGCTCTTGCTGCCTTGTTACCTTTCACTCATTGGAAAATTGGAGCAAAATTTAATGCCATAAGCCGTTCTTGAGTTATTTGCATCCAGATCTGGTTGTGCGTTAGTGAACATCTGGTAAATTTATGCATTTATGTAAAACATGCATGCAGCACATGCTTGTATCTTATTTTACATATTTACTCAAAGAAAGCAGTATTTTTTAGAGACATAATGTATTTATTATTAGCAAATTAGTCGTGCTTTGTTAATTTAAAGTCATAATTATTTATCAGTAAACGTGAAATTGTGGTAATTTATAAAACTTGACAGACGTAAAACATACGTAATAAAAGTCTTCAATTTCATGATTAATTTCTGTATAAATGTGTTGCAATGAATACCAAGGCTGGTGAACTGGGGAGAGGGAAGCTTTTTAAATTTTGAATTAAACTAACAAAGTTTTTTCTTCTTTTTTCCTCAAAAAGTATTTAATCATTTAATCATTTGGTCTTAGAGTGGTTAATTTGAAAATTCTGTGTGGAAACAACAAACTGTTAAGTTTATATTAATTTAAATTTACGTTCTCAAAGAAAAGCCCACTTCTTTTATTACGATCGAAAGAAAAGTTTCAGCTATTAATGTGTAAAAGGCATAACTGAAAAAGGGAGCTATTTAATTAAGTAATTCCCTTTCTCAGTTTCACATTTATCGTATTTGTGCCTCTGTGCACATTCTACATTGCATATGTATGTAACTGAATGTTGAGAATGAGGAGAAACGGACTGTAAATATTGCTTAGATATGTTACAGTAACTTTATTGACCACATCTCAGTTGAATTATACAATTAATAAGCAATACATTGTTAAATATCCATCCTTTCAATGTGAAATGTTGTCCATTGAATGATTTGATTTCTTGGGCATCTATTAATGCCAATACTCCTTCAGTTGAAGGGGATGAAAACTTGGCCGTGAGTGTGATCTTTCTAAAAATGAGAAAGAGCAGCAAAAGATAGTTAAGTTACATTCAGTGCAGTTTGAAGAATATGACTTGTTTATTTCGGAAAAGCATTTTGCTGTGCTAGGAAAAGCAAATCCTTTTCAGAAATATGTTCTTGCATACTGAAATAACGCATGATTCCACGATGTAATAATAATTCTTCTATTAGTATGTTTATCGTTTTATCATGGGAAGAGTTGCATGTTTAAGAAAAACCTCTATTCGAGAAAAGAATGCTGCAATTTACCTCTTGCCAAATTATTTGATTATTTTTTAACTGTGTATTAATGGGAAATACGATTTCAAATTCTCCACTAAAGTAGTTTTCTGAAGGAATTATACTAGTACTATCTTGTCCTTTTTTTATTATATATGTAAAACTGCTGTTTTCTGAAGTAATTATACTAGTACTATCTTGTCCTTTATATATATATATATATATGTAAAACTGCTGTTAAGAAAAATTGATTCCAGAAATTACAGATGGAAGATGTAAAATAAAATTAATTGACTCGGGAGAAAGACATTTGGAAACATTTGACTCTGCAATCATATCGTACACAGACTCATAATATGGGCAACGTTTAACTGTACAGAAGTTAGCATTAGCGTGAAAGTTTATTAGCGTACTGATTAAATCTATATTCAGGATGAATTTTAACCCCCTAATGTCGCCCAAAAGTGTTGCGAAATCATTTTCCGTTTGGTTTGTGTGAAGTTATACCAAGTAAAATACGAAAATTACATGCGCCGATATTTTTCTCATAAATGACTCTTCAATTTTTTTTCAGGAGGAGACGATGTTCAACAACTTTGTGAAGCCGGTGAAGAAGAATTCCTGGAAATAATGGCTTTAGTAGGAATGGCTAGTAAGCCACTGCACGTCCGAAGGCTTCAGAAAGCCCTCCAAGAGTGGGTTAGCAACCCAAGTAAGTACTTTCAAAGTCTTTCATTGGCATGTTCTTGAAATATATCAGTTGCCTATATTAATCCTTCTGCTTTTAATTCTTCTCCCTGAACAGCACAGATACTTCTTTCTATGAATTATCTCTATTTACCTATAGCTTGCCTTAGGTGTCTAGTTATTCTGCAATAATATGAAGGGAGGTAGTAATACAATGCTTTTCGTATTGTATTGCCTTCTCCTTTTAATCTGTTTGTTGTATTTTTGCAGTCTAATTTTATTTAACGCACTTTCTCACTTGGTTCATAGTGGCGCACTCTCTCTTTCTGTCTTTTGTTCATAAGCGAATTTTATATTGTTCGCATGAAAATAATACATACGCATGAAATAATCCATTAGTTTAAATTCAAAAATCCGGATTTGGAAATGCAGTTCGTTATAAAGCAAGATTTCTTAAAATTCTTATCTATTAGCGTATACAGTTTTAAACACATTTGACGTTATAGTAGAACAGCTAAGTTTTAACACATTAGACAAGATCATTAAACTGCTAAGATGTGACACCAGCTGAAGGAAGTAGCTAAGTCTCTTAAAATGATCTCATCTTAATCTGACATGAATTATTTAAAAACTAAAAAACCCTAAAAAGAGCTCGCATTTCTCAGGGCTTTCTTGTTTTTAATATGTAAACCTTTAAGCTCTTGAGTGTCTATGTACGATATATTTTTCTCCTTGCCTTATTGTAAAGGCCTAATTGGCATGCAAGTATATTCTGTTTCGCTTGTTGATTTTCTGCAATTTATTTAGCATACTTTATGTAATTTTTTAATAAGAATAAGACTCCCGGCTGTTTGCTTCATTTCCTGAAAGAGATCATCGTCAAGTATTCGTTATCTTTTGTTTGGTCGTCATTTAATACCTTACGCCATACTTCATCATTTTTATTTTGGTTTCGAGGACGTTTGTACACTGTACTGAATTTCATTTCATCGTGGAAGATTGAAATTCGACACTACTGATCAAAACTATTTAGAAAATTGCGATTTGTAATGCTATCAATTTCAGTTGCATCTCATGAATCGTTTCATGAAATTCAGCACTAATAGTCAAAACCATTTACAAAACTGAGGTGTGTAATACTGTCGATTTCAATTACATTTCATGATATCGCTGTCAAATAATTCATCAAAAATATTAACGAAAACATCATAATCTCGAGGATGTTACTGACACTGTGAAAAAAATTATTTTGCGTTCTGCAAGATGAGATCCCCCTTATGAGTAAAAAACCGTGTTTATCTTGAAAAGTCATCTGTTAAGCCTTCTCCGTTTAGTATGAAAAATCACTCTTCACTCGCTGTTTATTGATAGTATCTATCACAAAATATATTCTCATTCTATTTAAATACCTTTTACTAATACTAAAAAATACCAAATTTTCTCAAGTTGCTCTGAAAAGATTCTTTAATTTCATTTAATCGTGGAAACAGGGTCATAAGTCCAGGCGATCGTCTACAACTTTACTCGGCATCTAAATTAGTTTATCCTCGGATAATGATGAAGAAACATATCTGAAGCTATGTTTTTCTTTTTATTGGAAAGAGCAAACTATCTCCGCGTACCGGTCTAAATGATATTTTTAAAGAAATTTAATTATGGAACTGCAAAAGTTCTCACTTACTTTTATTAGCTGAGGGGAAAGACTTTATTTTTTCTCTTCGGAAACTACCAAACTGTAGTCCTGCGGTCAAAAGTGAGACGGAGCTTAGGCAAATAACCTTCGTATACTTTGCCAAAATTTAAATAACGCAATCCCACCTTCGGGTGTTTAGTTTTATTTTGTTTTTCTGAGGTTTTCTTCGCCTTGGCTCAAAAAATAATTTATCAGAAATTCTTCATGTAAACGTTTTCAAGTAATGATAATTACGTTGCTTCGTCACCGTAAACACAAATTTTACAAAATAGCATATGCAGAACGTTTATCTGTGATAAAGAACATTAAAGTTGATTTTAGAAATTAAGTGAAAAAGAAAGAAAATATCGACATGTTTTCCATACTTTATAATCTTATGCAAATAAATTTTCTATTATGAAGCCAGCTGAAAATAAACAAAGGAAATGTAAACTGCTGTATTGTTGCTTGTTCTTCTAATTTCCCTGCTTTTGTGTGTGTGCGTCTTTTTTTTTTTTTTTTTTTTTTTTTTTTTTTTAAGAGAGGAGAGAACTTTAGAAGTATATATGGAAGAGAAAAGGGGGGCTAAACTTTTTCCATCATCCTAAAATAGATAGGAATTTAATAGTCGACCAACTATTATTTGTCACTGTAAATACTAATAATCGTGCGTTTTTTTAATATCAAATTATTATCACGTTCTGCAAACAAATTTTTTAAAAATGTGTATTTCTCTTATTGATATCCAATGGCTGTAATGCTGTTTGTTCCGCTTAAACTAAATTTTTCTTCTTTTTACTTTTTTCTCTTCCCCTTTTTTGGCATTCTTTATTTGTTTGAAAAATCCCGCTTCAAAATAAACAGTCGCTACGATCATTTCCAATTTGTCTCCTCCTCCCCAAATTGAATCAAATGTTCCCATTCTAAGTGTGAAGAAACCAATATCATATCGTTAAGTTTTTTATTTTGGGGTGAAAGAAATGGCTATCTTTGTTTTGTTTTGTTTATGGAATATTTAGGTTTTTGGATCTGTCATGTGTTTTAACAGAAGTTTTAGCTAAATTTGTATAATTTTAGTCTCTATCTTCATAAATTTACATTCATTAAGATGATATTTACATTATTAAAGAAAGTAAAAAAGAAAATTTCTTAAATTATAAACTAATATGGATTAAGTGACAAAGAATCTCACGACGGGATAAAGCTGATCATGCCACTCAAGGGGTTAAAAATTGGTACTGAAAATACTTGGTCCGAAATGTGATGAAGTAAAATAAATATATGATATAGTAAAATTCAACCCGAAAAGAATTATAGGAGAAAAATCTGAGAGTATTTTTAAAAAGACCTTCGCAGTATATGTTAAAATTTGTTTTCAAATTATTCTTACCTGTACAGAATTCTAATGATCAAAAACACTTTTTAGATGATTAGAGTTCTATAAAGGTCATTTCTCAGATGCACAAAAATTGCATTCTAATTTAATTTATTTTTATATTTTTTTAAACTTTAATATAAATATTTTTTTAATTGTTGAAAGTTAGGGACTACCCTTTCCCTATTCTTTCAATTGAGCTTGATCAGACTGAAACTTGAAAATGTTATTAGATTAAAAAGGGAAGAGAGAACTTTAGAAGCATATGTGGAAGAGAAAAGGGGGCTAAACTTTTTTTAACGTATTTTTGCAATGAAAATTGGTTTTTTAGGTTATTTTTTTATATATTTTATTTTTTATCTATGTATTATTATTTTTGTTTTTTGTTTAATGCTTGTAGAGTGAGTCATGCTACAGTTAGATGCAAATACTACTGCCGCTTCTGGAGGTGTTAAAATTCTTACTCTTACTGTTATTTATTCTGAGTTAAAATCCTTATTTAACGGAGAAAAAAAAATTTTTTTTTTCATTTTTTTTAGTCGTTTTTTGGTAATAAATACTTGTAAATTTCCAAGGTATTTAAGTTGGAACATTTTGAAATGTACACCTACTTACCAGAGTGTTCACCTAATCTGGCAACTAAAATGAAACAACTATAGTAAATTTTGTGGCATTCCGCTTTACCTAATTTCAGTTCTCCCTTCCCCAATTTCTTCTCGACTATCTTTATTCTACAAAAATATGTTTAGTAATTTAAATTTTTATGTAGTTTCGTAGTCTAATATTTTAATTGTTTCAAAATCTTTTTACTAAAATAGTTAGCGAAATTAAATTATATTTATTGTTCAGAAAATTATCCAAAGTAATTTTTGTTAGATTAATAAGCATCTGAGGAATGTCAACCATAGCATGCTCTTTATATTAGAATGCATTTACTAAAGTTTATCATAAAATGTTGCATGTTTGAAACGAGGTAAGAAGTGTTGAAGTTTTCTGAAGCAGAAAACGAAACCGAAAGTCGATTTCCAAAACAAGGAGGGCGTTCAAACATACACGTGAGAAATGTCACGTGTCGAATGTTTGTAAGCAGAGAACCCTCATCGCTATAGCGGCGATGAGGGAGGAGCTGCGAGCCGTCACTCTTGCTGCCATCCATGTGGTAGGCGTATGCTATTGGGCCTTGGAGAGTAGGAGGAGCATCGTGGCCTTCACGTACTGAAGATGATAGTGGGTCTCTTCTGTAATCAACTGTTCACTGGGTGCCAAATGGAGGGGTAGGAGATCAACCCCCTATCGAAGGTGCTCTTTGTGTGGGATTGTATTCCAAAGTTGTCAAAGTTCTCTTTAAATGGAGTATTAGGGAAAATGTTTGTCAACAAATATATTGCGTAATTTTATCACGAAACACGCCAATACCTTCGCAAAGCTTTTGCGAGAGATTTTCGAGCGTGGTTTTTAAACATTTTTTGGATTATTTCTTTTGAATGGCATATTTTGGAATCTTATTCCTATTAATAAGAGAGAAAGACGCAGTTTTGCTCTTTTGTAATACATCTTTTTTATTATATCTTTGTATTTTTATATTTTTTATAATATATCTTTAGCACGGGAAAGTGTAAGAAATAATAGCTTTTTAAAAGCAAATAATGAAACCAAAAAAAAAAAAAAAAAAAAAAAAAAGAAAGAAAGAAAGAGTAAAAAGGCTTTTTGAACGAAGCATTCCGAATAAATACTTTTCTGCTTGCAGAGAGTTGTTTTTGTATAATATTCCTTAGCACGTGTAAGTGAGATATACTTTCCATTTGAAATTTTTTGTTACTTGCTTGAAATCAGTATTTTATCAGTAAAAGAGAGCCAGTATTTTAAAATTATCTTGTGTTTGAAAGATTTACAACAATCTCTACATGGGTTTCCGGGTATTTCTTTTAAGGCTTGAAATTCATGCAGCTGCTGAAGTTGATAATTTTAAACTAATTAAAATTCCTTTCAAACTTTGCGCTCAAAAGATTCATCTTTGTGAGTTAATAATTTTGTAAATATACATCAACCGTAGCGAACGCAATGAGAGAATTTTTACTTTCACTTGCATATCACAACTTACAAAAATTATGTTCATAATTAATTTTCCCCTCGCTCTGCGTATTTGGGCTTCATACGAAGTTATTCGTGTGTGCCGAACTGTAATTTTTCTTCACTTCCAACTATCTGCATCTTGTATAACACAGACACAGATCACCAAAACTTATAGTACAAAGTCATCGTTTTTCTTCTAAAACTTGCTTTATTTTCATGTCTTTCATACCATCTGCTTCAAAATCCATAATGCAATCATCAATATTTTCCTTGGGAATCAAACTGTGCATTCAGTTTTGTACAAAATGTATTTTCGGAATTCTAATGAATTCGTAAGGTCTGTTTATCCATGCAGCATATATATACATATGCTCTAAAAGTTAGTTATGTATACACATATGTGTACAGGTATATACATGCAGTATCCGCACGAAAATGTTATAACCTTAACGTTTATTTTATAAAATAAAAAACGATGTGAGGTAGGAAAAAGCTAAGCAGTAATTGCATTTAAGAAACGTTATACTTAGGTATATATTTTAAAATTATGTGTATGTATGCACGCATATATATACATACACAAAAGAAAAGAGAGAAATAGGCTATGCTGTAAGTAAGAAAATATTTTCCGTGCATAAGTTATTGCTTGTTGTAAAGCCCTGACTAAGTAAAATTTAGAAACATCTTCTTTAGTGCTATTTCAGAAGTGTCAGGGAAAATAGTAATTGCTCTGGGCTAAAATTATTTTATTTTAATAGCTCATTATATTATTTATTTGCTTTCTTATTTCTGTTGGTTAGTTTCTTTCTCTAAATATATTTATATACTACTGTATATGTATTTTACATTGTAGCTGTCATTCTAATCTTGCATGTTTTGTAGGTTGTTGTATATTATATGTACTTTGTTCCAGATTAATATTTCAGGTTCTGATTTTGTCAACTCTTAATTTTTTATTTATAATAACGAATATACGGAAGACTTTTCTGAGTAAAATTTTCGTAATGATAAAATAGATATCTGAGTGAGTTGAGTGGTAAGAAAATACATTTATGTATTTATATAAACTCAGTTTTTTAAAATTTTTCGTGATTTGTTATGCATCTATTAAATATGTAAAGTATATTTCCTCTGAAGCGCCAAGTATTGATTTTGTACCTGTAGCGGAAACTGTATTATTATTATTTAGTAGCAGTTTATTATTATTTTATTTGAATATAATGTTGTTTATTCTTTGATTGAAAGCTGATGTGCTTTGTTTCTATTGTTTCAGTGGTGCTTCTTAATAAGAGGAATAATGATTAAAACGTGTCCGCTTCCTGTCCGTTATAAAACTTGCCTTGTGTTGCTTTTGGTCGCTGTATAAAAAAGCACCATATTTTAATTTTATTTTGCGCAAAATTTGTGGCTTTTACGACTAGCCAGTATACTTTGAAATGAGATAGTCTTGTTTTTCTTGATGGAGTACTTCTATCCCCCCCTTTGAACTAGTGTATACTTTTCGTTTTTTTTAAATTAAATTTCAAGAAAAAGTTTTTTTTTTTCTTTCTTTTTTGTATAGTATTCAAATGCAGTTTCTCCTTTTTTTTGCAGCAATGTTTCAAACCCCACTTGTTCCAGCTCTGCCTCCCAGTCACCCAAACCATCATATGGGTAGCATGGGGGGTGGGGTATCTCGGAGCGGCCTCCAAGGCAACATGAGCCAAGCTCAGCCTCCTATGCCCATGAGGCCGAGCCCTCCTATTCCGCCGATGCTCACCAACAATGCTCACTCGTCCCCTTCCCCTGGGCATGGGGCCCAGAGCGCCAGCGGAGGCGGCAAAGATGTGACTTCTCCGTCGCAGATGCAGCATCTTCATCATCAGCAGCAACAACAGCAGCAGCACCAACAGCATCAACAACACCAGCAGCATCTTCATCAACAACATCAGCAGCAGCAACATCATCAGTCCCATGCTCCACCACAGTCTTCGCAGCAGTCCTCCCAGCAGCTGCAGCAGCAACAGCAGCAGCAGCAGCAACAACAGCAACAACAGCAGCCACCTCCGCCCACCCATAGTCAGTTGCAACAGATGTATTCTCAGTCCTTGCCACCCGTAAGTAGATGATTTTTATTATTATTATTTATTGGCCAAAATATAACGTCTCCTTTAAATACCATCTCTGTCCTCCTTATTCTAAAACACAGCAGACTGAAATGCAACGAGACACTTAATTCATCTGAAATCAAAGTGCATGCGTGTTACGCGATATTAAAGCTGTCTTCGTTTCACTTACGAATTTTAATCCACACTAATTTTAATTATAAATCTCGGATATCTTTCTTAATAGTCGGCCAATTCCACATGTTTTTTGCTTGACCGTAATAAGATTTTTCAGGAAAATTTCTAAGAATACCTAATATAATTTTCGCAGTGAAATTTTCTTAGTCGCTATATGAAGGAACGTTAACAGATATAGCCGATCAGGGGAGGGGGGGGGCTATCAAGAATTTGAGAACGGAAATTTCCCGGGGCGCTGGAACCCGTGACGGTGCTGATATCGATGGTTTAAAACAGATGAAAATTATTCATAACTCTAGAATTCATGAAGCAAAAAACGATAAACTCATAGGAAAAAAATATTTAATGATACTCTAAAAAAAATCGAAAGATAAACGAATAGTAATCGTTTTAAACTCAGCGTCTTACCCTTTAATCATTAATTCGTTGCAAATCGATAATTGTTGGATCTAATTCTTTACCCTATTGCGCAAACACTAGGAATTTTCACATCCCTTCACCCGGATGATTCCATAAAATATTATAAAGATGCCGGCACCGTTATGCAATTAGACAGAAGTTATCCAAGGTTAAGGCCTTCACGTGAGTGCTCAGGCAGCCTTGATTACGTTTTTCAATGATACTGAACTTCATAAGAGTGTCGGCACACTTGTGCCTTTATGCCGGGATCTTTTCCAGCGATTGCCCCCTTCCGAATAGGTCTGTGCAAGTCCTCGGATATTTACCAAGATTAATACCTTCATACGGGCGTACCGGCAGCTTGACTAGGGATGCGTTCCTCATGATATTGAGCTGCGTATTGCTGTCACTCTCATTACAACTGTCGGCATCCTGTGCTTGTATGCAATGGCATCCTTGCGTCCTTGGCGAAATATGAGCAACTGGAAAAGATGCCGGCACTTTTCCAAGTTACCCGCGTTGATTAGACCAACCCCATCCGCCCCTTAACTTCTGCTCAGATTTGCGCATCGATAAATAACTTATTTTCAGTACACATGGTCAGAAAAATTCATACATTAATACTTTTGGTAGAGTAACAGTCTATGAAAAATAAAGCTCCATGAGTCCTGAAAATAGTTGCTGAAATATACGAATTTGATTAAAACAGCTTTAGACGACAATTAAAATAATTTTAATTGACACTAATAATTTTAGTCGATTCTGGAGATTATTTAGCATTAAATATTCTAGTCTACACGAGTTAATATTAGAATTGAAGTTTGCAGTAGGAATTTCGAAACCTCATCTGTATTCTCGATGCTTGAAGTAAATTGAAGAAGAATTATAATACACATAATTTGTGTGTATGCTACGGCAAAGTATGAAACTCTAGCATTCTATAGAATATCTAGTAGTTAATATAATGCCTGTCATTTTTAGGCAAAGTATGAAACATGAGAATTATTATATACTTTACCTATATATTCTGTAGAATGACAAATGCTCTTTAGGCAAAGTATGAAACATGAGAATTTTTATATACTTTATGTACGCATTCTGTAGAATGACAAATGCTTCTTTAGGCAAAGTATGAAGAAAAGATCATGATAAGGCTATTATTTCAAAGTTTTTCATTCCTCAAAAATACAAATGTTATTTTGAAAAAATAATGGAAGAATGCCGTTAAAAAATTTTATTGAAAGTACATAAAATAAAATAAAATTTAAAAAAAAAAAAAAAAAAAAAAAGAAAACGAAAACGAAACTTGTACGAAACAAAACTGATGCTCTTCTTATTAATGAAAACAAAATTATCATGCAAAAAAATAAGAAGTTAAAATTAACCTATTTATTGCAACGTGGTAGGCTTGTATGATATTTTGAAGTCACTTCATTACTTTTTTCACACAAAGACATTTCATATTCGGCACTTTGTTTCACAGATACACTTGACAAACCCTTGGCCGCTTGCATTGGACTAAACAATTGCAACTGACGATAGAGGAATTTCGTGATCAGAAATACCTTCAATTCTAAGCAGATTCTTAGAACATAAAATGAACTATCGTCTCGTATACAGTAGTTTAAAATTTCATTAGATGTTCATTAGAAGTCAGTTAAAGCTATCCGCTATCACACTCATTACACCTGCCGATATTTACACGAATTACTTTATAATTTCCCTAAGACGGTTTGTCATTTGGCGCAATGTATGCAAAATTTAATCCTTTCATGCACAGTCGGCCAGTTTTCGGCATTCTATAAAATGCCTAGGTATACTATAGAATGCCGCATTTCATACTTTGCCGGTAACATATATAATCTCAGTAACAACACATGCAAAGAATGTCATGAATAAAATTTTTGTTAATTAATCGTAACAGAATAGAGTCATTTGAGAGTACTTCCATTCCTTAATAAACACCAGAATATTTATATCATTATAAAATCGATTAGATGATCTTAAAACAGATTATGATTTAAAATTTTTAGTAAATTGTATTATTATTATTACTTGTTACTGTTCATTATTTTTATTGTTATTTCTTACTATACATTTTATGATGCATTTGTAAGCTGCTGAAATTATATGATGAGTGATATTCAGTTTTTAATATGTAGTATAATCTCCTGCAATGTTAATTCTTCTTTAAAGAAATGTGTTTTTAAATACTGACCTTTCTGTCAAGTGCAGGTTAAGTTAAGTAGGAAAATTACTTTCATTCAGTACTTTCATTCTATTTGAGTAAAATTTCGAATCGCGATACTAATTAAGATTATTAATGAGTGACAAATTTATTTCTTGTTAGGAATTTGCCTCCATTCTAGTTAATTTACTTGAATTTTGATAACTTTACGATTTTATGCGATGTATCAGCATGTGAGCAAAAGATCAAATATAAATTTGAGTAGTAAAATTAAAAATAAATTTATAGAGTTTGACCTCTTTTGGTAGCAAAAACTAGTATCCTGCCCTAACGTGTTAAGCGAATTAGCGCTGCGCCTGAAGTTAACGAGAGAGTCTTAAAAAGGTTTTAAGCAACCTTTTAATTAAAACGGAACTTGAACATAAACGTACGTGTCGTGCTTAACGAAACACTACTAGTGGCGATGTAACTTAGTAACAGTTTAATTCAAGAATTAAACTAAGCCTAGTAATCAATGACTACACAATTGATTTGAAATATTAAGTTAGCTGAGAACTTTTCACCGGCGTACCAATTAAATGTAGGCAGCAATAACGCAAAGCCGAAGAATTACAATCTTATCAGAGCTGGCGAAACCTAGTAATGTGGCCTTGAAAGGCAGAAACGCGCTCTGTCTTACAAACCGAAACCCTCGAATTAAATACTCTCTAACTCATTTGCATTTCCGGTGAAGAAACAGAAAATAGAAGTTCCAGTAAAGATCTAAATCCTAACTCGTTAACTGGTTACTTAAAAAATAATAATAACCCTACAGAGTAACACATTTAATCGAGTTGCATTTCTTGATTTAGCGGTTTTCATGTTCTTTCTCTATGACCGTTGTACTCTTTTTCAAGTTTTTTCATAATTTCATTAGTAATTCTACTGATGACTCCGCTTAAATTAGCGTATAAATGTTTAGATCATTTTGCGTATTTTTAATTTTATTTTTTTTAAATTCATTCTTAAAGGAAAAAGAAATGAAATTCAGACATAATAAATAATCAACCCTTTATGCCCCAAACTATTTTCTTATGTGGGGGGGGGGGAGTTTCTAACTTTTTTTATTATATTTCTTTGCGCTTGAGAAACATTTGATATTGAACTTACAAAAATGCTTTAAGTTTTTTTAATTTAAAATCGTTGCTTAAAAACCCCGTTGGGACATAACTGACAGATGTTTTTGATGGGACTTAAAAGTCAAGCAGGAAAGTAAAGGGTTAAATTAAAGGGGAAATTTGTTGAGCAGTAAAATGCTATTGCTGGCGTTTAAGTTTATGATTTTTGGTACCATTAAAAAACTGAATTCTTCAAGGAGAGATAAAGTTAAAAATTAGCTGGGTTCGAATCAACGCTGCATAATGAGACATTAATTTAGATTTAAAATTGTAAAAGGATAATACTGTGGAAGGACAGAATCTTATTTTTCCAAAAACATATTAACCATATGTTTGAAAACAGTTGTCAGAGATAGAAAATGATGTTTCCTTTAGTTTCCAATCGCATTTTTACGAACTTCTTTATGCTTTGTTTTTACGTGTGAATTACAAATTTCAGAATTTTCTTATATTTAACTTAACATTCAATAATGCTTTAAAAAAAGTGATCAAACACATTAAAAAAAGTACAAAAGGTGATCAAAGGTAATAACATCGCTTTTTACCAATCTAATTTCAAATATGTAGGACTGATACTCTTAACAATAAGATGGAACTGTGATTTATATTTCTAAATATGTGATATTATAATCACTGGTATTTGTGCCACCGTACCACCAATTTCTTTGGGGAAATATTTTTTGATTTTATTTTTTGTTACTAACATTTTCTTGCAATGCTAATGAAGTTTGTTTTGCTTTAAAGTGACTCTTCTTATTACTGTGACACGTTGACCTATTTGGTTAGTCTGAATGAAAAATTCTGATATTTTCTCTGCTGTTGACCACACCTTGCTGTTTCCACTTCCAAAATTTAGTGATGATTTAAGATACAATCGCTAGACATGAAGTAATATGCTAAGAGAATCTTTTAAAATAATTTCTCTAGAATTGACTAAGTGACCCTCTTTAACTGGATGGATTATGGCACTTGTTAACTTTTTTTTTAGTAGAAGTACAACCTGACGCGAGGAAACACAATTTATACGATGTAAATCTGGATCATTTCAATATGCTTTTGATATTTTGAGTCAATATTACAAACTTTTAATAAGAGATAATTTTTTAAGAGTTTTAATGTTTTATATTACGTCATCGGTATTTAATTGAAAGCAATTTCTAGATATTCATATAGATTTTTAACATTTCTTCCCGGGGGAATGATTTAGTCTTGTTGAACTAAAGGTTTCTTAGGTACTAGCCTTTTTAAATCACAACGCTTTGAACCAAGAGATAATGTTATCAGAGTACATTATCAGTTTTTAAGAAGTTTTCTGCTACGAAAAGCAAGCACTAAAATTTTTAAATGTTAATCATTGTGTTAGTTCTGAAAATAAACTAATAATTCGTTTTGAAATATTGAAATTTAATTTAAAAATTTTTAAATTATAGTTATGTCTGTTATCATTTCATTTACCAAAATTGTTTATCATTCAAGGAGATTTAAACTGTAATAAAATGTGTAGCGCATTTCTCTGGCTTAAAATAAGGGTCTATCTTTTTCTCATAAACCCTCTTCTCCCTACCCTAATAAAGTAAAGAGATATTAAATGAATAATGTGTCGACTTTTATGATGGAAAATCTTAAAGTTACATTATATGACTAATATATAAAAAACATTCTGAACTAGTTATTGGAAGCTTTCCTATTGACATTTTAAATGACTCAGAATTTGGTGAATGCAAATGTCATTCAAAATATCAGATTAGCTCTCGATTTTCTGAAATTTTAATTACCCTGAAATATAGGTTCCTAAAATGTTGTTTTCTTGGTATTTAGTCCCTGAACGTCTTCAGTTCAGCTCTTATTATGGCTGCTTTGCTAGAAACTTAAAACTCTCTTGAGAACTGTTTATTTTGCTTATTGGAAAGCACCTTTAAATGCGTTTCTTTAGACTTACAATATATTTTAATAAATGGAAATACATTTGTTGTGTTGACTTGTCCTTTAAAAAGTCGATTTTATCTCTGTAAGTTATTGTAGCATTATGATCACATGATAATTATTTTAACAAAGTAAAATTATTTGTCAATTCTTATTCCTTCTGATTCTTTTGGTTTATTCTCTGTGGTTCCCATACTTACGAAGCTTAGTAATTTGTTGAATCTCTTTCTGCCCCCTCCCTCTTTGCATTTATCTTTCATGCTTCTAATCACTGGAATGTTTTACATTACCGAACAATCGAGCATTATCCTTGTAATGCACGATAGTTCCAACACTACAGCATTATCAGCCCTACTTCAGTTTTATTTACTGTTAGAGGAAAAGATGGTTGCAGTTTGTGATAATAAGAATAATATTCGAGAATGCTATTTGTTCCATCGCATCACGCAAAACAAATATTAGCACGCAAGCGTTTATATTACAAACGTTTTGCGTAATATTGTCATTGAAGTTTTCATTCTCAGAATACCGTATTTTCAAAGGGGGGGGAAGAGTTAAATTCTTTATTATCAGGTGAAATTTTTATTTACTGGTTCCACTGTACACATCTGCACGTCATGCTTTTAAATTGGCATAAATGATTGAAAATTGGAAAATAAATTTCACATATACTTCTGTCATCGCTATATGGCTGAATTCAAGGTAAATCTATTCAGTTAAATTAATGTAGAACTTTGATGTAGTTTTGGAAGAAATGACACCAAGATGCTGCAAATAATGCTATCAATGTGAATTAACAAATTGTTTCGTCTGCTACCAGTTTTATGCATGGAAACTTGTCACACTTCTCAGCAATCCTACCTGCTGCTTCCGTCTGTTCCTTTAACGCGTCATTTTTATAACATTAGAAATGATAACTTGATTCCCGTCCCTCAACTATTGCATTATTAGCACAGATAATATTTGTACAATATTATTTACTGAACATTGTCTTAAAAACGCCACATGCGACATTTTAAAGTTCTCATAATGTCCTTTGGCTGATGTATTTCTCCCACAATTCGGTATCGATTTTGCTGCAAAAGATGCCTGCATATAATGACTAAAGTAGTGTATAGCGTATTGTAGGTTTTGTTAATAAAACTCATTGATTGTAAAATTCGTTATTGAAAAATTATTTAGAAGTATTTTGAATAAATGGTTAAAAGTAGAAGTAAAATAAGCTTACTGTTAAGTAACTCTTCTACATTTTCACCATCGCTGCCATTACCATTAAAAATGTTAACTGTAGTGCTGATTTACAGTTTCTTTTGGATAGTAGATTGCGAACAATTTGATGCAATTTTTATGCATCCTAAGATTAGTGACCTTGAAATTTAATTAAGCTTTGTGTGTCTGACTGTGTTAAAAGCGGGCAATATGTAAATGTAGCAGTAAAGTTGGAGATGGTG
Source organism: Stegodyphus dumicola (assembly GCF_044657685.1). Taxonomy (NCBI): domain Eukaryota; kingdom Metazoa; phylum Arthropoda; class Arachnida; order Araneae; family Eresidae; genus Stegodyphus; species Stegodyphus dumicola. The sequence goes on along the minus strand of NC_140780.1, from coordinate 181,292,520 downwards.
CGTTATAGCATGGAGGTAAGAATGCCTCTAACTTCCTACCTCCATGTGTTATAGATATCTGATTGCAGTTCATTTTGGTGTAAAATTCAAAAATGCAATTCATTCCATTTACTTCGAAAAACAAAAAATCAGGACAGTTTCATGCAATAAACTTAAGACATTTAGATGAGTTTTAGAATTGCCAATGCATAAGCACTGGAATCGATATCATTTAAAAAAAATTAACTGCTGTAAGCTATTTTTAGCCATTCCGTTTTGCTAAACAGTTCCTACTGATGTGACACATCAGCTGCGAGTAACTCACTCTTGCATGTGGACCCTGCTTATAAATTAAATGGTCCTCCTTTTTATGTGGCAGGCGTGTCGAGTTATTATGTACTACGAAGAAAGGCTAAATGCTCCACCTAAAAGAGAATGCTGTTTCACCTCAAAGCCAATGAGCGGTCCCTATCCGGAGGAGCGCTAAAAATAGCAATCGATGCTCCGCCTTCCTCTCTCCGGGGAGGAGAACGAAGGGGGGTCTCCCTCTTTTCTGTACTATGCGCCCAGCTTTTTTGCCCAGCCGTTTTATTCTTTTGAATTCGCTCTCTTTTTAAAAATCTCATTTCTTTCCCTTGCATGCATAAAATTCATTAATTTAACATTTTTAATTAGCTTAGAAAGCATTTATATGAACAAGGAGGTTGTATCGATGTTTTTCAATCTTATGATGTGCTAGTGAATGAAATATGAATTAGAAAGAAATTGTGCTCAGTGTAAACACTCTATTTAAATGTCCAGTGAAAGTCACCATTCCACTTTCATCGAGCTATTCAATTTTAATGTGGTCGTTCCCCCATGGAAACTGGAAACTATAAAAGTTACTTCTCATAAACCTTTAATTAAAAAAAAAAAAAAAAAAAAAAAAAGAAAGAAAAAAAAAAAAAAGAAAGCTTTTTTCATTTCTTGCGAATGAGTATGCGAAATAATTATTCACCTTTGTTTTAAGCAACCATTCATATTGTGACAATATTAAATTTTACCAAGATTGGTAATGAATATTCTTCCATCAAATAACAAGACTAACAGTATATAAATTTGATAAAACTCTTCTTTTTTCGTGTTACTTTTATTGTAGAGACTAAAATATACTCACTCCATATTGTAGTACTGAATTATTCTTTATTTATCATTACTGAATTATTCTTTATTTTCTTTGGGTATTAGGTTTCTTGCTTCATGTGTTTTTTTTTTTGGGGGGGGGAAGTGCTATTATGTTAAGAATCGATTTTAAGCTTTCATTGCAAGAAAATTGCTAAGTCCCAGAAAACTGACTTCATAAAACAGTTATGCAAACTGATTTCATGCAATTAATTCATCGATTTGACAAATACAATTATGAATAAAACTCGAGACCTTTATTATTTCTTCTGTTGGAGACTTTCAAGCAAAAGAAACTCTTCTCATGTACTGTTTATTGAATTTTAGTTTCTAATTTGTGTTTTTTTAATTAAAACTGAATGGGGTATATTATAGTAATCTACGTTCTACATTGAAACATCCCAGCATTCAATATCATCTGAAAAAATGTCCATTTTCCATACTTTTGCCGGATGTTATGGTTCAACGAATGTATTAGAATTACTTTGTACCTATAAATTATGTAGTTTTAGAGCTATAAAATTTGTTTCTAATCACTTTGTGTCTAAAAACTTTTCATTCTGCAAACCAAGTTTCTACAATACACAGGGTAGCAACAGAACTAGGAAAATGTATAGCGTATCCTCAAGATTGTAATGCGGAGCGAATTAGCATATCAAACTTTCTGAATTTTCGCTACGTCAAATTAAAAGACTAACATTAAATCTTCCTAAAATTATTGAAGCACTTGTTTACGGTGTAAAATGTGTATTGTTTTATTCTGCTTAAAGAAATTTCGATTGGCGGTGCTTTTTTTGGAGAAACGAAATTCCTACAATAAAGAGATTGTAAAGGTGATGTTATGTAATGCTGCAAGAGAATGGCTAAAATTGGATAAGTGAAGCTGCTAATTTGAATGCTTCCCTGATTTTATACAAAATTATACTGTTATTGAGAGTGTTATGACTCCAAGCATGGAGGTGATCTGTAGAAGAACGTTTTAAGTGAAAACACTGTGTGAGAGCGCAGTCAAAGATGTTATATCCCCCCCGGGGTACCAGTATCTCCATAGTTGCACATTTTGCACATAAGGCAAACCGATATAAGTAGTCAGGGAATGGCCCATGGCCAGTTAATAATTGTGTGATATTGGCTTTTTAACAAGTCTTTGGCGTTTAACTTGCGAAAAGCACCTATAAGATTATATTGTTCACTATCTGAAATTGATCAGATATTTTGCTTTTGCAGCATCATTTGGTGGGAGGTGATGTTTTTAAGATGAGTCATTTGATGTGGAATATTTAGAGTATGAATAGCTGGTCGGAGGCAGATGCCATCTGATTGCTTAAAATACAAATTAGATTTGTGCTATAGTATGTTAATTCTCACTGACACAATTGTGTGCTATTCTCGTGATCTGTGATGCCGATTATTAGGAAAATTAGTGCTGACTAGTTAAAATCTGAAACGGGAGAATTTTCTCAAGTGCATATGTGCATATGTGCATTGCTAACTTTTTCATGCAATAATTTCAAATAAATGAGACAACGAGACACTTCTTATCTGAGATACTTGATTTCGAACTGAAAACAATCAAATTCCTCCCCGATTCTTTGTGAGGTGCTGTCTGTCAAAATTGCTATGGTGCTTGGCAGACAGCCCCTTTGTGCTTCACCTAAATTAAATAAACCAAACTAAACTTTCTGCTTCATTTTTCCCGTCTTCCTTTCGTAGTGATCGACATTTATTAGCAAGTCATAATGAAATCTAAATCAGTAAACATTTCTTAGATTTCTCGTCAAAATCTCTCTTCTTCACTAAGAAAAACTGATTAATAATTAATATTCTGTTTTTTTTTTTTTTTTTTTTTTTTTTTTTTTTTTTTTTTTTCCCCCTATTTTCTGTGCGAGAAAAAGTGTGTTGAATTTCTGCATCCTGAACGTATTCCTTCTATTTAAAATAAAATTTGAAATGAAACTGTATCTTTTTTTCAGTCCTTTGCAATGTATGAGCAAATTTGCTTTCCTAAATAAGAGGGAATATACGAGCTGTTTTATGCTATTCACATTATCTCTGAGAAGTTTCTTCATTTATAGCACTCTCTTGTATTTAGAGAGTGTAAAATGAAGCATGAAAATAGCTTTTAATGGGTTTTAATTGCGTGCTCGGATTTTATGCATGTTCACCTCCCAGGTCTCATGAAGTGCTTTAATTCAGTTTAGAAATCAGTTTTCCACTTTTTTTTTCCCCCCCGTAATCCGAGTAAATAATAGTTTATATTCACTGAATGTTCTTACATTCTGTATATCCATAGACGTTTTCTAATTTATTTGGCTTATTACTTTGCAGCAAGTGAACAGCTGTCAGTTTTACTGTGTACTTTAAAACCTAACTTTATCGAAGTTTAATAGCTCTGTGATTCAAGTTGTTGACGTATTTTCAATGTTTCAGATTTTAAATGTTCAAGTTGTTAGCGTATTTTCAATGTTTCAGTTTTAGCTATTTTATGCAATTTAATTTTAGTAGTTCATTTATAAAAGATATAACTTTAAAGTTTCGCAGTTATTACCCTATACATAAAATTTTTGTTTTAATTATTTCGTTGATGTTTCAATTACTTTCGCTTTCCGTATTTAAAAGTAAATAAATACACTTATTTGGCTTAACTCTGTTTTACATTTTGAGAACTTTTTTATGTCGTAAATTTTAAGACGTTCAGACTCGCCTCTTTGTATCCTGAATGAAATTTTATAGATGCAATAAGTCATGAGCATATTAGTTACGGATTATTGCTAAAAACAGCAATGTGAATTATTTTTTGAACCTTTAAGCGTGACATACGACCTAAAATAGCTATTTTAATTTGTTTTCTTAATTTAATTTGTTTTGATCACATATATTTCGGTCATTTGTTTCATTCCTCCCTTTTTTTTAAAGACACATTTTCTTGAAAGAAATTTCATTTTTTCCTCGACAAGTTAGGTACTTGCAATTGTAAAAAATAAATGAGGAAAACAAATGCATTTTTATATTTTTAACTTCTAACTTCTTCAGCAACTGCGATTTCTAGTAAAGGGAGGGAAAATATTTACCCGTAAGTGAAGAAATATACGACTCCAAATTCCGTAAATAATTTTTGGTTTCAACCTTGCTGCTCAGTGATAATACTTTTTTTTTTTTTTTTTTTTTTTTTTTTTTTCAATCTTAATGTTTAATTCTTTGGTTACATTCTTCATTGATATGAATTTAAAACAGTGTGTTGTTTATTCAGAAATTTTAAGTGCGTAATTAATTAAAATTTGAAAATTTTATTGAAATTATCTTGGTTATTCTTTCGTGTGATCATGTTAAATGAAAAGATACTGGGATGCCGAAATGTTTACTTTATCAAGAAACAGAACAGTTTCACCGTTTGCTTAGAGTTCTCTGTTTTCACAAATATGCAAGTGTGTTTATTTGTTATTTTCACGTTTCCAATAAGTATGAGATTTTTGTTATTTTTATTAGCCTTAACTATTCATTGTGAAATCAAATACACATAACATGTCCTATTGTTATTAATCATTTTTTCTCTTTCTTTCTCTTAAGCACTATTTCATTTGACCTCTCTAAATAATATGGTGTTATATTAAAAGTTCATATGGAAGTTTTACGAAATCCCTCTAGATTAAAAACTTTATGATCGCGACTTGCCTTCTATTATTTGTTAATGTTCGTTACTAATTTTTTGCTTATTTATTTACTTAATTTGAAAATCTAAAACTTGGCTTATAGTATATGATGTCTAAACAGTAGAGACTTTCCTGTATTTGTTTATGAATATTACTAGGAAAATATTTATTATGTGTTATCAGAACATTTGTATAAGATAATAATCCTTAAATCCTTAAATTTGAAAAATAATAATCCTTAAATTTTCGTGCATTTCATTTTAAATGTTGTGAGAAGAATAATCTGTTGTAATGTTATATATTTCGTTAGATACTGTAATTTTAAAAAATCTAATTAATATAATTATTCTTAGAAATTTAGCAATCAGTACTGTTGCATCAAAATTTATCTTTATATTGATATATGATCATGTGATTATGTATGCTGGTATTGTTAAGTTTGTTTGATCATTTTTGTAGTAAATTGAAAGATTACAGTATTAAATGCATTATTTTTTGTGTTGCCATCTTCCATTTTTTCTTTCTTTCTTTCTTTCTTTTTTTTTTTTTTTTTTTTTTTTTTTAATAAGTAAATCGTACACATGCTGTTAGGCTGAGTTTTTATTTCTGTTACTAAAATTAGCGTTTCAAATTTTAGTTTTTGTAACGCGAAGCGATAAATTGGTTGTAAAAAATATCGCTCTCGGAATTTTAGTTTTGGAAGGCAGTTGATTTTTCGGTTAATACCCGCTTTGCTGTTGCAATAATACGGCATTTACATAAATAAATAGCTTAAAAAACAGCATTTATGCAGAGTTTATTTGATTTTTATTCTGAGAGCTTTCAATCGATAATGCAGTTACGGAAAAAAAAAATGCTACTGTTCTGGCTTTATAAGCTTGCAATATTTTTGTTTCTCTGTCTTATATTTTCTTATTAATACGTCTTTCACTAGAACTGTGTCTTAAGTTACTGTTAAGTATTATTTCGATTTTTAGTTTATATTATTACTATTATTGTTATTATTTTGGATTTGTAGTTGGTATGGTTATGCTATTTTACTGCAGGTTTTTGTTTATTTTATATGTAGTTTACTTAATAAATTATGCAAAAAGTAAAGCTAGTAGCTTATCTAAGTATTTTACTAAGATGTTAGAGAAAGGTATCTACAGCTGCCTTTTAGGTTCTTTACCTATGTATGCAGCTAGATAGTTATAGTTGAATTTTGACTGCTTGAATCGGGATGCTCAAGAATGCAGTCTTCTAGAAGAGAAGTTTCAATGAAGCAAATGCAAAAATAGTATTCTCTTGATCATTCCGCCCTTTTTGTAGACCTATTCATTCAAAATTTGATTCACTCAATTTGAGATGAGATACGAGAGGTAATTGTATACTTTTGAGTAATGGAAATTTGGCAGATTTTCTGCTTTTGAAGCAGCAAATGGATACCTAAAAAGATGTTTTTTGTCCCTTAAAGGGCGGAGGAGAGTATCTCACGAGTGACCTCATGTTGTCTCTGACGCCTGTTCTGGTCGAAAGCCAAATCCAGAGACTGTCCGAGACCACGGAGACCCTGATCCCGTCACTACTGGTGCAGTTTGACCCCAAACATCTAAATAACAAGAAGAGGATTAGTAAAGAATTAGAGGTATGGGATTTGATTCTCCATTCCATTGGCCTATGCCATATGGAGATTATTTCATTCGCTTTATATCATCAGCGTTGTTTCCGATGCATTCATTCTTTATAATTTATCCTTTGTTTAAATAACCTGGTTTCCAGTGCATATCTAATTTGTCTTACTCATGCTGAATGAAATTCATCAAATCAGCTATAACATATTAATTAATTAATAGTAGTGTTCGTGCTCTGAATGATAGGAAATTTCTTGATGTAAGATTTGCATGAAAACTAGCATATTGTTTTAATATGATGTGAATCTATAATTCTAAGTATCACGTATTATTAACAAAAAGTATTGCAGCTTTCTTTCTTTCTTTTTTTTTTTTTTTTTTTTTTTTTTTTTTTTTTTGCCAGACTGCGCTGTTATTCTATTGAATGTGATCTTAGTTTCATATCGGTTGCAAATTTTCTATTACCTCATAATTTTCTACGATCGTGTGTTTTTAAAGCAGATATATTTTTGTTAAAAAACTTTCCTTGAAATCAAGACTGCAGTAGTGCTTGTTCTAAGGAAAGACTTCCACATAACTTCTGTCTCATTAAATGATTCACTTCGAAGTAATGATTCAGTATGTTGCCATCACATTCTTTTTGCACGCATCACATACGTAATTAGTTAATTAGTTTTTTCCTCATAAAAAGTGATAAAATTAGTTGACTTTTGAACTCTAAAAGCATTTTGTGATAGATGATATCTGTATATTTATTATTCGTTTTCATTACTATTAGAGTTTTCGAATGTTTCATGAAATACATTCCTCTCTTGATGGTAAAATGTAGGACATAGGCTGTACTTAACGTACATAATAAAGTCTTTATGGTGAATTAAACTGTTTCATTTATAGACACCTCTTTAAAGGTTTTTAAATTAATTATATCTTTTCAAGGTGTCAGTTATAACAGGTTACAGGCGTTCACTTAAAGTTACACTGAATCTTCGTTTGGAAGGAATCCAAAGAGTGTCTGATTACTACTTAGGCCCACAAGCTTCGAGCCTAGGGCTGCAGGCTTTAGGAGGCTCTTAAATCATCTTATAGCTTTTCATAGCCTTGTTTTTTTGGGGGGGAGGGGGTCACAAAAGCGAGAAAGTGTGCATGAAAGGCTCTTGGAAAACATGAATGCTTGGGGGCCTAGATTTCCTTAATCGCGGCCTTGCGTTCAAATTTGTTGCTATTACTAATTTTAGGTGAAGTATAAAAAATAGGTAAGGGACACATTTTGGGGTAGAATCTTTCCGAACAAGTTACTTGTTAGAAGCGATTTACTCCCGTATTGTTATTTATTATTAACTTGCTTATGTTTATGTAGCTTCTCTGTATTTGTAGTATTAAACTGAACCGTGAAATGCTATAAATCTTCGGTCTCCTCAAAAGTGGGAAAATGTATTTTGTTCATTGTTTCAGAGCTTATTCACGAACATTAATTAAAACTTGAGCAGAGTGAATTAAGAATTACATCCATCGAAAGCATTTTAGTTCACAAAGATATACTGGATGAAGTATTTCATTACTGAAATTTAGGGAAACATGCAGGTGCTTCTTTTCTACGGTTTGATAAATTTATTTTTTTTCCCCCTGTTAGCATATTAACGTGATATAAGCACTGCAAATTGCATTCGCTTCTAGAAGAGAAGCGTATTACTGCTTCTGAATGCAAATCTCATTCGTATCACCTTTTTTATTTATTGACGCTTATATCTTTAAATTTGAATAATTGAATATAGCCGGACGGAAATGCATTTGAAATTTGATATCATCATTTAATGCGCTGTCCGTTACCACCCGTGTCCTTTAACGAGTTCCGAGATTAGACACTTACCCCCTCCTTTCCCCAAATCCTTTCATTCAAGACGCTCCGTTTAGACATTGAAATCTGCTCTCACAACTCACAAACAAGCAGCCATTCACAGTCGCGGAGTTCCTCTGATTAGATTGCCCTTATATTCCAATGCATTTTCTTGCGCAGGAAAATGTTTTCCGCTCCAGCGGAGTTGTGATGAGATTTGTGTTAGGAGTGTGAGAAAAGGCGGATGATAGGAATGAAAAAGGTATTTGAGGTTCATGCCCCTCCTCCCAAGAACTACTATCAATGCCGAGAGGACGACTGGAACATACCTTAAGCGTTTGTCTTCCGTTCAAGGTTGGCATTCATCGTGTCGGGTGGTTGGGACTGGTAATTGACAGTTTTATTTGGCTGCATTGTGACGCCTTCCTTCATCGCGTAAAGCAACGCACATGTTCTGGAAAGGCATCGTTGCCCATTCGATATCCTGAGACACTCCCTTCTTCTAATTCAATTCTCTCTTTGCTTTGGTCCTTCTTTTCCTTTTTTAAACCTCATCACTTACCATGCTTTTTCATCTGCTTCAAAATGTCGGTTTACTCGCCTGTGACCGCTCGCCCGAGGCGATTTCCGATCTGCTTATAATAACGGAGTACATCTCATTTACATATCGATTATGCATCTCTCCACACCCACTCTCTAACACAGATAGCCTCGCCACATCTTTAATGCTCGGCTAATGCCGGAGATATGGAAGGGGGTCGCTTGAAAAGTCTGAAAGGGTGGGATGGTTAGTTTCTTAAGTCTACGAAAGGGGGGTCAGCATTGCGTCGAAAGAAGAAAGGGAAAGAAAAAAGTAGATATGGGAAGGAAAAAAATCCTCATTTTCTTTTCAACATCGTTTTACAATAGCTGTTCCCTAACCCGTTTTTCCTCCTCCCTCCATGTAATTTCTTCTGGCTTCAGGCGACAGAAGTGGATTTGCTGCATGCTACACACGTCGCTTTAAGGACGGGGTGAGAGGGGCATTTTTTTACCTTTGTAAAGCCTACGCAGTCTAGTAGTTCAAATCTTGGCTGAGATTCGGTATCATATCCTGACATATAAGTAACAGATTCTTGCTGATGAATTTAAAATAGATTGCCTTATAGGCTTCATGACAAGTTGCACACAATGAATATAAAATACTAGCATCTGCCATCCTTGAAAGAGCGATGACGGCAAATTAATTGGGCACCATATGCCTATCTTTGACTACCTGTCTGCTATTACTTCCTCCAACTTTTTTAAATGTTTCATTTAATTTTCTTCTTCATCTTCTTTATTATGTCTGAGGTAGAACTTCTAGATTATCTAGTTTAGTTATCGTCATGAAATGACCAATTCCGTAACTGAAAAGAATGTTTGAAATAGAACAAACCAAATGGTGATTTTTACTTGTTAATCACATTCATTTAAAGACATTTTTCGTGAAGCTTAGTAATGCTGACTTTGTTATAAAGGGATTTCTAGTATTTGAGGTTATCTAAATATATTTTCATAATTATATTATTTAAGTCGTTCCCTTTTTCTAATAATGCGTCTCCAAAATTCTCGCTTGTCTTATGTATTGTATTTACATGTTCAGAAATATATTTCTAAACATAACAATGCACGTAAACCACTAGGAAACGTTCTGTTATCCAGGTTTCAATTTTTTCTTCCTAATCAAATTTTCCAAATTTCTTATTTTTGTTTCATTTTGATATTTGGCTGAATTGTCAGCATTTGTAGGCAGATGGAATTATTCTGAATGGTGATTCTGCACGATACTTCTAAATCTTGCAATAAATGCTTAAATTTTAAAATTGTCGTTTTTAAAAATTTATTCTTATTTAACCCTTTCCGGCACGCTACCTTTTAACATTGGAATTTTGATTTAAAAAAAAAAAAAAAAAAAAAAGGTAGACAGTCTAATTAGGCCTAGTACACAAGTAAAATTTTGTGAAGATAGCACTTATCTTTTAATTCTGTGGGTGTGCCCAAAGTGGGCACACTGATTGAATTGAGCTTCGAAAAGTTCTGAAACGAGCAATGTTGTCAATGAACTGACCGATGAGATGCGGAGAAACAAAGAATACAGACTCTCAGTTGTCCTAGATTATCGATGAGCCCGGTCTGAGCACACCTAGGGTTCGCCGTTTGATTTTAGGCAAGATTTCAAGGTAAAAATTTAAATCTAATAAAGAATAAGGATATTAGCATACAGCCAAAAAAATAACATAGGAATTTCTTTTCAAACAATTCCTTTTATACCCTAAAAAAATCTTCAAGATTTCTTTGAAAAATGAGGGTCTTAAAAAACTAAACATGGCTAAAATATATGGACTGGTTTGTGTTGAGCTGCCATCTACTATAAATAAAGAAGGTTCAGAGTAACCTATAAATCTTTTGTCATTCAATTTTTCTGTGCGTACAGAAGGAAATTTTTAGGTGAGTCCAAACCGGACACATTGTGCCGCAAGGGTTAAGGTGCTTGAGACCTTTGCCCCTCATTTGCAATTTTTTATCTTTTTTCTTCCCCTTAGAAATGTGGCTGTGCATAAAAAACATTCTTTAGGAAACTCCGCTGTTTGCATCGATGACAGAAAAAAACTGCTGCTTAAATTTTTGAAATTCAGATGGGCATAAAAATTAAAATCTTATACTCAGTTATCTGAAATGCCTGCAGAAATGACGATTGTTTTTATTTTTAAAATTTCAGATATTATGCTGAGAACGAGTCTTAATTTAAATGGTTTTTATTATCATGCTCGCGTAGCTTTCGGATAGATTTTAAATATAATTCTTACATTTATTTATTTTTTTAAATTCTAATTCCATAAGAGGAGAAATTAAGAATAGGAAAGCTAAATGTATTGAAACTAAATATTTATAAAGAAGTCTTAATGAAAGCAAGAATCATTTTCTCCATCTGTCCCTGTCTTTAATAATGTTTCCCATTGCTAGATGATATTAAACAATGCTATTTCAATCTTTAAATTTATTTGATTTCCAATTCATATTTAGAGAAAAATCCATAAAAGAGCTCTTTCTGTTTTACTGATACTTCTTTTCTTGCTCGTAATTTCGAAATCATAATCTGCTTTCATTATTATGACTATATTTGTTATGACCTCATATTTGTATGCTGCTCATGGTCTGCCTTTTATATCATTTATAACACTTAACAGGCGAGCGCTGTTTTTGAGTCATTAGTTGCAGCGGTAAATAGAAACAACTTATTTTATGTCTTCAGTTTATTTCAAGGGCGTTATTAAAAAGCTATTCTATTAATGAGACAGCAAACTGAGCTTTCGTTGCGTGTCCTAATGTCTCGTGCAATAACAATTTTATTACGGAAGAATCGTGGTAGAAAGAGCATAAACACGTCTTAAATTTCGTGTCCTTGCGTTGCTGGAAAAAATGCTTGGCTTTTAGTTCTCTCTCTCTTTTTTTTTTTTTTTTTTTTTTTTTTTTTCCAGGGCGGATGGGGATCATTCATTATATGTCTAATATTTATTATATATGTGTGTAAGTGTGTGCGCTCGTACTGCTGTTATATATATACTAGTGGAATTGAAATCATTATTTCTATTTCTAAATTTATAGCTGCTGCATGATATGTAAAAAATTAAGCCTTATGGGATAATCTGTTTCGGAAATAATAGTTTTATATTGAATATCTATTAAAATTGGGAGAATGAGGTGATCACTGTAAGATATGTAATCCAAGACGCCGTAGTATTCTCAATTTTATTTATGTGGTCTTGTGTATTCTCGAGACTGTTTTTTTTTTGCATAGAGATAGCTTTTGATTAAACTATTTTCTACCCGCAGCGCGTAGATTTTCGTTATATTAATATTTACATGTATTAATTATAGAGATTTTATTTTATTTTGACGTGGAATATTTTTTTTAATCAAAGCCTTATTTATACATAATCAAAATAACTTATGTTACCGCTTAATAAAACTTTTTAACTCAAAAAGCAACGTCTGTAAATAGTTTAGCAACAAAGCTTAACTTAAAAATGCTAAACTTTGTTGTTGCTTATCTCGCTTGTGTGACCTCATCAGATCACCTCCACGAATTTTATCTTGGCAAGGAGTGCAAGACTGCGTATTGCTGGCATAAGCCTTGAGAGTTATACAAGTGACAGTACGACAGTACCCCAGTTTTTAATGGAGGGGGTCCGAGGATCTTCCATTCCTCTTACCCTACCATTAAGCCGCTTGGGAGAACTTTCGACTCGCCGTATGTTTTGAGTGCCGCCATCCCGCACAGACACTATACGTATAGCAAACATTCATGCCTTCTCTGGGATTCGAACTCAGGAACTTCGGGTACAGTAGTCAGTGTGACTAACTACTATCCCGTGTGGGCGGCATGCAAAGCTTTGAAATTCAGCAAGAAATTATTTTATTCCGTTAGGATGCTTATGGTTGAATTGTAAAGAACTTATCTACCTTTAAAAAATTGGCCAATACGTATGTTTCTTTAAAAATTTTGAAAATATGTATATTCCAAAAAAATAGAAGAATTCTGGATAACATATTACTCAAATTAGTGTTATATGATCTGGATCGTATAAAAAACTAACTTTGAAGAATATTTTGCTTGACCTTGACACAGAGTTAACAGAGCTTATAATTAACCTTGATGACTTAAAACTTTTCGCGTAGATTTCAGTCTAATTCTCATTTCTCTTTGTTTACCTACATCTTAAAAAAAGTGTTTGTTAATTATTATTGTTCTTAATTCCTATTAAAAGTGAGGTATAAATAAATGCAATGATAAATATGTTTTTTAAATATATAAAAGGGTTACAAGATCAACGAGGGCAACGCAAGGCCAAAGGATAACATTCGGTATACTTATCTGTATGTTTTACTTGTTCTGGATTTTTAAACATTGAAAACACAAGTTTTGAGTTTTTCGCATTGGAAGCTGCCCAATGGACTACTTTGTACATCTGTATGAGCACTTTTATTTGGCGCATTTTCTATCAACTGTCATCTTTTAATAGCTTAATGTGGATTTTTGTCAGTCAGTACTACAACTAAATGTGCTAGAATAGATTATTCAAAAATTAAAGTCATGATGCCGAGATTTTCCCAGCCATCATTCAAACTTACTAGAGCCAATAACATCTTTAAAACGATTTCTTTTGTAATTCAACCTAGCTCCATTTAAACGCATAAATTTCGATTCATCTACGATTTGAAAAAACACTTTTGATCTTCCTTTTACAAACCTTTTAGGGGGCCCACCAGTGGCCGAGCGATAAAGTCGCTGAACACTGGTAGGTCGGTCCGAGGTTCGAATCCCGCGAACCGGGCTGGCTGCATGGGCGTTTTCGTGGTTTTCCCCATGTGTAACGTGTATGCGAGCCAGTTTCCCTTAGAAAGTCCTCCACGAAGGCATCCCTCCCCTTAGGCAGATAACCCTAGTGTGCTTTGCCATAATTAAATAAACCAAACCAAACCAAACAAACCTTTTAGGTTAAGTGGATAATTTGTTATCACAGAGCCCTTGCTAGCTATTTGCCTTCAGTAATATTATTTCGGTTGGTAAGAAGTACTGTAATGTTATTCAAAGCTATATAATCTGCTGATTTCAGTGACTTATTCTTCATAAAAATGCGTGTCGCGCAAAAGTCATTGACTGCAATATTTATTTCATTTATTTAAAATTTTAAAAGAATATGAAGTTGTTTTAAACTTGTAATCTGCTGATTTCAGTGACTTACTCGTCTTAAAAATGCGTGTTGGGCAAAGTTCATTAACTGCAGTATTTATTTTTTTTTATTTATTTAAAATTTTAAAAGAATATGAGTTTGTTTTAAACTTGTAATTTGCTGAGAATCATGAAAAGTGTATTAGAAGATTACCTAATTTCTTAAATAATCTTAGATATCTCTGTTATCGCTTGTCGCTAAAGGCTCGGATTAAAAAAAAAAAAAAAAAAAAAAATCTGTAGGTCCTAGTTCATTGATCTTGTATTTTATTCAACCTGCTGAGGGCATAAGAAGTTCAGGTATCGAGATCTTCATATCCCCTCGAGCAATAGCAGGAAAGCAGAAACAACCCTTTCCAAGAGGGGCCCATCTAAGTGAAAGGGAAAGGGGCGTTGTTCTTTCTTCTGGAGCAGATGCAAGTAGAGTGAGTTGAGGTTGTTCAACTTCTTTCTCGACCTTCCCTCTTGCTTAGTTGAATCGAAGTATGGGTTGTGTGCACTTGTCCCCTTTCCATAGCACACCTGTGGGAAGGTTGATGCCCTTCGAATAGAATTAGAAATATCGCCCCTTCCTTAATCTCGAAATTCCAACCAGACTTTGAGGAACTCTTTCACTGTGGTCTCCGAAAACGGATATTTTTATTCCGCTGAAAAGTCATGAAAATTCTTGATTTGTAAGTTAGCTCTGTGTCAAAGGTAAATATTTTTGCTTATTACTTCAGCAGTTACTGCAATTACTTTGTCAGTATTGAAATTGCCGTATGAGCTGCATCGATGTCTCAGGTGTATTGCAGTGAATGCTTCAGCTTTAGGCGTTAATCTATTGAGATTTAATACATTACCTTCTTTATATAATTAATGCCATTACCTTTGCGCATAAATACTGGAAAACAAAATTTGCATTATGAAAAACATTTGTGATTTTGCACTATTTATGATGAATTATTATTTTAATAAAATTTACATAATTTCTAAGCGAAATTTAATAATGCATCTTCTTACCCCGAACATTTTGCAACTTCAGCGGGATTCAGTACCGATTTAGTGTAGAATTTTATTTTGAGTTTCTGATGCGTCTAATTTTGCTATATATATATTAATTTTTGGTTAAACGTATATTGCAATTCATGTTACAGTTATTAAAAAGTTCATAATTTAAATTATAATTTTTAGTAATTTTGTGCTTCGTAGAATATATTAGTGTATTATGTAAGCATAAAATAGCAGTGATTTATGCATGTCCGTATTTAGATGGGAAAAAATTGAGTTTAATCTAACTTCGCAACCAATTATAACTACCTGTGAGGTAAAATTGTTCATCACTAGCTTTTGTAATTCAAAGTTTAAGTGATTTTTTTTTTTTTTTTTTTTTTTTTTTTCTCTCTTCTAGCTTT
Source organism: Stegodyphus dumicola (assembly GCF_044657685.1). Classification (NCBI taxonomy): domain Eukaryota; kingdom Metazoa; phylum Arthropoda; class Arachnida; order Araneae; family Eresidae; genus Stegodyphus; species Stegodyphus dumicola. Next base: position 181,277,134 of record NC_140780.1, on the reverse strand, counting down.
TATTTTGGCGGTAACCAGTTCTTCATTTGCATTTCTCTTTTTCCGTTTCTTGTTACTGCTCTCATTCTGAAGCCTCTTAAATGAATTCTTCATATCTGTTTAATGCGCTCATCGTTATTTGCATTCCCTTTTCTTATCGTTATTCACTTTTCACCACCCAGGCACGCAAATTAAGATAGTAGTTTACTATGCTAATTATTATTATCTCTTACAAGGTTCTGTGCTTTCCTTGTCAAGAAGAAATTTAGAATGCCATTGTTTGATGAATCTAATACCGTTATTTATAAAGAGTTCCAAAAACTAAATAAAGCTATAATTTTTCTCCTTTAATTTGTAATTTGTCTCATGCTGAACTACTTTCCTTGGTCAATATGCCTGCAATGAAGCGGTTGTTGATATGTCAGAGAGTAAACCGGTTAAACTATTAAGACTGAACATGAGAGCTCTAATATAAATATATTTTTTGGGTCTAAATTAGTCATGATAATTGTTGGTGTTTATTTGGGTAGATAAAATATTTTATTATACCAATTGCTTGTATTTATTTGGGTACATAAACTATTTTATTATACTAATTGCTTGTATTTGTTTGGGTGCATAAAACATTTTATCATATTAATTGTTGAAATTTGGTTTGGTAAAAAAAGTATTCTTTGGAAGCTCCGTTTAACTTCATGTTATCCCTAACATTTGCTTGTCACGAATGAAAGTTGTGAAGAAAGATGTTCATTAGTGCATATTACAAGTTTTTGAACTATTTTAATCTGTTTTTATTGTATCAGATCATTTGCCATGTCATCTCGTAACCATTTGTTTGTGATCTATGTGAAATGCGTGCGACTTAAAACGTCGTGCTTTACTTGTTAGGCTTTTCATAAATTACGCTTGGAAAGTTTTTGATAAGAGTTCAAAAACAATGCATTTTTTTTTTTTAAGGGGGAGCTTCAAATAAACATATAATTCTTCCTAACTTTTTATGCTTTTTCAAATTACTCATACGTTTTTTTATTATTGCAAAGCTAAAAAAAAGCTGTATAATAGGTGAAATTTAATTAACTCTAACACTCTGCGGCAAAATGTTTTTATTTATTTTTTTAAAATCAAAACACCCTTATAATTTTTTTCACTCAAATCCGCAGGATAAAAATTTCCCGTTGTTTCAGCCAAATATTGCCAAGTCCATTATTGGGTATTGCTTTTGCATCCTATTGTTTCACCTTAGTATTCAATTCCTCGAATTGTTTGGCAGTAATACAAATTGTTTTGCAGCTTGAGAATTTTCCATTTTTGTTCTTTTCGATGGAGGGCAGAGGGAGTCGTTTCTACTATTCTCTTCTGTTTACAAGAGATCGTTATTGTTGTAAATTATTGAAAAGTTTATAACATGCTCCGCCATAATCAGTGGCATTTGACCTCAGATTTTTGGAAAAGTTGTGCAACTGAACTTATAGATATGTGGCTTTCTTATTACTTTATGAATTCAAGTGTATTATTGTAAATGAAGAAGAAATTATAAAACAAAAGTATTATGAAATTCCATATTTGTTTTCACTTTGCGTTTTAAATTAGGATTGAATAGGCAAAACTTCTGTCGAAATTGCTTCTCAGAGAACAAGTGGGAAATTTTTTTAATTAATTCTGACCAAAAAATAGAAAATAGAGGCAAAGTATTTAAAAAAAAGTGCATAAGTTTAATTCTAAGAAGTGGAAAGCTTTTGTAATTTGTATTTAATACTATTATTCACTACTTTATGCAAAATTTGTTTGCTACGATTTATAGTATAGTGTACGATATAAATTAAATGTTGAACTCTATATCCGTTTCCACTTTGTGATTTATGGCTTCTTAGGGGTTTATTACTTCCGTGTTAAAATAATGAAGCGGTCTGTTATGTGAAGACCCATGTGGCTATTTAAGCATAGTATTACAAGTAATTCTGTATTCGGAATGTCACGCGATATTAAAATACAGTTTTAAGTTTGCCATTGTATGAGTTCTTGCGTATTTTGTTAGTATGCCCCTTTTTACAACTAATAGGAAACTAACATCATAAACAATTAACATCGTAAATTTCGTTATGTATCAGACGTTTGTATTTAGAAATGCATTTACTATCTGGCAACCTTCTATTCCACTTCGTAAGCAATTCTTAACTACTATATACTAACTATGAGAATATATAGTTACATACTAACTATATACTAACTATGAGAATATATACTATGAGAACTATATACTAACTATGAGAACTATATACTAACTATGAGAATATATTCTTAACTATGAGAATATATAGTTTATACAGAATATTATATCTATATTATACAGTACTATTATACGTATATTGTATGAAATTAAATTCCTTTACGGATGCAGATTTCTTAATGCTGTTCCTCCTGTTTAATTTGTAATGTCAAGATAAACTATTTTTATAATATAGTACAAATAATGACGGTTCAAAATGCTTCTATTGCATCTTAAAATCTTATCGTACAGAGCGATGTAGCAGTTAATCGAGTGGATACAGAATTTTTTCATTCAAGATTGGATACGTGGAGCGATCAGATATCCCGTTATAAAAGTAGTCTTATTATAATTCAAATATAAAAAAATTCAAATAGTATTAAAATATTGATCTGACCAAACTTTGACAGACAGGCCAACTTTAAAAGGCTGTGGGGCTGTGTGCAACTCCTGTATGCATTCTAGGGTTAATAAGACTTAGATTACATAAATTTGGGCGAAGAAGATAAGGTGAATTTTGATACACCGTATCCTAGCTTCTTCGCTTGTATTCCATAACTTAGAAATAATAATTTATGTTCATGATTTCATATACTCTAAAGGACTGCAGTAGTTTTTCTTGATTACTTAACAGATGTTTGCTGAATCAGATTGTTCCTGCAAATTTTTACAGTGCTTGCGAGTTATTGCATCTGTCTGCATGATTTGTCCTTTTCCATTCTGTATGCTGTGTCCTAAATTTTGCTGCATTATAATTTTTTATGTTAGCTTCGTATGATTTTCTCTACCAAAAATTTCAAACTGTCGCTTTAAGAAAAATCATTCACTTTCAATTTATTTAATCACTTAATATATCTTAAAACTTACCTAAAATCAATTTTATTTATTTACGTTAAGGCTTTGTTGCATTTTGAGTCACTGCATCTACAACCATGATTTTTATTTTTTGTTTCAGTATGTCATGAATATGCCAGAAGATGATCCTAGGCGCATGGATGAAATTCGAAAGTATGCAGCAATTTATGGGAGGTTTGACTGCAAGAGGAAAGCAGAGAAACCTCTAACCTTGCACGAGGTATAACATTATAATACTGTGCATGTCTTTCTGCTATTCTTATTAATACCTTTTTCCCCTTCTTTTGATAAATTTATTATACACAAATGTGTGTTTAATCTGCTTTTTCCTTCATTAAAACTCTTAACGGTTTCTCTGTGATGATGCTTCTGTTTCTATTATAAATTTCTTTTAAATATTTTAAAAAGTGGTGCATCTCCATTGCAGCCAAGATAACAGAGCAGATTTTTCTCAAATTTACTCTGTTTCCAGAAATGAGAATGTGATTTGCTGACGACCAAAGCAGAGTTGACTTGTAGAATTTTTCACATAATATAATGCTATGCTTATCTTTTAATTTGTGTTTTATCTTGAGCAAGTGATTTATTACATGTTGACAGTTAACTTTTGTGTCTCTATGGGTCTTTATACAGCTTATTCCTAATAAAGTTTTATTGAATGTTCTGAATATTAAATGCATTTACTTGAAATGAGTGTTGGATTAGAGTAAGTATGACTGCTAAGAAGGAAACTCCATAGTATTAACTCCTGAATTTAGAGGTAAGAACTATTTTTGATTACATGGGCTTAAACAGTACCAGTCATTTGTGTAGACTTCGGTTTGTATATCAGTCAAATGAATATTGTGCAGGTAAGCACATCTCATGTTTATTTCCTTTTTCTTACGATTTTTCCATGTGGACTTACAAAAGTTTGTATCAATAAAAAATGCTATATTAATAAGGTTATATTATATGTTTCTTTATATCATATAATGTATATGAAAATTCTAAATGTTTTTGTTTTCAGGGCAAAGTGTTTGATGAGTTTTAGTTTGTTTAATTTGTTGATTTTATGCTTTCACAAAAAATTATCTGTGTTGTGATTTGTGGTCAACTCAAAAGACAGCTTTTCCTCAGGTATTTCCCCAAAAGAATATTTGTAACATCAAAAGCAGAAGAATCTTCAAAGTATTTCAATAAATGGTGCACATTCATGAAATATGTAAATTTCATGTTGTGTATTCTTTGATTTCCATATTCACTAAAAATTCCCTGCACATTCACTCAAAATTCCTTTTTTCACGCTAAAAAACTTGTCCTTTTTTTTACTATTTATTTATTTTATTATTCCTTTAAATTTTGTTCTGAAAAAAATATGCTTCGTATTTTCTTTCATTCCTTCAGGCCTGCATATTATGTTTGATATGCATGGCAGATCAGTATTATAGCTGACGCTATGTGAAAATGGGTCTGTATAGCAGTGCGCACGATTTTTCTCTTGCGATCAATATCACTGGAGCGTGAAAAGAAAGAAGCCAATTGGGGGGGGGGGGAAAAAAAAAGAACATTTAAAAAAAAGTTAACGCTAACAACAGCGGGCGCAAGTTTACGGCCCATTTTTCTCACATAGCGCCATCTATTGGGAACCATGGGAAGTAAAGGAATATTTGGATAGCTTATGATTTATGCTTTCTCCTCCATTGTTTAGAACTTGATATTTCTTGTTTTATTTCTTTCATTATCTTCACTTTTGTATACCTTCTATCTCTTATAGATCATATTTATTCATCCAATTCACTGGTAATTGTTACTCAAATTTCATAAGAAATCGTCGATTTTTAAGTTACTCTACTCATTGGCTAGGAATTTATTCGCTTCGTTTTAGCTTGTGTGCATTCACTCCATTCTGTAAAACATGATTCATAGTCTGTTCTCGAATTATAAACTGTACGCTGCATTAAAACTTTTCGAACTATCTGTGATGTGAATTTGGGTCTGTAATTTAATAACTCTGCCTTAAATCAGGACTTCATTTTTATTACTTATCCTGCGATGATGTCTGATGCTTTATTTGTTTTTCTTTTCAAGTTTTTATTTCAATTCTAGCTACTGTATTCCACAAAATACTTCTGTCTTTGTAGAAGTGAGAGTAAAAGAAATTGTTTCTCAATAAGTCCAACAAATTCTAAATGTTTAAAGGGGGGGGGAATTTAATACAAAGAAATTGTGTTGAAACCATTATTTCTATTACCTGCAGAGTTTTGTAAGCTTTGGAAGAAAACGTTTTTAAAAATGATTACTTTTAATTTTCGCAGAAGTATGATATAAGTAGTGCAAAAATTTTTGAAGAATCGTAATTTTTTATTACTTCTACCACATTTTTTTTATTCTTCTTCCATATTAAAATTTAAAAAAGTGCATTGTTAAAATTTTCAATTGCAAAGAAAGGACTTTTTTTAAGAGGGCTTATATTTCATCTCTTTTTCAATTCAGTATTTTGTCTCTTTTGAAAAGAATTTTTTTTCTGGTCCTAGTAAAACTCTTAAGTTGTTAGGATAAGTGCTACTTCTTAAAGTATTTTTGAAACTATAATAAAGAGAACAATTTGGATATTGATGTGTACATTATGCTATCTATTATTTATTCCGAGTTTCAACAAATCGTTTTCTTGTTGCTTACTTTTTTACGATGTACTTTAAAAAGCACTGAGGTTAATTAATCTAAATTTTACGTTTTTTTTGTCCATTTTGTTTTTTATCAGTTTAATTAAAATTTACCGCTAGAAGCGTTTTAAATATTGGAACTTTTGTTTTATATGTACCCTTTAAATTTTTCAGGTATTGTTCATACCACCCAGTTGTGATTCATAATTTCATAACGCGGTAGAAAATCTGTAAATTGTTTTGCTAACTTAAATAACAATGATTATCTTGGATTAAAAAATGATTCGTTACCTATTACTTGTCACTTTTTTTTTTTTTCATTTGTTTCTTACGTTTGTCAATTCATAAAAAAGTTTCAGCAGCGGAATCAACATCTTGAGAGTAACATTTTGCATTTCCATTCATCAGCGACGTCGTTAGAGGACATTATACTTCTAAATCTTTTATTATTATTATTATTATTATTATTATTATTATTATTATTATTATTATTATTATTATTATTTATTTTTTGGGGGGGAAAGGACAATTCAAAATTTTGTGAAGCAAAGAGAAAAAAGTTGTATTTCAAGCTTTAAGAAGTAAATTTTAGTATGCAAGAGATGTTGCATTAACTTCTATTCTAGTATGTTTTGGAATGATACATTGTAGACCCTAGCTGAAAAGACTAAGTAACGAATTCTCGATAGGTCTTGGAAGAACAGATGACTGCAGAAGAAGGTTTAAATAACCTTTTTATTTGAACTTAAGAAAAAAATGCACTCCCTCGGTGCTCACAATCTACCACCGCTTGTGGCTAAGTAACTTAACAGAAAAATAAGAAGTAAAATCACAATAAAGTAAGCTTGGCTACACGATTGGTTTCTTATTTATGTAAACCGCTTAATCGGCTGCACACAGCAAAGCCGAAACTAGAATATCAATATAATCTAAAGAGAGTGGCTAAGCACCAACTATTCGCGTACAAAAGCTACTTCAAACCCGCGGCATAAATTCGGAACTAACTCTCCTACTCGAACTCTTAAAAGCGTTGCCTAAATACCGACTACGAACTCACTTAGATTTGCATACTACGTCATTGAAATTTACATTCTCCGGAAAATGAAATCAGAAGGGAAAGGAAAGGTTCTAAAACTAAAACTAATTGGTTAGAATAAAATAAAGTCTTTACAAACTTTTATGTATTGTATTATCCACATTATCTTTTAATCTGAACCGAGGCCCTTTCATAAGCTTTTTATGTCTAACATTTACGGATTTGACGTACACTGTGCCATTTTTAAATCGCAGAAAACATAAACAAATAAAAGCTAACTTCTGCTGTAGTATGCAAGATATCAAAGAAGAAAATTAATTCACAATCTTAAAACTCCCATCCCCGAAAAAAAAAAAAAAAAAAAGAGCTGATTGAAGAGTTGCCGAATTAACTGCTTATATTCTAAGCTGACAGAATTCTAAAACTACAAACACAACATTTATTTGAATTTGAGATCTGAGTAAACAATAATGAATGTGTTTCAGTAAACAGCACTTTTCTGTATGAGTAACGAAACTGACATTTTTAAAGATTGAATGATTTTCATGTGAAGTATTAATAATTTTACTATATTTTTAACAAAACTACAAACAGTATACGAAATGAAGTATATTGTTTTCGTACATTCGTGTCCATAAAATTAAGCATATAACACGAAAGGAAATAAGTGCACACAAAATGATTAAATAAACTATCTTACTGTGACATTACATAGCTTCAAGCGAGTGAATACGTGTGTTGGATATTAGTGATGTTAGCGTCGGCATTGCTAAAATTACTGTAAAGTGTACTTTTCTTTCATATAAGTTAAATATTAAATACAGGCAACTTCTTAGAAATTAAAACAGGATCAATACCTAAGAGAAAAGTAACTGCGCTATTATGAACCAAAAATGTTAAATTGCTACATAAAAATAGAATAAAAGGGGTCGTTATAGCCAAGGACAAATTTGTGTCTTTAGTTAAAATGTAAAAGGAGTAGAAAAGCAGAATCTTCACCTGCTTGGTACTCTTAATGTGATATCTAAACGGTGTAAAAAGTTACGTAATGGAAAAGTCTGTTACAAATTCTTTACGAATTTCTTTCAGTGTAATATTCTGTTTGTTCTATGAAAATTATTTTAGTTTACAACCGCATTTTAAACGATTGTCATATTCTTAGTAGTATCACAAAAATCTTAGAAAGTTATTTTAAAATTTATGGATTTAGCTTAAAATGTGTAACGTTACGAGTGTTATTGTTTTCAAGGTTCGATAATCAAAGTAAAATTGAAAAAGATTTGGTTTAAATTTATAATGCTTGTTATGTCATTCATGTTTGCTGAAATATGTTCTATAATAAAACTACTCTCGGTGCTGTAAAAGAAAATATATTGTAGGCCTGTAAATAAATTGTATCTTCTGCAACAAGTATCCTGCCTTTAGTTTGCGTTGGATTGCCCGTATTACACTTAATACTAAAGTGAATTGTTAGTCATATAATACAAATCTGGCATTTAAGTGCTTTCTTGTGCACTGCACAGTCTGGTTCAGTTACCCGGTTTAAGGCCCAGCTAAGAACTAGAAATATCTGATCAAAATCTCTTCAAAACGGGTGAAAATTCATATTTAAATATCTCTTCAAAACGGTTTCAAATTCGCCCGCCGTGCAGTATTACGTAAAATTCTTAACAACTTACCTGGTTCAAGGCCCAAATTGTAAAGTCTGAATATAAATATCTCTATCTATGTTTACAAATTCACCGAGTGTGCAGTATTACGTAAAATCAAGAAATGTGGTGCTGAATTAATCAAATAATAATTTCAAGGTTTAGTTGTATTAACCAATAATTATATTAACTGTGCATTAATCACATGTGACCTATAGCTTATAATCAAGTATTTTATACTGAGGTACAAATGTAAAATGTTTGATTATACTGCAAATTAAAATTTTAATTTATTACCTACTTCATACTAAAATATAAATTTTGCAAGTTAGCGTGGTTTCCATAATTAAGCAGTTTTTAATACTGAAACTCAAAATCCAGGGAACAATTTCATTTAACTGGTTAATTATAAACAAGATTATAAGCGAATGATTAATATTCTAAAGATTAACAGAGTGCACTTGTGAGCATTAATAGTTATTAATTACACTCATTAATTAACATTAGGAGATATTATATGGCATAAGTAAAGGTTATTATTATTTAGAATTCTGTCATACCCTTCAGAATATAGAATTATGTTGATAAATTAACATTCTAGATAATTCAAAAAATAGGTAACGTAAACAATACTTTGTTTCTTTAACCTGTAGTTAATAATGCAAAATACCAGTTATCATTTGATGCCCATCATACTGTTTTTAATGAAATAAAACAAATATTAGTTGGAAGTTGGGGTGAGTTTGTTAACTAACATATGTTAAAAGTTTTTCTTTCATAATTACTGAAAAACATTTCAGGGTTTACAATGGAAGCACGTAAAGTTGAAAAGTATTTTAATGTGAAATATCTCTCTGAAGTCAACTTATGCACTTGTCAGTTCTTCTGGATGAAAAAAAAAATGATATTAAAACTGAAAGTTATTGCCCAAAACAGAGGCGAATTATAAGGTTGCGCAAGTTTCAGTCAACCCCAGAATCTGGATTCAAAGAAAAGCTATGTAAAGCACCAAGTTTCAGTATTTTATGTATAATTTTACTTGAGTGCATCTTCAAATTCATTATCCTAATTAACATGGTAAAATTCCATGTTATTAAGAGTCGAAGCCAGGCTGGCAAGCCAGGTTTTGCTGTTTTCTCCTTATATTACGTGAAATGCGAGCCAGTTTCCGTTCAGGAAGTAAGGCGGTAGGCTCTTGCATGCTTGCCATAATTTATTAAACAATAAACAACAATAAATGTCTACTTTGAGAAAAAATATTGTGTTAAAAAACTTTCATGTAACTGAAAGTTTTAACAGAGACCACCTTCCAATAGGTAAAATAAACGTGGCGTACTGCAAATTACATTGCTGCAGAACATCGTTTTACAGCATAAATTTTCCGAACATAACACTTGGGGCTTGTTTTAAATTACCAAATTAATTTTAAACTCAGAAGACCGAAGAAAGTAAAACACGCAGGAACCACAGAGTAACACAAGATTTCTCAACTTATAACTTCTGCTCACTTACTATCACATTAGAGAAACATTTAGCTCTTTAGACTTATGTTATTGTAGTTGGTTCTGATCTTGAGTGAGACAGTAGTGATTATGGAGTTTCGTTATCCCACTTTAAATTCGGGTCTGATTTTTGCAAGAAAAATGTTTTCCGTGCGATAATTAATTATATAAAAGCATATTCTATTTATTCGGTAGCAAACGATACTGGTTTTAGATTAGAATCCAGTATAATAAATGGATCCGATGATTCTGCTTATGCAAAAGGCTCACATTGGGCATCTGGCAACAAATTATGTGATATGATTAAGATTCTTCTTAGGTGGCCTTTCTCTAAGCTTCAGAATATCATTTCATTGATTTGATTTGAAAATGTTATTTTTTTTAATTAAAAATATTTCTCCTTCAGACAGTGTTGCCAGGTAGGGTGTTTTAAGACAAATTTTAGGAATGTGACCAATTTTCAGTCTAAATGGCATCAGAGAATTCAAATGGTTTTTGCTCAGCTTGGATTCATTTGCATGCTAGCATTATTTAAATAAAACCACTTCCACTATTTTGTAATTCTTTTTCAAAAAAGTAATTTTTGATCAGTTAAATGGGAAAAAATTTTTACCTCCAGCATGAAGAAACTTTGTAACTCTTTAGTCGCTAGATCGCAACTAGTAATTTTTCAGTCACTAGCAGTTTTGTCTTATGATAATAATAGTAGCAAATTAGAATTCAAAATCGAGTTTTTTTTTATCTCTGAAGTATCCATATGTAATTCATAATCCGACAAATAGATTATGAGCTGTAGTTTTCACCGTGTTTGTGTTTTACTTTCTTAATAATGTCAGTTAATACTAATTTCGTAGTCGAGAAAGCATTTTTTTCTTGTACCTTCAAGTAAAATAAAAGGTATAAAATGCATCTGAATCTACTTGTTATTGATATGGCAATCCAGGCAGAACTACTGCTATCAAATAAATGCTGTTGGGACTTCCCTACATCTTTGCATTAGTCAGAATTTATGCCGCAGATTCCATTCGTTTTAGGGGGCATGGAACTTATGAAGGTTCTCAGATTTCATAATTATCGAGTTTTTTTACAAATTTAATTCCGTGTAAGTTCGATTCTGAGACTTATCGCCATAAAGACAAGCATATCTATTATATATTGACATCAAAATTTTCTGTAATTTCCGATAATAAAAGTCTCTTTGATCGATTTGCTTTTCTGAAGAAGAGTTTAGAGTTTTCCGCACTTCAACATCACTTTGAGAGTAAGTCTACCTGTCACCGAACACTTATTACATGCCATAGCTTTCATTTATCCAGATCTTCAATAGAAATTTATGCAGGATAGTGAATTATAATCAAATCTCTAAGGGGCCTTGGAAAATGTCAAAAATTATAAGAAAAATATGAGCGCAAATAACATTTGGAAAAGACTATAATACTGTTTCAGTATAATTATTAGTCACTGATATATTAATCTGAAAGTAATTAAGTAACGCACTCTTTGTGCATTGCTGTCTATCTTTTCTTCAAATCCTGTAAACATTCTTTACTGTCTTGTAAATCCAATATTCCCGCAGACTGTGAAAAGGCGATTTCTCAATGAGCATTTTCTCCATGATGCTGGAAATGCAATGTAAAAGTACAAATTACGCAAGAAATAAACATTTGGTTACAGATACGAAAGAAATTATAATAAAATTTTAGTTAATGAATATTGTGCTCAAGACGTAAACTTAGACTATCGTTTCATTACCTGAAATCAGAAATTATTCATTACCTGAAATTTTCTCGTGGATAGTTAAATAAATTGCCTATCCGTTTTATCTCGTATCTTTCAGCTCAAAAATGAATAATTAAACTGATGCTGATAGCTGGTGTTAGTGGCTATTAGCCTGAGTTTTTCACTTCAGTTTTTAGGGTTTTAAATTTGTAAGTTCCTTATTATGAAATTGATTGAAGCAATTAGTAGCTAATGTATGCAATACATACAGAAAAGGAAACAAGATTACTAAAACATAATTAACAAAGCCTTGAGACTTCATCTTAAGTCTTCGACCATCTCACTAATAATTATCGATTAAGTCGAGATAGAAGGTGTTGATAAAGTAATAAAAATGTCCTATCAAAAGACAACGGAAGGCTTCTGAGGAAACTTCCGCATCTCAGCATCCTTAGGATTGGTTCTTTTGTATTTAGTGAAGAGGCTCTTTGTAATGTGCAACCCATGTTACTTCCGGAGGTGAAAAAGTAGAATAATTCTCCGGAAATTTAAATCAAATTCTTGACTCAGTCACAATTTTTTTTCAATGGATTACCCTCCTTTGTATCTGCTACCAGTTAGAATTACATTTAAAGACTTTTATGCAATTTCATCATCGGCAAAGATAGATGCAAGTAGCGCCAAATGAAGGAATCGGGTTATGTTATACGAGCAGCTATTTAAATAATAGAAAAAAATCTGAATAAATTAAGAGTTTATAATTTTTTTTTGTTTCTTTGTTTGTTTTAGCGAGAATTCATCTTTGTTATTTTATATGTTGCATAATTTTAAACTATTGTCAATAAAATAGTTAATAACCACATGTTTTTTAAATGAAAGGAAACCAAAATTTATGTTCGGCCAAAATGCAGAGTTCTTAACTACTACGTTTATTATTATTCATCGAAAGGCTTAAAAAATGAATAATAAATAAGTGTAACAGTAGCAGCTCTAAATTAAAAACTGACCAGCTAGATAGAGAACCTTGTCTTTACGTAAAAAATAAATACCTACGTATGTCGCTAGTGTTAACTATCTGGAGAGCAAGATCCACAAGGCTTTCAGAATACAGCAGATTATTCTAAATGTCTTGAAATATAATGGTTTTTGTTTTCTTTGGCGTATACGCTTGTTTACTATAAAGAAAATTTATTGAAATTTTGATTCGATGCCTGTGCATCTATATAGCATGAACTTTGAGCTTCATATCTGGAATACATGGAAATTCTCCATGTAAGTTGTAGTCATTAGGTTATATCAATGCAGGACCACTAAAAACGGGCAATGCCATCGAACTCTCGAGCGTGCTCCAGTTACAGCACGAAGGCCTGCGGAAAAGAGAGAAAAAATATCTTATAAAGTATCTAACTAAATAATCCATGAACACAATTCAAGAGTTATTTTATATCTTCATCTTTGGCTGTAGATTGCGAACTTAGTAATTTGTCTTAAATTGCTAGAAAGAGTTCTCAAAGTATAGTGCATTAAAAATAAAAATGATCGCTTGTGATTAAATTTATTTTTGTCTGTTAACACATGGGTAAAAAATTTTTAGTGGTTTTTTGCAAGGGAATACAGAAATAGCGAATGTCATATTTTTTAGTTGTGTTAGACTTACCTCAGTCCCTTTTAAATTTTTGCATGCTGTTTTCTTAAATACATATCTATCCACTGCGAAGTTTATATAATAGGCGAGAAATGTAATTTTATAAGCTGAAAAAAACTCTTTGAAAATTAATTAATTTTAAATATATATTTGGAGCAGACATTATGTTGAATTATGGTACAAATTTGTTCGAACTTGTAATCCGAAATTTAAATTAAAACAGGAGCATGTGTGATTTTGCAATACTTCAACGCGTCATTTTGGTCTTGTTGATTCGACTTCAACAAAAACTAATTTTTCAGGCAGTGTGTAAATATTATCTTTGCAGTAATAGCGCAGGATTTTACTTTTTAGTCCTTCTAAATGAATTTTGAAATTCACTAATTTTAAAGTTTCCCTCTTACCCGGCTTAAAAGATCTTACCCGCCCTATATTTCGCAGTCTTTGATCGTAGTCATATACTTCCAGTTACAGAAGTATTTTAAATAATGAAAATATTCGTGTTTTCGCAATAATATAAAATTAAAAAAATAATAAAAATTTTCGACAAATAACGAAATCTAACTTTTATCTCTCGGTTCCTATACTTATATTTAAGAAAGTTTTATACTTGTTATGAAAAAATTAAAATTAGAAGTTTAGCTCTCGCACGACAAAAAATCACAATTTAATTTCAAAATTTTCAATTTTTGATGTCATTTTCAACTTACCTTGAAAGATCGGTTAATCAGGTTAGAATAATTCGAGGAAATATGTTTAAATGAAGTGCAGGAAAAAGTGTATATAGTTTAATAGGCCTTACAAGGAATTCATGTGGTGTCCTCATCGGATTTTTTTTTTTATTTGTTATTTAGAAATCATATTTTGATTATAGTTTTCATCTCATTATTTTTCCCCAGGAATCTGAGAATAATTTCCATGAAACAAATTACACTTTTTATCGTATTTGCACTAAAGTAAAAGCTTTCGGTAGTTAAAGAAGTCATTACTGGGTGCCGAAAATCGACATTTGTAATATCAAAGCAAATATAAAAAGCATCTACTATCGATTTTAATTTAGCCTTTCATCTTACCTTTTTATTTCTCTTTCATGCTCTTCTTTGCAGGCAACAAAATCACACACAGTCTTAATTGCCGGTTTGATTGCAAATAACTATCAAAAGTTTTCTTTGCTGAGAGAATTTATCTCAGTGCTTTTTAAGAGTTTATGTGTTACTGTAATAACACTAAATTATGAATGTCTTTATGGAAGGAAACGCACCTACGAATTACTGTGATTCAATTTGATAAATTAAAAAAATTTTTTTGAAAGTTTGGAGAAATTACAATTTCGAAGCAAAGATTAACTTAATCGAACAACCTAAACAGTAAGTTAATTTGTGTTTCTTAATAGAATATTAATTTCCATTTGTATCTCAATGCAAATTTTCAAAATATCATAATGCAATAACAGTCCAAAAAGTTTCTTCCAGTGTTTTATTCTATATTATGGCTTCTTAATGAGCTTTCTAAAGCCATTTAAAGTAATATATTCCATAAATGTAACTTAGCAGAGAAATTCAATTCATTAAAATTTGTCTAACTGTTAACAGATGAAAGTAACATAAATCATTTAATTTTGTATTTGTTCACTTTTATTCAATTTCTTTATAAACTTGAACTTCGGTGTTTTAATGGATTCTACCAATAAATTTATTTTACTTCATTTAACTAATTTGACGACCAACTAATGCATTATAACAAACATGCAAAACCTTCTCATTTTGTTTGTTTGTTTCTTTCCCACCTGCGGGTACAATTTTAAATCGTAATCTTGGGGTATTTTACTGATAAACTAATACTGTTAAAAAGCATGTGTCTAATTCTATTTTTTAATCTGATCAAAATTAAAGCAAAATGTAAAAACTGCGAAATATACATGGGGCTAGCTTAACATCATTGAAAAAAAAAAAAAAAAAAAAAAAAAAAAGTGAATACAGTACCGAAGTAAAGAAAAGAAGAAATATTCACATAAGGCTATTCAAGTTTCTAAAACAAAATTTAGAGTAAAAAAAGCAAGTCGAAAGTCTTGGTAAAATACGGCTTCTGTAACTTTCCTATTATTTTCAGGTTAGATTTGCTCTGAATGCACTTTCGGCAACTGGCAGTTTTATAAGTTTCCTTCTTAATTTTGATTATCAATGAACTGTATCCTCTGTATAAATGAAACCTTTTGTTTAAATTCCGAACTGCAACCTGGTCAGAATTTTAATTAACTATAGTAATCGCACCAGTTTGGAGACTTGCTTCTCGTGTTAATTCAGTGGGAATAAAGTGAAAACTTTTCGTTATGTCTGAAAACTGCATGCCTAAGTCATTACAAAAAGTATTCTCCATATGCTGCCATATTTCCAAACTTAAACCTGTCATTACGTAACTTTCGTTTTGCCAAATAGGATTTTATCAGTAAATCAGAATTAGTTTAACTGAAAAAAATTTCAACGAAGTTACTTAAATATGCGATACAGGTTTTACTTGACATCTGCAACCTGGTCAGAATTTTAATTAACTATAGTAATCGCACCAGTTTGGAGACTTGCTTCTCGTGTTAATTCAGTGGGAATAAAGTGAAAACTTTTCGTTATGTCTGAAAACTGCATGCCTAAGTCATTACAAAAAGTATTCTCCATATGCTGCCATATTTCCAAACTTAAACCTGTCATTACGTAACTTTCGTTTTGCCAAATAGGATTTTATCAGTAAATCAGAATTAGTTTAACTGAAAAAAATTTCAACGAAGTTACTTAAATATGCGATACAGGTTTTACTTGACATCTCACATCTGTGAGAGCGAAAATATGTGAGAGCGAAAAATATGTTCGAATTTCGAGTTATCAAGCAAACCAGATATAAAATTCATTTTACTGCGAATTTAGCGGATAAAATTATAAATTTCGGGAAAATTTTATATATACAGTCTAAGATCTATAATAAAGATAAAATGTAAAAGCACAGTAAAAATATAAATTAGGTCGATGATATTGTTAAGTGTTAAAAGAAGGATTGATTACATAAAACTATTTGAAATATTACTTGATTATTATATAAATAAGTAATATTCGCCTCTTTTTTTCTTTTAATGATGGTTACTCACTTAATATAAGAAAGGAAATATTTCGCTGCGCGTATTTTCTTAATTCCATTTACTAAAACCCTTTTTTTAAACTTACTTTTTCGATAATTACTGGTCATTAAGTTCTTTGTTCATTATCAGTTCTAAACAGTATTTTAAACGACACGTACTTCTGTGCAATTATGATGTAATTAATTGTCATAGCTGACACAAATGTTTAGATATTTCACATGCAAGCCGACTGATTTTTCAATTGTAATAAATTGTAAACTTCTTAGAATAGTTTTTCACACAGATAAAACGCGAAATAGACCAAACTTAAGAAAGGTGAGTAATATTTACAAGAGGCTTGATTAACATAAACGTTTAAATAATAACTCCGCAACTAGTATGGCTCGTGTATCTGACCTCTGGAGTTATATTTTCACGGAAAAGATCAAATAATATACGAGTACAGTAAATATTTGCAATCAAAATGTCTGATATGAGCCATGAAATTATATTAAAAGTCAAAAGGAAGCTGATTTAGGTTTACATGTAATAAAATCTTCATTTGCGTTAAAAATAGGTTATTATACTTCTGAAAATTTCAGTTAACTAGTTTATAAATAATGATAACGAATAATTTTTTAGTTGTGTCTGATTTTCAGAATGTAGCACAAACTTCGTTGTAAGGGAAAACTACAACACAATGGGGCTCGGGTTATCGAAAAATTTATTGCATTTTTTTTTATTCCTGACGTGACCTTCATGCAGTTATATAATGAGCCTAAAGAAGCAATCATATCTATTTGTAAGATGGTAATGTGCCTTAATTTTGCTTTTTAAAGGATATAGTTAATAAGTGATTGTTTACAATTTGATGAAATTTATTCAGTTTTTCTCTGCATTCACACACATATATATATATATATATATATGTAACTAGAACTAGTTATATGTGTATGTATAATTCTGATTATAATAATTGTACTCTTCACGCTACTGTAGTTTATTTTTAATAGTTGGAAAGTAAGGAGTTAACCAGTAATAAAAAGTAGTCCAATTGCAAAAATTGAAATTCACTTGCGTTGCACGACTTCCATCTTCTATCAGATTCCAGCAAGTTAATTTAGTTTCTAAATCATTAAACAGTTATTTAGTTTTACCATTTTTTTTATTTTGTTAACCAGTTCATTTATCGTTAGAACTTAAAAGGATTCGATTTCGTAAATCATAACGATGATAACACCTTGCTTTCTTTTCCAACGAAGCTCCTGTTTGAAAGTGTTTTTCATGCAAGATAATGGTCCAACAAGAGTTTTGTATAAAATCTTGTTTAAAAATTTATTTTTAAATGAAAACAATAAAATTCGTTTGATATTTAAAAATATATATTCGATTTCATATTCGAAAATTAAAAGTATTTTAATCATTCCTGACCTGATAAAAAAAAAATAATTTAAAAAAAAAAAGTTTCCTTTCCTCGAGCAATCTACTGAAAGGTTAATTCCCGAAAAATAACTTCCTAACAATTTTGTTGGTACTCAGAGCGAAAATTCTCTTCGTTATTCCTAGAACGGTGTGCGAGTCCGCTATTAAACCATTTGCAGTAGATTTTAGCTTTCAAGAAAATCATTTTGAAAGGATCATATTTGTCTTAAGTTACCGCAGCCAGAGTCAACATTAGAAATAGAATTGTCTAGGTTAATGCTTTCTTCTTTGATTAATGAATTAGGTAATCTTCTAAAGGATGGAGAAACTGGTCAAATTTTATCCTTAAAGTAGGGGAAGTGAATGTTTTGAATAGACATGGAGACCCTGGAATTCTAAAAGCATTTGTTTAATTCTCTCCTATAAATGCCATCTCACCACCTACGTCTAAGTCGATTAAACCTTTTTCTGAATATTCTCCAACAAATAACTAAAGCCTGTATATTATTCTAAACTACTACAAGTTAAATAGGTTAGATTTAAGAAAAGTGAGAAGACATCGAAATTTAGAATTCCACGTGAAAAAGACGATTAAAATGGTTTAAAAAATAGATCAGAAATGTGTTCAAATCTAATTTCCTTTAAAATATATTATCTTGTTTCAAATTATATAAATTTAGAAATATTATCTTGGTGTTGCCTTGTTTGTTATGTTGTGTAAATATATAAATTAAGTTGGTTGATTAGGGAAATCTGCCTGTCTCTTAAACTGGATTGCAAAGCGTACTTCCTTTTTCCCCTGCAGCAGTTGTGGTAATGTGTGAATATTTCTGATGGGTAATCTTAACCTATTTTTTTTACTAAAATTTGCTGATTTTTAGCTTAGAAAATGAACTGCGGCTCTGTCCTCAATAACCTCCAGAGAGAAATTTTGACATTCACCCAAAACTCGAAATGTAGCATGTGCACACCTTGATTTGCAGCAAGAATTTAGGAATTTGCTTTTATTGCTCATGAAAAAGTTGAATTTGAAAAATATCTTCAAAATAACTCCTAATGCTTCAAAGAACTGCGTAGCGCTGACAAGAAATTTTCTATTTTCTGTTTAAGAGCAAGAAAAGGGGGACAAACGCATGAATAAAATAAGAAGTTTTTCTAGCGGAGTAGAATTGTAAATGAATGGTCGTATTTCTCTTTAAAAATGTATTGTTCTTATTCCTCATCAGTATTCCATTTTTTTCCCCTTCTTCTCTTGAAAAGCTAAAAATTTTGTTTACGGCTTTGTTGCACGCGGAGTTTAAAAAAGAAAAGTGGTGTTTCTCTGCATATGGAGAAATCGTTTTGTTTATGTCACCTGAGAAGAAATTTTGCTTTTCGTGCTCTGTCCCAGAATTTTGAAGGATTTGGATATTTGTTTTTCTCGAGCTTTCCAGCTCGTATTTCATTTAACTCCTTTGGGTTTTGTGTTTACGCCTTTGTTAAGTTTAATAAAGGATACGAAATTTGTCTTCCTTTCAAGAGTCCATTATATGTTTGAGTTCAGTTTATTTTGTTTAAATACAGTTTGATATTTCAAATCGTTTTGTTGGAAATTTTGTTTCTTTAATACGATTAAAATTTCATTTTCTACTGCAGAATTTTCAATTTCGCTCCACTTAGCCAGAGTTTCCACATTTTATCAAAATTTATAATTGTTGTTATTTTTTATATCTTATCAAAAAACGATAAATATTAGTTGCACATTGTCAAACATATGAAGTATCGGATAAGCATTTTTGTTGTGTGTACATATGAAATTTAAGCATGCGATTCAATTACTATATAATTTTAATTAATCTTATTTTATTTTTAATGGCGTATATTTTATCTAAATTCGGCAATCAATTAATCTAAACAATTCTGCACAAATATATATATATATAAATCTTACTAGTGAGAATTTTGGCATTGTATTTAATGGAAGTTTCACACCACGCCAGGAATATATAAATATTTAAACCACGGCTCATAATAATAATAATTAGAACGAGTGGTTTTTCATCAAGAATCCTTCATTTAATAATTTAATTTGCTTTTGAATATTTTTTTTTTTTCGAGGGTGTAGAAAATACATTCAGGATCTATTCCATTAGCACGCTTAATGTTTAATTTTTATACGCACATGTTCTATAATATTTTCCTGCCAACTTTAAGTAGCCCTAAATTATAATGTGTTTCAAAGGAAAGTAAAAAAAAAAAAAAAAAAAAAAAAAAAAAAAAAAAAAAAACCACTTCCTCCTGTGTGGTTAAGGAACTTTTCCATGTACTCGGCTGATATTTATTTATTTGTAGGAAAAAGTTGAGCTTTCCATAATGGATCACAGATGTTATTCTTACAGTTTATCCTGCCATCGGAGCTATTCTGACCCAATGGCTCAGTACGATGGGGGGCTGAGCTTAATGACCCCTCGCTCTCCCAACATCAATCGAAAGCTCGGAGAGGCGTTTCGTTATATGCATACAAAGTAGGCACAAAATCCGCAACTGTCTGTGGTTGGAAATATAGTGTGAAATGTCTTACCCTTATTAACAATAAAATTAGTTCATGGTCCACTGGAAAATACTCAAATACTTCCAGCATTAAACTATCATAATTGTAATAATATGTAACAGAAGCATTCGGATTATCAGTGAAATTTGAATCAAAATTTTTCTTTTATTTATTCCCCTGATTGCTGCTGTTACTCCTACAGGTGTGAAAACTGTCTGCTATGTGTATGATTGATTCTCTATTGTGAACGAGCTCCACGAACGGCCGAGCGGTTAAAGACTGTTGAATACTAATATTTCGTCCCGGGCTCGAACCCAGGTGAACGAGCTAGCTTCATTGGTTGTTTTCTGTGGTTCCCCCCCCCATGTGAAACGGGAAATTACTATTCAGCTTTTCTTAGATAGTCCCCCATATAGGCATCCCTTCTGTTAGGCAGAGAGACCTCTATCTTCAAATAACCTAATCTCTGTTTTGGGACTCATTAGTGTCCCCAGTTTGGTTAATTCCACTTTGTATCCTGATTAATTTTACTTCTGACTGGATCCCATGTTGTTAGCAATGCCGTCGCTGGCGAAGAATTCTCATTATCTAGTACAGATTCTCGTTATCGTAGTATATATTTTGTATTTCTCGTATATTAATGACTTTTCAGTCGACCGATTTGAAGAACTGTTGTTATTTACACATTTATTTTTTAGTAACTTAACTATTCTACTGAATTGAAAAATGAATTTTTTTCCGTCTCAAACATCTAATTTCAATCTAATTAAACAATCAATCAATCTGAAATTTATAAATTCGTATTTGATTTTGTAGCCCACCATTGGTCGAATGGTTAAGACTGCCTAACTTTTGTAGTTCGACCCAAGTTCAAAACCCGGCAAATAGGCTGCTTGTGGTTTTCCCTGTGTAGAACGTCACTACGATACAGTTTGCCTTAGAAAGTTCTTCCATGAAGGCTTCCATTCTCTTAGGCATATAACCTCGTATGCCTCGTTGTATTCAAATAATCCAATTTAACATATCTATTTTGTGTCTTTGTTTAAAAAAACAAACATTCACAAATTCAACAAATCGAACGCTTCGAAAAGCGATGCGAAGTCCGGAGTTTTGTTCTCGTAATTATACGTGACTTAGAACAAATTTTCAAAATCCGTTTCATTCCGCTATGTCTTCCTAAAAGATAATAAAATCTGAGTCCTAAAATGTTTAATATAATCTTAGTTTTGAATAGCTCGTCTCATTTTAAAATCTCGCATAATATTTCAAGGAATTCGCAGTAAAAGATTTCGGTAAATGCTTGTATTAAGTTGGATCCACTATTGTGTGCCTAATGTGAACTACATTTGCACTATCAAGCAATTATCATATGGCATGTCCCAAACAAATAAGCGCACACATAATATATATGTGACATTATGGTCAGAGATGATTTTGCTGTAAGATCCCAATGCTTTCTGTTTCGTTATATCTATGAGAAAGAATTTGTAATGACATTCGAGGAGTGAGCTTTCTATAATGTTCAACATATAGAATGCTGTCAGCTTGTAAAGCAAGCCACATTCTTAAAATAGTTTAATATGTTATTTGTATTTAGTTGACGATCAGATATTTTTTAAAGATACAGAAATAGGTTTAAAAGCAAAAGCCATCAGAATATTCAACTGATAACTTGTTTTTGTCTTTGAATACCCTGCAGCTTACGTAATGAAAATAAATCTGATGTGATGCATGAAACGAATGTCAGAATAAAGTTGCGTACTATCTTTTTAAAAGCAAATAGTAAAATTTGCAGCTACACTTCACTTAATTACCTGTATTTAATCATTTGTCAATAATATTAATTAATTTGCAATCAATATGTTATGTGACTGCGTACTTCTTCCTTGGCTTTCTTTTTCTGCTCTCTGAGTGGTCTTTAGAAGAAAGAAGGTAAATTTTTTTTAATTACCAAAATTTATTCCTATTTTTGAAGTAGATTTGTTTCTTGTCACGTCGTTAATTTCTCCCATGTAACTAGTGTCCGACATTTTGTTTGTAAATGTTCTGCCTTAGAAAATTCAGCCAACTTCGTGTGAAACAGATCAAGTAATTGATATTTTGTTCAGATATTTTTCTTCTATTTGGCATTATCGTCAGTTATTTCTGATGTTCATAATTTTTCCTGGTATTTGGAAACCGGCGTAACATTTTCTAGTATCTTCTGTTCGCTCGCATTTGTTTTCAGGCTTTCAAGAGCACAAATTAGCCTTGCACACTTTTATTTGATTTCCTTGGTTCCTATATGTGTGACTATTTATTTTCTGGCTTCAGTGAGTCACAGGGCAGATGAATTGCTCAAAGTGAATTTATGAGAAAAGTTTTTAATTTTTCGTTTCATTTAAGGCTTCACGTTGTGAAAACTTGTTTGTGCAACCTTATATTAATTCTGCTTTTGATGTTATATTAATTCTTAAAAGAAATGCATTGTTACCATTAAACAATTTAGTCCCGTTTTACCGAAAACCTAATCATCAACATGCATTCCTACATCAGCTTCCCAACCTACTAATTTCGCTTCTATTATTACGAATTCTAACAAAGAGTGTGTTGCTTTACTTGATGGGCTTCTGGGCACCAAATTTATTCTTGTGTGTGAATGATTTTGTATATAGGTAATATCCTTGAAAGAGAAGCCATAGACTATTCCGCCCAAAATTAAAACGGGGAATTATTGTTTTTTTTATTCTCATTTGTGTTTTATTATATCTAATTGAATTATTTTTGCCAAAAGTAGTGTACAATAATGCCAAAGGAATGGTTCCAGGTGTCGGTGAACGAGGCCGCTGCTCAGATCTGCAAGCACATTCCTGCTCTTCTCACTCGCAGGGACGAGTTATTTCCTTTGGCCAGACAAGTGGTTCGGGACAGTGGATACCAGTACTCGAAAGGCCATTCCAGGTATGCATTAATGATTTGCAATTACAATTCGTATGAACGTTGCTGTAGATCTTTACTGTATTTCAGCTTTTAGAAGACCGTAGGAAGTCTCAAGATAATTTTGCTGTTAACTAAGAAATTAAAATTTATTTATTTATTTATTTATTCGCATTGCACCTTCATTTCAAAATGGTTCTAAAACGGAAAATTATTCAGTGGAAAAGAGAAGAACACAAATTAATCGGCGTAAACCGCAAATATAGCTTAATATTGCTCTTTTTAAAACAATTATTTTAAATCTGTCCGAATGTATTTAGGGTTAAATCTAAAATACAGTTATCACAACTTAAAAGTTGCTTAAATGCTGATTTACAGAAAACAAGTATATTTAGCTACGATGCACTAATTTTACCATTCAATGGGCTCAATCTGAGAAAATGGTAGCTAGTAGGCAGAGAATATTGGGCACACATTTTTTTTTTTTTTTTTTTTTTTTTTTTTTTTTTTTGTAACTGAAATACACAGATTGATTACTTTTAAAAATATGCAGAACTAAAAGTATTATTTTCATGATATATCTCCTCTGTACGTACAATCATAAGCGCGTGTTCATATGGATTAGTTTTAAATTTAAATGTGCCTAGCCAAAAGGGAATTTTCTCTGAAACAGATATCTATATTTTGTCTTAACAGTTTAGTATCAAAATGAAAGTTTCTTCCTCTTCCATGCAGTACTATCCTCTTTAAAGTGTTAAAAAGTTCTAAAAACCTGTTATATATTCTGCTGAATTGGTCATTCAAGTTATTTGAAAGAAACGCGCACAAACAGTGTTTCACGTTTTCGTAAAAGTTATTCCGTATCTTCTGTACCCAACCGCTGGCACAGTAATACAGAATATTTTAGAAACACGTAAAGTATTTACCTCCTTCTCTCTCTTCACTCTCTTGCAGGTTTCGATGCTGTTTCGTTTGAAAATTTGGTACTCTTAAAATTTCAATTATCCCTGTTTGTTATAATTTCTAGAATTCTTCTGTTTAGCGGAATCAAACGAACAATTGTGACGTTTCAATTGTACAAAAAATCGTGACGTTTCAGGAAAGTAAACCTAATTTACTGAATTAGGCGTCGACATATTGGACTTCAAGAATGAGCAAAGTAATCCATCGAGGCTGGAAAAAAAGGGGGGATTGTGAAACGGCCGTCACACTTAGTATTTGCAGTATCGAAAAGTTATTGTTTACTTATTCGTATGTGAGATAACTCTGAAATTAAAGAAAAATGAATCTTATCCCATTAAGTTTAAAATTATATTAGTCCAAAATATGCACAATAACCATCTCCAATCGTATTGTGGGCTTATGTTTTTTATATCCGTTACTCTCTTCTCGGGAGTATGTTTGTCTCAGCAAATGGAGCTGTTTAGCGATGGTGATTTCCAGATTTGTTATCCATGGTGATTTGCTTTTGAGATACTGTGAAATGAAATGGACTCTGAATGCTGATGCCTAGATAAAAATACAGTTTAGGCAACGCGGAATTTTTAATACGGCTGAAATAAATATAAAAATAGGAAAAAAATCCTGACAGTAGGGTAAGAATATTGCAATATACCCATGAGAACGAAAAAGGATTGATGTTGAATTAAAAAAAAAAAAATAGATAAATAAACAAAAGAACTAGAAACTCTAGGCGGTAGACAGATATATATGTATACTTTTTTCAAATTACTATAGTCTTAGACTTCCGTGAAATGTTTCGTTACAGATTTCCTATTCGTCTAATATTCACAAATCTGCCTCCTTTTGAGTGGTAAGTTTCAGAAAAGAAATTCCCAAACAAATCATCTCTTGGAGAATTTTAATGCTGCATTGAACAAGTGTCTAGGAAAATTCAGTCGAAAAACTGAAATATGACCAAAATCAGTTGTGGAACTCAAATGATAAAAAAATAGGCATCAAATCAATTAACCTGTTGCAACCTGGAAGAAAATATAAAACGAAAATATTTTAACCGTAAATACTTCGCTAGGATTTTTTAACTTTTTCATTTCACATCTTCTGCTTTCGTAAAAAGATTCTCATCCCTCTCGCAAAGAAGTATTTTGATTTTTAACTGTTGAAGTCCGGAAGCATAATTATGTGTATTTATGGCTACAGAAAAATAATCAGAAATGCTTCCATAGTAGTTTATTGTTATTTATTAATACTTACCTAGAGTATTCAACTAGTTCGAAAATTTGTGTCAAATTGGAATCCATTTCAGCATGTACTAACACTATGCAAAGTTCAACAAACTTTTGAAGACTTTGGCCGGCGCGTAATCGATATCTTATAATCTAGCCGTAAATCTTAACTATTTTATTATTGAGCTATTTGCACATTATTCTTTAGTAGGGTAAGGTTGTTTAAGTCGCACCGCCTAAGAAAAACTAGGTATAAATCAGAGGATCTATGAAAAACATAAAAATTGTGCGTGGTAATAATATTTTGTGTTGTCATTGCTGATATTTGTTGCAATAATTTCCATGCAGTCTACTAGCTTGGACAACATTAATAAAATTTATGAACGCGAACTTAATACGACTTACACAGCCAATATTGTAAGTCGTACCACATATAGCTTAAGTCGTACTACGTTTAAAATTGGACAGTTATAATAAAACTTTCTTTTTCTCGATTAACTTAGTCATAGAATTAATTACAGCAATGATCACAAAGGTATTTTTCACAACTTCAGCACTTAAGTCGTGTACCCATCCTTTGCATTTTAGACACTGAATCATATTTTCTTCGCGGTCTTCGTACAAATATTACATGGAGATGAACACGATGTGAAACAATATGATAGATTAGGGGTAATTCGTTTTGCTGGAAAAGGCGCAATTTTTCTGATGTTACGCCTAATACTTAAAAGGCACGACTTAAACAACCTTAACCTACTATTATGACATAGTTTAGAGCAGCTTCACAGTACTTGCAAATAAATACAGAGGCTGTTCACAAATTTTTAGACGACGTATATTGTATTCACAAAACTAAATTACATAAAATTCTTGTATTTTAAATGTTCTATTTGACATCCCTTATTCTGAACTACGAGTATCTTTCGACACCGCAATTTCCAGGATAATAATGCCTTTTGAAGTGGCAGAAGAGATATTCTATGCCATTCCTCCCGAACAGCTTTCCAGAGTCCTGTTAGGGTTTTTTTGGGGACAACGTTTGGATAATGCAGTTTTTAAAAGTCCGAAAGCACAAAAATCCATAGGTGACACATCGGGAGATTTAGTAGGGATATCAGTGAAGGGTATGGCCTTGATACCAGTTTTTTTTTTTTTTTTTTTTTTTTTTTTTTTTTTTTTTGTTCCATTTCTTTTAGGAAATTTACAGTGGATTTTGATGTGTGACTGCTAGCTTTGTCCTGATGGAGTCTCACAGAATTATGGCACTGTGGGTAAAGCGATGGTATTTCATTCAGAAAAATTGGCGATAAAATATGTTCCTGATAGTATTTGGAGTTAATCGTAATATTTTGTTTTGCACTCTCTTTATTTTTAACTTGCCATTATAAGAAAAACCAGCAACAATCATGAATCCCTTAGAAAAACATTCTTTCGATTCTTTAATGTACTTAAATTTTTTCCTCCCCTTTTATAGTAATAAATGGCTTTTTTTTTTTTTTTTTTTTTTTGTTACAATTATTTTAAATACACCCATGCTTCATCTATTGTGACAACTGTTTTCTATTTTTCTTTGGATAAGTGTTTCTCATATAGAATTCTGCAGCATGTCCTGCGTTGAGCGATATGCTTTGGAAGAAGACGATGCACATTGCTTTTTTTCGCTTTCTTAAGATTTAAATCAACGTTTATCATTTTGTTTACAGTGGACACCGAGCATTTTAATGATTTTGCAACTGTCCTTTGACTAGGGGGATTTTCTTTTAAAATTAAACAACGTGCCTTTGCAATAGTCGAAGATGTACGTTTTTTCGTTGGATACTTGTTTGGAATTTTTGTCCCACTTGAGGTTCCAATTCGACGTTTTTTTCCTTTCTTGTTGATGATAGTACTTATCGACGCTTTAGATATCACAAAACCATGACTCTCACATCGTTTTTGGATAACGGAGTATGCATATTTCTCTTCAGAAAGAGCGTAAATGTAGCCTTCGAACCACTGCTTTGTTAAATTCGCCATCTTGAATAAAAACAAAACTTTCAAGCCACAGACGATAATTTTGACTTTTAAAAACATAGTACAATTGCAATTACTTCTTTTTCAGCAAACGAATTTTTTATTACTGCGTACCAAAATCGTCTAAAAAATGTGCGAACAGCCTCTGTACATCATAATATTTCTCAACTACATTAGGAAGTAAAAGAAGTGTCAGAAAAAATTTTTCTGTTAAAAATATCGAAAATCAACGCTGCATATTTAATTGTAACCTTTTCGGTTTTTTACAGTCTTAGTAACTATTTTTAGATATTTTGCAAAACATTTCCTAGCAATATTTGCAGTAACTAAATGAAAAATTATTGCAGTCACTTTGTTAATTTACATTTATATTTATTATTGGTTAGCGCTAAAAGTTTGGTCTTTGGTTGGATAAATACTTTTTGCTGCAATATATTACCCATTCCTCTCTGTAAGCGATATAAGCTAATGGTTAATATTAGCTACATAGCTGAGCTATGTATTAAACATTTAAAGATTCACAGCATAGCTCTAATGTATATGCTTATAAAGGAATTAACCAGATTTGCATTTTATTGTGTCTTCAAACTTCAATTTTTTTCAGATATTTTTCTCTCTTGAGTTCATTAGGTTCTGTATTGATAGTTTTTTATTCTTTTTCATATTAAATATTTTTATGATAATTCTGCTTGGAAATTATACAAATCATAAAACTGGAATGAGGCATCAGGTGATTCACTTTTAAAAAGTGTGTCTCAACTGATGATACTTGAGACACTGACGTAACCTTTTCGGTTGAAAAAATTCTAAAATGTAAATTATCTGACTTCGTGTCTAAGTGAAATAAAATCCAGGATGTTACGTAATTGATACTTCTGCGTTTGGTGATAGTTATTAAAAATACAGCAGTTTGGTAACAGTTTCACTAATTAATCCACCGGATATTTGAGAATAATTTCTTAGCTTTCGAAATGGAGATCAGTGTGAGCTCTACATGGAAATAGGTTTGTTTATTAAAAGTATAGCCAAAATGGGAATGTAGCTATAAGCAGTCTTGAAGATCTCTTTACATCCGTTTGTCACGAATATGAAGTACATAACTCTGAAAAAAATATATTCTTCAAAAACATTCTCTGTCTATACCCTTGGTTATACAAGAATGTGTGTTTGTTCAGAAATATATGTTCTAAATACGCGCTGTTATCAAATTAGCTCGGCAAAATGTGTAAATAAATTCAGAATTTATATAAGGAAGAGTTATGAGTGCAAATAACAACATGATTTTATTTATTTTAATTTTTTTTAACTCTTTAAATTGCAAAATGTGAAGTAGTGCATTCTTAAAACAGTATCATTTTTAAGCCTAAAAATATCTGTTGTAGTTTATTGCTGAATGAAAATGAGCCTGCATGGAAGGGAGGAACAGAAACAAATGGGGAAGTTTATAAAAGAAACGAAAAGAAAACATTTGTAGGTACCAACATGTCTGAATTCCTGTAAAAATTATCTTCTTTGTAATTTGTTTAGTTTTGCTGTCTTTTTGATCTGAAAGGTTAGGTAAAATCTCTGTAATTGTGTAACTCGATGTTCCTCCAAGAAGCAGTATTCAAAGGATAAAATATTTGAATAAGATCAGTAAAGGATCTAATCATCCTCGACCAACGTATTAAAAAGAAATTAAATTAAAAAGAAACTTTTTAAATGAGAAGAAAAGCTTATGAAGTTCCTTTTCAGCTTATGAAGTTCAAGGCAGGGAAAGCATTTTATTTCCTCATCAGAAATATTATTAGATTTACCCATTTTTTACATACAAGTGAAATTCAATAATTCTGAACATCTGAGGCTTACATATGGTAACCTAAAAGTTTCTATGCAGTAAGTGCCAGGTACCATGTTGTAGCTTTTTCTATGGCAGAGATTTGAAATGTCTCTCACGGACCTGAAGACAGCTCTACAAACGGATGATTCTTCATGTTATTGAAAACATTTTCCAGAGAGACCACTGAGTGAATGCTAACAATTTAAATATTTTTATGTTATTTTATTTAAATTTTTAATATGAATTACTTAATAGCCTTTTTGTCATATAGATAACATATAAATAAATTATTATATATTTAATTAAATTATTTTTAAAAATAAGCTTTTATATATATAGCTTATCAAGGATCCAGAAATATGAAAAACCTGTCTTTCTAAGATCAATTCCGTTCCGAAGGATATATCATTAAAGCAAAGGGGGACTGCCCTTAAAATTTTCCCATTCTTTTCACCGTAAGAAATATGATTCTAGAAAATCCAAGCGAAAAACCAGAAATGAGTTTCATAGTTTTCCCCCTTCTAATTAAAAATATTTAAAAAACGTAATTGAAAGATGTTTGTGTTTTTCATAACTTTAAATTTCACAGAAACTAAAAATGCATTCAGCTTTTGTTCTAAGCAGCTATTAATTTGGCACATGTGGATTATTATGGACACAAATTATCTCGTCCAGTCATAGGTCTAGTGTTGAATGATATTTACTAATAAAATTTCTTGGTGGAGAGGAGAGTTTGCTGTACCTGTGTCTGTGCTGTTAATTTTTTTTTCGACTAATGATTGTTGAAATGTGGCTCAGTTCCTCGTGAACACATTTAAAAACAAATGGACTTGATTCTGTCGAAAGAGATAATCGCGTGTTCATTAGCAGGTTTCTTGTTACTTATGGCATTTTTATTTTATTTTATTCAAAGATGAAGTAATCAATGAAGCTAAATCTTTTCTGAATTTGCAGATTTTCTTATTCATTTTTAAATGCTGACAAGTGCAACATTATTGGAAAATATAGCATTTCGTTATATTTATTATTAATGTTACATAACCAATTAGATTTCTTTCCTTTTGCTGTTTGTCGTTATGAAGTAATTTTGTCTGACTTTTAAATTTGGATGTTCTGCTTTGAAATTCAGAGCACTTTTTTATATCGATACAATATAAATCACACTAAATCTTGCATAAGTTTCTGAAATCATTTGGAATTAATTTTAGAGCCATATTTTTGGAATTCCTGGCCTGGAAAGCAACTTTGAAAATATTCTTGAAATATGACGAAACTCATCCACCGAAATATCTGTTTAGCTAAATATTCCTTTAGCGTAGTTAACATATTGCGTATACATTGAGTGCTGTATCTCTTATCGTTGATTTGTTTATTTTTACTTACTTATCAGGCTAACTAACCATTTGATATAATCCTGCTCTCCTTACAGGCTATTAGCTGTTTGCAGTTATATAGTCAGTAGAAATTTTAGATTTCAAGTTATTTGATCCATTGAGCCCTGTTAACGCATATATTCGTTAAGCATGTTCTATTCACTTGGCCTATTGCTGTCTATTACTGTCGAGAAAATTTTAATGAATGAAACTCTAAACGATTATATGTCGTCCAATGAACAATTCAGGAACGAAGACTAAAAAGCAGTTCTTATAATCTTTATTCAGAAAATACTCAAAAGTTTTAAAATGCTACAGCCTGGATGACAAAAAAGTAAGCATTCCTGTTAACACATTCTTTTATATAGCGCACATCACTAGGCCAAAAGAGTGCTTGTCCACGGTACTTGTTACTTTTATTTTTGCTTCGGCTACATGAAGTGCTTCTACATTTCGCTCTTCCATACCAAGAGGGTTAATTTTTCGCTCGATTTTTTGCCTTATCTAAGTCAGCCCATGAGAATGAGGTATTTAAAAGGACTTAAGAACTGTATTCCTAGAGGAATTAGAAGATTAGATAATTCTGCTGTAGGAGCAAAGACTGCAAATGCTACGATATGTCATAGATGGTGAACAGCCAGAGAGTATTAGATGAAATTTTCACCGTCGTTTCCTTAAAATGATTGAATGGCTCAGGCATTGCATTCTGGAACTGCATTTATTCCTTAATAGTTGTGAATGCGTTGTAACTGTTCATTTCTAATTCCTCCCCCTCCTATGTTGAAATTGAAAATTAAGAACTTGTTGGTAGAAAAAGAAATTAAGGCATGGAAAAGTATGAACTACCCCTCCCTCGGTATTTAGCATTTTCTTTTTTTTTTTCAAATAAATTTCTTAGTTTTCTTTAAAAATGTGCAAGTAGTTTGGCTTAGTTTATATTCCTAAAATTACTCCGGTTTTCATTTTTCTTAAATTTTGTAAATCGTCTAAAGCAAACATTATATTTTGTTAAGTAATTGATTTAACCAGAAGTAGGATTAAATTTTTCTCTACATCATCGCGATTTTTTTTTTTTTAATTATAATGTTCCTCGGAGCTTTGAGTACCGGATAAAAATTTTTTAATTTGTTCGAAAAATTACATTATTCAGGCTCAGTGATATAGGTCAGACAGTTATATATATATATATATATATATTTTCCATAGTTTTTTTTTTTTTTTTTTTTTTTTTTTTTTTTTAAGATAGATACAATACCTTTCACAAACTTTTCGAAAAACCATATCTCTTCTGTCACGTGAAAAAATAGTAAATAATTCTATTTATGCTATTTTTAGAGAAAAAATAATGGTTTTACATGCAGAAAGTTTTGTTTTCACTTATACAATGCACACAAAATTAGTAATACGTTAAAAAGTAAATGTTAGTTTATTCCTGCTGTAAAATTGAGCAAATTCAAAAGCAAAAAAAAAAAAAAAGAAAGAATGCTTCATATGGTGCAGGTTTCATTGTCACATTTATTTCAGTGAAATATTACTTAGCAATTGATCCCCTTCTTTGAGTTTTGCGCCTAAATATTTTCACAACCCATGTGGTGACTCTCTGAAGAAAAGCAGTAGCGTTTAAATAAGTTAAATGCCTGCTATTTGAAAGTTATATGAGTTTATGTATAAAACAACATGTTCATAATTCGAATGATGGTCTTTCTTATTTTTCTTTTATTATTTATTTTGATTTTAATTTTTTGAGGGAATTAGGTTTGGGAACGAGGCCGAGATTTGCCTTGACACCAATTAATATGTCTTAAATTTCTTGAAATGTTCAAATTTTCTTTTTAAAAATTGGAAATTATTTAAAATCATAAAAATTACATAAGTCAAAAAATAATAATAAGACATATTTTTATCTTATTAATTTTTCATATTCTAGTAACTAAATACTGTGAATTAATAAAAACTCTTCTTAAAACTTTACAGGAACCATATAGTTATCACGTAATCTCAAAGCAGAAATATAGTACCTATAGTTCTTGAAACATTTTTTACATTAGTGCTTCATTTTTAAATCGGATAATCAGAATAGTATAAGAATTGAAAAGTAAGAATTATTAGATTTTAATAATTTCTCATTACTATTATAAGTTCAGTAAATTACAGTAACAGTTGAAATATAAAAGAAACAGAGTAGAATATAGATCGGACCTCATTACTACTTTATTCAAAGTGCCATATGGTTATATCGCTGTTAGAATGAAATCCAAGAAGTTGGAAAACTCAGTACAGGAAAATCGGAACTAGAACTAGGTAACGAATTTGTTTGTTCTCAAAGCGAGACCAAGTTAGCCAAACTTTTTAAAATAATTATCTAGATTCGAAACGGCTCAGTTCAGAAGCTCTTAATGGGAGAGCGAACTTGTAGCGCCATCTATTGACGAGTCTGGTAAACAGATTGCTTAAATCTCCCACATTTCGTCCGGCTTCCTCTTCCCGTAATATTTATTTTTTCGATTTTATTTTTCACTTTTGTTTTTGAGTCTCTTAAGTAGATATTCAGATACTTCACTCTAATCAAATGCTTTTGTTTGTCTTTGGGTATAATTTGATGTTTTACGGAGAAGATAGATAATCCAAACGACTTAGGAACCGGACATTAGAATTAAAAAATGAAAGGCAGTATGCAAAGAATTTTATTGCAGTCAATTTTACCATGCTAAGCACTCTTTTTTGTTCCCATAATATAATTTTCCGGAAAAACACGTAATATATACTAAATAATTAATTAAAAGGTCTGCGAAAAGCTTTCCTTTTTGATAAATCGACCAAAGAGGCATGGTAAAAGTAACTGGAATTTTCATTTTTTAATTTTAAAGTATACATCTATCAGCGCTGATATTTATTACGCGTAAAAAGTTTGAGCAATAAAATATTTTAAGTAAGTTTTTTATCCAAAAGAAATAAAGAAAAATAATTGAACGAACAAAACCTAAATCAAATAAAGAGTAAAGTAGAAAGGAAACTTGTGAAGTGGACAAAATGCTGTATGTGTTTTGAGCAATTTGGGTGTTTTCAAAGAACAGTTCTTCAAAAATTTTTTTTTTTTGGGGGGGAGGAAATGCGAATTTTAGAATATTTTCCTAACTTTGTGCACAAACGTTTTTTCTATTTCTAAACTCTCATTGCCTACCATTTATCTGAAAGGAATAGTTAAGTATTAGGCTATTGTGTTAGTTCTGAGATTTCTTAGTAAAAGCTTTTTTAATTTAAAGTGTGGTGTATTTAATTATGGCAAAGCACACGAGCGCTATCTGCCTAATAGGAGGGATGCCTTCGTGGAGGACTTTCTAAGGGAAACTGGCTCGTATACACGTTACACATGGGGAAAACCACGAAAACGCCCATGCAGCCAGCCCGTTCGCGGGATTCGAACCTCGGACCGAACTACCAGTGTTCAGCGACTTTACCGCTCTGCCGCTGGTGGGCTAATTTAAAGTGAATCATGTCTTTGCTTTGATGGTTATTAAACCAAACCTTATTCTTCATTCTAATAATCTCATAGACATTATTATCAGTATTGTAATTTTCTATTCAGCTATTACAATATCATCACGTTACATCACTGATTAATTTGCCCCAATCAAATTTTCTTAATACCTTTCCAAATCAAAATTTCTACATTTTTTTAATTTTGTCTTCTATCATTGAATGTTTTCGACACTGATGATGGATTTTTCCAGTATCGTACTGCATTTTTGTTATTAAATGGAGCCAATAAAACGTTATTAATATGTGTTATATATATATATATTTATATTTTTAAAAATCTCTTCACCGAATAGATTTTATACATCGAGCATGAAAGTAATAATAAAAAAAGGCACTTTAAACACTTTTTTCAGTGCTTATACCACTTTTTAAATATTCCCAAAATAAATGCTTCCAATGATTAGGCCTTGTGGATTGTTTCGACGCATACTAGTTGCTGTGATATCAGAACGTAAAGGGAAAAAAAAATTGAAATTTACAGCCAAACAATAAAGTGGAAAGATTATAATATGCACCAAAGAATTGCATAGATATTGCATAGATATACTAGACAGAGTATCGCCATTCAAAACCGGGTGAAAAAGCGGCACAGGTGAGCTGCAGGAGTTTGGGCATGAAATGGAACTCAACCCAGACTTTCGCGTACTATCGCCATGGCTGGCGATTTTTTTCCCTTGTTTTCTCTCAGTTCGAAATGCGAACTTAGAAAGATGTCATTTCGCAGAAGCTGCCGTTGAATTTGCGGAAGAGTTTAAATTGATAAACACCAGCCAAAATTAATAATTTCCTTAAAATTGGATACTTTATTTTAAAATTTAACAGGATAATTTTCATGTCGTAGAATAACAATTTGTAATATAATGTCCATCGGCGTCTACAATAATAATAATAATAATAATAATAATAACTGGAGAGAACAAACTAAATTAATAATAATCTGTAATAATCTGAAATTAAAAATACAAATATTTCAGTGATAGATTCATATGCAGAACGATTCTTGACAAATTTAGTATCATAAAATATAAATTTTATACAAGAAAAACTTTTTATTGTTATTAACTTCAAGTTAACTATAAGTTTAAGGAATTTTATTTCAATCACAATGCATATATTATACTGAATATAACTAAAAAAGAACTTACATTTTCCAAATAAATAACATCTAATGACATCTAAACATAATTACATATAACTTTCTTTATAATACAGTAAATGCATAAAAATAATTAATTATTAATAATAAATAATTAATACATTACATAGACACTAAAAATCAGAGGATTTTATCCTCAGGAAGATTATAAGCCTAAAAATTGGCCAGGAAAAATCAATAAATAAATTAAATTAAAAAAATAAAAGGTTTTTTTTTAGTACTTAGGACAGATTAAAAAATAGATAGCATAAAGAAAAATGAGTGAAAACAGAAAATAATACAAAAAGGAAATTTAATGTTAATACGGTGCATTACAGAGAACTACAGAGTAGGCAAATCAAAGTGAGAAAGATATTAAATTAAATGAACTAAAAAGGAATGTCAATATAGCAGATATAAGTTAAAAGGAAGAGAGAGAGGTAAATTAATAAATAATGAAACAAAAAAGTGGTAAATTAAGACTTCCTTTTACTAGCAAAAATAAATATATTATATGCACAATGTAGTCGCACTTATTTTAAATAATTTTAGAAGGTAAAATTTTAAAAATGTTCATTATTTTTAAAAAGAAACTTAAAACTATTAAAGTTTTGAAATTTAACTGCTGTATAATGAATATTTTCTTAATACTTAAGAAATATAAGAAGAATATATTCTTAATATTAAAATAAATGCCAGAAACATGATATAAGAAAGAAAATACGTAATTGAAAGTAAACATATTTGTTATATTTGGATGCAAGAAAAAGGGGTAAAATAAGGTCATTCATGTAAAAAAAATCATAATTTTATGCAGCTCTTACACAGTGTATTACATCAACATTACCAAGTATTAAATACATACATTACTACTTCGTACATGTCCGCATAAGCAAATGCATACAAAGAATACATAAACAAATGAATTTAAAGCAAAGTTTGTTGGCGTATAAAAAATGTCGCCAAAGCAGAATACTAGGCTAATTAAAATTATATCATATTACTAAAATTTTAACGTTTTTTCAGAACACAGTTATTAAAAACATACATATATATTAAGATACTTTTATTTAAATGTTATTTTAAGTATGCATATATTATATAAAATTAGAAAATCTATTTTTATTAGAAAACGCCAAGTAGAGTGGATTAAAAAAACCTCTACATTTTATAAAAAAATAGGGTTTAAAACATTAGAAAAAGCTCACCTTTGAAATGCTACTCCTCCACCTTTCACGTATCTGGAATTACATCCATATGCGGAGCACGAAAGTAGAATTTTTGAAGTCCGAAACAATGCGCGTACTCGCAAAACACTTGCTTCTCACAAATTCTCCATCTAGGAAATGTTCCATATCTCACGTGGTTCGCATTCCTGATCCCCATCAGGGTTGCCGTTTCTCTCTCTAATACATTACAGCTCTATGGTATATTGCAAGCTTTTGGCACTTCTATTGTGTTGGACATACACTTTGATATTGTCAGAAATATTAGCTGCGTCAGGGATTGTAATAACGGTAAACCGGTTTCGTCAGTAATTCGCGAAAAATAGGCTAAAAGTTTTACTGCTAAATCGACATTAATTTGCCGACTATTCGGTAAATAAAATACATAAGTATTATCCATTTATGTTTTTTTTAAGTCCATCATCAGTGCGTTAGAAAACTCTCCTACATTTAAAATCTGGCGCAAATGAACTTGCATATTTTTCTGACACATTGTCTGCCTTACAAAGAGTAAAATTTCATATTGAAACACTTTTGCTGTAAAAACGTTAATTTATAGATTTCTGACTTTTTGTTGAATCCCATGTTTAACGAATTAAAGCACAGTGCTAAGTACTAAAGTTAGGAAAACTTAAAAAACATCATGTAAAACAAAGACAAACTGTTTAATCTGATATTCTTTAATATCTTTTTCACACCAACTTCAAAAATTGGAATAAAAGAAATTTCAGAATGTAGATTCAGCAACAGTGCAACAGATCCAGTAAAACTGCTGTTACCCCCAAAAAAGGGGGGCGTAAAAGAGGTATATGATACAAAACAGATACTACTGAATTACAAGAAAGGGTATGATAGCGATTATGAAAATTTTACAGGCCCGTTTCTATCGACATCTATTGCTATATTACCAACGAAGGAAAACCTTCAGTTTCTAATGGCACCTAGTTAATGAATATATTGATCTCTAATAATTGAGAAGCAAAGGTTTTTTCCACCGACAGTAGAATAAACTCCAAAGGAACTTTTCTCCATCGGAAGTTTTTCCAGCATCCTGATCGTGCAACTTTCGTTTAATGTATGAAATTGTGCATGAAATTTCATTTAGTGTAGGAAATCTCATTTAGTAATGATGCTGAATTTAGTTTACAGGACTGGTAATAATGCATCTTTATAAAAAATGATTATGTAAATGAATGATAACATTCACGTGCATAAAGCTTCCCAATAATATTCACATGCGTAAATGCATTGAATTCCGAAACATCTTTGGTTATCAAAATCGCAATAACATCCTTGTATTTAGCGTACATATATTAAAACACTCGATCGATTTCTAGGGCTGCTTCCTCCTCATCAGGAGAACGAAATTACTAGAAAGGGAAAAAAAGAAGAAAAATAAAGCATCGGCAAAGGAGTCTCAGAAACACATGATCGTAACCGGATTTTGAATCAGAGTTACACTGGCCGCGTACTTTTACTGAGCCAGGCTATCTGATCAAACATATAACACATAGACTAAAACGCAAAAAAATTCAGCGAAGTCAAAAAATAGGGAGCGAGGAGCAACTGCACCTTTACGCACCAAGTCTGAACCTCGAAATGGAACCTCTTTGGTTATGTTAAAACTTGGCATCTGAAATGTTCTAAATTATATCTCAGAGAAATCTTTTGCTTGATTCTTTGAGACAGTAACCAGTTATTAGGTGGAAATGAGCCTTTCACAGGTAGAGACTTCAAATTGGCTAATTGTATCCACAGTGTGTTCCACAAGCTGTTGAATATCAGTTTCTCAGCCTGGCTTTAAGAAGGCCACTTCTGGTTTTTGCATCGGTTACAGCCCCTTTTAATGACCATCTCCTAGCCTTTTTTGACCGAAAAAGAAGAAACACAACTGTTCTTAGTTTATTGTTCGTCATTTTGTAGTAATTGGAAAACAAATATCTGCTTCTGCTGTGGGGAGAAAGCTTCGTGTGCATAGATATTTTGCCAATGGCCTCCATAATAATCCCATTAAACAACAATTATCCTCTGCAACTGATAAGTATTAAAGTCTCTCTCTCTCTCTCTCTCTCTCTCTCTCTCTTACTTTTTTTTTTTTTTTTTACATCTTCTGTACTAATCCAGATTATATGCTGTGATCTTATAGCAAATCTTGCTGATCAAAATATCGTAAGCTGATGCTCTCTGTATTTCCTATGTTCCTTTCCATATTTGCACAATTATTTTCTTTAATTTCGCCACCTTTTTTAGTTTTTGGACCCTTTGGAGGAAAGTCTTGTTTCCTTATATTATTGTGCTTTCCCAAGTAAAGTCTTGCTTATTTTTCTCTAAGTTTCATTACAGTCAATTGTTCCACATATCGGGCTTTATCAGTGTAAATATCTTAAATATTCACTAAACTTTTCGTGATCTTGAAGGTTCGGTACTTGAAAGTACAAAACCTCGAAGTGACAAAGTCTGAATAGCTATCTAATCTTTGAAAAATGTGAAACACCCTTTAAAACTTCCTGTTTTTATCTGGAATTTCTCTTCCAAAACAATGCATTTTATAAGCAAATCAGAGAGATTTGGGGAGGGGGAGAGGAAGATACACGTTTTGTAAGCTTAATTGTATCTGCGTGTGTATATAACAAGGCGTGATGTTTGAGATAAATGGCCAAACGAGCAGAGTAAATCTATATTATTCATTTGGATTTTTCATACTTTCTTATCAGTGATATTTCATTTAACACAAAAAACTAGGATACATTTAACTTTTGGAGTAAAACAAAGCAAATTTTTTTGCTTATAAATCTAACATACCAGCGTTCCAAAACTTCATTAAACATATTCGCAAATTTGCCTTTATCTTGACAAAAGTAAAAAATAATAATAATAATAATAATAATAATTTTCTGTAAATTATGCAGTTAAGTAAAGTGCAATTTATTCTAAGTTTTATTACTTTTAACTTTTATTTACTATTTGTATTTGCGTGTATTACTTCAAAATACTTGACATTTGTATTTGATTAAAAGTATCTTACGCCATCTCAGGGTTTGGTATGCTAATTTGTAATTATATATCCTCTGTCGATAGTGTACTGTGACTGTATTTATGCTCTGGAAGTAACTTCTCCCACACGACTGGTAAATTATGAAATATTCATATATGTATACAGGTGGGAAGAAATATTTAGTCCTTCAATCTTTCTGCTTCCTGCGAATTAAAAAAGATGAATGGATTTGTAAATTTGTGTGATCAATTTTTTGAACTCCTGGGAAAAATTTAGTAAATTGAAATTTGTTGCTCTTTTATATATTGATTTGCAAAAGGATTTTGATAAAGTTCTGCATTTCGTTTCGATATGAAAACTAGAAGGAACTAGTCAACTTTCTATGTAGGTATGGCAGTGACTTGTAAGAGGGGGGAGAGCTAAATTAATTGACAGTTTATTACTTGCAAAGACTTACCTTATAGGAATCTTGAACTTTTTATACGTGATAGCACTATAGACTGGAGTAGGCCGGCAAGTCTATTCTTGTAGTAAGGATGATATTGAGATGAAGAAGATAAAGCAATTGCAGACGATGTCATATTAGTATGTTGGTGGTCAGCGTTGAGGACAGAAATCCATCCATGAATGTCAAAAATCCATCCATGGATTTCCAAGATCGTACAAATTTTGCTTTTTAAAATATGTTTTGTATTTAAAGTAAAAGAATGAAAATGAAATGTTGTAATAGTTAAATGAGTTCTTTGCGTCAGCCTCACTGAGTAACCTGACCATAGTCGTGTTTAAACAATATAGTTAAAACAGTCTCTAAGCAAAAGTCAGGATCAAACAGTCCCTAAAAATGTTAACAAACTAGTAGTTCATAATACTAACGAAGTTAATGTGTATAAGAAGCCGAAAAGGCCGAAGCTGGAGTACTAATCCAAAA
This sequence comes from Stegodyphus dumicola, assembly GCF_044657685.1. Lineage (NCBI taxonomy): Eukaryota > Metazoa > Arthropoda > Arachnida > Araneae > Eresidae > Stegodyphus > Stegodyphus dumicola. Next base: position 181,236,652 of record NC_140780.1, on the reverse strand, counting down.
ATTTCATCCGATTTTTGAAGAATAATTTTTGTGGCACCCTCTGTCATGTCCTCTGTCATAATTTGCAGATACATTTCTAATCGTTCCGATTAAGTAAGGAATGCTTGTTATTGGTAAGGTAATTATTTAAACCAAGCACATTGTTATGAATAAACTGAATTATTGAATATGACAAAACACTCTTAAGTCTGTGAAGCATATTCATGTGAAAGGATTGGGTTATTGAATGTAGGAAAACACGTTATGGCTGTCAGTCTATGGGGTAGGTTTTCTAAGAATGCCTTCATTGAGAATTTTCTGAGGGAAACTGACCCGTATTTACGAAAGTTGCCACAAAACCCCCAAGTAACTTTCATTCACCAGAAACGGAACCTGGGAAAACTTCCTGGGAATCAGATTATTTGACTGCGCCAGAGTTCGTGAGAATTGTCTGTCTAAACGGAGGGACGCCTTCGAAGAGGATCTTGAAGAGAAACTGGTTTGTGAAAACAAAGTTATATATATATATATATATATATATATATATATATATATATATATATATATATATATATATATATATATATATATATATATATATATATAACTTTCATTTCTAAAATAATGTTGCAAAAGTATATTAAGTACCATTTCTAAAATAATGTTGCAAAAGCATATTAAATTCAAACCCACTGATTTCTATCAGAAATTATGGTTTTTTTTCTCTTTGGATTATTTGGGTTGAGTTTGCCCACCCCCTAAATAAGAAAGATCAGGTGTTGATGAATTAATGATTGGAGGTTCTTCCAACTGCTTTTCATCGTAGATAATAAGGTAGCATGCAAATACTTTTCAGAGGCATTCAGACATATTGGCAAACTTCTTTGCACGAAACATCAATCTCTCAAAATAGGCAAATATCTGATTCAACTGGTTGAAATTATCTGCCATTTTCTTTAAAAAACGTTATACAGTTTTTTTTTTTTTTTTTCTCCCTGACACGTCTTTAGTTTTATTCATCTTCGGCTGCAATTCCAATTACATCAGACCCATACTAGTTAGTTCTTTATCTTTGGCACATCCAATAAAACTTTTTACACTGTAGAGACATTAGGTTGATTGGAAGCAAGCAAGATGAAAAATTAGCAAACGCCTTAGCCGGGAATCGAACCACGGACCTCTGGAATACCGGCCCAACGTGCTGAATCACTACACCACGAAGGCACGCTAGGAAAGCGGGAGAAATACCTTATAACACTTCTGTTTTAACGCTTCTCTTAATTTTCACAAATATTTAATGAATGTTTTATGCACCATCTCGCATTGTATTATTTTATTAATTAATTATTATTAGTTAATTATTTTCGGGTGTAATACTCAGCCGGTATAGTAGTTAATGGCCTGACTGCCGCAGCGATAGGCCTGTTTTCGAATCCCGGAGAAGGTATAGTTTTAACTGTCCGTTCCATCATAGGAGGCAGTAGTGACCACCTGCTAGCTGCTTCCATAATGAAATGGCCACCACTTCCGGCCCCTTGTAGGAGCTTTTCTGTAGTAGTACTTTATAATGTATTTTTTCCAGTAATTTCATAGGGCTTCCTTAACTTGTTAGAAACATTTATGTTAAGCTGTACATGTTTGTATGCATTCATATACCACCTCCCTCCCACTGAGTATAAAAAGAATATATAAACGATTTCTTACCAAATTGTTCTGTATTTAAAGTGCGACATGAGCGAAATAAAATTCATTTTTAAATAATGTAATCAATGAAACTCTATTAACCTATTCTCTATGTATCAGATTAGATCTTTGTGATTGGATTTCGGGAACCCACTGCTATAAAATGTAAGACTCCAGCAGCTGGTATTTTCTGCAGTCTTCAAGTAGTCATGCTTTGAGTATTACTGGGATCATATTTTACTTCCTTGTACGAAGTAAAATTCCTGTAATCACAAAAAATTTCGGGTATCATATTTTGACAGAAATATCCATTTTGACCGTTCCCGAATCCATCTGGACAATTTTTTGCGTAATGGCTGTACGTACGACAGAACAAAGGACTCTTCTTTCCAAAACGGGTTGTTTTGGTGACGTCTGTACGTACGTATGTGTATGTATGCATCTCGCATAGCTCAAAAATGATTAGCCGTTGAACGTTGAAATTTGTATATGGGACTGCTATAGCATCTAGCTGTGCGCCTCCTTTTTTATTGCTGTAAATAGCACCAAACATATATATATATATATATATATACACACACACACACACTTACCCGGCCTTTATTTTCGCAATCGTTGGTCATTGTCATATAGTTCCAAATACAGAAACGTTTTAAAGAACGAAAATATTCATGCTCTGGCAATGTCAAATTTTTTTAAAAAAATTAATTTTTGAAAAATAATGAAATCTAATTACATATGCAATAACAGTTTATATATGTTGTTAGTCTAACAATGAATATCTAAGAATGTTTAATATCAGTTTATTGTTTTAAAAATAATATTTAAGAGGCCGTGCAAGGAAGTCATATGATGTCCGCATCAGATTTTTTTAAATGCTTTTATGTACTTTAAAAGTATAGTTTCTCATAAAGTGCATACATTTAAAAGGAAATTTTCCGCTGTTATTTTTCATAGGCTTTACCTTGTCCCCCTTCCACAAATTTTTAGCTTGAATCTCATTTTGGCTGAGAATTAAATTTTCCCTTACACCATTTTGATTAATTTCTTCCGTACCTTATATGTGTTGTAAAAAAATATTGTTGTTTAACTTAAATATATTTTTGAATATTGTCAGTAAAAGAGATTACCAAAAGACTAACGGTGATATATATCTGAATTTTTGAATGTTAATCATTTAGTAAGGAATAAGTGATAGCAAAAATTTGTCTCATCAGTATTATAAATGTTCTTGAAATCATAATGTTTTATTTACAACCATATCAGCTCTAACCAATCTATCAATCACTCTGCACAGACAGGAAAGGGGAAAATTAGTATGAGCAGTTCAGAAATGTACTGAATCATTTAAAGTGTGTTCTATCATAAACGAGTCTATAAGATGAATTACACTATGCTGGGATGAGGATAAAATTTATGATTCAGAAATGAATAAAAACATCGTTTTACATATAAAAAGAATTTTCTTTTTTCGCTTAGAGATACATTTCTTAATTTTTATAGCACTTGAAATTATTTCAGACTGATACCGAAATTAAGACGTTTTTGATGGTCGCAAATAAGTGTATTTGATAGCCTCGGACGAGTTAGGAAGCAGTCTGTCTTATTACAGAAGAATATTATAATTATCTGTACTTATATTTATTTTTGTTCTCAGAAATACTAGTAACTTTTCACTTTTAAATGATCATTGTAAAATTGAATGCACTTTGTGTCCTTGAAATGTTCAAAGATGCCTCACTTTCCTCATATGCGACATGACGATTTGAAGTGATCATTTCTTGCCCAGCGTTATTGTTTGCTGGCGTCGCAGCAGTCCTCAGTGTACCTTCATCATTCAAAGCCCAATGCCACTGATGAAAGTTTTTATACTGGTTTTGTTGCTTTTCATCGCCAAAGTCAAGTTCTTACGCTCACCTCGTTTTTGTTGCGCCAGGTTTTATTGAAAGTTTCGATAAACCACAGCTTGAAAAATTATTTGAATTTCAAAATTACAACATAAAAAGAATTTTATATCATTACTCATTCTTTAAAAATAAAAATTCCTCCCGAGAATTTTATTTTATTTTGCCAGATTTTAAAAATTCAAACACTGACCTTCATATACATCATCGTACATAAGCATAGTTTCGAAGAATTATGTAATTACATTATTAGTAACCCCCTCTAGGCGCATTTACAGCTGTTTCTTATTACTTTTATTAATTTTGACAAAGCATACTACAACTACTGATGTATGGAAAGAAGAGCTTCCTGGACTTATTCAAGGAAACTGCCCGTTATTTACATTGCATAGCTAGTTCATTCAATCAAATGGAATAGAACCTATAGCAAACCTATAACCAGCATTTTGAGTCTTTAGATGCTCCATTCGTAAGCTTACTATTGCTCGTAAACGGCTAAGAATATAAAATTAATCTAGTTTTAATTAACCTTTAGCACTCCTTCAAATCAGCAAAACGAAACAAAAATTGTAAACTTATAGAAAGTGTGTAAAGCAAAACAAAAATAATCAGCAAAACTCAGAGGTGTTAAATAGCAGAGAAAACAAAAGTAAAATACTTACAGTGGGAAAGTGAAAGGCTTTGTTATGTTGATTCGTAAGCTTCTCATCTAAAGCTTGCTAAGTAATTTTTCTGTGCTTGTTTGTACTATAATCTGATTTAACGCAAAATTTCGCATTTCTACAGCCTCCTAATTCGTACGCAAAATATATCTAGTATTCAACTTGTGTTGATGTATGCATAAGTGCTGAATGTGTGAACAAATTAAACAGAGCTTCCGATGTCTTTTTCTTTGCGCGTATTATCCGCAGTACTTTTTTTTTCTACGAAATAATTTGCATTGTATGCAAAGAGGGGGGGGGCAGTCAGCTTTCTGACAAAACTTGAGTTCATTTATTCTTAAAGAACAGGAATTTTGCTAAATATTTGAATAGTGCTAGATGTAATATTTTGAAATTGTATAATTGGTAACAACTGATTTCCGGTGACTTCCTTATATGTCCTTTTTTAATTCATATTTTGAGTTCATTACACATGGATTTGGCCAGCAGTAAGTACACTATTTTTGCAGAAATTTACTAGTTTAATTTTTTAAGAATCCTCTTTTTATTTTTGCTCTGAGATCCGTAGTGTGGTTGGATCTGGGGAACAAATTTGTTGGTTTTGTGATCAAGAAATTCATTCAGATATGGCAGTTCACAGTGAGTGAGATTGATTATATAAACTCGAGTAAAAAATTACGAGAACTGGCACATTATGTCGAATTTCTGAAAAACTGATGGGGAGATTTTAATGAAACCTGATATAAATATACATGTGTAAGAGAGAAAGAGATGTACCATTCAATAGTCATTTTATGTACGTGTGATTAACGGTAAAGCTCATAGTGCTGGGATACCCCAAATCCACAATGTGATATCGAAATGAAAATGAGTCTAATATGGATTAAGGTCCCCTATCACAGTCAAACATGTCGCGCAGCGTAACGGCTTACTGGACGAGAGGCAGTTGAGGAGCCCCTGTGGTAGTAGATCCCACTCTTGTAGCAAGGCAGTTTTCAACTCCGGAAAGGTTCTTGGAAAAGAATGGCGAGATGAAATTGTTCCCTTAAGCGAATTCCAAACATGCTCTATAGGGTTAAAGTCAGGAGATCTGGCTGACCAATTCATGAGGCGAATACCCTCTATTTCCAGTAATCGTCGACCAGCTGAGCCCTATGTGGACGAGCGTTGTTGTCCATGAATTAACGTTGTTTTAGGATTTATTTCGCACGTAATATAGAAAAGTTTCTTTCCTCATCGGGTTATGCATATCTGTCTTCTTTTTGGCTCCTAAACTTATGTTCCATATGTTCGATGAACAAATATTTTAAAATTGTTTGAAAGCTTAGGTTTTTTTTTTTTTTTTTTTCTGATTTGCCTTTATAGCTATTTCCCGTGACGATTTAGAAGAGCAAACTCTAAGAAAACAGGGGACTACAATATATGCATATTGCCTTATTTAATAGAAGTGATTATGTTGATTAGCATAATAAACAATTCCTTTCCATATATGTTATTTACCAGATATAGCTGCACAATGTTAAAAAAAAATAACTTCCGTTCGAAATGATTTTTTTTAAATGATAAAAATAATTCCATCCTCACTTAGCTTTAAGATTCTGAGAAATTATTCGCGGTAAAACACTGTAAAAATAATACCTATATGTAAATAATGCTCTTTAAACCGTTTTTGCATAACAATGCATTATGTAAAGTTTTATAATATTACATCCTACGTAAGCATTTTTATGCGTTATCTTAAAAGCAAATTTGCCGTAAGATAACATTAATCAGTAATTGTGTTTATAATTAGAAAATAAGACAGACGCTCTGTTACTGAATCGCAGTAAGTGCCGAAAATATTATTTTGGCCATCAAAGCAAGTTTACTGTTATTATTATTCTCTTTCTTAGATCATCATTTGTATTGATAAGCAGGCTTTTAAAACGTTTTTGAGAAAGGTCTGTGGACTGCACGGGATATTATTCTGTAACTAATTGATATAACGTATAGCTTTCGAGCTATTTAGCGAATCTTCTTGTTTCCGTTTTTAATATCTTAAAGAAACACCCCTTTCTTTCAATTGTTTTCACTTTCGATAAAATCATGTCCGCAATATATAAAGGTTTTGCCAATAGTTGAGATCTTTGCCTTCAGTATTAAAAAAGAGCCTCGCTCAGTACATATATATGCTCTTGACTATGACACAACTTTGACTGTTATCGTAGCACATATGCCCTATGAAGTTATAGAATCTAATTCTATTTGGCCACATAAGCTAATCTAGATCCTTCTAATGAACCTGGAGACTTCTCGCACAGGCGTGAAATAATACCAGCACAGAAGAAGGGTGAAAATAACCCTTTATTATTTTCAACTATGAACAGAAAGGCACGTACTTCGTGCTTTACAATAATACTGACAACTTGCGGTGGAACTTAAGCGTTGTTACACAAATCAGTTCAAGTCAAAAAAGAGTACTGCTGGACTAGTAGCTTAAGTTACGGCTAACAAGGTTGACTCGACAACCTACCCGACATGATAATTATTCAAATTGCCAAAAAGGCGTATTAGCAACTCCACGTAACAGCAAGGTCAGAATCTAAACGTGCGCTGGCTAGCGAAGACACGCTCTGAATAAACTACAAGATTCACCCGATTAAATGCTAACTTCACGTAACTTTAAATTAGCATCCTGGTGAGGAAATGAGTGGGGGAGTTGAGGACTTCAGGAAATATAACAAAAATTTGAATAATTGGTTATTTGAACTAAAGGAAACCCTACTAAGTTAAAGGAATTCGTAGTCAAAGAGTAATCGTAGTAATTCGTAGGAATTCGTAATAATCTTTAAAATGATATTTTACCTGGCCTTCTTAACACCATTCTGCTGCGAGTGTTATTTTATACTGTGGATATTATAAATAAAAGAATTCTTCTAACAACCTTTAAAAGGTCGGCTGCATTATTCTTAGCCTCTACTATCTGCATCCAGAACAAAATGAATGATTGTGATGAAATTTTGTAATAATATTTAGCCTGCAAGCTATTTCTTTTAATTTTATTCAAACGGTGATTTTATGTTTTTAATGTTTCGTATTCTTCTGATTATGTTATTTTACATTCGAAAAATAAATGCACAAATAGAGCATCGAAACTTTTAAAGTTTTAATTTTATTCAACGTTTAACTTTTTTTTTTTTTTTTTTTTTTTTTTTTTTTTTTTTTTTAAGTAGGGATGCAAAGAAATTTCGAAAAAATAAAAATTTTCGCATTTGTTCGATAAAAAATAGAGTATTAAAACAAAGAATGCAAATCGTTGCTTCTGTAATGAAATAAACTACTGCAATAATTGGGTGAGGGAGAATAATAACCATGTGTTCCATCGACCGCTACAACCGCTAACTTGGCTTTTAGCTGCTTTTTTACTCCTTCTTTCTCGGAATATGCGAAAAGAGTTATATACTCACGCATCAAAGTATCTCTAGAAGGAAAATTATCTGAAATAGGCACGTATTTTATTAAATAATCACGCACAGCTGGGTGATCTGACTTATGCAGTGGAATATTGCCTTTTAAACACATTTTTACCGCATCCTCAACAAATTCTTCTTTTTCCATTTTGGCACGTTTTTACTTTGAAAACTTCCGACAATTGTAGTTTTCTGCTTACTCCCTAGTAGACCTGGAGTAAGTACATTTTTTTTTTTAATGACTAGCATTAGTCGTATATTTCGTTGCAGTAGCCTTTTTCTGGTCTTTTATGCGAACATTACAATATTTACACATAACGATATGCGTATCACTTAAGCACGAAGCATATTATGCAAACTCGTTTTTTCTATCAATTATTTCCGTTTTTATGACTACTCGTACTGATAAAAATTTACGATTATCGTCGAACTATGTATTTAGAAAACAAAACGAAAGGAGCATACACTTATTCCCTAGTTTGTGACCTCACTGAACTGTCCAAATGAGATAACTGGCGCGGGGCGAGTGAGCAGGTATGTTTAAGTAGATAGAGATTCCGAACAAAATGCGAACATCTAGCGATTCTCCGGATGCCGAGCGTCACACAAATCAAGCAAATTATCTTTGACTACCTATTTTTAACCAATTTTTCTTCATTATGTTCTTAAAAACGTTTTCGCTTTTAATTGCTAATGCTGATAAATTTCGCATTTATTCACATCTATTTCGTATAAATACGAAAATTACGCATCCCAATTTATGAATTAGTAACGATCGGTGTTATTTTTATTTATCGAAAGAAGAGTCGTATTTGTAGGGCATTTCATATTTTTAATTTTTTACACTTTTATTTTATTTATTTATTTTTAAAGGTAGCGTATTTTTCGAAATATTGAATGGTCATCCGAAGCTCTTGGGCTTTAGTTTAGTTTACTCTTTCTCTATACCAATTAAATAATAATCCATGAAACTTACTTTCAAAACTCAGCGAGTACATTTTAGTAAATCTAGGCATTCGCAACTTCCTTCTCAATTTAAATTTCGAGTTAAATAAATTGTTTTAATTTTGCACTGTATGCTACGGAGTTGAAATTTAAGTTACAATAAAGAAGAGGAGAAGCTGAAGCTGCCAAAAACCTACTGTTTGACTTACATGAGGAAACTCCTAACACATTATATCTGACTGTAGAATTCAAATATCAGTAGAACAAAAGCTAAGGGTTTAAAAAATATATATAACCGCGTTTCATTACTTACTGGTGTCGACTTATTGAGACAAAGTAAGCAAATTAAAAATCCTTAAGGAAACAAAGCAGATCGCTTTAACATTTCATTGAAGCTAATAAATGGCATGGATTATTTTTATAATTAAAATATTAACACTTGCATGAAGAGTATCAAAAGTAATATTCAGATACCGAGCATCTGTCCTGAAAATTAGATGTAGAAAAAAAATGTAAATTGCGCGGATTGAGAGATTCATTTCACCTTTGGAACGCACAAGCAGTTAGCTGAATGGAACTTATTCTCTGTAGTTTTAATGGAAAGATGTTATTTTATTTAAAGCAAGTTCAGAAGTAGAAAGTAAAAAGGCTCCCCGAATTTCTACCAGTTAACATTTTTAACTAAATGCGCTTATGGTTTGAATTTTTAAAATAATTAAATAACATATCTTCAAGTGTAAATCTGCATGTTGCACAAAACATGTCGCACAAACATTACTTTCAATAAATTATTTATTAAATATAATAATTCAATGCTATTTACCCTTCATGAGTTCGCAAATGAAAAAAACTATTGAATTTCAATTTATAAACTGATTCAGAATAAATGTAATAGTTTCTTGAAATAACTTCATGATCATGGCAATGTTACAATGTAGATATTTGGTTACGACAAAGCAAGCGAAGGTTAGTTCCTTGTCAGTATTTCAAGATATATTTTCAGGAAGCTTATCTTCAGCTTATGCTTTGCCTGGTGCTTGCTTTCACACCTTCTTCAGCAAACATCAGATTTTTTTATTAGCTTGAAACTGGATGATATGAAGCCCATTCTAAGACTCTGGAGAAGACAAGACGTGTTGGGATATGCGTGAACTGTTTGGCGAAATTCTGTTGAAAGATCACATCTTCTTGCTCACGAAGATACTTGCAGAAGGCAAGAAATGCTGTTGTAGAATTGCTTGGTAGCATTGAGCGTAGTGTCAAATGACCAAAAATTTGACTTCTTCAGGTAGCAAATGTCCTGTGGTCCTATTTTTTTTTTTTTTTTTTTTTTTTTGTCTGGGACTGAGAAGAATGAATTCTTTAAGGAATTTACTTTATGTCATTGAGCCTTCATTAAGGGTAGGCAATTCCTGACTCAGGCAAATGGTTTCTTTCGCCGAATTGTCATTGCTCATATACTCTAAAAATTAAAGGCATTTATCGCAGTAAAATATTTGTCATGTTCTCCGTGTGTAGTTGTGGTGTAGTGTTTAACTTATACAGGTAACAAACGGAAGGTCTCAGGTTCGATTTCCGATGAGCGCACGATTGCTTCCCTTCTATTTTCTGTTTCAAACTTTCTGCTCACAACCAGAAGGATACGTGTTGATTCTATAGTGTTATGTAGCCTCCTGTTACCAGGTCTCAAAGGTTAAAGGCAGTGTAATACGCTCACTGCAAAAGAATTGTGCTGCCACAGTAGACTTCTGATTATCCAGGGTCGGTTTAACCGAGCCCTATCTTTTTTAAAAAAAGTTAACGGTTGTTTATTGTGTAACGTTGCGCGCCTCCAACTTGCACGCAACCAAGGGGTGACTGTGAAAACAGGATAAAACACAGAGTCTTGTAAAGGGTTTAAGTCCCTTTTTATTCAACGTAATAAATTACAATTGCGTGCTCTTGACGCTTACAGACGGCGCCAACTCGGCGGTCAAATAAAAATAATAACCTGAAAAGAACTTAAAGACAAGACTCTAACTACGAGGCTCTCTAAAATAACTAACTCACCGCGTTTTACAACACCGCTGCTAATTCAGCAGACTTGAGGCTCGCTTGAACGATTAACACTACTTCCCGCCAAGCACATAGGCCGAAACGCGAGGTTCTTCAATTTCTCGCTCACTACCTCCGCGCTCGTGAAGTAAGAATATTACACCGAACTCGTTTCCTTCTATTTAAATCATAATACTTCCGCTGATAATTTGAATCCTTGCGCGTTCTACTAAAATTTACATATTCTGGCATTGGCAGTTCCAGGGGAAAGTAAGGCTTGACAGGAAAGATAGTTTAAACTTAAAATAAATGTTAGTTAAAATAAATATAAACCCTACATTTGCCGCTGCCAGAATTTGGAAAACTTGGAAGCAGGTCCTACAAACGACCTGTTGTAAGTTTCTCTAATTCTGAACTAACTGGCGAGAACCTCGTTTACACAAAAAAATCTTATGTAACAATTTGTATACTAAAATTCTGTTGATCGTTATAAAGCTCTCTTCTTACAGCAACTTTTCCTGGACTTCATCAATCAATCTTGTTCTTTTCCTTCCAGCATCTGGAAGGAATAAGTATCAGTATCTTTCTAAATACATTATAATTTACACTTTCTTGACACTGAATAAATTTTTGTTTTTAAACGATTCGTTTTCCTTAGTTATTGCTTAATTCACATTCATTCAATTTTTCAAGCATTAATTTAACTACACCCTGGCTCTCCACCATGTGTGGTGTCAAACGGGAATATTCGTGTTTTAGTCTTACAACACTTCCCATAACCACCATGATTTGTTTGAATTCAACGACCAAATAGACACACCTTACTCGACATTCTACAACTCGATGAGCTACTTTAACATTCTTAGAAATTCAAGTGTAGGTGGAGAACCCTACAAAACACATTCATTCTAACTTCCCCCTCATTCATCTTTAAATATGCAGGCTTTCGCTCTAAAGCATGACTTTATCTACAATTTACTACTTAAATTTTGACTTCATTGCTTTTAAGCTTCACTTTTAGCATCTACAATTTTATGCTTCTAGAATAAATTCTACTTTTACATAACCTTCAAGTATTTACATACATTTACAAAATTTTAATACATATGCTTTTTACAATTTACCATAAAATGAATAAGAGAAAATAAATTTTTACTTTACTCATTCTTCGCCAAGCTGGCGGCACTGAAACTAAAATTCTTATTAATACAAGAATACGAAGTTATTTTTATCTTCGGCCAAATTTTGGCTTTAACATAACAGAATTAGTCTTTCGACCAACAGAAAATGCTTGTTCTTAGCTTTTATACTTAAAGAAAATAATACTTTTGCCTTAGCTAAATAAAGTAAAACAAAACTAAGTCTCAACCGAGACATATTGACTTTCGTCAAAACATAGAACTTCGTACTTATGCATAACATTTCGGAACAAAAGAGAAAAAAAAATTATAGAAGGATTTAACTTATCTTTGAGTTTTCGATGCTTGAAACTCCGTCATTCGTTTTTGGCAGAATTGGTCCCAAGTTAGAGGTTTCATGGATGTTAATCTACTCCTTACTGCCCTCCGAGTGTCGTCCACCTGACTTTTTCTTTTGCGTCCTCTACATGCTGGCCTCTTGGCGGAGTAATCGTCTGGTTGTTGGCATTTCCGTTTCTCCCTGGGACGGCTGGTCTTGACGTCCTCCGGTCTGGAGTCCTTCTTGAATTTCTTCTGTTCGTCGTATTTTTGTGCCTCCTGTTGCCGTTTCAGTTTCCGGAACGGCGGCCTTGCTGGCACCTGACTCTGTGGCCGTGTGCGCGTTCTCCTTGATGTATAATTTTTCCTGCAATCCTTTGTAGGTGGTGTTTTTCTCTTTACCACGGTTTCTTTACCCGGTGCATCTGTATTTTTGTTTTTCTTAAACGCCGGCGTTTGAAAATTATTTTTTCTTTTTGATACCGACGTCCGGGTTGTAGAAGTGCTAGGTCTCTCTTCAGTTCTCTGTTTCTTGGGTGGTGGAATAGTTGTTGTCTCTGGACCTTCTATTTCGTTTAGACTTGAGTCCTGCAAGAAACTTTTAAGGATTTCAAAATCATTTGGATTATAGTATTTTTTCACCTGGTCGGGACTTGCTTTACAGATTTCCCCTCTCTCGTTCTTAAGATATAAGACTACTCCTTTGATTTCCTGAATTACATAGGGGCCTTCAAACTTTAGAGCTAGCTTTGCCATAAAATTGTCTGGGGCACTTGATAAAGAAAATTTCCGCTTCAATACTTTATCCCCAACTTTAAAATCTGCTTCACGGCGTTTTCTATCATAATATATTTTCTGCCTATTTCGTGCCGTATCCGAGGTTTTAAGCGCCTGATCAATCAACTTTTGCACATCTTTTTGTTTAAACTCCTGCTCTCTTTGTTGCACAAAGAATAATTTATCTAAAGGCGTAATTAATTTTCGGCCTAAGAATAATTCTGCTGGAGTTTTTCCCGTAGTATCATGATGTGTCGTTCTTAAAGCATAAGCTAATTCATTTATGTAGCCATCCCAGCGCTTGTGATGTGTGCTCACGTAACTGCGAATTATTTTTACTATATTTTTATTACCTCTTTCTGCTATGTTAGCTTGTGGTCTATACGGAACCATTTTGATATGGCGTATGCCAAGTCCATTGCATATGTTTTCAAATATTTGACTAATGAATTGTTTTCCGTTATCGCTAATGACTTTTATCGGTGCACCGTATTTTAAAATGTATCTGTGTAAGAATGCATTTGCGACTGTTTTGGCTGACGCGCGTGTAAGTGGAACAATTTCTGTCCATTTTGAAAAATGATCTACTATTACTAAAAGAAAACGATTTTTATTTAACTCGCTCTGGGGGAAGGGACCAAGAAGATCTATGCCTAAAATTTCATTCGGAAATGTAGCGCGAATGCTATTTAAGTACCCGGCCGGGCTGTAATTAATATCATTTATTAACTGACATTGATTGCAGGACCTGACATACGCCGTTACTATTTTGTATAATTGCGGGAAATATACCGCCTCGCGTACCCTTTTTAAAGTCTTTCTGACCCCTAGGTGGCCCGCTGTTTTTGCTTCGTGAAACTCCTTCAAAATGCTTAATCGAAGCGAGGCTGGGATGACTGGCTTATACTCAAGATTTTCGTTTGTTGTTTTCGTATAGAATAATAAATTATCTATTATTTCATAGTTTTTTGCTCTATTTCTTATCGCATCGATATCTGTATGCTCAAAGCTTTCGGGGTCTTTCAAATAAGCATAGATATTTCCAAATTCAGGATCAGCTTTCAGTTCAGTAATAACCGTATCTCTAGAATCTAAAATTTTTGAAGTCAACACAGCGCATTTAAGTTCATTTCCTTCATCGTCCAGTTTTATACGAGAAAGTGCGTCAGCTACATTGTTTTCCTTACCCGGTTTATATTTTATTGTGATATTATATTCTTGGAGTTTTAAAGCCCATCTTATTGACCTGGGCGTTAGGTTTTTCCCCGAGTAAAGTCTACCAACAGCCGCATGATCCGAAAAGACTGTTACTGGCGATTTGCCGAAATACACTCGAAATTTGTGTACAGCCATTAATACGGCTAATGTTTCTCTTTCTGTAGCTGTATAATTCCTTTGTGTCTGATTCAATGTTTTACTAAAAAATGCCAGCGGATGGTTATTTTGCATAAGAACCGCACCCACCGCATAGTCTGACGCATCTGCTGCAATTTCCAGGTTTTCGTCCCCCTCCGGGAATTATAAAACAGGGGCATTAATAAGCGCTTCTTTTAATCTTTCAAAAGCTGTGTTAGCTTCCGCTGTCCACGTAAATTTAGCCCTTTTTCTTTTGATTACTAAGAGCGGTTCAACAATATTAGCGAAATCTTTTATGAAAGATCGATAGTAAGAACATAATCCAAGGAAAGAAGAAAGTTTCTTGGCGGTGTTGGGCGGTGGGAAATTCTTAATAGCTTTTATTTTTGAATCTTGCGTTTCTATACCCTTTTGCGAAATTTTATAACCGAGATATTTAAGTTCCTTAGTTGCGAACTTGCATTTTGAGGCGTTAATTGTAAGACCGGCCTCTTTTAATAATTTAAAAACTTGTTCTAAATCATTAATATGTTGTTCCAACGTACTACTCGTTATAATTATATCATCTAGATAAATTAAAGTTGACTTTCCTAGGACAGGCTTTAGAACAATGTCCATAGCTCTCTGGAATGTTGATGGGGCCCCACACAACCCAAAAGGCATGCGTAAAAATACATAAGTGCCCGATTTTGTTATAAACGCAGTTTTATGTATATCTTCGGGTCTCATAGCTATTTGATAGTAGCCAGACGTTAAGTCCAAAGTAGACATATATCTTGTCGATTTGATCTGTCTAATGATCTCGTCTATAACCGGCAAAGGGTAAACTGGAAATTTGGTAATACTATTTAGTTTTCTGTAATCAATAGCAAACCTCCAAGCCCTTTTATCCGAAGGAGGAAACTCGTTCTTTTTCCTACATAGTACGACTGGACTCGCGTACTCACTATTTATGGGCGTTATTATTTTATTCTTTAACATCTCCTGAATATGTTCTTCGATGATTAAGTCTTTTTGTTTGTCATAACGGTATGGTTTAGTCCTACAAGGTTTTTCGGCATTTAATTGAATCTTGTGCGTCACTATTTGGCAGTTTCCTGGTTTTTCTGAAAACAAATGAGAAAAATTACTCACCACTTGCTGTATTGCTTTCCTTTCATGGTCATTCAGATGGCTAAGGTCCACTTGAGGTGTCTCCACAGGCTCCACCACCCTCTGGTCCATCTCCAACACCACGGAACTATCTTGAAAATTTAATTTGGCCCTCGCGGCCCTTAAAAACTCCATACCTAAAATAAGAGAATGTTGCAGATCTTTCACCACAAAAATTAATACTTTGAGATTTTCCTCTTTTACCTGTAAGTTTAATGATAATTTCCCGATGCAGTGACATGTTTTTCCTTGCGCCGCTATAATTTCCGTATTTTTAGTTTTAAATAGTCGTACCCTATAAAAATTCTTTTTGAAGAAATTTTCACTCATAAAATTTCCTTCTGCTCCTGTATCGATGAGGGCTTCTACTGGTACCTCGCCAACCAGGACTTGTATAATTGGTAGCTGGGAGTTTTTTACGATGACCGTATTTAAATGTCTATTTGAGGGTTTTTTTAAAACTTCCGGGGTCTGGACCCTCCCTTTCACAGGCCTCTCTACTCGTTTAAAGCTTTCCTTTCAATCTGTGTCGTCTGGGTACGCGGATGTTTATTTTCAAATTTTCTTTTTGGGTCTTGACCTTCGAGTTTCGATGCGTTATCTTCATAGCTTTTTCCCCCATAAGAGCGATTTCCATTTCTGGTTTCCTCCTTTGAAGATTTCCTTCGGGTACTTTGAGAATATGTTTCCCCTCTCGCTTTTTCCGCTATTCTGCGATTTTGAAACTTCACCGCCAATTCGAAGAGTTCCTGCAATGTGCTTGGGTTTCTAATTTCAAAGTAGTCTTGAACAGTGGGTAACAATCTTGGTAATATTATTTCAATAATCTCCGCATCGGGTTTCTTTCCATACAGCATATCCGTTAACTTGATTTTTCGTAGAATAAAGTCCGTCAATTCTGCTGTATCCCGTTGATAGAAACTATATAGCTCGGCTTCCAGCTGTGCGCGATCTTTCATTATGGGGAAGGCCTTTACTAACGATTTTTTGAAATTTTCAAATATATATGTCTGGCTTCCAAATTCCCCTAATAAAAATTTGCCTATGTTTTTCCATCATAGCGCGGCCTGTCCTCTTAGTGCTGATGTGGCGATGGCAACTTTTTGTCTTTCAGGCACAGGGTAGAGCTGAAAGTGGTTTTCTAGACCTTCTAGAAATACCGCCACCGAATTTTTTCCGTCGAAATAGAAGTTTGGCTTGATTGACGCTCTCAAAGTCTGGACCAGGTATCCAAATCCTTCCAACTGAGTTGTCATTTCTTGGTGTTGTCCAGCGGCTTCCATCCAGTTTTCGGCCATTTCAGTTCGATAATTGTTCGGGCGCCAATGTAACGTTGCGCGCCTCCAACTTGCACGCAACCAAGGGGTGACTGTGAAAACAGTTTAAAACACAGAGTCTTGTAAAGGGTTTAAGTCCCTTTTTATTCAACGTAATAAATTACAATTGCGTGCTCTTGACGCTTACAGACGGCGCCAACTCGGCGGTCAAATAAAAATAATAACCTGAAAAGAACTTAAAGACAAGACTCTAACTACGAGGCTCTCTAAAATAACTAACTCACCGCGTTTTACAACACCGCTGCTAATTCAGCAGACTTGAAGCTCGCTTGAACGATTAACACTACTTCCCGCCAAGCACATAGGCCGAAACGCGGGGTTCTTCAATTTCTCGCTCACTACCTCCGCGCTCGTGAAGTAAGAATATTACACCGAACTCGTTTCCTTCTATTTAAATCATAATACTTCCGCTGATAATTTGAATCCTTGCGCGTTCTACTAAAATTTACATATTCTGGCATTGGCAGTTCCAGGGGAAAGTAAGGCTTGACAGGAAAGATAGTTTAAACTTAAAATAAATGTTAGTTAAAATAAATATAAACCCTACAATTGGATAACGAGGAAAACATTTCGGTCACTAACCATTAAATTCTACCTTAACTAGAAGGTGTAAACATTGTTAAATCAGCCATTAGAACTAAATTGCTCAATTCTTATAAATAAACTGTGCAGCGATTATTTTTCTATTTCACACTGGTTCAAATCGAAATACAAGAGTAATGTGAAATGGAAGGAAACTTATAAAGAATGTACACCAAGAGAGTGAGGAAAATAGGATTTTGAATACTGATTTAATTATCATAGCCAAAAGAATTTATTCTCCAGATTAAACTGCTTGAAAATTCAGGTAAATTGTTAATAGTATGTTTCTGTTAATTATATAGATTTCTTAGCTATTTTCTTATTTCTCTTTCTTGTGTTTTTAAACTGCCGTGGTTTTGAATTAACTTTGACGTCGTATCTGGTATTATCCCACTTAATGAGGGTTTTACTTAGGAATATGATAGAAACATGTGTAGTCAATATTTTAAAAGCAAGTCAGTTTTCCAGTCGAGCATTGCACGGCAAGCACTGAGAGCGCGTAACTTTATTGTTACCATTTCACTAGAAGGAATGATATTTCCTACGAGGTATAAGTTCTAGTGTTTGTACCATTTTTGTTGTAAATTATACTCTAGTGCAGTACCCTATTTAATAAACAGGTTTCTTTGTAAATGCAAAGGAATCCGATTTTTACGTTTGTAAGAACCAGCCTGAGGTGTGTGTGCATTTATGAACACGATTCAAATTTATTCTTTTAAGAGAATAAATTTGATTCTTTTTAAGTTCATTGGTAGAATGTCCTGTAGAATCAATAGGATATTTTGAAGTAAGGGACAGGAAAAATTAGCAGTGCCCTCGCCGGAACTCGACTCGGACCTCTCGATACGCACCGAGTGTTCTGGCCATTACACCACGACGGCATGCTAAGAAGACGGGAGAAATACTTTATATACTCTCCCTTTTAAAGGACGACTGGGGATTAGGGGACCCAATCGCCAAATCCTGGTGGTGGAGAATTATCATCCACCACCCTTTTAGTTCGGGCGCCACTGTAGAGACATTAGGTTATTTCGAAGGCAGGAGACATGAAAAATGAGCAGTGGCCTCGCCGGGACTCGAATCTCGGATCTGTCGATACCCGCCGAGTGTGCTGACCATTACACCACAAAGGCATGCTAAGAAGGCGGGAGAAATACCTTATAGTCCGACTGCAGCTTAGAAGTCTTTCGTTTTATTCCCAACCCTCACAATGCTGCAAAATCTTGTTGCTTTGCGTTTCTCCAAACTATAAGAAGATTACAGTAGCTGCAGCTCTCAGGAATTCTTTCCTTTTTAAAATATTGCAGGTGCTTTGTAATGTGAAATTTTATTCGAATAGTTTTCATTTCACCTATTTTGTAAATTGTGATAATTAACTGGTTAAAAGTTTTTGGATAAAGTGACTAAAATGTGTTTTATTTTCTTCGATTTTCATTATTTAATCTATCTTCTATGTTGTATCAGTCTTCGTGCGATATGCTACAAGTTTGTTTAAAATTTATGAACTCTGGTGTTATTTGTAAAAAATGTGTACTATATGCATATTCTCTTGTAATGAACGAAAGCCATATTAGTTAACCGTTTCTAAAACGAAGCTCGCTGGTGTAAAATAACAGATTTTTCTTATAAAGTTAGAAATGTTGAAATTTATGAGTGAATTTATGTAAGTTTTAGAAAAATGCATAGATAAGTTACTACGTGTGTGATTACGTAAGCATGTCCAAACTTTCCTTCTGTAAATTGAAAGCTTTTCTTTTGTTTGTTATGGGAATTACACATTAAGTTAAAATATGATTACTGAAAACGCTATTCTGAGAATAAGGAAGCTAATATACATACATTTTGTTACACACAAGTCTCTCTTATTTGGTAGAAAACTGTAGCCTGAGTATAGCATTTTCCAGGTAATATACTATTTGTTTACAATTATATTTAAAATACATCATTAAATTGAAACTCTTTTCTGATCACTTCTTATTCATTTCCTTTTATTTATTCGCACACTTGCTGCAAAGTTTTGTTTTTCAAAAGTTCGAAAAGCTCTGCAGGATTACAGCTTTGCAAATGGTAGTTATTTGATAAAAACTGTTGCGGTTAAGTGGATAATACTTGGTATTTTCCAAAAGCTTCAGAATCATCGAGTGTTAATATCTCTCGTTAATTACTGTTAGAAATTTTTATGGCTTGTTAAAGAGTCATACGATGCCGAATTACATTCTTCTTCTTCTTTCTCTTTCTCTCTCTCCCTTTTTGTTAACTGTTACAGAATTTAACACATGTTTAACTTAAATAATTAATTATTAATAAAGTAGAAATTTTAACATATTAATAAACTGACTTGCTCTTATAAAATGTTTTTCTATCTTGGATGTAAAAGATTTATTCGTTATTAATATAATTTCCAATTTTTTATTATTCTTAGACAAAAATAGCCTCAGGAAGACAAGTTTATGCAGTTGAAGGTATTGCAATAACTATAATTTTTAAATGGGTGGTTGTATCAAAAGGAAAAGAAAATGATTTGCATAGGAAGATTTCAGTGGGAGGAGGAAGGTTTTGTCGCATTTCCCCCGGGCTGAGTTCTTAGTATTGTTTGTTATATTTTTTTAGATTCTATATAATTTTATTAGCTTCTGATGGCTATTCAATTTTTAATAAGGTTAAAAAAAGTCTTGATCCAGGCCACCTGATTAATATAGTGGTTAACTGTGCTGGAAGCCGTATCGATGGGCCCAGGTTCGAATCCCAGAGAAGGAATGGATGTTTTTAAGTGTATAGTGTTTTGCCGCATGGAAGCACTTAAGATCTTATTGGCGAGCCAAAAGATCTGCCAGTCTGGTAGTAAAAGAAGAGGGATGAGAGACTCTAGGACCCGTTCCCCGAGTGTTATCCATCTAAATGGGGGCAGAACTATCGCGTTCTCATGGGTGTAAAATCGTGCACCTTGTGTTGCATCTTGTGCGAACTTCACGGTGATGAGATTGATAAATGACTGGTGAGTATTGGCCATCACCTACGAATGCATTAAGTTGCAAGTGTTCCGCCATTTGAAACAACAATAGCAACAGTCTTGATCCAGTTAGAAATGTGAAATGAAATCAGAAAGCATTTAAGAGAATCTGATTCAAAGACATTTTTTGAACTTCTGAACTTTGGATATAAAACTAATTGCTCATTTTTAATCAACTGTAAAACTTATTTTAAATTTTAAGCAGAATCTTTTAAAGAAAAATGGGGTTTTAATCAAGCAGACTAAGCAAAATTTAATTATTTTTATACAGAATTAATTTTGGGAGGTGAAGTATTTATCAGCCAAAATTAATAATTACTACTTGCGTGATCATTAATTAGATTCCTTTTATCCTGTCTTTCATTGTATTTTGAATATATAGTGTATTGACATAGAAGTTATAAGTTTAATGCTTCTCAAAACAAATACTTTTAATTATCTTGATTCTTCCTCAAAGTTTATTGCTCTTAAAATCATCAGCTCTTTTCACTGTACTTGCAAATCGGATTCCATCGTTAAAGAAAAAAATATTCTCAACTCCTTTTTGAAAATTTATTTTATTACTGTGCTTGCAAATGAGATTACTTCTTTAAAGACAAAATTATCCTCCACTCCTTTATGCGAATTTATTTTATTACTGTGTTTTAATTGGTCTTATGAAAAACCTTTACGCATTAAGAAAACAATTTAGCTGAATCCAGTTTCTTGTTTTTTGTTTGATTTTTAGAAATTTCTGTATAGTAAGTCTTTTGATAAGTTGATATAAATGTGTACTACTCTGCTTTCTCTTGATTGCTGCAACAGTAAAGGTAGTGTGAACAATACTTGCAGGTCTCAATTATATAACAAATCTTTTGACGAAGAAACTTGTAAAAGACTGCGTTTAGATACCAGTCCAGGACAAGCAGGCGATAAGCCTCAGATCGAGGAGGAGCGAAAGAAACGACAGGTACAGTATAAACGAGTTTCAGTTTTAATTATCTGTTTACTGTTAATATTTGCCGTATTTACTGTTAATTGCATGTTATTTATCCTATTGGGCCGAATACAAGATGACCCTCATAAGGAAAAACTACATTTTTTCGAGTATAAAAAAGTGGAATTCACATATACGCGATCATAACATATGAGCTTGGCATGTGAAGGTGTTTTACAAAATAATAATAATTGAATAATAATAATTGAATAATAATAATGATAATAACAATAACAATAAATCATAAGACTATATTAAGAGATTAAACAATGCAAACGTACTCTTTTAACTTTAAAATTAAGGAATAAGTGATAAATCATTAATTTATTTCTTTAAATGTTAGGCTACTGTACGTCCTTGATTTAAAACTTATAAACTCCTTTTGATATGAAGCTGAGTATTTCATTAAATACGGTAAAAAGGACTGTTAGCTTATGTTTCATAAATATTTTTTTTTTCAAAAGTTATGAATTTCTGCTTTACTTACGTTTCAAAACATGTTGTAAATAGGGCTAAATTTTGAAGCGCAGTACACCGGTCTCCAAAATATTAAGGGAAGAAGTGTCTTATTATATTTGAGCCATTACGGTAGTTTGATTTTATATTATTTATGTTCAGTTACATCTTCAATACTTTTTTATGATCTCTAAACAGAGTTTTTATGGTGAATTCCGAGAAGTATATTGTATTTTACGAAGTATCAGGAGACATATTTATTTTAGATTAAAATATGTTTTTTATGCTACTTAAATGTGTGTAGGTTGATTTGTTATGTTTACATTTTCTGTGTAAATTCCGCAGAGATAAAGTAATAATTAACACAACTGCATTGTAACTAGAACTCAGTAAATTATAAATTCCTTCACTTTTTTTTTTTTTTTAATCACTAAGAAATGTACTGAACTTCATGTTGAGAGAGACCTAGAATAGAATGTTTACTGTGAATCAACTAAGAAACTCTCTTGCAGTGGCAGGCACCTCATGAATTATGCTGTGTTGTATAAAGTATTTCATGAAGGAGATCCCGAAGTTCAGTTCCCAGTAATATGTGCATCACTCTCCTTCATAGAAAAAAAAAAAGTCCGATTTCGATACGCTAACTTACGGGAGTGAAAATGACGATAGAGAAACATATGACTAAGCACGAATATCAAATAAAATATGGAACACTGAAAAAAAAAATTGACGAAAAGTGATAAAACACACAGACAACAGCAGCAAAAAGCGAACAGCTCATTTGAAGTTGATATAAATATATAAAAGAAAAACGAACACACCGGAGAACAAATGTTAAAGAAATTAATAAGGAGCAACATGAGTTTCTTTGCAGAACTAATAGGAATAAATGTACATGGTTCGTGCTTGCTATGAAATTTCTTTCATTAGATGTACGCCGCCAAGAAAATATGCAAACATTATGCAAAGATGAATTATTAAGCATCATATATGATACTTTTTGTAGAAAATTAGGTTTATCAATTTATGTGTAAGACTTCTCAACAACAGAAAGAAAGTGGACAGTAAATATGCTAAGGATGCTTATTCTTTTGACCAATGAAACCAGATGTTGCTTATGATTCCAAACATTGTTCGATAAAAAGAAAACCAAATGCCCAATATCCATATCAGTAATCATCAAGAAGAGCACCCACTTGTGTTTGGCATGACATTTCTTTAGATGGAGACACAGACCATTATTTATGTATTCTTGAGTGAGAATCTCAGTGCTCAAAAATAGAAAGAGAACATTTTAGAACATAGTGTTATCAGCCAATTACATTCATATAATTGGCTGGCAACAGCTGCTCATACTTGCTTGAGTAGTGGCATAATATTTTCAAGAAAATACTAGTACGGCTGATTAACTGGCCGACTCTGCCGCTCGACCTAAATCTGTCTCACTCTGAGTGAAATGTTCTAGATATGTCACTGTCCTCACCACGATATAACAAGAATATTATAGCTGCTTGAAAGAAACAGTTTTTTTACTTCTTCCCCGCTGACTGATAGCCAAGTAAGTATACTCATTACAGCAAAATAGTCAAGGTGTGTATGCCTTAAAATGATACACTTTTGAGGACTTTATAGGGAGAACTGAGTCATATGTAAGGCATTGAAAGTGGAAATAACGAAAATGCTATGCAGCTAGTTTAGCCTATGGAAATGGAACCAGAACTGAGCTACTACCATTCACTGAAAGGCCCATCAATGACCAAATGTCTAGCTCTTCCGAGAAAGAGCATTCGTCCCGGGTTCTTTCTCGGAAGCGGCCTACCTGAAGCCGAACACTAGTAGTTCCACCCGACACCGAATTACGGCGAACAGACTTGCTGCATGGTCGGTTGGTTATTTGAACATGGCAAAGCACACAAGGGCTATCTGCCTAAGGGGAGGAGATGGAGGGCTTCTAGGAGAAACTGACTCCTATTCACACTATGCATAGGGAGACCCAAACATGCAGTCAGCCCGTTCGCTTGGGTTTGAAACCAGGACGAACTATAAGTATGTATCAGTCTTTAACTGCTGTGCCACTGGTGGGCTGGCTTTCGTGTTTTTTCCTTATGTGTAACGTGAATTCTAGGCAGTTTACCTTAAAAAGTCCTCCCTTCCCTTAGGCAGATATCCCTGGTATGCTCTGCCATAATGTTAGTAATCCTAAACCTTTCCAGAAAGCTGAATGGCATTTGGCATAAAAGCATGGCATAAATGCGAATCGGTTATCTTTAAATTGTCGTCCATGAAGGCACCCCTTCTCTTAGTACTCCTATTAATGTGGAGTATGCGCGCGTTTGTTTATAAATTTCAATTTTAATCTAAAAAATTAATGTATTCAACCTTAAAATTTTTAAACATTCATAAAAACAATAACTATAAAAGTGATCTTGCACTTTTAATGTTAGGCTCAATTAATTATTAATAAAAAATATCAGTTAATATGATTTAGAATTAAATTTTTAAATTAATCAAAACTCCTTCTGGCGTCAGATTTTAAAAAAAAAAATTTAAATACATTATTAATGAAATGGTAGTTTATTTTTGTATTTTAATTAAATATGGAGAAATTTTGTTTCATATACTAATCGCAGAATAAATTTCTTTTACTTTTCCTAACAGACCTTTTTTAACAGAGCTGGAGAAGGCACTGAGCACACTTTTCTTATCTGATTGCAACTTCTTGTTTTCAGTGGTACTCAGTAGCAATTCCACTCCTTAAGTCAAAATAATCACATACCATCTACGGACTGAATATCTTACGCGCATATAAAGTCTTATATGCACTGTTTTTATATTCACTGAATGTATATAAAGTCTAAAAATTAACCTTAAGTTTTCAGTACTGATCCTGTTAACATTAACTATTTCTTGAAAACGTATTTGCAAGTAGTTCAAAATGCAAGTATAATCAGCACAGGCGCCAGAGGTGGTGCGGCCGCATCGGGTGGCAGAATTTAGAGGCGCCAGAATTTTTAGAATTTAGAGAAGCACCGAGCAACAAAATTTAGAGATGTCAAAATTTTTAGAATTTAGATGAGGTATTGTACAGTAGAATTTAGGGGTGGCAAACATTTTTTTAATTAGTGATGTGCCGGGCACCAGATTTTAGAACACTCAAAGATTGCACCGAGCGGCAAAATGCTTAGCGACGGCTCTTAGTGCGTTTATTTGATTACATAAATGCACTCGAGGGCTGTCTACCTAAGGGATGCCTTCGTGCAGGACGTTCTAAGGGAAATTGGCTCGTACACACGTTACACATATCGAAAACTACAAAAACGCCCATACAGCCAGCCCATTCGCTGGCGTGTCCGAACTCCGGACCGAACTGCCAGTTTTCAGCACCTTTACTGCTCAACCGCTGTTGGGCTACTTTGTGTGGAAGACAAATTAACACAACATCACCACTAGTTTCACTTCCGTTGCACATTTATTGAACTTTGTGGGCCGATCTTTGTATTAAAAAAAAAAAAAATTAAATCGCAATTTTAAAAACAAGCATAATTTTACTTAATCTGGGGGAGGGAATGGAATTGGATAATTGGAGTTCGACTGTATTTAGTTTTTCTTATTTTGTTGTCAAAAGTGTTAGAGCAGTAATTCTGAAAACATATTTCTTTTATAGGAAAGGCTAGAAGCTATATCAGAGCAACTGAAACTCTTAGGCAGTCAGCAAGAAGAACTGAAAACCCGTCTTCAACAAGCTCGAGATGCTCAAAATTTTGGAGCAGTCACCCATTTGCAGTCCCAGTTGGAGCAGATTTCTACCCAACAAATGCAGCTCATAAATGACCAGAGTGAAATTAACAAACAGCTCAGAAGAATAGAAAGGTCTGTATTAAAGTTTACTTGTTGGCATATTATATTATTTTGTTAATATAGGGTTACTAGGAACATATAATAATTATTTTTCTAATGCATAAAAGGAATAAAACTAACTACAGATGTCCCTAGGTTTTGAGCATATCTATCTTTAATAAGTTGGCATCAAAATTATTGTTATTAAAATACAAAAAAATATTGTATCAGAGTGATCAAACAGGTTCACTTTCCTTTCGAAAACCATCTACTTTTAAAAGCAGCCCTGCCAGCATCTTTTGAGGACTTTAAGTGGACTGACATAAATTTTTGTTGCATAGGTGTAAAATCATAAAATGCTGTTTTAAAGAATGCTTGTCTCTGGTGAATGGAATCCTGCAGGAAGCTATCAAAGTTTGATATTAACCACTCTGCTATCATATCTCCTATATCTTATGGAAAATATTATGGGTTTACTCATAGCATCAAAAATATATGCATCACACTGGCCATTAATTTTATATAGAATAATTTTAATTATATGCTGAATAATTTTGCCTTCTGACTTTTATAACAGTTCTTTTCATTTCATTCATAGATACTATCTTGGTGGGAAAGGCTGTGGAAGATTATCTTCCTGTTCCGATCCTGATAAAATTGACAATGATGATACAGGTAAGATGATTATTTGTTGAATCAGTTTAAATAGTGAAACATAGACCACATGTACAGTGAAACATAGGTACATAAGGTACTTATGTACATTTTATATTTTCATCCCACCTTCTCATTCAGGTATTAAAACAATCAGAATTTGTGGATGTGATAGAAGTGTTTATGAACATATTATATACAGGGTGTCCCAAAAATGACTGATGGATTTTGTAAATCAATTTAAAAAAAAAAGATGGTATGTGATACATATGTATCGTTTGCAGCCTTATGCTTAGGAAATCAGGGAATTTTATCCCACCAAATTTCAAATTTAGTTAACATTTTCACCCACAGGTGGTGCTGAAAACTATGAAAAAATAAAAACCGGTGTGAAAATTTTTTAAGGGATGTTGCAAAAAATTAAACAAAGACATTTTCAATATAATCCCCATTTGCTGCAACAACGTGGTGCAGTCTCAGGCAAAAATTTCCAGACATCCGTTCAAGCATGTCTCTTGGAATTGTCTCGTATGCAGTACAGATGGGATGCTTCCGCTCTGCAATTGTTTGTGGAGTTTGGCGGTATACTACATCTTTCAGGTACCCTCAAAGAAAAAAGTCGCAGGGCGTCAAGTCTGGCGAATAAGAAAGCCATGTCATGGCACTTCCTGTATGCATGTCGTAATCCAAGGCAATTACCCGCTCACTGAAATGTTCGTTCAAGAAATCAAAGACTGCAGACGTCCAATGTGGATGAGCAGCATCTTGCATGAACCAAGAGGCATTCGAACAGTCCTCCAAAGCAGTATGAATCACAACAAATTCTTCCAAAATCCCAAGATATGGAATGGCCCTATTATTCCTTTGGATGAAACCACAACCCATACCATTATTTTTGGTGAATGCAGAGATCAAGGTTCAGCAATATGAGGATTTTTGCTTCTCCAAATTCGTGAGTTCTGCTTGTTGACATAGTCATTGAAGTGAAAATATGCTTCATCTGAGAACCATATGTTGCCAACATCGAGTTCACCGTCATCCACAAGTTGCAGCATGGCGTTTGCGAAATTATAGTGTGCATTAATGGCATTTGGACTGAGGGCTTGGTGAGTCTGGATTTTGTACGGGAACATGTGAAGGCTGTCGCGCATGAAATGGTGAATGCTCATTCTTCGGAGTCCAGTACAATATGCAACACGGCATACGGAAGTCCGGGGCCGCTGTTGGATAACCTACTGTATGGCTTCAGCATTCGATTCTGTAACTGCAAGGCATGGCCGGCCAACATTTCCAATATGGTCATCATTCACACTCCCCATTCGCTTGAATTTTTGGAATAGAGTCCTTATCACATTGTCTGACGGTCCTGTTCTCACATGAAATTTTCTTTGGAAACTGCCTCATTTGAACAAAACTGTGTTCCAGGCTGTGGAACTCTAACAGTACACGCTATCAGCTTGACGGAGAACTACGGAATGGCGAGCTGAAATACTTCCTTTTAACTATACCTGTTATAGATTGCCTGCAGTGCCACCTGTGGGTGAAAATGTTAACTAAATTTGAAATTTGGTGGGATAAAATTCCCTGATTTCCTAAGCATAAGGTTTCAAACGATACATATCTATCGCATTTAGTCTTTTTTTTTTTTTTTTTTTATTGATTTACAAAATCCATCAGTCATTTTTCGGACACCCGGTATAAGCATACATGTGTGAGTAGTCACATATAAGAGCGGCAGTTAAATACTGGAATAGCCATCTAGTGTTGGTTGTGAAGTAATTATATTGAATCATGTAAATATTGATTTGCAAAGATATTTGAACTAATATGTGCATGAATTTCAAGCTGATAAGATACCTATGTTATTGGGAAGGAAACAGATATCTGTGGATGTTTATATGGGTGTAAAACTGGGTGATTAAAATTTAGAGCATTCTATTAATATTAAATTCTGCATGAAAAGAGCTCTATTAAAATGTTAAAATTGTTGAAGTAAAATTGCTTAGTAGATATTATGAAGTAATTGTATTGAATTTCTGTAATTATCAAAGTATGAAGATGTCTGAATGTATATGTGCATGCCTTATGGCCCAACCTAATTCCCTTTTGGCTTTGCGTAATATTAAAAGAATTATTTACCTATAATAAAATGAAAAATAGCAGAATATCTTTATATGTTGATGCAGTAGTGGATAAGAAGTGGAATATCCTGCTCAACAAAGGAAGGAAAACCCCCACTTCCTTACCTTGGGCTGTTGGAGTTGCTTGCTTTCGTTTGACTACTGGCAATGATTATTTACAGCAACATTTGCATCAGAATGGAGTTAAGAGTTCAGCTTATTGTCCTCTGTGTCATCAGGGTGATATGGATGGTAAGCACCTCAAGAATTGCCCTGTAGTTTAATTACAGACAACTCTATCAAGACTAATTTTTACACTTGCATTTTTACACTCGCATCATTTTATTGGGCTGCTCGTTGACTAATGGCAGAATTGCCAAAGACAGGCATAGGATAAAAAAATATGAGCATTAATTTCAAGCTGATAGAGCCATGTGCTAGTTATTGGGAAGGGACTAGATATCTCTGTGTGTACTTTGGCATAAAAATGATTGACTGAAATTCAGAACATGGTCTTAATATTAAATTCCCTATGAGAATAGGAAAGGGCTCTGTTAAAATGTTTAGAACCGTTGAAAACCATACATAGTGAAGATGCTATGAAGATTTTGAGCGTGTTTGAGTTAACATAATGGATGACCCCCTAGAAACAAACAGCTAAAACAACAATGATGGTTTTAATTTAACATGAACAAGAAGCAAAATGCTCTGACAAATAGCATGAGCATAATAACTGAAAAATGACAAATTTATCTAGAATGCTAATGCTTTAACTGAAGAAATGACCATGAGAAAAATTTTGCAAAACTACCTCACACACATAATTGCAATGAACTTCTCGTGAAAGTCTCTTTGGCTAAAAAACGATCACCAGTTAGATCACATCTTGCCTATTGTATTGACTTAGTTTCCTGTACTTCCTAGCAGTCTCAGAAAAAAAAAAAAAAAAAAAAAAAAAAGGATGACCTGAACATGCAGGGATTTTCTAATTATAACTGATAGCCAACAAATATGAAACCGATAATATGAATTGCAGGCCTACTTCCAAAATTGGAATGTCATCATAATCTGTGTATTGGTGGACAAAAAAAGTATTTTGGAGGTTACATTATACTATATTGTTATATCCATATGTATATTTTTTAAGGTGCAGTTCAGGAATTAAATGTATATGTTCAGGGACTCGGAGACTCCTAAAATTTTCGGCATCATCGTACATCACATTTTTTATGTGATTTTAGTTCACATGTTTATTCAACTTAATTAATTTGATTAAAAATAAACATATTCATATTTGCATATCTCTAACATTTAGGAACTTCACTTACATTAACTGATCAGCCAAGAATAATTTTACATAGTTTCTGCATGTACTAACTGATGCATAAAATGTCACACACGAAAAATCAAAATACAATTTTTCCTGAAAAATATATATAGTCAGAGACATGCCCAATTACCTTCAGTTTTTCTTGTTGGCATATAAGCTTTTCAAAGCAAGCAGATCTTCACTTTTGTGTTTTTCACCACTTCACTTTTTTGCCTTTCACACTTTTTTATGAGTTTTCACTAACTGCTCTTAAATTTGTCTGAGGTTAGTGAATGTTTACATGGAAAATTAAGAGCGTTTCTGAGATTGGGATCCGCTTCTCTGAAATTATTCTAGATAGAGAGGGAGTTTGAATTCCTTGCATGAATATTTTGAGATTCGTGTGATGCCCCACTGACATCGAAAACGTTTTCAGGAGATTCAGTGTGGTTACTACAGGACCCTGATACTATTAATCCATGTGACTTCCTGTGGGAATATATATATATATATATATATATATATATATATATATATATATATATATATATATATATATATATATAAAGGGTAATAGTAGTGCGAGCAGAAAATGTGACTTTCAGGAATTAGCTGAGTATTTATTTTACAAAATTTCATCGAGTGTCCAAATATATTGAAGAAGTCATATATGCAATAGACTATACTCAATGTATCAGAATATGATAATGAATATATCAGATACTGCAAGCCGTGCATCCTTCTGACATGAAGACATGTTAATTTGCTTTAAAGCTTCTTTAACTTATGTAGTGTAGAAGACATATTTCACAGTTTTGTTATGGAAGTTAGTTGTGCATTCTATAATCTATACTGAAGGGTTTCAAATTAATTGAATAAATAAAATTTAGAGTTTATTTGTGTCTTAAGTACTTTCTTTATATTACAAATTCATATATTTGTTGTATGAAAAAATATTATTTGGAAAAAGAATGCCTCAAAATCTATAATTCTGATATTTCTGACTAATTCAATTATATAAAATACGTTTTCTTAGAAATCATTGATATATACTTTTAACTATCTGAAAATTATTACCAGTGTGTTCTAGTGCAGTATTTTCTGTGTCATAAATCTTTAAGGCTGTGGTGCCCAAATGATAGCCCATGAAGATTTTTTATGCAATCTGAAGGTATATTAACAAAATTTATTACTATTAAAGGGATTTATGTACCTTTTCTTATTTCTAATCAACTTAGGACTACTTTTTGACAACTATTTGGAATCAATAGAGAGATCTTGAAGAAACCAATGAGTGTATCATTTTCAGACATATTCTTAAATAAAATTTAACATATAGTACGGCCTGCATCTTCAAGATGCAGATTGACGTTTGAGGGTATTGAAGATTGACCACCTTTGCCACCTTTGCCACCACCTTCCATGAAAAAAAATAATGTGCTCCATTCAAAAATCAGAAGTTTACTTTAATTTTGATCTGCATGAAAATGCTAAATTTATTAAACGATATAAACTCTTATTTTATACTTACAAATATTATTAGTCTGCTTAATTAAATTATTCATATTTAATATTCCAAAACATAATTTAAATAATACCTGAAACATTTGCTAATTCTTTTTTAATTTCAGATTCACAGTTTTCAGCCTACAGCAATGCATCCTCTCCTACTCTGAGTCATGATGCTCATGACTCACCATCACAGGATTCAAATCAATCTGTCCACACAACAGATGTTTTTGGAACAATGAAGATGGTTAAGAAGACCAGTGCGCAAATTACTAAGCAGCTAGTTCAGGAAACTCTGATGGATGAAGGTCTTCGTGTAGTCAAAGAATTAGCCAACCAAATTAAAGAAGAAAGTGAAATTTCTGCCTTGGCTCCTCCTAATGTTAGCCCACCTCGAAATAACAACAGTACAACATCTAATGGTCCTACTCCAAATATTTCAAATAATTCAAAACCTGAGACTGGAAGTCGTCCCAGAGGCAGGCCTCCCAGACTTGACAGAGACTATTCAATATCAACAGCATCTGCAACTGGAGGTGGCTCTAGAGCTCCTACTCCTATGAGTCATCCTCCTCCAGCATCTACTCCCTCACCTTCCACTACAAATAATAACAATACTAATAGTAATAATGGTGGAAACGCTCCTGCATCATCGCCATCTGCTCAAAATGGACGTACTATGTCATCTTCTGCAATGAATGGTCCAGCATGCTCCTCTGAACCCCACAATAACAACAATAATACTAGCATCCCAATCAGTGCCTCATCTCATTCTGTAGATGGTTTTGCTATGCCCATGACAAATGGAACGAATGGCATTAGCCATCATCATCACCACCAACATCACCACCAGCAACATGGGACTGGAGGCAGCAATTCCCCTGTTGTTGACATCACTTCCTCTCCTGAGCCCATGGGGAAAGGAGCTTCCAACAGCCTCAATGCCCTACTCGCCTTTTCCCAAAAAGGGATCAAACAAGAGCCCTCCTCTCCAAATAACGCTTATAAAATAGACTGAGGCCTTCAGTATTAAAATGCTATTAACCAAACTTCTACTGTCTCTCATGTAGATAAGTCTTTACTTTTTAACAAAGATTTTTATTTCTCTTAAGTATATTTTCTGTTGCTGCTTCCACACATTTATTTACGTTTTATAATTTTAGCATTGTTATTAATTTGATTGCTTTTGTAAATTAGACAGTTATCATTTCATACATCCACTGCCACATAGGTAAAGTGGTTCTCTGCTGTTTCTATTTCAAAGAGTAGTTACTAGTTGTGTGACATCATTTAATAAAAAAAAAAACATTAAAATTGAAAATATTGTTGCATAGAGAGACTCTAACAGAGCTGAAGATTGAATCCATTCCATTGGTGCAGTATAAAATATTTGTGTGCAATAACCTGTTATTAAAGTCCTTCCGTTTATGGACTTGGGCCAAAACTAAATGAAAAGTAAGGATTTAAAATCTTGGCAGAATAATGTCTGTGATTCTTCGTTCTTCAATCCATGAATATAAGTTTTAGCAATTTAATGCTGACCTGGTCAGTGCTCCTGCAATGTGCCGTGAATTTCGTGTGTGCATGTTGCTTTATGGAAGTCCTAGACCTCCGCCTTTGCCTAGTCCGCTGTGACCAGTGCAGTACTCGTCTGATCTTAATCTTATAAAAGACAGACGTTAAACTTCTGATGGATCTTTCACTTGAACAGAATCTCCTGAGGTGGTGCTCAGCAGGAGACAAATACATTTTTCCCTACAAACTATCCTCTTATTCAGTGGTTTTCAGAACCAAAAGCTTCAGGCCGGTGGCATGAAACTTGAAAGACATGATTTTAGGGATGTGTATAGAATGAAGTGCAGAATGAGCTTAAATCTTTGTAAATCACTTGAAATAATCTCCTGCTCATAAGTGGAAAACATTCTCCCTGAAACCACTACCAATGCCAATTGTGAGTACAGCAGAAAAAATTTCAAAGTTTTCTGTTCTCTTTTTCATCTTTGTACAAAAAAGATGATATAAATATATAGCTATATATAGGGGAAAATCAAATATTGGTGTTCTACAGAGATCTGCAGTATCATCATACCATGCTTGATTCAGATATCTGTGATTACGGTCATTTATTTGTCATGCTCGTGAACATTTTCTTACTCACACGATAAATCTGTTTCCAAAGGGACATGAAGCGTGAGCTGGACTTGTTATGTACAAGAGGAATGGAATGGGAACAATGAAATCCATCTGAGTTGATAGACAACAACAATCAGTGCATTTAGTGATATGATGCCAAAATTGTACTTGAGAAAGTGACGTTCCATCTTAGTTTTCTAAATTAAGAGTTGTGTGATGTGATAAAATGTGATAGTGTTTACACCCTTAAATGTTATGCACAGATAGCTACCAAAGTCTCAATCGCATACGACTTTCTCATTCAGCATTCTTTAAGCTCCGTGCGCTGATAGCTAGTCTTCAATTGAAGAATAAAAGAGAAATCAAACCTTTAATATAAACAAATTGCACAACCCTAATCTGAGTTTGGTCACCTAAGCGCGTGAAGTGCAAAAGATTGGATGCAGTAATGTGTCTCATTTTCACTACATGCTGCTTGGTGTAGGTTATCTGAAAGGCTTGATTTATGTTTCTTTCCTTTGCTTTAAAAGAATTCTGTGCAAAATCCAAAAATATTAAATTTTACAGTGCTTATAGCCTTGAACATCAGCTAATATGAAATTATTTCAATTAGCTGATCCAAAATCTGAATGACGAATATGTACTTCATCAATTAGGCTACAAGCACTTTTTAAGTAATACACTTATACCATCTTTTTGTTTTAATTGAAATGCTTTATTCGAGATTGTGTTTTATACGAGTCTAACCACTCTCTGAATGCAATATTGATAACACTAGCACTGCTCGCACTACAACAAATCTTAGGCGAATAGAACGTGAGTAGTGTGATAGTGTTGAGTTTATTGTATATCAATTCATGTTCAAGGCTATATTGGTGTGCATTTCTTTAGATATTGCTTATATAAATCAATTATTTAATTTAAATATAAACTTGTGTTGCTGCAAATGCCTTAGATGTGGCTTTAGTTCTTCCTGTTCAAAACAGGTCTCATTTTGTTTATCTTTTCGGTTTGTAAATAATATGTCATATATAAGTATTTAATCTAAGAGTAAATTAGTGTAAGCGCATAATTGAATGTTTATATGAAATAATTTTTTTACATTCAAAAGCATCTCTAAGATAATGCGATTTTTTTCTTAACAGAAACAGATCCATGAATATAAAAAATTATCTTTTAACGAGTGCAGTAGTATGCTAATTTGCCGGGTAGATGCAAAACTATTTAATTGATCGTTAAGTTTAGGGAGAAACTGAAATTATAAATTTCATTTCTATTGTTAGAACTGATTGGTAATGAGATTGTCTTCCTTTGATTTACATTTTCTGAAAAAGTCATGAAAACCTCATTTGCCTGTGCAATAAAATAATTGGGTTTTAAATGTGTTGAATTTTTTACATCATTATGTTATTGTTTCTTAGCAGTTATATTTGAATTTTCTCTATATAAATATTCAAACATGAAGTAATGTTTCTATCAAGTTTCAATATTCTAATTCTATAAATAACTGTGCAATACAGGTTGTCCCTGAAACATTTTTATTAACCTTACTCAAGTAACAGGAAGAAACTCCATGTTTTTATTGTTCATTTTCTTTTTGCATTAATATTTTTTTATTTCGTTACTTTGTCACAGATTATCAGATTAGTGGGAAATTTTAAAATGCTTTATTTTTTTAAATGATTGGGGTCATTTTGTATTTAAGAGATATGAATACTTTTATTAATAATTCCTTTTTATTGTGTTTTTAACAGAAATTTTCAGATTGTGAAATTGTTAAAAACCTGCGTTTAAGTTGAAATTAGAGAAATAAACAATGTTACAAAGTTATACATTTATCCTTGTAGTGCTTTCATGAAACATTGAGTTTATTAATAAACCAATTTGCAATAAATATTAAATGGTTTTAACGTTTTTGTATATATATGTTAACATTTTGTGACATAATAAATTATTCGCTCTTCCAAGTAAGAATGTATTATCCAGTATTGTTGTTATAGAATCCAATTCTCTTTTTATGATGTCAGTGAAGGTAAAATGTCCCAACTACATCCTGAAGTGTATCAGACTGAATATTTATGACTTAGAAACATGAAAGTCAATCTTTTTCCCATAAAAAGACTTTTACCATAGTCAGTTTCAAGCTATCACTTTCATCTTCATACAAAATTATTAATTTTATTTTCTTTGAAAAATTTATAGTCATCAGTGAAACATTATTTTCCGTTGCCATGTTTAAAGAGTTATTTATAGTTAAATATGCTTTGACTACAGCTATGAAAAATGAAGAGATATTATGTATCATTAACTTAAAATTTAGAAATGTTAGAGCAGTACTATCTAACTTTTGTAATATATTTCACTTATAATTCGAGAGATTTACTTTCAAGTATTGTGATACTCAAACCAGCTATTTGCAGCAGTTCTTAGCAGCATTTTTTTACTTTAAATAACAAAAAGGAGACCTTAATTCAGGTCTCATAAAATTCACAGTTTTTTATCATATACATTTTTATTCTATTGTTTCTGACTAAGATGAAAAGAGGTGTGTATTTTGACTATTCTGCTGAGAACTGCTGTCAGGTTATGCTGCTGATGAAAAATAAATAAATAAATAAATCAAAATATATGTGAATTTTCAAACATAATTTTCTTGCTCTTCATTTTTCAAAGTTTCCTAGCCTAGTCTCTAATTTTAATGGAAACTTTGCTGTTGTCAATGCAAATGAAATGCGATTGAGGTGTATTTTTGTCAAGAGTGTTCCTGTTTTGGCTGTCATATCTGAATAAAATTCAATTCCCCTTCTGTCAAGTTGTCACTTCCTCCTTTATTTAATAATAATGATTCATCACAGTATTTTTTTTAATAATCAAGATTTTGTCTCAGTTTACATCTAGGCATTTAGAAGGTCTTAAGTACACCAAGAAATGATTTTATAATAAAAATTCTTGTTCATACACTATTTAAAAAGGCAAGTCAGCTTAATTATTTAAAATTATATTCACTGAAGATTCTCATAAATACTATATATGGTTCACCTAGATTGTATGCATAATTAAGGTCATTTCCATTTTTATGCACTTTGAAGTATCATAAGAATGGATAAGGTATCAGGATACCAATTATTTTTAAATGTAGGATGAATGTTTATCGCAAAATGGAGTTTATATCATTTTTCTCACAGACAAATATTTCACAGTATTAATATGCAGATAGAATGGCATAAGATTATAGTCTATGACTATGTTACACCTACCAACAAATTTTGACTTACCGTATCTTTAATGCTAAATACATTTCTTTATGGCATTTGAAATTCGATGAAAATCACAGTAAAACTGAAAGACTGATTAGTTTTGAAGTTAATTAGAAATTAAATCCACACCAATTTTGGTCACCTGGTTATCAATTTCTCCCAGACAGATTCACGAATAACTTCTATATCTAATTAACATTCAGACATATTCCAAAATCTGTTTCTCATAGAATTAGATAACAAATGAGAAAGACAATAAAAATTTAGGTAACAGACAAGTTATGGTAAAAGTATTTATTAAAAGGTAAAAACCATTCACATTCCATGACCACAACAACAATCCTTGGTTAAATACACTGCTGGCACCCAAATTGCAACACCAAGAAAGACAAGAGACATCACAACAAAATTTATTTAGTAGATAACATGTTGACCAAGTATCAAATGATTAAATTTATAGACTTCTGGGAAGTGTGGTTCCTTCCAGAATCAGTAGCCAGAGTAGCCGCCATTGTTGGAGATAACCGCTGCCACACGCCTCGGCACTGATTCAAAGCGGCTTTGGATGTGTTCTTGGGGTACAGCAGACCAAGCAGCTTCCACACGTTGCCAAAGTTGATCTGGTGTGGCAGCTTGGGAATGTAATCTGGGTCAATCGTTCAGCAACCATGGACCAGATGTTTTCCATCAGCGAAAGATCCGGACAGCGAGCCGGCCAGGGAAGCAATTCAATCTGGCGATTGACGAAGAACCCTTGGACAATGCGTGCCGCGTGTGGTCGCACATTATCCTGTTGAAATATGTCTGTGGGCAAGCCCTGAAGGGCAACTGGCTCCAACACCTCGGAGATGTTTAAAGTATCGGCAATGCGTGCTAGAGAAGTGGAAGAGATATCCAATACCGCCCCATACCATAATACCCAATGCAGGACTAGAATGACGGTACATAACACAGCTGTTCAGCATCCTCTGTCCACGGTGTCTCCAGACTCGAATCCGACCATCGTGGTATTGCAGACAGAAGCGTGACTCATCAGTTAAGACAATTACATTCTATTCTGCTGTCCGTATCCTTCTTTCATGATACCATTGGCGGTGGCAAAGTTTGTGATTTTGCATCAAGGGTAGACGAAGCAATGGTCATCTTGCAGACAGACCACTCTGCTGTAAATGGCGTCGAATGGTATGCCCGGACACTGGATGATGCGTTACAGACTGAATGTGCTGTGCTATGGTTCGTGATGTGACTGAGCGATCCGTCACTGCCATGAGCACAATGTTCCTGTCATCTCGTGAAGAGGTGAGGTGGATGTGATCGTACACATTGATCCGTCGTACCCTCCTGCATCCAATGGTCACATGTTCACAATACCATTGTTTGGTTTTGTCCAACACAACTACTGATTTCCCTGAAAGATAATCCACACTCTCGGTAGGCCACTATCCTTCCTCTGTCAACCAATGTGGTAAGTTAAATACTTAAATACAATGTGGTAAGTTAATGTGGATACTTGATCAAACGATGATCGCTGTTTACTATAAGGCATAATTGATCTTTTTTTTTTTTTTTGAAAAAAGCACAAGAAAATCACAATTACCAAACTTGAAAACGTTCAAAACTCCAAGCCTTAAATAGGACTTTGAAGTGCCGCCACAAGTGCACGTGATGTGTGTCTGCGCTGAAACTCTAATCATTTGCATATCTCACCTCCACTAATGCATGTTGTAAATTTCATGTTATTTGCATGCTTCCTTCAGGGTGTTGCATTTACAGTGGCCAGCAGTGTGCATTCCTATAGGCTTAAAAACTTAGAACTAATTAACATTTTTAACTTATATTAATCATAGTAAAATTAGTAAAGTTTGGTTTTCATTCCTGATAACATTTGACTGTTTAGTGTCATCAGAAGACTGCTGTTTGTAAGCATAATAAAAAGAGATAAAAGAAAAGGCATTTTGTGCAAGGACACTTGATTTGGACTGAAGCTTTATATAGTTAACAGAGAAGATACAACTTAGCAACAATAACAGAATGGCAAAAGCTGCCTAATACTGAGTTTTATTTCTAATAGTTCAATGGACTGGCCATAATATGCTTCTGTGGTTTTCTTGTATGTAATATAAAACAGGTCAGTTTCCCTTAGAAAATCTCATGTGATATTCTTCCCCACAGATGTATTTTACCATAATAAAAAGGAGTGCAATCCAAGTAACCAATGAGATTCACAGTTTTGCCTGCAGAAGATTGTGCAGCTAGGGCAATAATTTAAATCACACAGCATGCACTAGCATTGTAAAAAGAAGGGTTAGAGCTGAAAGGAGAGCATGTGTGCATTTTGGCAATATGGACAGTTTGTTGTACAAAATAAATATGGCCCAATGAACTACATTGATGAGTCTATGAGGGGTAGAATCGACTGATTTGAAACAAATCAAACACAGATGGCAATATTCCAGGAGCTTGATGTCTTGCAGAGTTTTATTTCTGTACGCTGATAGTAGTTCCAGCAGAACAGATGACACTCCAACACATGGCATCTCTTCATTATGCTAAAAAGGCTTTTATGTCATTAGCTGCGAGACAGCATAGACTGGTTACAAAAAAGGACCTTGGCAAAAGGCCTTTAACTTACCACATTGGTCATGATTTTAGAGAATATCCTGTGCGGACAACTGACATCACATGACCTATTATTCTCAATGTCTACAAGTTGCATCCAGCTAACTGCAACCCACTAAAGAAGAGCATGTGGAACTGGATGCAGAGAACATTGTGCTTAAATTCAATTTATGTCCTCATTTTAAGCTCGGTGTTCTAACAATATTAAGCTGCATGGTCCTTGTTTATAAAAGAAAAGTCTTCATTATGCACGCCTATCTGAAACAGACTTAAAAAGGTGGATATAACTACCCACTTACAAGTTGAAACTTGTTTTCTCTGTTTAAACCTCACTGAGCTTGCACTAGCTCGGAAGACATGTCGCAGCTTCAACTTCCAAAAACTCGCTTAGATATATATACTTCTGCTAGCGCAGGACTCCAAATTTCAAGAACAGTTTACTAAATTTGTACAAAATACCATATTTCTATGGCAGGCCAATCTAATGTATACTGAAATCTTCCTTGCTGCTGTATATTTATTGTTTTTTAACTCTAGAAAACTGTTTTTCTTCATTACCAATACAGTGGGATTACTAATAATTTTCATTGTAAATCACCTTTGTTTCTTAACTTGAGGAAACTGCTTTTCTTCATTACCATTACAGTGGGATTACTGAGTGCAAATTATTGTTAATTCCATATGCTTCAGTCTAGCAGTGGCTGAATAGATAGGAGCACTGAACGCTGGTAGTTTGTCATGGGTATGGTTTACAGCTAAATATGGGGTTTTCATGTTTTTGCCCCATGTGTAATATAAACATGAACTATGAACATGAACTTTCCTTAGAAAGCTCTCTGTGAACACAAACCTCCTAAGAGTGACATTTCCAGAGTACTTTGTAACAGTTAAATTAATTAGCCATATATATAGATTTTGGTTGTAGTTTTAGTGGTGGGAAAGTTAGAAAGAAAAGTGATATCCTTCATTTTTGAACATACGTTGCTTTAATGGTGCAATTCTTCTTTCATATTACATTCACAGATGATGCATTTCCTTCAATGCATATCAGTAAATCACTTTGACAAATATCAGTAAGGCACTGTAATGCTCTAAATATGTACTGAACCCTAAAATAAGTTTTATGTCTTGCAGTAGGCTTTATAAACTCTGCATACAAATTGTGAAAGCATATCAGTCTGCTTTACAAGCACATGCTATAAATACTAACCACGACTGTAGTCACTACTATACTTTTCAATCTAGGATTTAAAGCAATTTAAAAAAGATCGAATGCTATTGAGATCTCGCAGCAAACTTGTACATAAAACAGCTGGAGAATGTATTAATTAGTTATTTAATACAATACTAGTAGACCAGTGTAATTAGTTTAGTTATGACAAAATTTTAGGGTTTACCTGCCTAAGTTGTGTATATGTCTTCTTTGAATAAGGAAAACTGGTTTCAAGTCATGGCAAAAATGATTAAAAAAAACTTGATCAAGGGAAGTCAGCAGCTGGAATTCAAAATCAGGATGAAACTGTGTTTTGGAACTTCAGCCATTAAGATTAGCATCAAATCAGTTAACAATTGGTAAACTGTGTCTACAATCTTTAATGAACTACATAATCATTATGCAGTTTTTCAGATAATTCCAATTGTCATTAACTAGAATCATAAATTCATGCACTAAAATTTATCTATCACAACTTGTTTCATGGTTATCTCCATTTCCACCATTCCAATAAACTTTTCAGTCTTTGTCCAGACTACACTCAGTTTCATAAAGCTGCATTACTTACCCGAAAACGACATCACTACATGTCAGTTAACAGTATTAATTCACATTTGCATCACAGAGAAACTCCAATGATAGCCATGTTTTTACTACTGAAAATACTGTAATCAGACAGGCATCGGCTTTAGATTTCCAAATTTTTATGCATTCTTTCCAAATAAGGCAGTGGCAATGAACAAGTATTGCATTTGAATATGTTGGCTATGATGGGAATAACAGATTCAAAATGTAGTTATATACAAATGATATCCGACTTCTTTTTAGAGTAATACAAAGCACTTAAAGTATTTCAAGAGGCAATAAATCAATAGATTTTCTTAAAAAGTATTTTGTTATTTATTTACTGCCAATGACTGAATGTCATTTTGCGCTAAATTGTGTAACATAATTTTATCACTTTTTCTTTTGATTTCAAGCTTGATTTGACGAATTGATATAGTAGTTAAAACCACAAAACATTTGAAGCTCACACGAAGTTTTATTCTTGTAAGTGGAATGATTTGGCTGTGTGAGGTTTGCTTATGCATACATAATATCGCTTCCCACAAGCAGATATCCCTAGAATACCGTGTGACACTCAAATAACACTGTTTGGCATGAAAATCCTTCCCGCCAAACTAATGTGTTATTTTGATAATTTCAACCTATGTAACCCTTACATTAACCTGTAAATTGTCATATCGTGTAGCAAAATCTCGAGAACATCAACAACTTATCTTGACTAATTGCAAAGCAGGTATAAGAATGTACCTATGTGATTTAAAAGTTCTTATACCATACCGGGGTTCAGCATTGCCAAGTCTATGTTTTTTTCTAACTTTAGGGAAATTGTACATAATGTGGCAATATAGGAATTATGTCGTTGCTTCTAGTACTCTCTGTACCCGATCTATCTAGAAAACACCACATGTATGAAATGGGTTTATAATCAGCTGGCTAGTTGTTGGATGATCGCGAGTGGAGTGCAAAGAACTAGGAAATAGCGAGTGTTGTAGTAGTGTTTGCCGTGTGTAAACGATGTTGTTGCAACATTGTCTGAACAAACGTAACATTTTTTGTTATATATCTGGTGAAGTGACACAAAAAGCTCAATGGAAGACTGAGCCCACTTGTAAGAAAAGCCTACGAGTTATATTTTGGGTCCAAAGTTGGTGATCAGGTCAAAACTTGGGCTCCCAAAATTTGCTGCTGCACTTGCTCAAGAACTTTAACAAAATGGCTATGAGGTACTTACAAGTTTATGAATTTTCGAGTGCCAATGATTTGGCGGAAAACTCAGAATCATGTTGATGATTGCTACTTTTGCTTAACAAAAATCCTCAGGTTTTGTTTTTTACTAAAAGCAAACATAAAAAAGTTGAATAGCCTAATATCACCTCAGCCATGAAACCTGTAACTCATAACACTTCTAGCATACCTGTCCCTAAGCCTCGAGAAAAATATGAAATCGACTTGGAATCAGATGAGCTAAATGATTTTGAAACCAAGTTTTCAAGAGAAAGATGATTATGAATGTAGAAGCAATAAACAGCCCCATTTTATATCTCAGAAAAAGCTCAATCTTATTCGTGATTTGGATCTTTCCAATACAAAATAAGACACACTTTCTATGATAAACGAATAAAATTCAAGTCTTCAAGGTAAAAATAATATCGTTTTCAACTTCTAAAATAAGATTGATGCTTTCAAGAAGAAACAATCTCTGGTACAACTTATTTTGTATCTACCTATGCTGTTTACATTTTGATTCATTGTAGTAAAAAATGAATATATCATTCATTTTGGGATTTTCTTAGAGTTTCAGTTAAGTTTTGGTAGTTTTATTCTCGATGCAATATTTTAAGTAAGTTGAATGTACATATGTAAATTATAACAAATAAAATGCTTTAAAAATTTTTGTCATGATTAAATTATGTGAAAAAAATGTGCCAATGGGTTGAATTATTAAACTTACTGGTCTGCGAGAATGTACCAAATTATTAAATTTACCGGTCCTTGGAGTAAATCCAGTTGAGAAACACTGACTTAGTTTATTGTCATGATATTCTGTGTTTAATGAATGAAACCTATAAACCTCTAGAGTTGCAACTGTTTATTGACCCTTCAAAGACAAGCCTGAG
Organism: Stegodyphus dumicola; assembly: GCF_044657685.1. Taxonomy (NCBI): domain Eukaryota; kingdom Metazoa; phylum Arthropoda; class Arachnida; order Araneae; family Eresidae; genus Stegodyphus; species Stegodyphus dumicola. Next base: position 181,193,558 of record NC_140780.1, on the reverse strand, counting down.
GCAGATTTATTGTTTAATGGAAACAAACAACCATCTGTTCCCATTGGTCATGCTGTAAATATGAAAGGAACATACGAGAATATGTGTATATTATTTCAAAGCATAAAATACTAAGATCATATTTAGAATATCTGGATTGATTAAAAGCTCTTGTACTACTTACAGAACTGCAGAGTGGCTACACCAAACTTTTTTTTTTTTTTTTTTTTTTTTTTTTTTTAAATAAGACAGCAGAGCCAGAAACCAACATTGTGTCTTTGAGGAATGGCCATTACATGAAGACATGGTGCATGGTCTGAAAAACGTTCCCTATGAACCCTTAGTAAAGCAGAAGAAAATTTATGTCCTTCCTATGGACATAAAAAAGATCTAAAAATTTCTGTTACAGCCTTAAATAGAGAAAGAAATGCTTTTCTTTATTTGAGATGGAAATTCTTGCACAAAAATGAAACAAAGCTTAAAGGACTATTCATTGGGTTGCAAATACAGGAACTTTTTAAAGATGAAAATTTTGAAACTTCGCTTTCGAGAAAAGAAAATAGAGTGTGTGCTGCCTTCAAAAATATTAGAGCGACATCCTAGATAACAAGAAATCGGAAAACTATAAAGAGGAAGCTGAAGAACTTATCCAATCTTACAGATGTTAGGTTGCAACATGTCACTTTAAGCTGCATTTTCTTCACTCCCATTTGGAATTCTCTGACAGCTTAGGTATGGTTTGAGATGAACACCAAAGTGTGAGACTTTTGATGCAGTTTAATTTTATAAAGTTGTTTTACTGGGGGGCACATCAATATTACAAAGGTTTGGGTAGTGCTGTTTTGGTGTTGATGGTTTGACTTACCTGTGTGTATAGTTTTCAAATATTAATACCAATATCATGGCATTTTCTACAAGAGTTGCAATTTGTAAAATCTGGAATCAAGAGTTTTTCTCTAAATTTGTAGCATGATCATTAACAGTATTTTGTTCTGATTCTAAATATACCACTTACGATATGGGTTATTACAGTACCTGATTTGGATTGACAAAAGCTCAGTTATTATCTACACAAAAGCTAAGCAACAAATAATAAAATTATGATAAATTAGCTAAAAGTAGTTTACAATTCTTGAAACTCGGATATGTTACGAATCGAAGCAAGTTACATCAAGTAGCATTAAAAAAAAAGACACTGCTATTGCTTTATGTAAATATGATACACCTTAAAACCAGCTGTTTAGGAAGCAATTTCAATTTAATGAACAATGGTAAACAATTTTGCGTTAGCTAAAGTGTAAAAGAGAAGTGAAGGCAACATCTGCCCGCAGAATCTTGATATACAGCCATACACTAATTAGAAGCAGGACAATGGCAGTCTAATATTGCAAGATGGCTAAATGTCAACCATTCTGTGGTATGCCAGTTTTGGAACTAATTTTGAACTAATGGTTCAGCCTCTTGAAAACCTACCAAAGATAGTTACCATTCTGCAGATGACTGGTATTTGAGACTTACTGCACATCATAAGACTGCAACTACATATCAGCTTAGATCCATGCTTATTTCTGCTACAGAAAAGACAGTATCAGACATAACATTATACAGAAAGCTGCACAAAAGAGGTCTGTATGCTAGGTGAGCAGCATTGTATGACCTGCTTACCTACCACCACAAGAGAGAATTGGGCAAGTAGTCATGTAAACTGGATTGAAAATCAGGGAAAGTATGTTCTGTTCACTGATGAGTCCTGCTTTGCTTTATAGAGTTATTTGCAATGTGTTTACACACTGAGAGAAGCAAACTTTCGGTATCTTCCATCTAACAAAAGGCTACCTATGCAGGAGGTATGGCACAGCGTATTTTTAAATGGTAACACAAACCTGTATGTGCTGTCAGATGGAACTCTCAATGCTCCAAGGTACAGAGATGACATATGGGATCCTATTGTTGTTCTGTAAGCTGCCACAATTAGCAATACCTTCATTTTAGAAGCAGATATACCCACCTACATATTACACCAATTTCTCGAAGTAGAAACTATAGTTCAAATGGAATGGCAAGCACACTCTCCAGGCCTTAATCCCATTTAGCATGTGTGGGATGCTCTCAGGACACTTATGTCTCTTTAATATATATGTACACCACTATATATTAAAGAGACATCACCATAAGGCATGTTTTGCTGTTCAGCATGATCATATTAAATACTAAGAATATTTTTATATTTAATTTGTTTGTATGAATTCAGGAAATTTTTATGTTACTGTTAGCATCATAAATATAAATTAATCTGTATAACATTTTCTTCTGTTTTTAAGTTACAAGTAGTATAATAAATATTATGACCAAGTTTCATCCGATTTGATTGCTTACTTTTTGAGTTATCAGATTTTCATTTGCTCCTTGACTTTTACAAATCAGTGTATTTGCCAAAAATTTAGACAATGAATATATATAAGAGAACATGAAGATTTTCTCAAAGCACATAATATATGAAATATTAATACAATAACCCATACTCAAACAGGTATATATAAAAAAAGGAAACAAATCTCAGTATGCCAGTACAATGCTAGTTAAGAGTTCAGTTTAGTGCTGTAACTTTTCCTCCACATCAAAAAAAGTTGTGACTCTGAAATAAAGAGTTCCGGATTTTCTAAATTAATTTTCCAAAGATGACGTCTATCATGGAAAAATTTCATATTCTACAGTGCTGTGCATAATTCTGAGCAACTGGAAATAAATTCCTTTTAAAATATCCTTTTCATTCATTTTGTTATAAAACACAGATTATTGAAAACAATTTCTCTTCATGGAAAGAATGTCCCATCATTTATTATTTGTTACTACTGCTGTAATGTCCTGATTAGTTAAATCACAAAATTAATGAAAACACTAAAATATTTTAACATTTTATAAGTGAAGAGAAAGAAATACTTACACAGAAAAGAGATAATTTTAAACTCTTATAAGAACATATTTGTACATAAATTTCATCAAAAAATAGATGAGGTAAATACAAAATATGCTCAACTGAGGAAATTCAGTTAAACTGTCTTCAAATCTACAAATTTAGACCTTTTTTTCATTTCCTTTACCAGTTGTTCTATATGGTCTTCAAGGAATTCAATCTTATCATTTCTCTTAGCTAAAGTCTTCTGGAGTTTTATCACTTTTTCAATCAGCCTTTCCTTGTCAAGTTCAACAGGAGTCTCCACAGAAATTTTCTAAAAGAAATTAGGTATTATTTATCTAAAATGTGTTAAAAGTTGTTAATAAATTAATGCTAATTTTACATATTATGAAATAACTATGTAGAATAAGAATTACAAAATAGATTAAAGAAAAATATAGAATAGATTTATATATCAATTCGTACTTTTTTCAGTTAGATTCCTGAATTTTAAGGGGAAGATCAATTGCTATGGAATTCATGTAAGGGAAATAACTTATTTCATTATTTTCTCCGTAATCAAAGAAATGCATATTATAATTCTGAGGAAATATGAAACAGAAAACTTATGTCTCATTTTAATTCAAACAATTAATTATAATAACAAATGTATTCATAGATTTTATTTATATCTACAAAATTTATGCACATTATTTTTAAAACAAAATTAACTGAAATCTTTTCAAATTCCATTTCATTAAAAATAAATTAAACAAAGGAAATTAATTAGGTTAAAAAGTGAAGGAATTCAAAATTTTTGTAAAAACATTATTAAATATTTTAGCAAAATCACAGCAATCCTGCAAAAGATCAAGAATATCTTATTACTTATTTTTGCTATAAACATTCTTTCTTCAACATTACCAAAAATTTTATTATACTTGACTAATAAATGTAAAAATTGTTCTTATTTAGGAATTAATTTAGTAAATATGTGAGTCATTTATTGGAAAGCAATTTTTCCAATAGCTCTTCACAACCAAATATACATCCATCATTACATAACATTTACTTAATGCTTCAATTAATCAGAGAAGCATTACTTTTTTACATACAATTTAATAACTTTCTTAGACAAAGGTAAAAATGAAATATACACTTAAAAATTACTTAACTAAATTATTCAAAAATGAAATATAAAACATTGCATTCTAGCCTAAGAAATAGTAACAGAATGAAATGAGGCTAATTTTTTAGCTTAAAAACATAGTAAATTAATATTTTATGAAACTCATCAACTAATGATTAGCATATAAAATAAGATTTTACTTGTAGCGGCAGTGCCAAACAGGCAATACAGGCTCAAAAACTATGGAGAAAAGTGCCAATTGGCGAAACAGCAAACAAAGACAGTAAACTTGTTTGGCAACTCTGCAGGCTGACAGGAAGAGAAGAATTTTCCCCGGCAGTTCTGAGTAACAACTTCAGTCTGTGTGCATCTGTGAATCTACTCCAGTTTTGTGCGTTCAACGTGACATGTAAACTCTGTATCTGTGTTGGGAGAGTATGCTTCCTTAACCTTCTTGCCGTCCTCTCCTGTCCGCAAAGATTTCTCCCCAACGCAGTGTGTAATGTTGTTTTCTCTGTACATACATAACTTTTGTAGTGGATGATAGTTAACTAAAATTATAAGGAAATAAAGCATAATGGAAATGTAATAATATCTCTGCTTATTTCTAACAGCAGGATTAATTTGATAACATCTGATTCAGGCGGTCCACTCCTCCCATTTTGTTGTTGTAATCTTTTCCAATTATTGTTTTTTTTTTTTACAGTTCTTTTCCGTGTTTCAACATTAATCATAGAGCTATTATGGACTGTACTCATCAAACGTATATCCTTCTTGTCTTCCCAATTCACAACCTCATTTTTTCTCTTTTTCTGCTGAGTAGACGTCGAAGATCTCTGTCTTATATCTTATGTCTCACTGGTGACCCTGTCTCTCGCTCCTTCTGTTTTAGATTTCTAATGGCTATCCGTTTCAATCATTCTTATAAAGCTAAAAATATGCCTTATTTTGATGAGAAAGCTCTTTTTTCTGAGTGATAAATGCTCAATCCTATTTTTTTCGTTAAATTTCCTTCTCATTTTAGCGTACGGATTACATGTGGTTTATCACACTGTTAAGAAGGATTCACAAGTATGTGGTCAATTTTTTTTTATCTGTGGAATGTTCTTAATATATTTTGTGATAAGTTTTGCTCTAAAATTAGAGTTTTAATTTAAACTTAATTATTCATTGTTTAAAATTGATATTTGTGTAATATTAGTGCTTGCAATTTTATCGAGCATATGATATGATGCATAAATCCTAAAGCATAGTGCAAATCATTCAGTTAACAGTTTACAATATATTTATAATTATTAACCATGGCAGGATCGGAAGGCCAAACAAACAACGAATCGAATGTAGTGGCACAGGAGCCACAAATCTCACATGTGGTGGTTAAAATTCCCCTTTTATGGAAAAATAATGTTAAACTTTGGTTTATTCAAGTTGAAAGTAACTTTTGCTCTAGCAAAGATTAGTAACGATATTACGAAATATAACCACGTGATTTATTCTATAGACCCTGAAACTCTTTCCGCAGTATCAGATATTTTATTTAATCCCCCCCCCCCGACGGGAAAATATAATGCCCTAAAAGCTAGGTTAATAGCGGAATTTTGGATTCAGAAAATGAACAAATACGCAGACTTACTTCTGACTTGCATTTAGGGGATGACAAACTATCTCACTTATTGAGAAAAATGAGAGAATTGGGTGGAAAATGTAATACTGACGAATTTTTAAAATCATTATGGCTGCAAAGGTAACCTTCCTAGGCGCATGCAATTTTATCAATAAGTTCTGAGTCCTTAGATAATTTACCACAAATGGCTGACAAGATAGCTGAAGTGTGCATGCCAACGAACAATAGCATGTTCGCTGTCCAGGCAGCTTCGGCAAGTTCCCCCAGCGAGCCGAACGATTCTAGTGGTCCCCTTGAGGAGCTTAAGGCCTTAAGGAGTGAAATCTCCACCCTAAATAAACAAGTCAAGCGACTATCCAGCGAAAAAACAAAAACGAGGAATAAATTTCCTCCAGGATCCACACAACAGACGACGTAGTTTTTTACGTGGGCATTCTTGAGATCGCGTTAACAATCGTTATTTTCATTCACAATTTGGTAATAATGCACGAAAATGTTGAGCACCTTGTTCGTTTTCTCAGAATTCTACGGCCCAGGAAAACTAGTAGTAGCGTCTGTCGATCGAAACTCGTCGGTAGTCGCGCATTCATGTCGTTTACATGTTTACGATAACAGATTAAATTAAAAAATTTTTATTGATTCGGGCTCGGATGTTTCATATGTGCCACCGACTTCTAAGTTTAAGAAAATGCATCCTGATTTGCTACAATTATTTGCTGTAAATAATTCCAGAATTTCTATGTATGAAACAAAATTGTCAAATGTGAATTTAGGACTTAGATGGAACTTTTCTTGGAAGTTTTTAATCGCCAATGGACCAGTGCCTATAACAGGAGTTGAGCTTTTAAGACATTTTGATCTTTTAATCGAATTAAAACGAGGTAGGCTTATCAATAACACTATGAAATTAACTTGAATTGGTTCTTTTCCGATTCTGAAAATTATTTTTCGGTAAAGCTAATATCGGGTGATTCACCGTATCACAGAATCTTGAAAGACTTTCCGGATTTACTGAAGTTAAAATCTGATTTGGGCAGAGTAAAGCATAGTACAGTTCATTACATTGAAACAAACGGTGTGCACAGTAAAATGCATAGGTTTAGCCCTAAGTTATACGAAGCAGTAAAAAAAAGAATTTCAATTTATGATGGATCAAGGTATTTGTAAACCAGCAAAATTGGCATCATCATCACCTCTTCAGGTAGTTTCTAAAAGTTTGGGCGATATAATATGGCCAGTAGAAGACTACCAAAATTAAACGTGTACACCGAAGTCGATAGATATCCTATCTCGCATTTACAAGATTTTAATAATACACTTAGCGGAAAGAAATTTTTTTCAAAAATAGATATCATCATATACTAGTTCATATGGATCATATACCGAAAACTGCAGTTTGCACCCCATTTGGTCTTTTTGAATTTCCGTTTTTAAATTTTGGAATGTGCTAAGCAGCTCAAACCTTTCACTGGTTTATGAATGAAATTCTTGGAGATCTAAAATTTGCTATGTCTAATTAGATGATATTTTGATATTTAGCGATACAGAGAAGATTATAAATCTCACTTACATACTGTTTTTGAAAGATTAACTTGATATGGATTGACAATTAACGCTTCGAAATGTGATTGTAGCATCCCCGAAATATCTTTCTTAGGGCATTTAATTAATAAAGATGGTACCAAGCCTCTGAGGAACAATGTTGAACTGATATTTAACTACCCACTTCCTAAAATGTTAAAAGATTTTTAGGACATTTAAATTTTTACCGTCGATTTTTACCCAACGTAGCCCAGAATCAAATACATTTAACTTCCTTTTAAAAGGGGCTAAGAGAAATGATAAGACAGGCCTGAATTTGTCTGAGGAAGCGTGGAATGAATTTCAAAAGTGTAAACAGTTAATAGGGAATGCAGTTCTTTTAGCACACCCGAAGAAAGATGACCAGTTGATTTTAGAGATTGATGCGTCAGACTTCGCGATAGGTGGAACGCTATCACAAATAGTTGACGGAAACTTACAGCCTCTTGCATCAAGCAGAAAGGAACTATAGTGCATATGATTGAGAGCTATTGGCAGCTTATGCTGCTATTAGGCATTTTAAGCATATGTTGGAAGTATGGAACTTTTCTTTAATCACTGATCATAAACTGCTTATGTATGCATTCTGACAGCGTTTGGATAAGTGTTCACCTCGTCAGGCTAGGCAGTTATTTATCTCACAATTCACCACTGAAATATACCATATAAAAGGTTCGGGGAATATTGCCACAGATGCATTTTCGCACATAGAAGCGATAAGCATGCCTAACCCTATCGACTATGAGGAAATTGCTAAAATGCAACAAACTGATCCAGAATTACAAACTTTACTTAAAGATTCAAAAGTTCTACAAATCAAAAATGTTACCTTACCTAATTGTAGTTTACCGATACATTGCGATTTGTCAACAGATACCGTCCGCCCTTACATTCCCCAGGCATTGCTATATTGCACAATTTGTCTCATCCCGGCATTCGTGCATCAACAAAGTTAATATGTTATCGGTTTGTTTGGTCTTCCATCCATAAAGATTGCGCACAATGGGCACGACAGTGCATTCCACGCCAGAAAGCAAAAGTAAGCAGACATACTAGAACCCCATTAATGAAGTTTCCAGACCAATCACAGAGCTTTGATCATGTCCACCTTGACCATGTTGGTCCGCTATGTCCTTCTCAAAATAATTATAACTGTTTAACTAAGATAGGTTTACTAAATGGCCCGAAGAAGTACCCATACCAGACATAATGGCATGCACAGTAGCACAAGCTTTCTATGACCACTGACTTACTCGATTTGGTTGTCCAGCTGTTATTACTACTGACCAAGGGCGACAGTTTGAAAGCGGCTTATTTTGAGCACTTTTCCAACTGTTGGGAATCAAGAGGATCAGGACGTCTCCTATGGACCCACATATGGAGTTATCACAATTCACCCACAGGCGAATGGACTTATCGAGGAATTCCACCATCCTTCGAAAGCTGCCTTAAAAGCTTATGATACCAGTAACTGGGTGGCGGGTCTTCCAACGCTTCTGATGGGTTTCTGCTCTGCTCTCAAGGAAGACATAGGAGCAACCACTTCTGAACTTATGTATGGAAAGACTATTCGTCTCCCAGGAGAATTTTTCAATTCGACACCTATGGACATGTCCCCCAAAGAGTTTGTGGAGGATTTAAAATCCCATTTTGCCAGTGTCCACCCGACCACGACTTCTACCCACGATCAGCAAACTTGTTTCGTCCATCCACGGCTTCACGAGTCCACGCATGTGTTTGTTCGACACGACGGAATTCGAAAACCACTGCAAGCTCCTTATGATGGACCATTTAAAGTGCTACAAAGATGAGATAAAACGTTTGATATCAAAATAAAAGGGACTAAGCAAACAATCTCCATAGATAGACTGAAACCTGCTTTTCTAACCATGGACTCTTCCCAAGTTGTTCCCAAGACCGTAAAAGAACCTTCGGACATTTGTATCACCGTTTGTATACATTTGTATCAAAACGTTTGATATCAAAATAAAAGGGACTAAGCAAACAATCTCCATAGATAGACTGAAACCTGCTTTTCTAACCATGGACTCTTCCCAAGTTGTTCCCAAGACCGTAAAAGAACCTTCGGACATTTGTATCACCCGTTCTGGACGTTCTGCTTTTCTAACCATGGACTCTTCCCAAGTTGTTCCCAAGACCGTAAAAGAACCTTCGGACATTTGTATCACCGTTTGTATACATTTGTATCAAAACGTTTGATATCAAAATAAAAGGGACTAAGCAAACAATCTCCATAGATAGACTGAAACTTGCTTTTCTAACCATGGACTCTTCCCAAGTTGTTCCCAAGACCGTAAAAGAACCTTCGGACATTTGTATCACCGTTTGTATACATTTGTATCAAAACGTTTGATATCAAATTAAAAGGGACTAAGCAAACAATCTCCATAGATAGACTGAAACCTGCTTTTCTAACCATGGACTCTTCCCAAGTTGTTCCCAAGACCGTAAAAGAACCTTCGGACATTTGTATCACCCGTTCTGGACGTTCTGCTTTTCTAACCATGGACTCTTCCCAAGTTGTTCCCAAGACCGTAAAAGAACCTTCGGACATTTGTATCACCGTTTGTATACATTTGTATCAAAATGTTTGATATCAAAATAAAAGGGACTAAGCAAACAATCTCCACAGATAGACTGAAACCTGCTTTTCTAACCATGGACTCTTCCCGAGTTGTTCCCAAGACCGTAAAAGAACCTTCGGACATTTGCATCACCCGTTCTGGACGTTTGATATCAAAATAAAAGGGTCTAAGCAAACAATATCAAAAACGTTTGATATCAAAATAAAAGGGACTAAGCAAACAATCTCCATAGATAGACTGAAACCTGCTTTTCTAACCATGGACTCTTCCCAAGTTGTTCCCAAGACCGTAAAAGAACCTTCGAACATTTGTATCACCGTTTGTATACATTTGTATCAAAACGTTTGATATTAAAATAAAAGGGACTAAGCAAACAATCTCCATAGATAGACTGAAACCTGCTTTTCTAACCATGGACTCTTCCCAAGTTGTTCCCAAGACCGTAAAAGAACTTTCGGACATTTGTATCACTTGTTCTGGACGTTCTGCTTTTCTAACCATGGACTCTTCCCAAGTTGTTCCCAAGACCGTAAAAGAACCTTCGGACATTTGTATCACCGTTTGTATACATTTGTATCAAAACGTTTGATATCAAAATAAAAGGGACTAAGCAAACAATCTCCATAGATAGACTGAAACCTGCTTTTCTAACCATGGACTCTTCCCAAGTTGTTCCCAAGACCGTAAAAGAACCTTCGGACATTTGTATCACCCATTCTGGACGTTTGATATCAAAATAAAAGGGACTAAGCAAACAATATCAAAAACGTTTGATATCAAAATAAAAGGGACTAAGCAAACAATCTCAATAGATAGACTGAAACCTGCTTTTCTAACCATGGACTCTTCCCAAGTTGTTCCCAAGACCGTAAAAGAACCTTCGGACATTTGTATCACCGTTTGTATACATTTGTATCAAAACGTTTGATATCAAAATAAAAGGGACTAAGCAAACAATCTCCATAGATAGACTGAAACCTGCTTTTCTAACCATGGACTCTTCCCAAGTTGTTCCCAAGACTGTAAAAGAACCTTCGGACATTTGTATCACCCGTTCTGGACGTTCTGCTTTTCTAACCATGGACTCTTCCCAAGTTGTTCCCAAGACCGTAAAAGAACCTTCGGACATTTGTATCACCGTTTGTATACATTTGTATCAAAACGTTTGATATCAAAATAAAAGGGACTAAGCAAACAATCTCCATAGATAGACTGAAACCTGCTTTTCTAACCATGGACTCTTCCCAAGTTGTTCCCAAGACCGTAAAAGAACCTTCGGACATTTGTATCACCGTTTGTATACATTTGTATCAAAACGTTTGATATCAAAATAAAAGGGACTAAGCAAACAATCTCCATAGATAGACTGAAACCTGCTTTTCTAACCATGGACTCTTCCCAAGTTGTTCCCAAGACCGTAAAAGAACCTTCGGACATTTGTATCACCCGTTCTGGACGTTCTGCTTTTCTAACCATGGACTCTTCCCAAGTTGTTCCCAAGACCGTAAAAGAACCTTCGGACATTTGTATCACCGTTTGTATACATTTGTATCAAAACGTTTGATATCAAAATAAAAGGGACTAAGCAAACAATCTCCATAGATAGACTGAAACCTGCTTTTCTAACCATGGACTCTTCCCAAATTGTTCCCAAGACCGTAAAAAAACCTTCGGACATTTGTATCACCCGTTCTGGACGATTAATCCAACTTTCGCATTGGTATGTCACATTTCGTTGACACTGGGGATGGAGTATGTACTGGCAGTGCCAAAGAGCGATACAGACTCAAAAACTCTGGAGAAAAGTGCCAATTGGCAAAACAGCAAACAAAAACAGTAAACTTGTTTGGCAACCCTACAGGCTGATGGGAAGAGAACACTTTTGCCCAGCAGTTCTGAGTAATGACTAAAGTCTGTGTGCGTCTGTGAAAGTACTCCAGTCTTGTGCGTTCAACGTGACATGTAAACTTTGTATGTGTGTTGGAACAGTACACTTCCTTAAGCCATTATTATGTATCTATATTACCTCTCCTTATTAAATCTCATTCTTAATGTTATATGCCTATCTTAATTTCGATTGCTAATTTTCTAGGTAAGGTTATCTATACCTTTGTATGCACGCATTACTCACCCGTACCTCATACTCATTCATAAAAAATTTTACACAAAATGCTATCTGCCTAAGGAAAAGAGATGCCTTCGTAGAGGACTTTCATGAGAAACTGGTTTGAATAAATGTTACACATGGGAAAAATAATGAAAACACCCATGCACCCAGCCAGATCGCAGTATCCAAACCTTAGACTGAACTATCAGTGTTCAGCCATTTTATCACTCGGCCGCTGGTGGATGATATACATTAGCAACATGATGCATTAACGGTACATGTAAAATTTTAGCAAATACCATTACAGATATGTATAATCATAACTTGCACCAGAAAAAAAATTATCTGATGATTGAATTCATATCTAATGGACTGACTGATTTAAAAAGTGATCTTCATATCTCAGCTTCCACAATATGTGTGCATGAGAAACTTAATTACTTTTTATGTGAAAACCATGGGTGGCTGATGGTTCATTTTACAATAATTTTCCTACATTGATTTCAATTTTTCAATAGCAGTCCTGAAATGTTTTATTCTTAAGTTGAGTTAAGAACAACAATGTACATGCAAATTTCTTCACACAAGCATCCTAATTAAAATTTTAAGGATATAAATATTTTACAGGAAAATTTATTACATTACATTTGGGTTTAGCATTACTCCAGATATATAATTACTTAAAAAAGTTAATTTTCAGTACACATCAACTAACAATTTAATAAACTGTTATATCTAATAATATACTATTATAGCTATTAGTGATAATAACTAGTGACCCTACTCAGAAAACTATGCAAGGTAGAAAAAGATCAAGAGCAAACATTTCCAGTATCACTAATTTAGTGTGAAATGCCCTACATATAATTAGTGTGAAATGACATTAAGTAACTTCAGAATATCATGTAGTTCTCCTGCTGTATGCATATGAAACAGCAGGAGAAAAGAAAACTGAAATTAGAAAAACAACATAGACATTTTAAAAACACTGGACAGCACAATATACATAAACATGACTTCATACATTTGGGATAATGAAGTTCATTATGTAGCTCTCTGACATAACTTTCATGCAAAAGACCACAGCACCACAAACATTTATGAGAAAATGTTGGTTTCCGTAACTTCCCCAAAATTTTTTACTTGAAAGGATCAAACTGTATAAAATAACAGAGATGTTACACTATTTTTGCCTGCCTGCTTAAACATGTTTGCAAAAATACCTGACACCTATCCTCAAAAATTAACAGCCCTACCTTTAGTTCAATGACAATTATGACAATATAACAATTCAATTTAAAAATCAAATGAAATACAATCATAAAAACAGATTAACAGATTATCATCAAGCCCTCATTAAACTAAAATTAGGTTATTTAATAACAGGAAAAAATATTACACAATTCTTTTATTAACTGAACTCGTACTTCACTGATCTTCATAACATCCATTATAATAATTTTATTCTCAACTAACATATTAACATTTCCAATAAACTTTCATCACTTCATATATTAATACAGGAAACGTTTTTTTAAAACTGATACTTCATTTTTGATTACTTACAAATGCAAATATTTTATGCAGCAATTTGTGCACAACCCCTGAATATGAATGCTTGAAAATTAAATATACCAGTCCTTTTCCGCTATATAGGAGTCAGTTTTATATCTTTTTCATAATGAATATATATTTTACTAAATACAACAATCAGGATGGAGATAATTTTTAAAAATTAAATTTTTTACATATAAAAATACCAGAGCATCAATATTTTCCTTCGTTTAAAACACTTCTGTAACTGGAAATAGATCCCTACAACCTAAGGTGTTAAAAATAAAGCCTTCGTGCCCATGGCATATAACAGGATGTAAATTAAATTTTGTACTAGCTATATGGGTTATTGCTTCATTTCCAATACACATCACATAAAAATGTTAGTAAAATCTTTGACACTGAAATTATGAAATTAGCAGTGTTAATCAAGTTGTGGCAGCCATACAGACTTTCACTCATCATCCTCTGAGTTTTATATTTTACCCTGAGATAAAATTACTACCCAATTGTATAACACAACACTATAACATACAAATTATATAGGGAGGAACTCTAATTTTTTTTTTAAATACAACATAAATATAAATCTTTCAGAAGGCTTCTTAAGCACTTTCTCCAATGCATTCCTGAAATTTATTACACTATAAAATCATAATTAATAAAGTGAAATGGTTCAACTTTCAGTCCCAGTGTGTTTCTAAACATTTTTAAATTTACAAAGTCAGTTACAGACAGGTAACTTGTCTACAATAGTTTGCTTTCATGGCAGTGAACTTTGAAGTTTTCTAATCTGTAATTTTATAATACTGAAAATCTAGAGAAGGGTCACTTTCATTTCGTTTTCAGTTTTTGTTTTGTTTCAAAATGCTGCAATTATGTGCAAGTAACAGCAGTTTGATTAAACTCTTACAATAAAAAATAAATCATACCATGGTTTTAAATAAAGCAACACACATAACATGTTGCAAATAATTTCTGAATCTCATTAAATTTTCAGGCCATCGAAATTTAAGAAGTAATTGGGCACACAGCTAGCTGACTATTCATCTCTAATATATTAGTTACTTTAAAAACTTCCGTAAAGGATGTTTTAGAACAGGGAGGTTTGTGCTTCTGATAAACATGAGAGAAACCACAGATATATTTGTGCAGCTGAAGAGCTCTGCTGAGAACTGATCTTAAAAAAATTTTCATAATGTCAATTTTACCTTTCCACAGTAAATCAAAATCCAGTCCCAAATTTAGTTTCATGAAATCAATTATTGTATAAAACATTTTTATAGTTTAATAATTTTAATGAACTCAGCAGCAAAAGGCATACAGTGCAACTCTGCATTTACATTTATGCTTAATGCCATTCCATAATTTGATAGAAATAAGACTTCTGCAATGTAATTTACATAAGGATACTGAAAAAAAGCTTTCATGGCAAATTGCAACAGTTTGGAATTTCTTTTATTCATTCTCCATATTTCACCAGAAATGACATAAATATAACTTGACAAGTAACAAATATTTACTTGATTATCAGATGTTCCTTTGGTATTACTGAAAGTTACAGATGGAGAAACTGGTGAAAAATTTCTTTTGTTTTCATGTGAAGCCATATCAAGAGATGCAGTAGAGCTTGTTCTTGAACCCAAACTGGCAGAATCAGATCGAATACAATTGCTAGACTCATAATTTTCTAATCTTTTTTTACACTGATATAACTCACGTGAAAGTTCCTAAGAGGAAAACAGACGAACTAATAAAATAGTACATTCTAAATTATTGTAAGACTAAGTAATAAAGCAGTGTTAATATAAGTAAGGAATATTTTTCCATTACTTGATTTGTTAAAATGCTCCATAAATATTCTTAACATTTTTCTTAAGAGTTTTTCAGAAAACTTATTAAAAATTCTTAAACTTACATTTCAACCAGTTTAAAGCATCTGGCTTGGGTTTTAAAATCAAGTTAACAAAAGTTTCACTTAATGCTCAACGATACTATGTTATACATGAACATGAGAAATAATTAAATGAAAATTTTAAAATATTCTTTTTAAATAAATGTTATTTAATTAAGCAGCAGAGTATTAGTAATCACATTTATTAAGATACAGTTAAACTGATTACTGCAACAGGGTAGGAACACATATAAAGTTACTATTTTATAGTAAACTAACAAGAAAAATCACTTGAAGGAAATTACACCATATCCAAAATTTAAACAAAAAAGAAAAATTCATAAAAAGAAATGTATTCACTTGAATTCCTAGAACTTTTACACATCACAGGGCATAACAAAAGACAATAACATGAGGAAATTCAAAGAAAATTATCAACAAATAACTAAATAATAACAATGCAAAAAAAATTTTAGAAACAAAAACACTTTTTAATGAGGTTCTGTCAATACAGAATATAAGACCACCACTAGAAAACATGCCTGACAGAGCCCATGGCTATGAAGGAAATAATGATGACAAAAGAGAATGAATGCATGAGAAATAATTTCAACTCATTTGCCCTACTTCATCTTTCAGGACAGCTACTGCAGAGTTATTTCTATCATATTGTATTTACCTCTATTCAAAGTATTACATTAATCATCTGTGGGTGGCACACCACTGTTCAACTGGCTAAGATACCAAAAAAATTGCAGTTACCATGAGTTTAGTTATTGGAAGAGGAACAGGCTGGCATCATGGGGTGTCTCTTGAGTATGGTTTGAGCATGTTTGCTAACACCTCTGTTTTGAGACAGATTTTTTTCCATAATTAATAAATCTTAATTGTCCTACAGAATTACAGACCATCAAAATCAGATGAAAAATAGTAGAAACTAAGATATTATTTTATTACATAACTAATAGGTGATCTTAATTTGAGAAATACTAATAATAATTTTAGTGATAGTTTTATGATGCTAATTTTAACCAAAAGCTAATATGACATACTACACATAATAATACATACTATAAGATGTATAAGTAATCAACTACTTGATAGCAGAATTAAAAATACTAATTTGTTCCACAAATAACACAGCTCAAGCACTGAACATTTAACTTTTACAAATCTTTAAAATAACAAAGCCTACTAATAAAACAATTTGCTGAAAACAATTTTATTTACCTTTATACTAGTAATATGCCTTCTTTTCAAAACTCTGTTCTCGTTCTCAGCCTCATCTAGTCTTGTATTCAAATTTCCAACTGTAAAACACACATGGAATGTTAAAATTTATGCTTACCATTTAATAACAGCAGATGATCTTTTTAAACAGTTTAAAATTTATACCTTAAGCAAAATCAAAGACTTAAACTTTCAACACAGTACCATTTAAATGTGTAATGTTAGCATGAAATTCCTCATTACACAAAGAAACAACTTATAACATATCAATGCACAATTTAAACATAACACAAACATACCTAGAGTTTTAATTGATGGCATTATTAGTTATTTAAATGCAATAATATTTAGAATCACAAAAGAAAATGTTGTCGTGATTAAGGAAGTAAATGCATATTACCATTCTTTGTTTGTTCAGCAAGTTTTCGAGCAAGTAGTAGTACTTCTTCTTCATGTTCTTTTCGAGTAGCTTCAAATTCCAATGTCTAACCAAAAAATTACAAAAATACTTAAAATTTTAATTTATGAAGTGTCTGAAATGAATACATAACATACCTCCCCCAAAATATGGAAGTAAACAACTTACAGATTTGTTTCGGATTACACAAGTGTCGAATTTGCCAAAGCAGTCATGACTCTTACTAATTCTCATGGAACCGATATTGGGATTGTTGCAACTTAGAATTCATACTTGAGCGAGGATCAAGATTTCGTGTTTTATGTTTGCTTCTGTGCTGTCTTTAGTTTTTTAGTTTTTAACATATTTATTATTATTATTTTATAATTTCGCTTTTTGTGATGTCTAAAGGTCCGTTGAGAAGTGTTCTCATCGGTCGTATTTTGTTCTGTTTAGTTTTACTAACGTTTTTGTTACTCGGAGCCCGGACCTGGTATTCCTGGAGCTTAATTAATTAAACTGTTAATTATCTTTAATTGTATTAAATTTCTTTTACCTAATAAATGTGTCCTGGATTGGGGCACGACCACACCGGTGGCTGATATCGTTTGTTGTTGAACGAGCTGGCTCCCCGTGCATCATAGGGTTTCACAGACCAGGTACAGGGGGCTGTGCCCTGATTTTGTCACCACCAAGATATGTCGCTCTCATATATTAACACTTCCTTCATACAAACAAATTTATCTACCCCCAGAAGCACATTTAACACTCAAGGAAACTTCTTTGCTTAATGGTTAGATTTTCAATCAAGTATGCCACATATTGGCTACTTTTAGTGAGAACTAAAAAGCAAAAGAAGATCCTTCCTTGATAAATGGGTTTGGTTTGATATATTTGATTACAAAAAAGCACTGCTATCTGCCTAACGGGATGATAAAAATGGGAAAGCAAATATATTTGCAACATGTGCACTCCCTGAAAAATCCTGATTCTAAAGGGATCCCAAGCTGCAATAATAACAATTTCCCAATACTTATTTGAAACTCACAGATAACCTAGGTTGTTTTAACACAAATGAGAAACTAGATTCAAGTGATCAAACCTTTTACAATGAAATTCAAAATCCAACAGACGCTTATAAAAATAATTACTGAAACATATAATAACAAATAACATTTTATAAATTTCTTAATTAATGCCATGCATCCTTTTTTATAACATGGTAAAATACAATGAAAATTTAAATAAAAAAGTGTATTTTATTACTGCATAAGACACACTTTTAATTCCCTCAAAATACCTTCCTTCCTCAAATACATTTATACCATTATTATTATTATTATTATTATTATTATTATTATTTTCATTTTCTGAAGCAATTCTCGAAGTTTCCTCCATAAGTCTTCTGTAATTGCTTTGATATCCTGTGTTGATTTGTTTGACTTTTCATAGTCATTCTGACTCTACAGAACAGCCAATAATACACAGTAATGAGATCTAGTGAATAAGCTGAATGAGGGCACACTACAATTCTTGTAATCTTAAAGACACTTCCATACCAGAATTAATATACAACACTTAGCACTGTCATGATGAAGAATTAAACCATATGCCTACTTCTGAAGCCTTTTTCCATGAACATAATTTTATAATTTCAAAGAAACATAATATTCAAGTATTCACAATAGCATAGAGTTAGTTCACAGTAATCTCACCAAGTACAAAATAAATCTACATCATTCTGTCAAGATTTTTTAAAAAAACACAATAAACATCATTAATGCTTATCTTCATTGGCATGTTTTTTACAAGAGAACTGAATGATTTCCATTGAAAACTCTGAGCCATACTCTCAAGATCTTAAGTTACTTTTCTTGTGAGGACATTTCTTAAAAAAATGGAATCTCCCATGACTTAATCACAGAGCTCCAATAAAACTGAGAAATGTTACAGCTTTTTTTAGACCGTCAAAACACGTGGAATAATTTTCATTCACTCATGTTCAAATCTGGCATTAAAATGCTTTGAATGGTAACATGAGGGGAATCAGATTCTAAAAAATTTCCCTAAAAGTCAACTGCTTGCTTAATCAAAAAAATAATTTTGCATACTCTTTTTCTCACTCTCTCTCTATATACAGTCAAAAGTCTTTAATCTGGACGTCCATAATGCAGAATGATCTATAATCCAGACCTTAAAGCTACAAAACTTCTGCGTATGCGTCAACACATAATGCGTTAATGCATGCGCATAATACCTTTATGCACGCGCATATGCATCTACGCATGCGCACAATATGTTTACGCATGTGCGTTTAACGTATAACGGATGGTATAAGCTAAGCTAAAATTATCCAATTATCTATTTCAATTAATGTTGCAGATTGCATTGTTCCTTAAACTTCTAATTGGATCCAGCTTATTATTTTTTGCAGACTGTTAGAGCAATTTTATAAAAGTAAGCTTGAACTTTCGATTATGTCAAAAAGAATTTCCGATTCTGGAGCTACCAAAGGATCTACAAAGCAAAAGCATGTTTCGATGTCCATCAAGCAAAAAGTGGAATTGCTTCAAAAAATGGATAAAGGCATATCCTTTGATTCTCTAATCATTCCGAAATATGTTTATAGATTTCACGCTGCTCTACGGGGAGGGGGGTACGCGGCTCACAATGAACTGGAAGTTGATCTGTCAGCACTATCCTTATATTCAAAGCAGATGTTTTTATTTTATTCGGCTTATAATTTCTTAATAAATGTAGTATTTCATCTCGATGTACTCCGTCTTTGATATTATTTAAATCAAATTCCTCGTCATTATAAATATCACAAATACACATCAAATAGTTTTCTGGTTGCAATTTTCTAATTTCGACTATGCGTAATGTATGCTTTACGCATGTGCGCGTTGATAGAAATGTTTAATAAAGTAAACAAATAAATATAAAGCTTATTTTTTGTAAATTTTGATACCCTTTAGATCATAATTGCTCTTTATTTCATAAATTACGGTTTCATATTTTTAATTTTAGAATTTCTGCATGCCATCTTACGAGATTTAAACTGATGATCTATAATCCGGAAAAACCGATAATCCGGAATCGCCAAAGTCCCGAAGAGTCCGGATTAAAGACTTTTGACTGTATATGGTTTTTATTGTTGAAATTCTTATTATAACAAGATAATCACTCAAACCACCTGCAAATCAGATTCATGGTCACTGCAAAGAATAACATTTTACTAATAAACTAATAAATAATATAAAAATTTTAATATATTGTGTACTGCTATAATATATAATTTGAACCTAAATTTCATGTTTTTACACGGACTGTGATTCATGATTCATACCACACTTTAAAATACAGATTCTCTCGACTGCAGTCTATTCGCTCGATTTGTTGATTGTGACAAAGCAAGGGCCGTCTGCCTAAGGGGTGGAATGCAATCATAAAAGACTTTCTAGGAGAAACTGGCTTGTACCTGTGTTATATATAGGAAAACCATTATCTGCCTAAGGAAAGAGATGTCTTTGTGGAGGACTTTCTACTGAAAATTGCCTTGTTTTCATATCACACAAGGGGAAAGTCACTCATGCAGCCAGCTCATTTGCCTGGAATCAAATTCAGGTTAAACTATAATTGCTTATCGACTTAATTGCTTGGCCTCTGGTGGGCACCAACTGCAGCTTAAAACTGTTTGAATGTACTGAAAAGATGAAAATTGGTACCCATTTTTACTAAAAATGCTGATTTCCGTAATGAAGACGCCTGTGCTTCTCCTGGGTGACATTTGGCAGCAGCAGTCACCAAAATTTTCTTATCATAACTCTTGCTTTTACTAAACATGGTGTGCCCGAGGCTACCACACTCCACCATCACAAAAGAACTTTGTGCACAGTATGCATGAAACAGAGCCAGTAGAGCTATACCTCAACTGCTGGCTCAGAATATCCCTGCCAACAGACATAATGTTGTGAAGGACTGGTGGGCTGCATGCTATTCGTAAATGTCAGGACATGAGAAGAAATGTACATTATGCCTCAGCAACCCATAGAAATTAATATTAGAGGTAATTTTTACTAAGCACTTCAATTTATATACCTAACAAATTCACAGAACACATGCTTATTTCTAAATATAAAGCACCAAAGGAAAAATAAATTGTTTTAAAACACATGTAACAATTCAAAGTGGCCAGAATCTAAAAACTGATTCTCAAAGAAGAGATGTTAAACAAATTATTTTACAAACACCAATTTTATTTACATTTCAACTAACCAGTTGGAGATATTTTTGCTGAACATCTGAAAGTTGTTTTTTCACTTCTGACAGTTCATCCTCTAACGCTTGCGCCTAAGGAAATGGAAAAGAGTGTATTACAATGGAGAAGAAAAAAAAATTCTATATGTAAATGAATAGAAATTGAATTTCACACAAATCAGCAGACAGTTTTTCCTCCATGAATATTACTACAGTTCCATAACAGCACTTTTTATCATGAACAGCATAAAAATAAGTTTAAAAATATAACTATACACATAAATAAAGGCTTAATGATTTTCTGGCATAGCATTAAATACTGAAATTGCAATATCTTTTAAACATTAGTATAAATTAAGGATTCCCAATTGTTTTCTTGCTTTGATTATTTTCAAAAGAACAGTTTTCTTCATTGACCCCTTACATTTTTCTCTATAATAAACAACATACAACAATCATAATTGTGGGAAAGGGGGAAGCAGCAGTTAGCCTGTAGTTTTCTTGTCACATGTAAAGGGTACATTTATATATTGATGATATAATTGGCATTTGAGCATAACTAATTGAAGTTAACAACTTAAATGGTCAGCACTGCTGAATGAATATAGGTACATTTTGCTGTGGTTAAATAGTTTTGGTTTCTTCACATTTTTTCCCCCTTTCTTAAGTTTTACTTTTTTATACTGCAATTACTGCTTAAAAACTTTATGTATTTAAAAAATAATAATTTGGGGTTAAAATATTTATTTTTTATGATTTCTTCCATTCTACATGACATAACTTTATATAAATATTTATTAATTTCATTAATAAATATTTTGTAATCAATGACAATCTTGATTATGCTGGATCAATTGCCAATACATATTCGGCTACCGACCCATTTAAAACTTTATCAACTTGCAGAGGGGGTTTATACTGATCTGTTAGGAACCCTTCGTATAAATATCTTTTACATTTATTTTCTGCCACTATAAAATTTAAGGTATTTTTATTTTGCATTGTTACAAATCCACTTGTAGATTATTTATGTATTTTAAGGAATTTTATAAATTTGTAGGGCATCTTACAAATAATTTTAGAAGAGTTACTGTACTAAGCATAAATAATACTTGGACATAATTAACTACACACTGTGTTATATGAACACCTTATTTCAATGACAATCAAATGACAATCTTGATTATGCTGGATCAATTGCAGATACATATTTGGCTACCGACCCATTTAAAACTTTATCAACTTGCAGGGGGGTTTATACTGATCTGTTAGGAACCCTTTGTTTAAATATCTTTTACATTTATTTTCTACCACTATAAAATTTAAGGTATTTTTATTTTGCATTGTTACAAATCCACTTGTAGATTATTTATGTATTTTAAGGAATTTTGTAAATTTGTAGGGCATCTTAGAAATAATTTTAGAAGAGTTACTGTACTAAGCATAAATAATACTCGGACATAATTAACTACACACTGTATTATACACCTTATTTTTTCATGAGGTTATCACGAAGACTCAAAATCATCAGTTTTACAAAGCTAACTTGGAAAATTAGCTATTAAGACATTATGTCACCATTTTTTCAACAGTCAAACACTGGGAAATCTATGGGTACAAGGATGCTCATTTAGAAAACGTGAGATTGCAGAACACACAAATGGACTGTGAATTATGTAATACATGAAGTTTGTCAGCCATGAGGAAGTGTGGTTTCACACTAAATTTTGACATTTTTTCACATACAAAGCCACCAAGTGAGATATGCTATGACATATAACACATTTCTTCATAACTCATGGGAACTATTTTTCGGAATTAAGACTAGAGATAAATATCTATCACACTACAGTAGTCCGAGATCCGGACTCGTTGGGACTTCGGCGATTTCAAATTTGTGATTTTTCGGGATATTAGGTCGCTCAGTTTAAATCTAGTAAGATGGCATGTAAAAATAATGAAACTAGAAATATGAAATTGTGATTGAGGAAATAATGACACATTTATAAATAAAATTATAAATGCTTCAAAATTACAAAAAAAAAGCTTAATATTTATTTGTTTATGTTATTAAACATTTCTGAACATTTCTTTCAACGTAATTTGTTTAAGTTGCTTTGTTTTTGTGATAATACTTTCTCTTTAATTCTCTAGACAGACTTAACTTCTTGTTCCATTTCAAATCTAGACAGGAATCAAATGCACATGCATAAAGCATAGGAAAAAATTAAAAATTCGTTGGTGGTTTTGAGCTCCTAATTTTAGATCATTCTGTATATTAGACATCCAGATCTCGGATTTTGTACTGCACTAGGTAAAAGTATGTATTACAAAATAATAACATGCAAAAGGTGCTTAAAAACACACCATGAATAAGTAGCTCTTCAATGGTTAACCAATACCTACAACTGAAATTTAAGAAATAAATCAAATATAGCATGTTTTCAGAATATAATAATTTTGATATTGTGACACCTTTTCATAATATAAAAATGAAAACTTTTATACAAGCTTTCTACGAAGAAAGTTCCAAATAGCAGGTTTTTGCATAACTTACTAAAGATCCTTTAGAAAATATTTCATCTGCAATAACAGCAGACTAAGAAAAAATTCTTAAAATTATATGACTTTAACTACTTATATCTGGTGGTAAAAAACGTGACTAAGAAAATTGATTTGGGAGGCATATAGCAACTGATTTTGGTAAACATTAAATTTTTAAGTTCAGCTGTTCCACAAATAATGCTAAATTATTACTTTTTAAAACAGCAGCTTTCAGAAATCTGCATTTGAACACTTAACATGTGTAGCTATCACCAACAGTACTTTTATATGGCTTGGAAATACTTTATAATCAGAGATAACACTACTGATTTTAATCATATGAGAATAGATTTTTTCTTACAATTTTGCTTACTTAAATTTTTTCCCTCTATGGGATCCATAGATAAATTTTCTAATATTTTTAATGAAAGGTCTCTCATGACCAAAACTGTACTTTAAGAGCCTATATCATTTGATTCATTTCTCAAATTGAAACCATTAAGTCTTATAACTAGTCATTCAAGTTATAAGCAGTGCAGTCTTTTTTTAAATGCTCTATTAGTATTATTTAAAATAACTAATAATGAGTTATTGTACATATATGAATAGCTACATCATGATGATGACTATAATAAAAACGAGATTTCATAATTCACTGATTTTACAAAGATATACTATTACTTGTTTTTACCATAGAAACAAAACTTTTTATTTCTACAGTCAAATGTCCTAAAAGCTTCATTCTTGTTTAAAAAGTTCCAAAAAACCCTCTCATAATGATGCAAAGCAATGGTTTACTATATTTAATATATACCATGTTCACAAATGTCCTTTATTTTTGCAATCACTCCTCACATACTTCCAAGCATGTACTAAAATGTTTTAAATAATGAACAGTTTCAGGTTATGTCCTTTTTAAATTCAAAATATCAATTCTGTACAAACATTACAAAATCTATTTTTTTATATAATCCCCACTATCTGTAATTATAGTTAGCAAAAGTTTATACTCATCTAAAAATACAACACAAGACGTCAGACTTTTGTTGAAAACTAATGCTTCTTCAAAATAAAAATTTTTGTAATTTTTAGAGCAGTCTGTCTTTTTCTGTTATACCTTTCACAAAACCACATGAATATGTCACTCAAATAAATGAGAAGTTGCAAAAAAGTTTTATTAAAGCTAATCTTAACTTAATGCATTCATAATTAAATTCCTCATGTTTTATCACAAAATTTGGCCATGAAATTAACATAAAGCGTTAAAAACTCTGGCTTCTAAGGATGTGAGTTTATCAAGGTAAAACATAACTACAGAAATATTCCTTAAATTTCCTCCTTAAAAGAAATAATTATTATGAAAGGAATTCTGCTCCCTCTTAAAAAATATTTTAAGAAACAATACAGAAAATCTTACACTTTGAATAATCTGCTTGTTGAAAGTTTTCTTTCTTTTTTTTTTTTTTTTTTTTTTTTTTTTTTTTAAGGATTATTGACAATAATTTAAAAACTCAACTTTAAAAGTATTTTCAATATGAATGGACATTTATGACATACTAACTAAAATTTAATTTTTTTAATGGCCATTAAAAAAAGGGGGCCACTGAGGAATCTAAATAAATTACAGAATATGTTTGACTTCAAAATGTTTACTTTAATTTCCAACAAGCACTGGTCAGACTGCAATTTCACAGTTTTTGCTGTAGTCCTTTCGGTAAATTCTAATAATTCTCCTTCCCTTGCATGACATGCATCCATATCAGCTTGCAATTCAGCATTCATTAAGCGAAGCCTTTCTACTTCTCGTAAGCTAGCAGCTAACTTTTCTCTCTCTCTACCAAAAACAAAAAGGAATCCATATTTAAAAGACAAAACAGAAAAAGTAAATACATATAAGTTCCTAGGAAAAATGTTCTGCATGATAGTATACATTATATATGGTGTATCCCTAAAAGTTTTTAGGGGGCTTTTATTCACACAGCCACTTACTGTAGGAATGTACTTCCTGTTTCAAAAATGCTTTAAATGAAGCAAATAATCATGTTATATTTTTTAACTTGCCCTTCCACCCTCCAAAAAATCCACCAAAAATTATGAAATCAAACATTTCACATGATGCCCCAATGTACTTAGTGAAAGTTTATAATCATTCTTTTAAAAAAATGTGACTTCCATACAATAAAATGCGATCAAGACATTTAATTTCAGAGTTTGATACTGTTTTCAAATTGTTATTCTTTACAGATTTTTTCAATCAATGCCAAAAAAAAACAATTTAACATTTTCTCTGCAGGGGCAGTTAAAAAATAAATTAGAACAATTTGAGTCACAAAATAAATTAGAATAATTTGGTGGATCAAAACAGTGGTTGATCACCACCATTATTAAATTAATAAGTATCATTTTACATGCACTGCTGGCCATTAAAAGCGCAACACCCAGAAGGAATGATCAGATGAATATCAAAATCACATGAAAGGAAGATCTTAACAGATTTTCTTTTATTCTTATTCTTTATTGATTTTTTTCAATTAATGCCAAAAAAAATTAACATTTTCCCTGCAGGGGCAGTTAAAAAATAAATTAGAATAATTTGAGTCACAATGTGGTAGATCAAAAGAGTGGTTGATCACCACCATTATTAAATTAATAAGTATCATTTCACATACACTGCTGGCCATTAAATGCACAACACCCAGAAGGAATGATCAGATGAATATCAAAATCACATGAAAGGAAGAAGAGGTTGAGATATTCAAATGATCAGTGTTTCAGTGCATTTAGACGATGCAGAAGGGAGAAACGACATCTGAAGCACTGCACAAACAAAAAGTTCAGAGTTCGCTCAGAATATCGTGTTATGCCTCGAATAAGAAGAAATGCTTACCAACAAGCATCAGAATTCAATAGACGCAGGATCGTTGTCTATCGAGACAATGGATTATCATTCCCCAATATCGCCCATCACACGACTCAACGTCCAACCACTGTCATGCGAATACAGAATCAATGGCTTGCTGAGGGTCATACTGAATAGCATGTAGAATGTTAATGCCCAAGAGGACAGATATATTGTGAGGTCAGCCCTCAAAAACCACACAACCACATCATGGACCATTGGTCAGGAAATGGGCATGCTTGGCATCCACTCGCAGAGTGCGTTAATGTTTGCAGCAGCGTTGACTATCAGCACGGTGACCATTACATCAGATTCCCTTGACAATGCAGCATAGAGAGAGACAGTAATTCTGGTGTGCCGAACAACAAAGCTGGATACAGGAGTGGCACAATATTGTGTTTTCAGACTAGTCCCATTTCTGCGAGCAGTATTCTGATGGCCGAATACGTGTCTGGAGGCTCCAAGGTGACCGCACGCCGCCTGCTTGCATTCGGTATCGGGATAAGGGCCGTGCATCTGGTGTGAAGGCTTGAGAAGCCACTAGGTACACGACACGCACATCTCTAGTTTGGATCGAAGGTAACTTGAACGTAGATTGGTTTATTCCTGACATCTTACGCCAAATGGTTGCGCTCTATCTTTGAGGCATGGCAAACGCCATCTTAAACAAGATAATGCAAGACCACATGTTGCACATCGCTTTCTGACCTTCCTTAATACACAGGGTATTCGACTGCTGCCTTGGTCAGCACTGTCTCCAGATTTGTCATCCACTGAAAACATCTGGTTATGGGTTGCCGAGAGACTCACCCGCCACCCCTCCCCAGCTACTACGATTAATGAAGTGTGATACAGGCTTGAAGCAGATGGAATGAGTTATCCGTTTCTGTCATCCAAGCCCAGTTCAACTCCATGCCTAACCAGGTAAGGGTCGTTTTAGCTCAGGCCTGGCAGCTGTTTCTACTAATTTCACACCCCTGTAAACCCCTAGACTGCTTACAAATTTGATCATTCTTTTCTTCGTGCCATACTGTTTATGCACAACTTTCTGCATTTTATATCTTTCTGCATTTGCTTTCCTTCACGGTGTTTCAATTTTAAAGGCCAGCAGTTTCGAAGATGTAAACATTGGAATTCATCGTTAAGGTCTAAAAAAATATTAATGCAAACACTGCATCCTTTTCCTTCCATACTATGGGCTCAAACACAAAGCCCTAATCAAATACCTCTTATGAATGCACAACATAAAGCTACACAACTCATCTATGCTTGAAAATACTAACATTGCACACTTGATGACTGAACTCAAATTACCCAGTCTGGTAAAATCATGTTTCTGATTGTTTTCACAGATGGAAAAATCGAAGTGTGGAGAAAACCCCTAAAAAATGATGGATCTCTCAATTTCACCCTATAAACAACGTTAGCTCCATTATAAAAGCTTTATTTAATTGGCATTCAACAGGACCCTTGTTACATTTACAAACATCTCTGAAACACATCATTTCTGACCAGTTTATTAATCCATGACTTGTGTTCATTCTGAAAGATTTAGCTTTTACCTACAGGAAAATGCACTATTATGTCTAGATATGTTAAATTAGAAGCAAAAAAACAATACACAACAAAAAGAAAGAAAGCTTATTGGAATTTAAAATCCTTGACAAAGCCACATGCATTATCAAACATAACTAGAATGCTGTGCTATATGCTACAGAACAGAGAAATTCTCATTCTCAAAATACAACAGAAATGTGATCTATCCAGCAAGAAGCATGGTGTTATTGCTTACTTCTGCAAGCTTATAGGGTTCATGCTCAATCATATCTCAAAGTTCTAAACTCCCATGGAAATCCTGGTAAATATAGTAGAATTCCAATAGTCAATATACCTCGAGACCAAGGTCTGTTTGGAATAATGAATATAAGGATTACAGGTCATGGTTTTCTGAGTTTAATATGTATCTGTTCCTTTTTTAATTTTTACATTAAATCTAGTTTGTTTGCAATAAAAAAAAATTCTAGCTAAAACTACAAACTGACTAAAAACAAAACTGACTAAAAACAAAACTGACTAACACAAATTCACAGATTATTACTCAATTAAAATTTACTGAGTATAAAACTCTCATATTCAATACTTTAAATACAAAGAAAATACCGGTACACTGGGAAATCACTGCAAAGACATAAACTACAGAAATCTGAGGCTAATGTAAAAAACCTTAAAATTTTTAAAAGTACCTAAGAATTTCATTAAAAAAACTGCATACCTACCAATGAAATTAAGTACTTTTTCAGCTCTTAACTAGAATAAAAAATATCAATAAATCAATAAACCATTTTCAAAAATCACAGTAATAACGTTTTCTCCGATTTGAATCCCTTTGCTAAAGCTGCCTTTACATTCTGTGTACACTCAATCAGATTAATAACTCTAAGAAATGTTTAGAATTTAAATTTTGAATGCATTAAAAGAAATTTCTCTGCCTTTTAAGTCCCCACCTTTTTTAAATTAGAAATATTCTTACAAGTACTATCTTCAACAGTGCATCCCTATTTGCTACTGAAGTAAACATGCTTTCTCTTTGTACAGAATGTACCCAAATGAGTTATGAGCAGAAGTTAAGTCAGAATACAATTTCTGAAAAGTCATAGACAAATTCTTGACATAACCCCTGTAAACTTGAAATTAATTTAAAAAGACTACAGAATATGTATCAAAAAGTAATGATTTAGCTATAATGAAAAATCTGCAAGCCTTTCCAATCCGCATTTACTATAAAAAAGAGAAAACTAATAAGCAATGCTAATTAATTTCAATAATATAAAATGTTTGTGTTAAGAATGTGTTACAATGTGGAAAAAGAATGCGTTACAAAGATAATGTGTTACAATGTGGTTTTATTAAAATGTTTATTTGCATGTACACATAAAAGAAAAAGTACAGATAACTTTATCATGCTAACTTTTCTTAAAGTAAAAGTTTGGTTTAGTTGCATCTAAAATTGAGCATTGATTACAGGCATCTGCAGATTAAGTGGCTGTGAATTATCGAAACTCTGCTGTTTTAGATTGGTATATCAGTTTTTTCTCTCTTGCAATTCACTATACACAGTAGCAAAAAGTCTTGTTAATTATAATATTGTTGCAAATACTCATTAAAAATAATTATTTTAATGAGTATTTACAACATATGCACATATTGTACATTAAATCATCTTAAACTCAAGATATATTAATAAAGCAAGATTTAAATAATAGAAAAATGCGTTTACTGCTTTTAAATCACACCCTTGATAAACAATTAGACAAATTAATATGAAAGATAATGAAGAGTTTTTCACTTTGCTGAATGGCAATACTCTGAAAACTGGCTATTTGCAAGGCTGCATGAATGAAAAATATGTTTTGAGCAGAATAACAGCTATTAGTTGTCTGGATGATTAATGCAGAATAAAGTTGTAAAGAAGATTATACCCAAGAATTTCCAAACATCCAAAAAAAAAAAGGTTGGTTTAGTTGATTATAACAAAGCACACTAGGGCTATTTGCCTAAGATATGGGATTGCTTCGTGAAGGACTTTCTAAATGAAAATGACTAGTACCCACTTTACACATGAAGAAAACCATGAAAACGCTCTGTGGCCAGGCCATTCACCTAGAACTCAGATAGGAACTACCAGTGTTCAGAGATTTTACCATTCGGTTGCTGGTGGACCTTCAACAACAAGGAGCCTACAACTAAACTGAATTTAATTTACAACACACTTTAGACAAACAAGTTACCATGAATTATTGCATAATCAATCATGAAGCATTACATTTACTTTCTCCTCATCAATACATCTGTCAATTAATAAAATTATAATTAGTAAAGATGTAATACTGACACCAAATATCTTACACCTAACAGGAAAATTAATTCACATCTAGCACACATCATTATATTAAATTGCATCAAAAATATGCAATATTCATTTAAACACACTGAAATTCAGAAACAGCTTTGAAATACCTTTCTAACTGAATCCGCAGGCTTTCCATTTCAGCCAGTCGAGCTGTGAGATCAACAACTTCTTGTTTTAAAAGATTTTGGCTATCCTTCAGTTTGCTTAAAGTTTGTTCATATTCCAATCTCTCTTTTTCTAAACACTGAATCTAAAATTTAATGAAAGGCCATTTTGATACTTATAAAGTCGAGTACAGAAATAATAAATTCCTACATTTGTGTGCAAAGAATTGAGAGAATTTGCAAATTATATCTGTTTTTACAAAATGTATTAAACCAAAACAATTAATTATGCAGATATACAGAATTGAAAATGAAAGTATGCATGGGTGTGTCTGTGCAGCTGAGATTATCGAAGGGATATAAACATACATGGGACTTTTGTCAATTTGTGTGCTCACACTTCTTCATGACATTACTCTCAAGCGTTGGGTAAATTTTATAAAGTATCAGGTAAAATGAGTAGCCATGAACATATGGATGATGGAATGAGATAGAGAATTATCGGCAGATTGAAGGGATGCCAATCGCAAGCACAGGTGGCTACAGAGCTCAATGTATTGCCCAGTGTCATCTGCAATTTTTGAAAACATTTTCAACACACTGGATCCATATCAAGAGCTGAACAATGTTCATCAGGATCCACAATGACAACCAAGTATCATTATTGGCATTTTAGGTGTGGTGACACAGGACTGCTGCAGTTTCACATTATCATGTGAGCTGCATGCTGCCACTGGAACCCGAGTTTCATGGTCTACAATTGCCTCAAGGTTTCATGATATAGGGCACTGTGCCAGATGATACACTATTTACTTCCCACTTACTACAGCACACAAGACAGAGCATTTAGAATGGTGCGGACAATGCAAAAGGATAATTACTTTGGGCAGGCATTATGTTAGAAGGCAACATACCCCTGCTTGTGTTTGATAAAGCCTTGATTATGATGTATAGAAAAGAGAACTTAGAGCCCTATATTTGACTTTTCAGGCTCAGCTGGTCAATGATTACCTGGAAAGTGATGAGTGATGATATTTGCTGCACGGATTGGCCAGCCAATCTCCTGACCTTAACCCTATACAGTATGTCTGGGATGCTTTGGAGAGGGCAATTTCATCCCACCATCCTCCTCAGAGAATCATTTGAGAGTTGAAAATGGCCATGCTGCAGAAGTGGGATCAACTGCCTTGTCCTTGCTTTGTTGCACAGGGATCAACTTCCTCCTGTCTAATATGCTGTCATACTGCATGACGTATTTGGCTATGAGAAGGGACCATACCCCACATTAGACTCCTTTTCAGTTCAATATTGTAACGTGAATTTTGCACCCCTGCACTATGAGATCCAAGCGCAGAAACTCTTCAAATGCCTCCTGTCCAGCACCCCACCATCCTGCACAACTAGCCTGGCTATGAGAGGACCATACCCCACATTAGCTCTTTTTCAGCTCAATATCATAACACGGATATTGAACATCCCAGCTTTATGAGCTTTGCCGATAATCATGCATATATAAAATAACTTTTGAATGATAAATCTCTTTGTTATAAATTTATATTCATAACAAATTTCATTAAAATCTGTCCATTACTTTTTCAGAAATTTGACATGTGAAAGTTCCCTTTATACAGGCTAGCATATTTAAAACTCAGATGAAATTTCATCCATTAATCAGATGCAAGAAAAAAAGATGAAAGTAAATTTTATGAAAAAAAAACAACTTCCCGTCAACTTTATACCAATAATGATATGGCTAGACTGTCAACAATAAATAAATACAAGCACATCTTCTCTAATTGAAGAAATGCTTCAAATAGTAGACTGAAGTGCCACTGAATTAGGAAACGTTTAGTTTGGATTACTGAATTATGGCAATGCAAATGAGGGTTACCTACTAAGAGGAGGGATGCCTTTGTGGAGGGCTTTCTAAGAGAACTTCCTCATAGTCACATTACACGGGAGAAAACTCAAAAACATCAATGCAACCAGGAGATTCTAGCCTTTGTCAAACTACCAGTATATAGTGAAATTCAGTGCTCAGCCCTGGTGGGATAGACAGTGTTAAGCAAATACCTGTCACTGATGCCATATTTCTACATAACATCATGATAGAATATAAAGGGTTAATTGGTACAAATTTTAGGGAGGATAGATTATTCAAAGACAAATCAGGATCAGATAGTAATACAGGGTATGAAATACAATCGTGATATGACGAAGTAATTTAAAACCAGTAAAATGTCTACTCAAGAAAACTTTCATTTAACACTTGCTCACTGAGGTAGTACAATGGAAGGTTTCACAAATACAGGATTGAGTGATGTGCATCTAGCACATGGAACAACTGCCAACTGTGATGGAGGAGCCGTAGTATGCTTGTACTGCGAGTGCTACCTGTTCAACAAATTCCAAACAACCAGACATTTGCACTGCTGCATCGCAAATTCTGTGAATCAGGTTTCTTTAATTATTATGGCAACAAATGGTATGTGCCAATGAAACTGAAGAGAAATTGTGGTGCTTTGTCATCAAGAAGATACTCCATGAGCAATCACTGGTTGGTCTTCCCAAAACACCTATTTGGATGATCCTAAACTCACATCAGTTACACCATAAGCAACACATACAACTATTGTAGCCTGAAAATATCTGCACAATGGTATCTACAGAAGACTGTGGTGGACATCCTTTTTCTGTCTTCCATTTTATTTACATACAAGGACAACAAAAAGATTTTTTTAAAAAGGACACCTTGACTGGTATAGTGGTTATTAATGCTGCTGCCATAACCTTAGTCCCAGGTGAAATCTAGGAGACAGCTTGGAAGTATATAGTATCTGTGCAACATTGGGGTCCTCAAAATACTCATCTAAATCATTTCAAGAGGTTTAGTAATAGGCAAAAAGACATGGAAGACCCCTGAATCTGTCCCCTCGTAGTGTTCTCCATCAAAACTGGGGTGGAGCTGTAGAATAAGAGCAGTGAAACAACATGCGAAAAAAAATACTGGTTAACGCCTGGGCTCCGACTTACTACAAAATGGGATTTAACTTCTCCTTTTCAGTCACTTATTAAGAAAACTACTTACAATGTTTTAATGTTATTTACCAGGAGAGGAGAATGTTATAAAAACATGGTTATTTGCAAAACTTTCTATTAACATGCATATGTTAAAAATGCACGAGCTTTTCTAATATTATGTGCAACAGGTACGTAGTCACACCATACACATTTTTAAAAGTACGAGGGCTATCCAGAAAGTAGATTACGTTTTGGAATAAAAAAATAAACAAAGTATAGGAAACAAATTTTATTATATACAGATGAAAGCCACACTCAAATACTACTTTTCTACATAGTCACCATACAAATTAAGGCATTTATCGTAGCGATGTACGAGCTTGGAAATTCCTTCGTCGAAAAATTCGACCGCCTGCGCCTTCAACCACTTCGTTACCTCTTCTTGCCTTCCATCTTGCACAAAACTTGTGGTAACCAAGCTTTTCGCTGATGATTTCGTGCAACAAACTTCGCGAAATTTGTGGAAAACTCAAAGAAAGTTCCGTTATTGTGAAATTTCGATTTTCACGGACTTTAGCATCGACTTTTTCGAGAAGTCCGGCGGTCACTATGCTGGGTCTCCCACTTCGATCTTCGTCGTGAACATTGGTTCGGCCATTTTGAAATCTTATGACCCACTGACGCACTCCACCTTCAGTGATAATGTTGTCCCCATACACTTCACGAAGCTGCCGATAGATTTCTATCGGTTTACAGTTTTTTTGCAGTCAGAAACCTTATTACTGAGCGCACCTTGCAGCTCGCGGGATTTTCAATTAACGCAGACATTTCAAACCGTCACAGTATCTGAACGGAGCACAGCACGAACCTCTCACTAGCACGGCTAGATGCAGACTGAGCTGCGCAACGCTCTGACCCCAAGATGGCCGCGCTAGCCCCGCCCCTAGCGGACACAGACGGAAACGTAATCTACTTCCTGGATGGCCCTCGTATTTATATAGCAATATTTTTTCCATAAATTTCTAAAAATAAATGTTAATTTACAGCTTTTTATACTTAGTATAATAGCTGCCCAGATGGTATAGCAGTTAGGGGAGCCAACTGCAAAACCAAAGGGCCTGGGTTTGAATACCAGAGAAGGCATGGTTGTAAGTGCCCATCCCTTCATAGAGGGCAAAAATGGCCCACCTAATTAGGTGCCTCCATAATAATGTAACCACCACTTCCAACCTTAGTAGTGACCAACGTCTACGACTTGCGGCAACCAAAAGAGGGATACTTTGTATAATCTATATTTTCAAAAGTGAATTTACAGGTTCATTTTTTCCCCCTTAATGACATTCAGTGATATTTCTGTGTGATTCACTAGCTTTGTGATTAACATTTTTTAATTTATAATTTTGCCAAAATAATATTTTTGCCATTTAATATGCCAAATTAATTTTAACACAAGCAATTTATATAGTTCCAAATGCTAAAAATGGGTTAACAACGTTCTCACACAGTTTTGTTACTTCAGGATCAGAAGCTAATAGTCATACAAAAAAATAATTTGACAATAAATACACTCATGTCCATGAATTAAGGTTAATTCGGAGTCACGCAGAAATCGAACTCTAAAATAAATATATCACCTGTAAAATCACTACACACATCTTCAAGAATCATATGCAAATTTCAGGAAGTAACCAGATGACACCGATGGTACGTCACAATGACGAGAGTGTAAGACACTGATATATAAGGAATACAGGCAAAGAAGTAAAATTGTTCGCAGGTGCTTTATAAACATTTCAGTGCAATAACCGAATAGTTATGACACAAAGGACGCATTTGGATGATCTTTTAATGTGGCATACCCAACTGGAAGTATCATACGAACTTGGAATTGCCCAGAGTGTCATCTCCAGGCTTTGGCAACGATTCCAAGATGATGGTAATGCGAGTAGTCGTTACAACACAGGTCGCCCCACAACGGCGAATGAGGACCGATATTTGGCAGTTACTGCCAAAAGAAACAGGCGGAGCACAGCCTTAGACCTGCCTCGTCAGCTCTCTTCAGCCACTGGTACGACAATTTCAAGGCAGACCGTGTATAGACGCTTACGGCAGATTGGTCTATATGCTCGTAAACCTGTCAGATGCGTTCTACTTACTGCAACTCACTGTCGCCTGCGGTTAGCCTGGAGTAGAGAGCATGCATTGTGGACACCGCAACAGTGGGCTTGTGTGGTGTTTTCGGACTAGTCCAGGTTTAGCTTGCAGTCTGATTCTCGCCGGACTTTCATATGGAGAGCTCCAGGTACCTACGTAGGTTTTTTTTTTTTTTTTTTTTTTTTTTTTTGTAATTTGCTGAATGGAGAAAAAATCGCTATTTTTTTTAATAACATCAAACATATAGCGTCTTTTTTTGCTCTTTACCTTTTGTTTAATAAATAAGCTTTACAAATAAGTCAAATTTGTTTTGCTTCTAACTCTTCCTTTGCCTGATTTTGCATTATCCTTAATTTATGGACATGAGTGTAGCTTTTCATTTATGCAAATAGTGTTACAAGTTGGCTATGTGCCATACTTGAAGTTTTCTAGAACATATATATTATGAAATTCCAAGAATGAGATCTCTACATTTAAGGAGGAGGAATCAAACAACACTTTCCATAAGATTCTGCATAATACTCACCAAATAATCTGTTAAGTTAAATCAGTTTTTAAATTGATATTTCATTCTTTAGCTGCACATATATTTAAACCTTTCAGGACGGGCATCCCATATATGCATTCCCTAAGAATGTCTCTTACAGCCAGGCATTCCATCCACACATCACTAGAGATTGCATTCAGAGGACGGGTGATGCGTATACACATTTTAAGCTGGAACATTTTTCTGAAGGCCACTAGATGGCATCCTAAGTCCATTACTTTTGAAATGAACACAGTTTTAGGTTGACATTGAGTTTGATATATTCTGCCTGACTTTGGTATTTTACTCATCAACTGTTGCAAGGGTGGGGGGAGGGAAAGCGTAAACAGAGGTGGGCTATTTAAATCGCCACATGCTATTATAAACATCCACGTGTCTGATTTATATCCAATTCCTTTTTTATTCTATTTTTTCCTCTAGTATGTATGATCTTTTAGAGTTACTATGTGGAGTTCTGTTACATTTTGTATTGCCTTCAGATATATTTCTGTTTTTTCTCATTTTATTTCGGAAAGCCTCACATCCGGTCTATTCTGGCGGGAAGGCACTATTTATCAGAGGAAGAATACCCTTATATGGTTAATGAACCATTTACTAATGCAGATGAGAGTGATGATTCATTTTCTAAAGAGTTAGAAAGTGATACTTCTCTATGCTTCAAGATTTACCACACTCAGTCTTCATTTTAAATTTTGTTACTTCTTACTGTAAATAGGCTTTATTGTGTTGTTTTATTAATTTTAAACTTTATTGATGGATTTCATCAATTAAAACTTTGGAATAATTTGAATAGTGCTTCCAAAAATTATTTTACAAGATAAGAAATTTTTTAAGTATATTTTCATGTAATATAAAGAAATAAACGTTATTAAGTGCTAATTTTAACATATATAAGAGTCTAATCTAAAATGATACCACAAATTATGACGATAGAAGTGAAACTTTTTTTTCTGATTTTTTTTAAAAATAAAATTAGGCTTAGTGATGCAAAACCTCCGTCCCGCATGGTGACTGCCTTCGATTCCCTTGCGTTCCACACGAGCGTTTCAAATAAAGGTGCGCTGTCGCAAAAGGGTCAAGTATTTTGTTCTTTAATTTATGCACACCTCCTAAATTTTCAGAAAACATGACCTAAAAAATTTCGATTAAATACTGTGGTTAATTTTCATCATATGGGAGCCAACCATTTCTTGTTTTTTTAGGATGAGCATAAATTTTTACTAAATATCAATTACTTAGACCAGGGATTTGGAGAGAGGGATATAAAAGACAGATTTGAGAATTTTTGCAAAACAGTCTTTTTAATTTTAGCAATGCAAAATATCAATATCTGCCTTACTTAAAACATTTTTTTATATATTTATGACCAACGTTCAAAAATAAAGGCTGCATAAGGACTCTTATGGACTCACCATTTACAAGAAACAATTTGCCATGGTACATTTAGGATTATCATTTTTCTCAAATAAGGAAATCTTCGTTTATTTTGTAAAAGTAGATATCACAATGACAGGTTTTAAGAAATCTATATTATATGCAACAAGAAATTATTTATACCAGCATTTCTCAAACAAGAAATTATTTATACCAGCATTTCTCAAACTTCTTCTAAGTGGAGACCACTTTTATGAATGTTTATGTTATAAATGTTTGTTTTACAGACCGTCTTACTCTTTTCCCCCTTTGAAAGCAATTTTTTAGCATTTGTTACTACCAGCATACTTATACTTTTTACATCCAATTAATTAAAATTCCTTTAATTTTAATTTGTGTTATAAAATTAAGTTAACAGAAGAAAATCTATATTATTTGATTTAATAAAACAAGGCTGTTAGGAATTCGGATAATCTTTATTTATTAACTAAAATAAATATTTACTCACATTAAATGAGATTGATAAGCTTACCAGTTCTTGCATAGCTGTTCCATGTTTTAATGTATGTTGGTAAAGAGCACTAAATCAGCGAACTTCAAGTCCTTCTTTTATTTCTAAGACTACAGTACGAAGTCTATTGGCAACTGGTTATAAATTTCATATTGGATGAAAAAATAATAGATGTTGCCATGTGTAATTACCAAACTCAAAGATTTTTAGCTACAGTGTGGTATATGCAGTTAATTTGAATTTTATTTTTATCGCCCCTTTTTTTTAAATCTATGACACAGAGGGCAGGCTTCAAAGGACCACTTGAGGCTCATGAATCACAGATTGAGAAACACTGGTTTATGCATTTAAAAATAATGTGAAAATAACAATTTTTTTAAACATAAACTAATTTTACTACATCCGATGTTGAATTATGCTTTACTTTTAAAGTAAGTGAATTGTTTTCTTCCATTGTCATCCTTTGTTTTTTCTTTAAAGCTTCCAATTCCTGCCGTAACAGATGGTAAACCTGTAAAATCAGTTAAGCATAATAGCATATATATTTAAAACTTAGTAGATGACAAATTTTATTTTGCACACTAGTATGC
This sequence comes from Stegodyphus dumicola, assembly GCF_044657685.1. NCBI lineage: Eukaryota > Metazoa > Arthropoda > Arachnida > Araneae > Eresidae > Stegodyphus > Stegodyphus dumicola. The sequence goes on along the minus strand of NC_140780.1, from coordinate 181,154,647 downwards.
ACAACATATGAATAAATTCCAAACAAAAGAAAATTTCAAAATATGTGAACATGTGCCTTAAGTATATGCATTAGAATTAGACTAGTCTATTTCCTATGGTAGATCTTTTCAATAAATACACTTGAAAATCTTTTTGAGCTACATGATTTTAAAATAAAAAATTCTGCAGACAAATTATGTAACTTACAAGATTTAAAATAACTTCAAATTTATTTTTGAATATTTAAAATGTATACAGATAGTACTTTTTTATTATTATAAAATGAAGAAAAATGTATTATGAATAATTATTAGTTTTACAGCTAGTACTGCAGTGAACTTAGTTGCACAAATCTCTACATTTTTCTTTTTGACATTTACATTATAGTACAGTGGTGCCTCACACAATGAACTTAATTCGTTCCAGGAGCAAGTTTGTTATGCGAAAAGTTCGTTATGTGAAACGCGTTTTCCCATAACAATACATGTTTAAAAAAATAATTCGTTCTGTAGCATAAAATATGCTAAGAGGACATAAAAAAAGATAAATTTTTTGTTATTTTTATTTAGATACATCTAAAAACATAATTTAAAAAAAAAAAACACACACACATTTTTTAATTTTAAGACAGACTAAGTAGAGTCTACCGAATCTTCCACATCTTCATCCATTTTCTGCTTTTTGGACGATGGTTTCATGAAAAACCTGTCCAAAGTAGTTTTTCTCTTTTCTCCAACATCTGCCAGAAATAACGGACAAGAGTATTGGAGTAAAGATCGTTGATCCTGTTTGCTTCAGCTGAATCCGGATAGTGGGCATTGGTAAACTCCTGAACTGCTTTCCATTTGACCAGGATATTCTTGATGTCAGCAGTTGGGATTGGTTGATTGTTTGATTGTTGCTCCTCGTTATCAGATGACGCTTCCCTTTGAGCATTGTCCTGTTGCTGGACCAGAAGTGCTTGGAGCTCATCAGTTGTCAGCTCTTCTTCGTGTTCCTCAATAAGCTCCTCTACCTCTAATTCCAACCTTTGGGCCACTGTGATGATGTCCTTCACTACTTCTGTGTCATCAACTACTGCTTCTTCCTGGGTCCACGAAGGCACAAGCATCTTCCAAGCAGAAATGAGGGTCCTTTGTGACACTTCTTCCCAGGCTTTCTGTATAAGTCGTATTGCCATAAGGACATCAAATTTCTCCTTCCAAAACTTTCGGACAGTCATATTGTCTCCACCAAACTCGCATTCTTCAAACACCTTACACTTCATTGTGTGAAACGAAGTTCATTGTATGAATCATGAAATGAAGTTCGTTGTGTGCAGCGTTTGCTGTGCGAGGCGTTCTTTATGCGAGGTACCACTGTATACAAATTGTGTTACTTTGCAATTTATACTATCAACAGGATAATAGTCAGTAGCTAAAAATTAAATTTTAAGTTGTATAAAATTATATATTAATTTTGAACTACGCAGAACATTGGCATCGTTATCCTTACATGATTTAAGGGCCAACTGCATTTACAGTGCTCCAGAAATTTGACTATTACGATTTTCAGAAACCAATTATTTATATTTACTGTTATTTATTTATATATATATTACTGTTATTTATTACTTGTTAAGTTGGTAAAATTATGACTTAAAAATATTTATAGTAACTTTCTTTTCAGTGTAAAAGAGCAATATAAGGAAACATGATTTTATGTATTCATTTTTACATTTTTTATAAATGAATTAATTATCAGATCAAGGAAAGAATTCATAAATAAATATTAAAAATCAAAACATGGTAAAGCAGCAAACAAAAGAGTATCCTGAAGATAACAATAGCATATAGGAGTAACCAAATGAATGAACAGTTAATTAATGGGTGAAATAATAATTAAAGATGAAATGCAGTTTTCATAACTAATTAAAAATAAACAAAATTTCCTAATTTTCAACACATCTACCACAGCACAAGCTCGTTTGTTTAAATTAGCAGTTCTTGCATCATGTGATCTCCAGCGTCACCGGAATGTAGCTCATTGCAAGTTTACTATTTTTTTAACATTCCATTGCTTACAAATTAAGCTGGTGAAATAAATATTTAATCCTTCAAAATAACTGGTCATTTACTTAAAATTTCTAATCATTTCTTAATATATATATATAAAATGATTACTAACTAATCCACCATAAGATTAGGCAAGACGGAGAAGAGAGAGAAAAAATTTTTAAAAAAATATTTCGTTCACAAGTGGGACACAATTTTTCCGAATTGAAAGAATCTTAGTGTCCTATGCGGTATTCTGGAAAAAGAGCAAAGACCATTTTTCTGGTAAAAACACCTTCAGAAGCGTCGATCATTTTCAGGAACAATAGATGCCTGATACTACTGGAACGCTTCTGTAAGTCAGGAACCGCAAGTGCCAGATACTAGGGACAAATACTTCTAACTGTAATGCACGTATACCAAGAACCGGTTCGGGAATGTTCATTCTGGAATGCATCTGGATCAGGAATCACAGGTGCCGGATACAATGACAAATACTTGTATCTGAAACTCTTCTGTAGGTTGGGAATCGCAGATGCTGGAACCCAATGACAAATACTTGTAACTAGAACACTTCTTTAAGTTAGGAACCACAGATGCCAGATACTAAGGACAAATACTTCTGGAACACTTAAGTATGTCGGGAACTGCTTCGAGAATGTCTATTTATCATGTTCGGAAGAAATAATGAAGAGACGAAGAAAGTAAATCAATGCTAATTTTTTTGTGAAAGAACTCTTAACATCGCATATAAGAAAATTGTCATCAGCCCAAGGCCAAGATAAACGCAGCTCCAGACCGCTGGCTCAGACAGCCTGCAGCAGGGCAAATGACCCACAATCTCTTTTTTTCAATCAAACTCAAATCTGTCTGACTTTTACTACCATAAAAGACCTGAAGAAAACTTGGTTTCTCCATCCACTAAAAACTATAGGCCGAAAAATTGCACATAAAATTAAACTTAACTAACCAGGGAATTTCTCTTTTTATTTTGCTGAAAATCTTCACACTCCTCAACAAATTGAAATACCAAAGCTGTACAATGACTTGTTGAGCAGCTGGAAACAGTAAGTCACCCAGATGCCCCCCCTAGCTAACAAGTGAACAAATAAGAGACAAAAATCAATGCTGCCCCTTAAAATGAAATTTACAAACGCCCTTCAGTACGAAAGAAACTTATTTGTTCAACACTTGCATCATTCACAGAGAAAGTGAAAAATGATGCCATTTTAATCTTCTTTTTACCACCCAGTAAACAGAAGCCCTGCAGCATGAAAGACATGCAAGACAACACTACTATACTGCCTTCTGTTATCATAAAAAGCTATTCATTAGGAAGTCATTTCCACCCAAAGAAACGCTCCCAATCTTTGTCAGAAAAAAAAATCGAACCATTGAAAAATAAATAGCTAGAGATTTTAACATTTACAAATATATATATTCCATTATGCTCTTTACAAGTTCAATTTAAATAAAATACCTAAATATTGATTAATTAACATAAGAACAGTTAAAAATTCATGACACAACAGTTCCTAAAATTAAGCTACCCAGATGCTAGGTTACAGCTTAAACGTTTGAATTATAAATAACTAAATTCAGTTGGGTCTTATTCCCATGGCATAAAGAAGTCAATATATAATGGTTAATTTAATTTTTACATCAAACTAAAAGCATAATATATTTTCAGCTATTTTCATGTACTTATTGTTCTGATACTGTTAGTTAAAGTCTGGATGAAACTGCATTTGGCAGACTAGAAGATTAAACTAGTGTTCAGAATTAAGCTATAATGAGCTTAACCTTATACATGTACTAACTCTGTAACTAAACCTTAAAAACTGGTCAAAAATATTTCATAATTAAACCTTAACCTTTTAACTGTCATATCTCGGGAACAGCACTGGTGTTCGAAAATGTCACGCCCGAGTATTGCTCGTGGTAATTTTTTTCTTGAGTGCATCGTATTGTTATACCCGAATATATATCGGGAGACATTTATTTCGGCTTCATCTCTTTGTCAAACCCGACTGTATCTCGGGAAAAGTTAATGTCGCTCAATTGAATATCGCTCAATTCAATAGATGACACCACTTTACTGAAGATTTCAAAAGGTAGAGGTTACAAGTTCTTTGGTTCAAAGTGCATAGGATCTTTTTGTTGTAAAATAGCGTCCAGTTCTTTGAAACGTTATATAGATGATTTAGATTCCTCAACCGAAGATGAAGGATGTGTGTTTGATGAGCAGTATTCATGATACTTCTATGGTCAGCCTCAAAAATAAAAAAATGGAGATACAGCCGAAGATTGTTTCTAATTACAGTCTATCTATGGGATGTGTAGATCGCTGTAATCAGGAAATATCCTTTCATCCAACAATCCGGAAACGTCAGAAAAAATATTATAAAAAGATATTTTTACATTTACTAGACAAGGTACTCTGGAACTCATATTTGCTCTATAAAAATGTAGTTGGGAAACGTATTACATTTTTAAAATTTCGAATCCAAGTTGTAGAAGAGCTTTCACATAAATATGATGATGCAGCTTCTGGACAAAAGAATGTTGGCAGACCACCTACAATAGATAACCCTGCCCGTCTTAATGAACATTTTATATCCCATATTCCTCCTACTCCTGCGAAACGTGAGCCTACAAGACAGTGCAAAGTGTGTTGTTTGAAAAAGGATAAAAATGGGGAAAAGATAAGGAAGGAAACACGATTCTGGTGTAGTGATTATGGAGTTGGTTTGTGCTTGGAAAAGTGTTTCCAGTTGTACCACACAAGACTGAATTACTGAACTACTAATAGGTATTTGGCTATATTTATTTATTTTTTTAGAAAATAATTAATTTTTTTCATTTTTAGAAAATAATGCTTCACTAGAAGCGAACTTTATAACTGCCATGTTGAGTGGCAGCCGCCTCAAGCAAATATGCAGTGGCTACAAAACTTTAAAATTTTACCCATGTACTTCAAAATATCAATTTTTAACTACTTAAGTATATTTTATTTTGTACTAAACATTTGAATTTTCCAATAAAAAAAATTGACAATTTGTGTACCCAAATCATCAAAATAACTTGACAGTTAAAGGGTTAAAAAATAATCAAACGCACAGATAACTTGCATTCATGTTGCTAAAAAAATCACTGTGTTTGATGTGAAAATTCAATGTGAAGTGACTTAACTAGCCAGTCACTATTTATATGGGACTAAGTTTCAAGAAACTTTAGGCAGATTTCAGAAACACTTGAAGGGTCAAGAATAAGCCAGAAAATTCTTGAATGTGCAGTTCTGAGAAATCACTCAGATAATTAGTTCCAGAAGCACATTACAAATGCACCATGCAGCAATGTGCCCGACAGGTCTGCACATAGTAGGGCAAACCTCGGTCTTAATTCTCACATGCCTTGAGAATGTATTTAACGGAATTAAAACTGTTTAAAAAAGCACTTTCTCTGTAAATAAAGCAAATACCAATTTTCAAATGATTATTTATATATAAACTAAATTTTTCACTATGTATAGTTCATACAAAACAGAAGTTTATTCAAGAAAAGATATTTTCTTCACTTTCAAAGTTTTATATGCATTTTTGTTTAATAGAAATAATAAACTAAAATTTTATATATTATACACATAGCACAGGGAAGAAGCTCATCTGGGAGAAAATTCCTAGTTATTTTTCATCACTAATGTCACTACATTCTATGTACAGGTCTTCTAGAGGATAAAGAACCATCGAATCCTAAAGCTTCCTCTGGCAAAATTTTAAATTACCTTTAACATAGTTTCCTCTTGTTGATTATAAATGATTTAGAGCTCAATAAAAGTAAGTTAAACGCATTTTCATTGCATACTTTTTTTTTACCACATTCTGAATTGTTCTTTGACAATTCTAAGAATCTCTACTGCACAGTTTCTGAGCATGCTATATTAATTGTCCAATTGATAGCAAAGCAGATGATATATGAGATATGTTCTACTACTACATAAACCATGATTACATAAAAAACTACATAAACCATGATTAGAATATGGAATAAAATTCCTAGTATACTATGAAGAATTCCTAGTGTACTCTCTGAGTTTAACAATGTTTACTGTGCAATTGCTTTGTACAAACATTAAAATTACGTGAATTTCTAAATCAAACTAGTATTTACCTTTAGGATGAGTCTTTTAGGAAAAGGTCTTGCTATATTTCCATCTCTTGAATTGCCAATGCTTAAATCTGTCCACGATTAATCGGCTTCATGGAATTACTTGTTTACATGAACTATGCCCTGACGAACCACTGAACCCCCACTTTGTAATTAAAGAAAATTTTTCATATAGCTCCTGGAAAGTGCAGGTAGCACAGTTTGAGAGCCACTGTCCTTTAATGTGATTTTTATGACCAAAAAACAAAAATGCTTTTGATCGACATTTATACAATAAAAATTCTGAATATCAAGTGTTTTCTTTCATAAAACAAGACCTGTTTCACTGCAGAAACATCTAGTTTCACATTAAAATCCCTACTATATTGTTCATATCCCCCTTCCCAACAAACCTAATTTAAGCAAGACATACAGCCTTTAAAAATGCAGTGAATATACACAGTTTGAGAGATCTTTAACTATATCAAAATGGAACAGTTATAAATTTTTAAATACACTTCAGGCAGCAATAACAGATTTGGTTGGGGGGGATAAGCTAAGCAAGGTTCTACATCATCTGAAATGAGGAAAATTTTCCATCAGCATACGGGAAAAATTAACTGCAGTTTCATCACAAGCAGCAAAATTTGGCTTTATATCTTATATGTTCCTAATAATGATCATCATGGGATATACATGTCTAATATCAGTGCCTTTTTATCACAGCATACTGCTTAACATCAAAGGTTCAAAACCAGAATTCTAATTTAAACAGAAAATTAGCACATAAATAAGCAAATAATTTCAATTTCTAAAAAATAATACAGTACAGTGACTGAATATGCGAACTAATCAGCAGGAAGTAGGGCCATTTCTTGTGGTGATACAAGAAGCAGTCCTTAAATGTAGAAATCAAACATATAGATAGTGTCTTGAGGGATGGATGACCATATGTTTTCAACCATCCTTCAATTGAAGATGAGGCAGATCAATCACATGCCACAAATGCTCGAATGATGCGAGATCTGAAGACCTTCTTGGCCAAGAAAGCATATGGGCAACCAGAACGGTTTCTCTGTTGATGACTGCTGCATAGAGTTAGGCACTGTCTTACTAGAAAACATTATGCAATGGTTAAATATAGGGTAGTGTAACCGGCTGCAGTACTTCACCTATGTATCTTCAGGCTGTCATTGTGACAGATATGAACCACTAACTACCAGTGGTAAAGACACCTCAGACCATGAAGACATTTTGTCAAGTACTATGGCATAGCAGGATTGGAATTGTCTCTGCATCACTTCTTACTCTGCGACTGTCATTGGTGCACTCATGTGTGTGTGTATGTGTGTGACTGCAGCAAGGTAGCATATCTGACTCCAGTACTTTTGTGAGCTTTCATAATGCTTACTCCGTTTTTGAACTCAAAACATATTTATTACAATTACGAGAAGCTCTTTACAAATATATATAATTCACGGATAGCACAGAACAGTTATTGAAGTAAATTATGGATCTCATGATGCTAGGAACCGGCTAACGAAGGTCTCTCTAGTAAAGAGTTCAAGAGCATTCTGACATGTTGTTCTGATGGGAAAAAAATCTTCTGATTGAATTAGTCACGCCTCCTTAATTTTTCAGTAGTATTTTACATCCTCTGATTTGTTACATCTGGAACAATATCAGAGGAAAAACAAGACCATTTGTTTGTCAGCCCTCCTGAAATCGAGAGGCTTTGATGACAGACATAGTGCAGAATGCTAAAATCTCTTGACACTGGTCTTGAAGTTATGTCTCTTGTACTGTCAACTGGAACAATTATTGAGTCTGCAATGTCAGAACCTGTCATGTGACACATCATAAAAGTTTGGAAGCAGTGACTTGTGGGGACTGCACACACAATTTTCTCATCGCTGTGTGGTCCGCCGAAGGTGAAACATAAATGAGACTTGCAGCTGTACATTCAGTCATCCAAAATACTCAGCTCTGGCACCAATTATTGAGGTCAGTGGCTTTGCATCAAAAGCAGTCTTCAAACAGCAGCACGACGGCAAGCTACATTTGAGCACTTATCCAGAAACTCTTCTTACCGATATTGTAGCATCGAAACCTCTGCACATTCTTCATGATGTCAACAGTGATCCTTTGTGGGGCTGCTAATGTATGCCATTGCATGCATCGATTCAAGCATGCTGGTGTCGATCTAGATATACTACTCCCTCTGGCATGATTCAAATTTCCTTCTTCAATCCATCTTCTTCAAATCCTTTGTACGGATATAGGCACGGTGCGATTTGGTTTGAATTTAATTACTGCAAAGTACGCAAGCACATCTAAGTGTGTTTCAGTTGTGATATGACAGAACCAACCATACATGTTGAAATGTTCATTCACCCAAAATGAGACCCTTTACAAAAACTGACTTCTTTAGTATCAGCCAGGCAACTCTTCAACTGTGCATGTCTTCTGAGATAAAAAGTTTCTTATGGTGACAGCTGTTAACTCATCTGACATTTCTTTTCCTATTCTTATGAACTTATAATGGGACAAGCCTGCATTTTAAATCATTTAAATTGTTCAGCTGCATATTCCTCACAATTTGCATAATTACATAAAATTGCTATGGTTTTAAATTTTCTCTGTCACATGGTTTATAATTCATTCAATGATATTATTAAAAGATAACTAAAAGCAAAATTAAATTCATGAATGGCTTAGAAAAAATTATTACAGTTTTAAAGAAGGAATAAATTATGTATAGTTAGTTCCAAAAGAGATATAAGTATAAATGAGATAAAATATGTCAGGCTGAAATGGCACAGGTTTTAATCGTTCTACTAGCATTCCACTGGTAGCTTCCATCTGCAATTCATATTTTAAATCCACAACTAGAATATTCATGTGTTGCATGCAAACTGAGATTGTATTCATCACAGACCCAATTTTAAAAAGCAATTGTAACTACTAGAAAACTGCAGACTTTTTGATTGGTTCTAATTATGAGATGGAGATACTTAACAAAGCACTACTTCATTTTGATCCAGAACATCCCAAGGAATAGATTTTAAGGTTTCCTATCCCTCTGACCACTAAATTCTGAAAAGAACATTTGAAATAATAGATTTTGTGTGCCTCTGTTCTACAAAGACAGTACGGTCACAACTGTCCTTTGTCCACTTCAGATTTGAAAGATTTTTTTTTTCTTTTCTGATTAATATAGTTAAAATAGCGGACACAAAAATTTTAATTTTTTAACTGGGTTTAGCAAAAATGTAGAAAATAAAAATATTATGAAAACTGCACAATAGCTGTGTTACAAAAATTACAACAGGATAAATACTGTCCAATCTTTCAATATCCATACCTGTTCTTGATCTGACTTTTCTTGCTTTTGTACTTCAAGTTCAGATAATTTTTGCTTCAGCTGGCTATCAAGCTTAACTGATTTGATTTCTTCAGCTTCTTGATAGCACTTTATCATTTCTTGGCAATCTTTTCGTACCTGCTCTGCTTCTTCTCTCATTTCATTAAGCCTCTGCACTGTATGTTCCAATTTTACTTGGGTTTCCTAAAATAAGAAAAATGAAAGCTATAGTATGACAAACAGAAAAATAATAAACAAATAATGCAAACCACTACAAAATACAATTAATTATGTACATACTGTGAAAGTAACATTTAACATTCAACTAAAATTACAATGCAGCATGCAAAAGATAACTATAAAGAGACGCTTTCATAAAACTTGATATAGGAACTGACTTATATTTACAAAGCGAAATGTCCCACCCCCAAAAAAATTATACAATCAGCTTAATTTAATGAATAAAATTTGGAATTAAACTTTAATAATGTTTAAACTTTTAGCTGACTGGCAAATAATTATTTGGAAAAAATATATATTAAAGTGGATGATAACTTTTCAAGGGGAAAAAATGAAGTCTCTCTGTTATAGTAGCATTAGCATTTCTATAAGATGCTTGACTAAGTCATAATTTGCTATCCATACTCTCAGCAAAGAAAACATCACTAAAAAATACAACAGATCAGAATGCTTCACAGTCAATAAAAAATGCTGAAAATGGCATCCAGACATGTTTAAATGTAATATTTACATTATCAAAGATCCTGCACAGTATGTACTCACAAGTCTGTATTGTTTCACTAATATATTAAGTCTTTTAAAGAGCATGATTTTTTTCCAGGAGGTTGAATAACATTTCAAGTATTCCTACATGATTTATATACCTTTAATTTCTCTTATATTAAAAAAGCATTCTAGCAACTTCTCTAGTAAAAGCAAAATCGATATGAACAAGTCCTATTCTCTGGACTAGAACAGTGCACTAGCCACTTTGAGTCTAACAAAGTTAAGAAAACATCATCATTAATTTTTATCTCTCCATTAATCTGGTTACTGATTTTGAATCACAACCAAGTATTTCACAAGGCTGAGGATCATTCAAAATTATAATATTTCTATGCAAACTGGAGAGAATTATGCAACTGGCTTTTAGGAGGATTATCCAATGAAATACCTCATAGTATGAAAGCTGTTAGAAAATATGGCAGGCACAATGTTTTAAATGCAAAAACTAAATTTTATTACAAATGTTTTTCTAACCACTTATTTAAATACTTCTGACTTTATTCATAGTTAATACACTCGTATAGTTTTCTGGGGAGGGGGGAATTTTCTTTGCTTGTAACAAATATTAGTTCCTGTATCAAGTTTCACATCTCTTTAGAGAATACATAACTTTGCATGCTGCTTATAATTTTCGCTGAATTTTGAGTGTTATTTTAACAATATGCAGGCAATTGGATTTCCTAGCATACTAAGCTGGTTATTTTAATGTTTGTAATTTAATGCATTATCCAACTCTTAACTATCTCACAAGAAAGCTTTAAAAGCTACCAAATGAAAACTATCCTAAATAAAAAAATAAAAAAAAATCATGGCGGAATTAAAGACCAAAACAGCTTCATTAAAACATAGTGTGTTTCAATACCCACACATAAACAAGAACTGCAATAAGATTACCTCATGAGCACTTGAGACATTCTTTAATTTATTCTGCAGCCATTTGATTTTGGTATCTCTAGAATTGATGTCAGCATTTAATTTTTCATTCTGTTTCTGCAGTTTTGCTATTTCAATCATCTGAAAGAAAAATGTAACAATACTGTTCTTTATTTGCTCAATTCCTTTAATTCTTAAAGTTGTCCAATTATAGAAACAAAAACCTTACTCAACTCAGGAGATAATTAAAACATATATGGCTGCATAGCATATTTGTATTACATATTTAATGCAAACAGAAGACACATATTAACAAAAGCTTATGCTGCACAAAATGAGAAATTTTGCCATACTGCCAGCACAAGTTAAATTCTACATTTGGTAGTACAATTATCAACTTCAAAGTTCCTCTTCAAAAACAATATCCTAGATCAATTTTAATTTAAAAAAAAAATCTAAATGTTTTTGAGATTTTATATTATGCTCAAAGGGGCCTTTTTAACGTTTTGTGTGTTACCTTTATTTATTAAATATCATGTTCTTCGCACTTAAACCATAAAATTCAATTTAACAGCAATATCACAAAACATTTAAAAGAGCATATCTTTAGAATTTTCGATACCCGGTCTTGTGCGCTGGAGATAAAAGTGTTTTTTCTTTTTCCGTTCAGTGTTTTCATTGCTCACTTTCAAAACTGCTGAGTTTCTTAATCAAAAACTCATAAATGCTTTACAAAATATGAAATAGATAATAAAATGAATTCAAATTTGGGCTTCAAGATGCTCATATTCAGGTGGAGACATACATTATTCAAACTTGGATACCGTTGTTTTATCACAATGCGAGAAACATACATACATTTATGCAGATTCTTTATTATTTAATTTCTTTAAATATAAAGCAGGGCTCTAATATTTGGTAGCAACAATTTTAAAAGTCATTCGCCATTTATAGTCAATCAATGCAAAATGCAAAAATGATATTAATAGCCCTTCTGAGCAAACTGCCCCTTATGGCTAATAATAATATTCAGTAAGTTTGTATTCTGATAAACATTTCTTATCAAATTCATATGTAATAGAATCAAATCATCCTGCATTCTTTAACAAATACTTAGTTTCAAGAACTTTATAAAATATATTTCACTTAATAAAGTTTTAAACAAAGGCAAAAATATTAGGAATCTATAGTGCATGCAAAAGATGATAAATAAACTTTATAAAATTGTACTGATCTTGCCTGATAACAGAAAAAATAATGACGAATTTAGCTCCCAGCCTGCAACCATTCTTTTTCAGATTACAGCAATGAGGAAAATTTTTCAATAATGTGTAGCACAATAAATGAAGATAGTATGGGTATGATTACAGAAAAAGCAGAACTTAATGAAATTGAAAAATGGCATGGATTCTAATGATAACATGTCAACAACTGATGAATCAGCAAATGACTTCAAATTTTATGAAGACCCTAAAATTAAAACTGTCAATTTTGATTATATAATGTAAAACTCAATTAAGAAATTAACGAAAAGTACTACACAATACTATACTAAGCAACTGTTGGTAAAAACTCACCAACTGGTTTAATAGTATTTGGTTATTTACTAAACGACAAGGAAATAAATTTTTCCTTTTTGTATTTACTTTTAAAATTTAAATATGAATTTATAGCACTTTTAATAAAAAAAAGCATAATGATTCAAACATTTTTAACACATGTATGAAATCTGCACTTACTAAGATCAAATTGGAATGATTGCAAACTGTATTAAGCACTGGGATTGGTATGCAGAGAATCTCAAAAATATTACACACTGAATTTCACCTGATTAGTTAGTAATTAGTAGTAATTCATTGTTCTGGCAATAAAAATTGATCAAATAATGTAGCCTTCAGAAAATGACAATTTTGATTACTTGACTGCTTTTAGTTAAAATATAAAAATTTTAATTTTTAGACGGACCTCTATGAACAAAGCTTCAATCGAAAAATTATTCTCTGTCATTATAGAGATCTCACAAGAGGAAAAAACTAGTCCTTAATATGCATAAAATGATACTGAAAAAAAAATTGTCAAAATTATGCGTTAAATCCAAATGTATTCAGAAAGTTTCAGTCAATTTAAAAATTTATTCAGAAAAAATTCAAGTAAATTTATGGACCATTTTAACAACTCTATAAATGGTAATTTAAAACAAAGATTCTAAATTAAAGGTCATTAAACATAAAAGTTATCTTTCAGAAATTTGGATTTTAAAATTTAATATGCACATTACATTCAGGAGTATTTGTATATGAAGCTCCCACATACCAATGATATCTTGGGTAATTCTGATTAAAAGTGTATGAATTCTCCCCTCTCTTACATATGATTAATTCAGCTAGGGAAACATTTTCCTCAGATCATAGCATAAAAATTTAAGTTTGACCTAACTAAAGTAATATTCCAAAACTACTACAATCGGAAGGCCTATCTCATTGATTCATGTTTTAAAACTGGAAATATATATCCAACATTAAGCATTCAAGAGATATTTAGTCATGCAATGTTTTTAAATGTTCTGTAAGACAGGCTTTGTGCAAATATTTTATCTGCAGCACAAGTACCTATTAAAAAAAATTAGCAAAATTTTTTCTATCAGGTGATTTAAAAATCATTCTATCATGTTTGACAGCAATACTGGTACATAACTTCCTCTCCATCCCTCCTCAAAAGCAAACTTTTATTTTGCACAATATCCTCCATCATAATATACAAGCTGCTAATGTTTTCAAAGCATAAAAATACAACAATGGTGGAAAATGTCTGGTTTTAGAAACAAAAATATCTGCAAATTCTCTTTGAAGAGCTACCATTTAATGAGTTATTCACTGCACATGCAGTTAGCCAATGAACAGAAAATGTGCTAATTAGGCAAAGTTCCAGCAATTTTAGCACCCTAGGCAGACAATCAGTGGAGTTTGCACCCCATAATTTAAACATTTTAATACTTCAAAATAAAAAAGGTTTACTTAGTTGTTTGTGTGAATGGCTTACATGGTGTCCTTTAAAAATCGGTATCCTAAGCAGCTACCCATGTTACCTATGCTCGGAAACAACTGTGTAGCTAATTCATTGCCGAAACATCCACAGGCCCACGCCAAGCCTATTCAGTGCAGTCATGCAAATGTCTAGCGAGCGCCTTTATGCAGTGATGATATTAAAGGAACATTGCTTACGGTTAATATTTAAAATGAAGCATTATTAACATAATATAAAAAATAGAAATTTTTATATTATGTTAATAATGCTTCATTTTAAAGTACAATTTATATTTTAATTTGTCTAAATATGCAAACATTTTGTTCTTTGTTAACATGTTGAGCGTGGTGCCGGTCCCCTTCCCATGTGGCCGGTGTCGACTCAAATTTTTGTTTGGCTAGTGTTGGTCTAAAAAATAAATATAGTCTCAATGAAATGTGATCAAATTTAGTTTTAATGAAATGTATTGAAACATTATAAACAAGAATACGGCTTAGCTTGCTGTTGGCTGAACGGAAAGGACAGCAAATTTGGTGCCGCGCTCAACGCGTTAAAACACACACTCAAACATATTTATTGAAGAATTATCTATACATTTATGTTACAAAAAGCCGCCCAACTGGTATAGTGGTTAGCATTGCTGACTGTGGTGCCAAAGGGCCTTGGTTCGAACCTCGGAGAAGGCATGGATGTTTGTAAATGTATAGTGTCTGTATGGCATGGAGGGCACTCTAAATATGTGAGGCGAAAGTTTTCTTGAAAGGTTGATGGTAGAAGAAGAGGGTGGGAGTTGCTTGGACCCCTCCCTCCAGGATGTTCTCCATCAAAATTGGGATCGAAACTGAGCTAAATTGCAGTCACCTGTAAGGTGCTCAAGGCTGTTGCCAACAACAAACGTATCTTGCGCTCCTTGTACGAGGAATTTCATGGACTGGGGCTGACTATACGTCAGATAAGTGAGCATTATTTGCTGAACACTATTTATTATCTTAAAATTAAAAACAAATTAATTTAGATATGTATTAAGTTTGCACTGAATAAAATTGTTCTCCGCGTAGTTAATGACAAAGTTCAAACTGTGATTACAAAGGGCACAAAAAATGCTGTAGGGCTGATATCTAGGGAGATATCTAAAATTCGTTTTTGCACACCGCTATGTTGTTGACAACGATACAGCTTAGAGTTTCAGCCGGCAATGCTACATTTCCTCCAAAAGTTTGCAAAAACTGCAGTTCATACACGAAATCTATACCATTTATGTCGCTTTGATTTTTATCAGTTAATTCCTTTTGCAGTTTCTGACATAGAACTGATCTTGTAGATATATGTGAATGAAAATACATGATGCCGATGCATATGTAAAGGAACAGGCCCACGCCATGGACGCGATCAAAAAATTGCTTAATCCTTATTTTGTGTCTACTGTTGCAATGGTAGTAATTTGTGCAACATTTATCTTTTTTGTGACTACTTGTTGTTATTGTTATTTTACATTAAAAAATGTAAGTGCAGTTGCATTATATGTCAAACTTAGGTTAGCTTTCAGAAAACTGACTAACATAATTACTCGAAAAAAATTTTTTTTTTACATGAACTACTTGTTTATTAAAGTAAAAATTATTATCTTTCGAGAAGAAAGGATTAACATATTTACAGAGTACCATTGAATTTAAAATATACCTATTTGAGATTTGAAGAAGTAAATATATACAAGATATTCTGTAATCAAAATTTGGCCATTTTCCTATTTTTAGCTTATATGAAAAACTGAAGTAAAATGTTTCGTTATTTCATTACATCTTAAATGCATAATTAAATTTGATTTACTTACTTTAATAAACAAAAGAGTACTTCTACCTCCTTGAATTATTTGGTATTGATCTAATAGTTCATATATATTCCAAGCAATGGTTTAAGATATACTCAGTGTTTCAGAAGTAAGGTAAAATATTTCAATCAATGACTTTCCGAGTGTTTTTAAGAAGTATTTTACGCAACAGTTCTTATACTAGTTATTTTTTACTTTTATTTTTACTTCTGCTTTTTCTGTTTTCATCTTTCCCAAGATGTTGGAACAAAAACAGAAAACACTGCCTGAGTATCAGAATGCAATGAAGAAAAAGAAAGAGGAAGACTTGATAAAATAGAAATTTAAAATTACTCAGTTTTCCAAAACCCAGGGAATACCCAAGCTGATGCTACTAGCATTAGTTGTCCATCAACGTCATCAACAACAAAAGAGTTAAAAGATTAGTTGCTAAATTCTGCTGAAAAAATTCTGCTTATTGTTTTTGTTGCAAAATTTTTAACAGTTTCAGCAACATAAAACTAAGTAGTTCTGAGTTTAACGACTGGAACCACTTAAACGAGCACTTAAAACTTCATGAAAAAAATAAAATGCATTTCTGGAGTCTATATCTTTGGTCCAATTTCTTAGAACAATTACAAAAGAATAAAACTGTTGATTCGGAATTTCAAAATTTATTAAAAAAAAAAAGAGACAAAAGCATTGGCACGATATTATTGAATGACTAATAAAAATTAAAACTCAAAAAAATATACTTCATTACCTTGAAGATAAAATTCAAAATGAAACGATTAGCTTATTGGATAATATGCAGCAAATTATTTTAAGTAAGGTCAAACAGGTAAAATATTTTTCTATTTTACTTGATTGTACCCCTGATGCCAGCCATCAAGAGCATCAGATATTAATTTGTATGAGGTATCTTAATTTAGAAAATACAGACATGAGTATTAAAGAACGGTTTTTAGTATTTTGTGTTTCAACAGATACGACCGGTGAAGCACGAACAACATTCTTATTAAAGACTTTTGAGGAAAATGGTTTAGATATTAGTAATTTAAGCAGCCAAGAATATGACAATGGCTCAAATATGAGAGGTAAACAGTTTTCAAATAATTAAGCTCAAATTGTTGCTGAGGCTAGAAGCCGCTAACCTATCGGTCGAGCTGACGAGCCAAGACTAAAATTAATTGGCAGGAATACTTAGCAACTCACATTCCACGTCCCCGTTCTGGAGGGATGGTAAAAACATCTGCCATCAACAGAGGCTCCAAGCCCAGACAGTCACTTAAACACTGTCAGACAGACCAGAGCACAAATCCAACCTGCTAACACTATGTCAAGGTATACAGACGTTGACTTTAGGCACCCCTAGAAGGAAACCAAGGAAGGATATGAATATGCAGTTTTGGGGCTCCAGGCACCCACTGGAAACCTCAAGCAGTTTAAAGGCTCGCTGAATTCGACAACTCCACCAACAGGAATGTTTCACCTCGGACAATCATCAATACCCGACTATATAGCTCAATGACAACCAACGAAACGAACGAGAAAGCCATATGGTCCCTGCCAGGTCTGAAACAGCCATCGCTAGCCCTGTGGAGACTGATTTTAAACACCCGTGGTCGAGACTGACTAAATACAGATCCTAATCAGTAGCTTCCCAGGTTTTACCTGAATTGACCCCCATAGGAGCGTTAAAATGAGACAAGAATTTTCCTGTTAGACAGGTAGCGAGATAAACTGCTTGTTTTAATAAATGTCCGGCAACTTTTTGACTCAGCGCCATCGTGCGTCACACAACCTTGCACTTATTATCGGCGTGGGCCTGAACACCTGGCAAATAATGTGTGATGCAAAACTTCATCAACCTAAACTTATCTTGTTGCCGTGTGAAGTCTTCAATTAGTTTGGAAGTAAAAATAAAATTATGAACGAATTTGGCAAATAAACAATCATTTACAAGGAAAATAAAAAATTATCAAGTTACATAATATGTATGCAGAATTTTAAACAGCAAATTAAAAAAAAAAAAAGAAAAAGCAGCCAAAAGTATTTCTAATACTTAATCCTGATTTCTCAATACTTTCTTTAAACATCTGTCACTCTGATTAATCACATACTTAATGCATCATTAATTATTGTTTAAAATGGGAGGGCAGATTTTAACAATTAAACAAAATCAAACACAATGTTCAAAAAGTTTCTGAATTACTTTTTGATATCTAATATATCTGTATACTAAAGCAGAGGTGTCAAACTGGCAGTTTGTGATGCCTCCATAAAAGCAAACAATTATCTTTAGTAATTAATTCTTTTAATCTCAAACTGTAATTTACTGTTCTGAAAATCCCAACTCAGCAGAGAGAATTACATTATCCCTCACTTATGAATTTTATCATTACGTCAAGTATGTCAGCACCTGAGATTATTTTCCTTTCAACATTTAGTTTTATATGCTTAAGGTATGCCGACAAGCACAGATAAAAGTTCTTATAATAAAAGAAATCTGCATCAAATCGAATGAAGGAATTTCTATCATTTCATTCAAACATCTTCAGATACAGGATTCAAACAGTCAAAACACAAAAAAAATCATATACAGTAAAAAGGCCGAAATCCGGACATCCACTATTCGGAATGATCTAAAATCCGGACATCAAAACCACCCAACAACGGTTTTCTCCTACGCTTCACACATGTGCATTTGATTGCCCCCTCCACGCATAATAAAACATCTGGAGAGTACCGATTCTTAATTTCACTTCGACATTAAATAAAATACCTTATTATTGAAGAAACAAACGTTTTAGCATAAATTTGTACAATCAGTAATTTGGCTCCATTGCTGTGTATCTGCTTTTTGGCAGGCATCTCAAATCGAAACATTCCACATAGATACATTGTTGATCTGATGAAAACCTGGTGAATCATTATTTATTATACTTTCCTTTCAACACCGCATGTTTATAAAAACACGACAACTTGAGTAATGACTCATGTAGCGATGCCTAAGCAATTTTTTTTTCATGTTAGTAATTGAATAATAAAGCAGTATGGTAACCTTTTATGTTAACATAGTGCTTGGCGATGATTCCAGATTTAAGTTAAATGCACTAAAAATGATGACGAGGAAAAATTTACCAAAAATTTCTTTCCATAGGCTAAAAATAGATTTTGTTGATGATACTCGTAGACTTAAAGATTACATTTAGGTCTATTTGAATTTAAAATAATTGATTTGATTCACATAAATCAAGACCCAGCACCAGGACTCGTATGGCCGCACAGAGTCGCAGAATTTAGGACCCACACAGACTACATCACGCAGTAAGATATCTAACGCCGGCCCTCAATAAGGCTTAAGTATACGTGGGAATTTATTTATTCAGAACTCTCATAAGCCTTAAGCATGTGTAAGAAATAGACATAAGTATAATAAATAACTAAACTAATATAATTCAGGCTTAATTGTTTCAGTGCGCGATAGAAGTAAGATAAAATTTAACGGAACAACTTGCCGTTAGTCACCAAGCTCATGATGCATAGCCAAATATGTATAGTGAAGGATAGGTAAATTTGATGATGATAGCTGCTAATTTTAAAGGTTTTTGGATATCGCAAAGAAATGTGGAGAAGCGGTAATAAATGAAGATGATATAAAAGAAGTTTATCATTGTGATGACAATGCTTCTCATTCATCAATCAATTAATAAATGGTGAAATCAGTAGTACGGTTCTAGATCCAGAAAATACCGCTACCTATAGTGAAGAAAGTGACAGAGAAGTTACTGAAAATGAGAACATTTTGATTGACAAGTTAGTCGGAATTCTCAAAACAGCAGATACAGGGGTTCCAACAATGCAACTGAACAAGAAATAATGTCCGTATTAGCACAAAAAATGGAACAACTTACATTGAAAGAAATGTTTAATAAGGTAAACAAATAAATATTAAGCTTTTTTTTGTAAATTTTGATACCCTTTAGATCATAAATACTTCATATCATAACTCACGATTTCATATTTTTAATTTTATTATTTCTACATGCCATCTTACAAGACTTAAACTGATGATCTAATACCCGGAAAAATCCCAAATCTGGAATCGCCAAAGTCCGGATGAGTTCGGATTTTGGACTTTGTACTGTACATCCACCTTACAAAGCACTAGCACAACAAATAAAACATTAGCCACCCAGATGGTATAATGGTTAGGGGAGCCTACTGCAGTTCTGATGGGCCCCAGTTTGAATCAGGGAGAAGGCATGGTTGTAACTGCCTGTATTATAGGAGCCACCAGTGGCTGCCTCCACATTAAAATGGCCACCTTTCTGACCAATGCTGAATAGGCAAGTGCATGCCATTGGATTTAAAAAAAAAAAAAAAGAGAGAGAGAGAGAGAGAGAGATAACATTAACAATAAATAGAAAATGCCTCAAGTTCAGAAATGAAACATAAATTAAGAATATAAACACATCTCTTTTTCATCCACCCTACTGACAGGAGAAAGTTCAGCAAATATCATCAGTATAACAACAGTAGCAATCAGACAAACAGGTGGTTTACTAATAGGACAGCAACTGCATTATGTGGCTTCAGTTATTGTAGTGACATGAGAGTCACAATTGGTGTGTAGCCTCTGTGAGTTGCAATTGTGCGGAGAATGGCCAGCAATTTGTTTGACACCTCTGTATTAAAATAGATTTCAATAAAATACTTTAAACTCTACTATGCATACTTTATTTTCAATAGAAGTCACCAATTTGGAATTTTCAATACCAAAGTTTTTTATTTTCAGTAAAAGTGCTTCTCTTTCTTTATTTACATCTTTTAGCTTTTTCTCTAAATCCTGTTGAATTTTCTTCTCCTTCAGAACTTCTTTTTCACTATTGGCATAGCGAACAACAATTGCTTCCTTTTCTTTTCGCAAAGTGTTACATTCTTTGGAAAGCTGTAAACAAAATTATAATAATTTTAAATTCAAAAATTTTACAGCAACTTTTTACACAAATAAATACCTGATACCTTATTGTTTCCAGGGTAATGAAATAAATATTTTAAAAAGTATTGTGGTTTAATGAAAGCTTCCCGTCACTGCAAATATTGTCTGCACAAACAGTTCGTATTGGCATGTTTAATCATATTTTGTCAAACGATTTTTGGCATTTGAAAGAGATTTGCTTTAGAACAATGTGTTCTGAAATTTGTAAAAAAAATAACATTACCATTTAGTACAAGGTGTCTGAAATGGAACTATCACGCTACCAGATTAGAACCATCATTTACTTCCAGTTCTGTTACAAAAAGTCAGCTATAGAATGTCACCAAATCATGTGCACAGTTTTAGGTACTAATGCTGTATTATACGACACTGTGAAGGTTTCGTACCGAAAGTTAAAAAACAAAGACTATGACATTCAAGAAGCAGACCACTCTGGGCGGCCTACTGTTGTTGATGAGGGACGACTGTAAGAACCTGTGGAAGAAGATCAATATCCAACCACTCGAGAGCTTGCTAAGGAGTTAAGACATCAGTGCCATGTCCGTTAGTCATGCTATGCATTGCCTAAACTTGTCGTACAAGTTCAACTGCCAAGTGCCCCATGAGCTGACTCAAGCATATAAGGACAGACATGTTCAGGTCCGCACTAATCTGCTTGAATATTAACACAAGGGCAAAATGCTGGACCAAATGGTCACTTGTGACAAAAAGTGGATATACTTCAACAACACAGGCTGAAAAGAGGGTTGGTCTGCCCCCGGTGAGGCCATCAGCAGCGTCGCAAAGTGCAATTTGACTAACAAAAAGATCATGCTTTGTATCTGGTGAGATTGCCAAGGTAAAACTCTTAACAGTAAGGTTTATAGCAAAATGCTAGTCTATGTTGATGCTGCTATCAAAAAAAAAAAAAAATCACAATGAATTCTGAAGCAAAATGGTAATGTTCCATCAAGATAATGCAAGATCACATGTATCTGCATTCAACGACTCGACTCTGAATGACTTGAATGAGATCTTCTGCCACACCCACCATATAGCCGTAACATTACTCCTTCGGACTTTATATTTTTTCACACCTGCAGCTACATCTTCTTGCTGGTGCTATCTTCCATTCTGCACAGGACATCCAAAATGAGGTTGATCTGTTTTTGGACTCACTGCCACTAAGATTTGTGGGGCGAAAGCTTTGAACATTGGCAGAAAATCATACATTTGGGCGGTGATTACTACCTGCACTAAAGGTACTGCTTTCATGTTCCCCCTAACTTTATTAAGAATGTTTTATGGTGGAAAACCATAAACCAGATATAACCAGATATTTAGAATGTGTGTGCATTTTGCATTATTTACTATGTACTACTTGCCACTCAGACACTATAGTGGTTAGAGGAGCCAACTGCAGTACCAAAGGGCCTGGGTTCAAATTCCAGAGAAGGCATGGATGCAGATTGTCTGTCCCCTCATAAGAGTTAATGGTGGCTGCCTGTTGGGTGCCTTCATAATAAAATGACAAAGACATCTGGCCTTAATAGTGGTAAAACCTAAAAAATGACTAGCGGCCACCATTAAAAAAAAACTATATACTATTTAAATTATTAGTCCAAATTAACAGCAGAAGTTGATTTGTTCGTCAAATCAAGAAAAAGATTATTACACATAAAAGATTTATATTTTTTTTCAAAAAGGGGACAAAACTGATCAACTTATAATCATTTGATAAGTAGGAGATGTAAAATTAAAATGCTTTGAAAATATTGTTACTTATTTTTAAAAAATTGTTTATTGTTACTTGCTAATCTTCTCATAAAAACATTATACAATTAAACTAGAATGGATATGATTTTTCTTCAATTAGTTACTAAAATTATACTATTACACTGCAATACACTACTTTATAAGTAAATGTATTATGATTTTAATATGTGTTACTAATAATTTAACTCAAGGCATCTTCATTTCAATAATTAAAAACTAAATTAATAAATATATAATAAATAATTATAAGATTATTCATATATAATTCTTAGCAGAAACATTTCAGAGAACTGCAAGGCATTAAAAAGTCACCATTGCAATTATCACTGCACTTCAGGCTCCACTAGCCTCTACAGAATGTGTTAAAATTTGCCCATATCAACATTCAGATCTGTTTACATACCATTTTGGTTTAATGGTTAAGATATTCTCAGGTTATATGGCATAACTGCTGGCCATGATTGCTCCTAAAATGTATGCAAATAATCTGGGGAACTTGCATATTATCTCATCGACCGTGAAAAGCTGGCTACTGTTAAACCAGGAAAATTGCAGACTTGCCAAAGTTGCACATGTTGTTCCTGTGGAATTCTGAAAAAACTGACTGCTCTTTATTTAATAAATAATTAATATTCGACCTGCTACAGTTTTACGCTAAAACGGCTTTTGTTGATTTCTCTTATTTTATTAGGCCGTCCGATTTAATCTAAAACCCTCTTTAGAATGCTAGAAGTAAAACACCTACGACTGTTTTATTAGCCACATTCAGCTAACTATACTGTGCCCTTTAATGCACACTCTTCTGATGGCAAGACGCCATAACTTACACCGAAGAGCCATTACATTATAACCACCATCCATCTATAGCAATTGGCTCGCCCTGGAACAAAACCACTCCGTGTATACAAAGCGGCTATGCATAGTCTTTCCAAACATAGCATGATTAGCGACATAATGGGAAAAGCAGCTGATTTATCAGACTTCGATAAAGGTCAAATTATTATGGCTCAACAACTGGGAACATCAATATCAGAAACAGCATGTTTACTGGGCTGTTCACGTGCAATTGTTGTGAGCACATATCGAAAGTGGTGTATGGATAATGAAACAAAAAGTTGCTGGCCGGCAGGGTGTCATCGACGCCGCATTGATTCAAGAGGAGAGCGGAGATTACTAAGCACTGTTCGCCGCGACTGAAAAGCTACAACAGCCGAAATCACCACCAGCTACAACAGTGGGGTCCCAGACAAGTGCTTCTAAACACACTGTGCTTCTAAACACACTGTGCAGCCATTGCTGCATATGGGCCTACACAACCAGAGTCCAAAGTATGTCCCTGCACTGGTGGCACACCAGCTGCATCTGCAATGGGCCAAGAAACATCAGAATTGGACATTAGAAGTGTGGAAGAAAGTTGCATGTTTTCTAGTCCATCACATCAATGGGAGTGTACTAACACGCTAATTAAGCCAGTGGAAGGAATATTATGGTGTGGGCAATGTTTTCATAGAACACATTAGGACCCATTAATCCCCATAGAACAATCCCTGACATTTGTGCACTACATGAACATTGTTGCAGACCAGGTTCACCCATTCATGACAACAATATTTCTGGTGGGGAATAATGTTTACCAACAGGATAATGCACCATATCATAGGATCGAATCATCAGAAAGTGGTTAGAGGAACATTCCAGTCAAGTCCTTGGCCTCCAAATTCAGCTGACACTCATCCAATAGAACATTTGTTGTCCCACCTGGAAAACCAAATTGATGCTGCCACATCTACCCCCTTGCAATGTGCAGGAATTTCAGGACCAATTGGTAAGCGCTTGGTACCAGATACCTCAGACCACACATCAGCACCTTGTAAAGTCCATGCTATGCCGGGTGCTGACAGTTTTGAGGGCTAAAGGTGGTCCTACATGTTATTGACAGAGTGGTCATAATGTAATGGCTCTTCAGTGTATAATAACTTATGTTATTATAATGGCATAAGTTAGTATTATAATAACTTATAATACTAAGTTATGGTTACCATAACTTTCACAGAGAAAATAATCCACAAATTGCTGCTCTGTATAGAGCAGGTTACAAATTTGAATATTTTTTTTTCAAAATGTAAGAAATAGTGTAGCAATAACAGTTAATTTGTAGTCTTGTTTCTAAAAACATAACTTACCGAGAATCAGTCACGGTTACATAAGCCAAAACCTCAGATACAATAAAACAAAAACCAAAATCGTGACATGTGTCATCACATCATGCTTATCCATAATTGGCACTGAGTTATACTGCTTGGTGACAGCTTCACGGTCAATGGAATAATATGAAAGTACCTAACCCAAAGAAATTACGCAATTTTCCCTTTGCTATAATTACTTTCATCAGTATTTCTATCTTCAATGAACAGTGGCTTTTTAAATACCCTACACTTCTCTCTCTTCCTGCTCTCCATCTGTATATATGCATAAGTACAGCATACAAAAATAAGCAGTTACTAACCTTTTCAATATTACTTAAAAATTCAGCTCTAATTTCAGACTCGTACTTTTTGAATGCAATTTCTTGAGTATTTAACTTCATTTTCAACTCTAATATTTCTCTTTGTAGATCAGAATTCTTACTTTCTAGTATTTTAAGTTCACATCTTGGAACAAAAGGTCTATAAGAGAATGCATTCAGTAACATTAAAAAATTTCAATAACATTAAAAAATATTTTTCTCAAGTCTTTCAGCATAAAAAATATACCAGGTAAAGAAAGCCCAAAAAGCAACAACTCAGGAAGAACGCACTTCATATACGATTTAATTGTACAAGGAAATCAGACAACTATCTAATGAATGACAATATTGCTTGAAAGCCAACAGAAGTACATGTTAACTATACATTCATAACAACATATTTAAAGAGAAAACTTATTTTCTACCAAAATTTTCTTTCTGCTATCAACAAGGGATATGGTTTCTCAAATTTTGCACAAACTCTATATAGATGACTTTACAGTCAGTCTATAAATGAAGTCAAAGCACATCTCTCTCAAAAATAAGTAAGAAAATTTGGAACTGGACCTCTAAGTTACTTTTATATTCCATAAGCCCTTTTAATAGAGGAATTCACAGATAGGCTTGCATTATGGTAATAATGTTGTATAGCAAATTTAAATTTCACAAATACTAAGTTCAAATCTTGATGCCCATTGCATATTTCTTTACTCACTTTAATTTTTAGAAAATTTCATTTTAAATTATTCATGAGAAACATTTTAAGATAATATGACAACTGAACTAACATTTGGAGTGTTTTCAGGCAATCTAAACACTATAAAAATTTTAAAGAGTAATGTTTTCCCTTCTCAGTCGCTGCAGATACATTTCTCCATTCACTTAAGTATATAAAAATATCTCAGAGATAGTGCTTGCTGACTGCAGGAAATAGACCTGTAGAGACATTAGGATTTTTGGCAGCAGGCAAGATGAAAAATTAGCAAACGCCATCTCTGGGAATCGAACTACGGACCTCTGGAATACCGGCCCAGTGTGCAGAACCACTACACCACGAAAGCACGCCAAGAAGGTGGGAGAAATGCCTTATATACTCCCCCTTTTAAAGGCGACTGGGGTTTTTAGGGAACCCAATCGCCAAATCCTGGGTGGGGAGAAATCATCACCCACCACAAACGCCTTCGCCGGGAATCGAACCACGGACCTCTGGAATACCAGTCCAGCATGCAGAACCATTACACCACGAAGGCATGCTAAGAAAGTGGGAGAAATACCTTACAGACCGAGAGGTGTAGCATCAACTTTCTGTCATTGTGATATAATAGTTGGCATTATTTGTGTCTCTTTATGTTATGGCTCCTCTTCTTTTTTCATACTTCAAGCATTTTCTTCCAGCATTTTGAAAATTAATATGAATGCTTTCATTCATTCTTGGTATTTGCACAAACAAGGAAAATATGAGTCTATTTAATACTCTGGAGAATACATAGAAGCAATATATATAAATAATAACTAAGTACATTTTCTCCTGGAGATTTTAAAGAAAAGGTGGTCAAGAGAATACAGTAAGACCCCGCTTAACGCGGGGGATAAGTTCCATCAAAGTAGAGCGTAATGCGAAACAGCGCTAAACAAGGCTGCTATCTTTACATGTAAATATTGGGGTTAGGGGAAGATGGCTAGGAAATTGGTTAGGTATTAAATTAAAAAAGTATGTTTTTTTTAAAAAAATAAAACCAAACATTTATTTCTTAAAGCCCAAATTAATACCACATTATTATTTCTTGCAAAAATAAAAACAAAATATAAATAACAAAACGAATATTCTTAAAAAAAAACAAATAAAATTCTAAGTCAGTCATATTTAGTTAGCCTTCCGCGTTTTCAGTGTTCTGCCTTTTTGTGACAAAAGCATCTAATGTTGTTTGCCTTTTTCTTTTGCGTTGTTCTCTTAAAAGTTCTTCATAAACGGATAGAGCATCTCTAACACCACGCCTTACTTTTGAGCTCCTGTCAAAATTCGGATCATTTTTCAATGAATTGATCCATTATTTCGGTTATAGTAGACAAACTCCTTTTTACAAACGCCATCGAAAGTTCTTTTTGCTCTTCTTCTGAATCACTGCTGTCAACATTTTTGTTTTCTTCTTGTTCAGTTAATTCCTTGAGCTCATCATTAGAAAGACTAGCCGCTGCTTCTTGAATTATTTCTTCGACATCTTCCACATTTACCCCTTCAAAATATGTCTGTACAATACCGCACCAAACAAGAAATACAAGTACACTCTTTCGGATATGTATTTGAAACCTATCGCTGCATAATATTTCGGGGAATCCCCGTATGCTGCGAGCGATTTCGTGGAATCCCCGGGTTGAAATAAAAGAGCGCTAAACCGAAACAGTGTTCAGCGGGGTCTTACTGTATTCAAATTATTAGCAAGTCATCATACGAGGGCCATCCAGGAAGTAGATTACGTTTCCGTCTGTGTCCGCTAGGGGCGGGGCTAGCGCGGCCATCTTGGGGTCAGAGCGTTGCGCAGCTCAGTCTGCATCTAGCCGTGCTAGTGAGAGGTTCGTGCTGTGCTCCGTTCAGATACTGTGACGGTTTGAAATGTCTGCGTTAATTGAAAATCCCGCGAGCTGCGAGGTGCGCTCAGTAATAAGGTTTCTGACTGCAAAAAACTGTAAACCGATAGAAATCTATCGGCAGCTTCGTGAAGTGTATGGGGACAACATTATCACTGAAGGTGGAGTGCGTCAGTGGGTCATAAGATTTCAAAATGGCCGAACCAATGTTCACGACGAAGATCGAAGTGGGAGACCCAGCATAGTGACCGCCGAACTTCTCGAAAAAGTCGATGCTAAAGTCCTTGAAAATCGAAATTTCACAATAACGGAACTTTCTTTGAGTTTTCCACAAATTTCGCGAAGTTTGTTGCACGAAATCATCAGCGAAAAGCTTGGTTACCACAAGTTTTGTGCAAGATGGAAGGCAAGAAGAGGTAACGAAGTGGATGAAGGCGCAGGCGGCCGAATTTTTCGACGAAGGAATTTCCAAGCTCGTACATCGCTACGATAAATGCCTTAATTTGTATGGTGACTATGTAGAAAAGTAGTATTTGAGTGTGGCTTTCATCTGTATATAATAAAATTTGTTTCCTCTACTTTGTTTATTTTTTTATTCCAAAACGTAATCTACTTTCTGGATAGCCCTCGTATATTCAGTATGCCAGTACTGAAGCATTTTGTGTTTTGAATGTTTTTATGAATGATGTCCTATAAGTTGTAAATAAATTTGTGGTAAAATACAGTAAGTTCAAAAAAAATGAATAAAAAATTATACTTTAAAAATATTTATACTACATATTTTTATTGCTTAATAAAAATATATATGAATTTTTTGTTTACAAAATAAAAAATTCAAAATAATTAACAATACTGATAAAAATAACAGTTCAAAAATAAAGATCTGAACTAAGAAGACCAAGGTCTGTATCATTGTTATATTACAAACCTGTCAAGAAATGTCCTACTGCAAGAAACTAGCATAAACAGTAGTTGAAGCTTTAGTCTAAATTTTCTTGCTTATGTTTGAGAGTTGTATGCTCATACTTCACAATATCCTTTAAGGTCCCTATAATTTTGTAGAATTTTGATGAAACAGGTGAGTTTGGGTACAAAAATTGTGCTCTCTTCCAGAAAATGATTTTACAGTCAATTTTTTTTTTTTTAAATACATTTAAAAATTACACTAAATTATAATGTGACAAATCCTATTTAGTACAAAAAATGCTTTTTACTTACTCATGCATTAAGAACAATATATATTTGAAAATATACCTTCTACAGCTAGTTTAATAAGGAATCTTACTAATTATCTAATTCAAGATTCAATAATCAAAATAAATGTTCAGTTAATTTAGAAGTCAAACAACAAAAATCAGTATTATATTTTCGAACACTGATTTTTATTGTTTGACTCCTAAATTAATATTTATTTAGCGTGTTATTGTATCTTAAATATACAGTCGTTTAACCTTAAAAAAAAAAAGATCCAAACTCTCTTCAAAGAAATCAGATGGACAGAATGTAAAAAAGAAATCTAATATATATATAAATATTATACACTTTAATAAAAAAAAGATTCATTTTACAGTTTACTATGAATAATAAAGTACTTAGTTCTTTATACAGTCAAAAGTCTTTAATCCGGACGTCCATAATTCGGAATGATCTATAATCCGGACCTCAAAGCCACAAACAGTCTGTGCATGCGTCGACGCATGCGCATAACACATTTAATGTATAACGGACGGTATAAGCTAAGCTAAAATTATCAAATTATCTATTTCAGTTAATGTTGCAGATTGCGTTGTTCCTTAATCTTCAAATTGTATCCGGCATTTTTTTTTTTTTCCCCCAGACTGTTAGAGCAATTTTATAAAAGTAACTTGAACTTTCGATTATGTCAAAAAGAATTTCCGATTCTGGAGCTACCAAAGGATCTACACAAAGCGAAAGCATGTTTCGATGTCCATCAAACAAAAAGTGGAATTGCTGAAAAAATGGATTAAGGCACATCCTTTAATTCTCTAATCATTCCGAAATATGTTTATAAATTTCACGCTGCTCTACAGGGGGACGCGGCACGCAATAAACTGGAAGTTGATCTGTCAGCACTATCCTTATCTTCAGGGCAGATGTTTTTATTTTATTCGGCTTATAATTCCTTACTAAATGTAGTATTTCATCTCGATATACTCTGTCTTTGATATGATTTAAATCAAATTCCTCATCATTATAAATATCACGAACACACAACAAATAGTTTTCTGGTAGCAATTTTCTAATTTCGACTACACATAATGTATGCTTTACACTTGCACGCGTTGAAAGAAATGTTTAATAAAGTAAACAAATAAATATAAAGCTTTTTTTCTGTAAATTTTTATACCCTTTAAATCATAATTGCTCTTTATTTCATAAATTATGGTTTCACATTTTTAATTTTATAATTTCTGCATGCCATCTTACCAGATTTAAACTGATGATCTATAATCTGGAATCACCGAAGTCCCGACGAGTCCGAATTAAAGACTTTTGACAGTATAATATTTTGAATGAACATATAACTATACTTGCATGTAAGAATGAATAATTAATATATATATATATATATATATATGACAGCTTTTTTTCCTGCCTTTGTCCTCTTTTAGGTTACCTATAATTTATAATATTATTGGTAAATTCCTCTTTCATATACTCTAAAAATTGTTCACAGTTTAGACACTGCTCTACATTTATCACAATTACTAATGCTTCACAATTTTTTCACTTCTTCAAAAATACTTTTTTCACAATGCACTACACCTTTCTCGATTGTTGACTTTTAAAATTATTTCCGTATTAATCACTATTACGCATTCCATTCATTGAACCAAACACAACTTTTTCCATGCATTGCACTCAACTTTATGGCAAATACTTTTAGATTTCTTTTTTACCAGAGGAAATTCAACACTTTTTCCTTTTATAATTATTCATTTTTAATGTTATAATGGAGATTTTTCTAATATTTTTATTAATATTAATCAAAAAATGTGTTGTTTTAAATTTGTATTTCACCTATATTCATTATTTAGCATATTATAGGCTTAGCTACTAAACAAGTGAAAAATATTCTTTCATTCATAAATTTTTGTGATTCTAATGTTAGATTTTATTTTTTGTTTATTTTATGGTTTTTGAATCAAATTTTCATTTATGAATTTTTCATACGTTAGACTACTTGTTTTACTTCTTTTTTTTCAACTCAGCTTAAACTGAAAATTATTATTATTAGATTTCTATGCTTTTTTATGATTTTGATGCTTTAAATTTTTTAGTGTTTAACCTGACTTGTGGGGTTTCAAAATCTGCATATGTTTTTATTTTTGCATATATTAGATTGCTTGTATTTGCAAATTTTTGGGGAAGGAGTGACTCTACCTGTTCTAAATAACATTTTTATGCTTTTTTCAATTTCTTTATGCTTAACTCTGCAATCGTTTGCACTGCTTACTTCGGCCTGCAGGCACTGGACAGATAAAGACACAGATAACTTTTTTTTTTTTTTTGTTTTGAATTTTGTGTCGTAAATACACAAAACAGAAACAGGCTCATTTATTTACTTCTTTCAGTGCACCCACACCCTGATGATGATGCCGTGAAAAATGTAAATTTATTTCCTTTCTGGATTAGGCATATTTTCTCTTGAAGTTTGCTACTGCGTTTCTGACACTGCATATGTTTATTCCAAAGGTGAATATGGGACAAATTTTAAATCTATTATTTTTAATTTATTTTGCATTATTACCACTACTTGCTAGTGTTTTCAGAGTGCAACTGCATTGGGTTTTAAACTGCTTTTTGCCCTGTATTTTTTCATTATATACATATATGTGTGTGTATGTATGTATATGAAATAATAATAATAATAGTAAAATAAACCAAGGAAAAGTTTTAAATTTAAATTTTTGTTACAACTCATAAATATTCATGCATAAATATATATTGTACAAAAACAAATCATGATATATTGATGATATTAGTTTATAAAAGTTAAATTTTAAGTCTTAACACTTTGAAAACATTAATGTTTTTCTTGATTCATATATCTGGATTCTTGAGTTAATATAACTGGGATCAGTAGAAAATGTTATGATTTTGGAGAATGTGGTGGTGCTTGCTATGATAAAATTTCCTTTAATAATTTTTATGCATTAATTATCAATGTTTCTTTTTGAAGTAGATGTTGCTTAAACAATATAACTTTTAAAAATCATTAAGATATATGATTTAGAAATGCATAAAAGATCTGTTTAATTTTTATTTTATTCAGAAAGACTTACACTAGGTCTCCAGATTCTAAACTGAAATCCTCCTTTACATCCTTTTCTGGCGAGATTTCCTCATCACTATATGTGCTTATAACCAGATCAGAACAGCTAAGGTTATTTTCACTCTCTGAATCTGCTTTTAATTTGGGTGAAACATCATTAGAATTAACTGAAGTCTGTCCATTAGATAACTGAGTATTTTCATTACAACATGAATGGAAAGATGTGACACATGTTTCTTCAGAGTTAGTATTTGGCAGATTACTGATCACATGAAGAGACTCAGCTTGACATCTGACAGTTTGCAGAGATGTCGAATGTATGGAATTGATCTGTTCTGAGAATGGTGGATTGCATGACTGATCATTTAAATTAAAAATTTTAAAATCATTATCACAAGAAGGAACTTTTTCTGTATCTTCATTGTTTGCAACAGACTCTACCATGGAATGATAAACAGTTTCATAATTAATATTGCTTTCACTGGCATTTTCATTCACGTCTTTCAAATCAGCCATCACTTGATATAAGATACATAATCAAAAGCTGCAAGAAAATGAAGGAATAAAAGTAATTTTACCAGTCCTACCACTCATATTTACACTTATGCAGGTGTTTTTTAGTTCCATTTTTGCAGATTAATACAACAGGAAGCATTATGAGTGTTCATATATTTAAAATTTTTCATTTCAAAAACTTTTGCCCTGTTCCTGAAAAAGAAATAATACTATTAATAGCAATAGTTCATCACATTTTTAAAATTTTTTCGTGATAAAAATAACACATAAAACTGAAATAAAAAACATACAGAAAAAAGCTGGTATAGGATTTTAATTGCACAAGATTTAAATAATTCTAATTACTTCATAAATTTTATTTTCAAATCAAAACAAAAGGAATCAAAGTACACTGGTGTGCAAAAATTAAGGACGAAGTCAAAAAATTAGCATATCAGCTGAACGAAGAGGCAGAGCGGACAGAAAGACCAATCAGGAGATAAGGAAGTAAGGTGATGTACGGTAGCACATGCACAGATATGCAGGTAGACATAATGGGGGAGTGTCTGAGTAGTATAACGCATGTTGTCGGTGTAAGATCAGTATTTTTGGCAAAGAGATTGCATGCCGTATAACAGTTAAAATCACACCGAGTTGCTGCCTCAGCGAGAAATGGCGAATAATCAATCTGTTAGACGACATCTGGATGCTTTTACCCGAGGTCGAATCATTGGGAAGTTGGAGGAAGGCCGCAGTGTGACAAGTGTGGCTGCAGAGTTCGGAATTGCTCACAGCATCGTTTCACGACTTTGGAGACAATTTCAAACTACAGGAACAGCTATCCGGGGGTTTAGTAGTGGTCGTCCACGAGGAACCACACCTGCAGATGAGCTGTATATTGCCTTACAGGCCAGAAGAAACAGGCAGCAGACAGCAGGAGAAATCGCTAGACACACGACTGGACAACCGATATCGCGTTTTACCGTGGCCAGAAGACTGCACGGTGGTGGTCTGTTTGCCCGACGCCCTGTACGGTGTGTACCTCTAACGCCTGCCCATCTGAGAAGGCGTTCTCTGTGGTGCTGGGAACACCGGAATTGGATAGACAATGAATGGGGACGAGTACTCTTTACAGATGAGAGGAGATTCAGTCTGAATAGCGATTCTCATCGCATACTCATCTGGAGAGAGCGGGGAAGCCGCAATCATTCCTCGAACATCATTGAAAGAGACAGGTATGGAGGTGGCGGTGTTCTCGTTTGGGGAGGCATCATGCTTGGTAGTTGTACAGACCTTCACATCTTCGACGCAGGTTCAGTCAACGGGACCCATTATTGTAACGAGATTCTTCTTCCATACGTGCGTCTTTTCAGAGGCGCTATGGGTCCGCAGTTCCTTTTCATGGATGACAATGCACCATGTCATCGCACAGTAGCTGCCAAACAGGTCTTAGAGAGTGAGGATATTGAACGTATGGATTGGCCGGCACGATCTCCGGATCTCAATCCCATCGAGCACGTATGGGATTTTCTAGGCAGACACTTGGCAGCTCGTACCTTACCACCAGTAACGATTCAGGAGCTTCGATTGGCACTGCAAGACGAATGGGCAGCAATGCCTCAACAACTCATTGACACCCTCATTCTCAGCATGGGCAGACGCTGTGAAACCTGCCTAGCAGTCAGGGGAGATCATATCCCCTGTTAAAGACCGAATGTTTCTTGCTGCACACCCATCACAGGGATGTTTCGGCCTTCAGTCACATTGCACTCCATGCTACTTTTTCAATAAAGCTTCTTTTTATCCCTCTGATTTCTCTTTTAGTAAGTGTTGCTTACATTACTCATGTCCTTACGTATTGGGGATCTTACGGTATTAAATGTGTTGATTTGGAAAGCTTTTGTACAAAGTTATATTGAAAAAACCGTCTCGTCCTTAATTTTTGCACACCAGTGTAAAGCCATTAATAACATATTTTCCATTTTGTAATACAGAACAAATAATTGTATAGGTAAAGGGGGGAAAAGTGCTGGTTATTGCAGTCATAAGAGGGATAATCCTGATTTGATTAATAATTTTGTCCTTGACTAAACTTATTTTATAAGTTATAGGCTTTAGCACAAAAAAAAAAAAAAAAAAAGTAGCTTCATTTCATACATTTAATTGCTTTCATAATTTTTTGCTCTTTTAGTGACTTTTGCAAACATTCCCCCAAACTTCAGTTTAAAACAAATTTGCAATGAGAAATACGAAGAAACAGTATTATTATTATTTTTTTTTTTTTTATGAGACAAACAACTTTATCTTAACCCATCATTCTTCTTTAAATGTTTGTCGATAACTTTTCTCATTCTACTACAGAGATTATTTACTTACAAGGGGAAAAAACAATAGAATTCACTAGTGGAATGCTTAGATATTTATTTATTTAAACTTTCTTTTACAGTCAAAGAAAAAGATGTGAAAATGGAAAGAGAAAACTATAGACATTTTTTACAATTAAACCCCACTGTTAGGCCCCAGGAGCTC
Source organism: Stegodyphus dumicola (assembly GCF_044657685.1). Classification (NCBI taxonomy): domain Eukaryota; kingdom Metazoa; phylum Arthropoda; class Arachnida; order Araneae; family Eresidae; genus Stegodyphus; species Stegodyphus dumicola. The sequence goes on along the minus strand of NC_140780.1, from coordinate 181,119,461 downwards.
CTATATGTAATAAATTTAGTAATTCTTTTGAGGATTTTTTTTCTGCAACACTTTGTACCTTTTAAAAGCTGCTGCTTGTTTAAGTTGCTTCGTTTTTTGTGCTAATACTTTCTCTTTAATTCTATAAACACACATAATTTCTTGTTCAGTTACAAAGTTCCACTGCTCAAGTCCTGAAATTGCTGTGTCGAGAATACCGGCTAACTTATCAATCAAAATTTTTTCGTTTTCAATAACCTCTCTGTCACTTTCTTCACTATCGGAAACGTGCATCACACGCATTACATGCACGCGTAAAGCAGCTTTTTTGAAAAATGTTTGTGGCTTTGAGGTCCGAATAATAGATCACTCCTGATGATGGACGTCCAGATTACAGACTTTGTATTGTATTATTTGCCAAGAAGTCTTCCCATCATATCTGGATAACTTCAAAGAGGGACGAGCAGGCATGGGTAAATATTTAAAACCATCAGAATTGCTCACTGTCATCAGTACAAATTTCTTTAAGGTATCAACTTTGTCTGCCACCCCAGAGACCCTGTCATGAATTTCTTGTTGCATGGCAGAAACTCTCTCTTCTATTTGTTCTTTGACAGAAGAAGCTTTTTCTTCAATTTGCCCAACTTTATTTTCAACTGCTTCCATTCTGCATCAATAATAATCAGTAGTTACACTTCTAAATACTAAATATGTTAAATAGAACACAATGCACAGCACATTTAAAGAGCTAATCTGATCTCGAGCTGAACTCACAACAATAACAACAGCAGCTAAGTAAGCAACTGAATTGAGATGCTCTCTCTTTGGCCTTTTATAATTTTCAACTAGTCGCAAAAAATTTTTTTGTAATTTCTGCTTCTTGAGATTTCTGGAAAGGAATAAGAGGTTGAAATTACAGTTACAACATAGTGGTCATTACATTTATTCAATTTCAATACAATTCTTGATACAAATTACCAAGATAGCCATTTACTCAAAGTTCAAAGCATGTGCTCCTGTATTTTTTCTTTTCCGGCATAGCTTTCTCTTAAAATTTGTCTCATGCCGCATTGCACAGAGAAATACAATAATTTTAATTATAACTCTATTAATATTAGCTATCTAAATATAAATTCGTAACAATACAAATAATGGCATATCACCACAAAAACAGGATAAATGCTTTGCAAAAAGTAAGCTTCACTGTGAACTTTTGCTCAGGGTTTATTTTCTGTGTAGTGAAAATATTTTTATGATACTAAAATATCATTTAAAAGAATCTCTATGGTAAAGAGCTGTCAGTAATTCAGAAGGCGAGCTGAAAATTACATAAATGGTAAGATGGCTGATTGCTTCAAAACAATTTCTACATCATCAAAAAATAATTCATTAAAATGTTAAATAATACAGTAAAAGCTTGACAGTGCAGAAAGCTCAAGAAATGCTGAATTCCAGATAGTTAAGCACATAAAAAATGGAATTTGCATTAGTGAAGCCAAATGAATTGGAAAACATTTTATTTTAAAATTATACAAACAATCATCCTATTTGTTACCAGCACGAATATCAAAAGTCCACATTTAAAGTAATATAAGATTTTGAGAAAAGAAAAGCATTTCAGACATAAAAGGCAATGTATTTCATAATCCTTAAACAAGAAAGTGAAACACCTAATCCCATTATGAAATCCTACGAAATGTGAAATTTGGCAGGGATTAGTAAAATATTCCAGTAGAGGTTTAAACAAATGAATCTTTCTTTATTTAGTTTGATAATAAAGAGACACAAATTATGGATATAGTGTATGACAAACTTATTGCTTATCATAACATTTCTCATTATATTGCTATTTTTTTGTCCATTTTCAAAGTCATCTATTGCGGCTTTTCCTTATGCCTGGATCTTATAACTTTGAAGATATTCTACTTCTTGCTATCTGAAATATGAATAATTTTTCCAAAATACAGAGAAAAATAGAATTTCTTTACAAAAATTAAACTGGCTTATCGAGAATTAATCGAACTTACATTAAACCAAAATGAACTTTTCATGATTGTGTTGAGAAGTCACACTTATCCATTATTGGCTCCAAATTACACTCCTTTGACAACAAGATATGCGAGTTAATCATATAGTATAACACGCTCTACAATGGGATTGAAAATCTCTGATTGACCAAACTTTTTAGGGAAAAATTTTTCTTTTAATTCTAAAATATTCCAGTTACTTGAGCTATCCAGTTAGTTGGGCTTCTACTGAACAATTTATATCTGTACTCTTATGAGGAAACAAAAACAGCTCATTAAGTTATTTGAAGGTCTACACCTTTTATACTATTATTACAGTAATCATTTTGTAAACTGCTTATCACTGTTAATTTGAATCTGTTGATGCCCTTTTTTGAGTAGCATGATTGCTTTCATCCAGTGATCATATTTGTTGCTACTTTATAAATATTATCTTTAATTGTCATACCTAATATTCTAATGAAGTAAAGGTTAAACTAGAAACTTGAGCCAATCATCAAATAAAAACTACTACTTTTCATGTTATTTAAAACAGGAAGTTGTCTGCCAGCTAGTTGTGCTTAAAGCTTGCAACCATAATTGGAACTTTAGTATTGTGACAAACTGCATATAAAAGGCTTAACATATGGAAATCCATCATGCAAGTCAGTCAATAGTTTGTTTTTCCCTATCCTCATAATAAGCGATACAGCTAAACAAGTTCTGTATCTGCCTGCAGATTTTGAAACTGAAGTTTTATAACCCTATATAATGCCTTTTAGAGATACAGAAGAGAGAGGATGATGGGGGGCATTTATCTGACGTAAGCAGGTGTATGGCCTTTACCCTCAGATTATTCAGCACTTACTGAAGAATTTAAGAATAGATGTCACATGGCCATACAAGGGCTAGATGGTGATACAATGGCTACGTTTTTGGGCACAGACGATGTAAGAATTATTCTGCAAAGCCAGAATATAAAGTCATAGGCTCTTTAATTACTTTATTTTAAATAGAGATCATATAATATAAAACACGGTTAATCTTTGGATTATGGTAACTTGGCGATTTTTCGGCAAAAATTTGGCGACCAACCCTGCTACAGAAACCTGCTAGTTTTTGTTTGGACGCCATTTTGTTTTCATGAAGTACAGGCATGGTTTTTTTTTTTTTTTTTTTTTTTTTTACTCAACATTTCCAACATTTTTTTCCAACAATCTGCTAGCCGAATTACCCTTATGCTAGAACTTTTATGGAACAAAGGTGCTTAATCATCCCTGTACAAGTCGACCTTTTTTCACTTAAAAAAAATCCCAGAATTGCACAAAAATGTCATTGCGCACACTCTTAATTATATCTATGTACACTGCTAAAGTCCTAGCTAGTAACCTTTATCGCCTTACCAAAATGTCGCCAAACTACCTGTTACCATATTCCAAAGATTAGCCAACATTTCATTCTGAAATGTGTATCATCAATTTGGTGCCTCCCTGGATGCTGCGCCTAGGGACGGATGTCCCCCCTTGCCCCACTCTAGCTACGCCACTGCCTTGGCAAATCGTTTCTTTTTTTATGCCAAGATCGGGGCCAGGAAGGATCAGTGGCAATTTCAAGATGGCTGCTACACAAAACCAAAATAAGAAGTCGAAGACTTGCACTTACTCGGTGTTCATGTACACATCAATCTATTTTCAGTAAAAAAAAATATTAGAGAATTGCACAAACTAGGCATTGCATACTGCCTTAACTTTGTCCATGTACACATCAATTTATTTTCACCTATACAAAATCAGAAAGCTAAAACA